>NC_138910.1:7289672-7889672 GCF_965231255.1 Vanellus vanellus
AAAAGTGGAGCAATTGCATCACAACCCGATTGCAATCCTGCCGAGCTCCCTTCTGCGTCCGCTACACACCAATTACAGCTGCGATGAGAACCACTGAGGGCTTTTTGCTAGAAAAATTCTTCGCATTCACATACAAGAGAAAACTTTGAACTTGCTACCAGCTGGTGTGCAGGCGATACAGGAGAGGAGCAAGGCACGTGTGGTTCCTGAGCAGGCAGCGCGGTGAGGGGAAGCTCATGGGTTCACGCAACACCCCTCGGGGAGGTTTTGCCATCGGTTGTGCCTTGTGGTATTTGCATAAGGTGTTTTATTACTGCTGCTAATCTGCAGCTGGGCAAACAGAGACACAGAGGAGTCAAGTGACAGGCTCGGGTAGGGAAAAGGAAGAGTCAGGGGCTCAGCGAGTGGTTGCCGACCCCTCGGCACACGGACAAACCTGGCTGAAGGAAACACCACATCACCCTCTGCCGCTCCTAATCAGAGGGAGAATTACTTCTGTTTGTGGTCAAGGCGGTCTATCCTGGGACGTGTATTTCTTAGTCATTGTCACAAGGGCTAATTTATCTTTGGTAATTAGTTTCTGTGCCTTGGAGCAGTGAAGCGCAAATAAGCATTAACATTGATCTATTGCAGCACTTCCCTGGGTAAATAGATGGCTCAGGTGTCGGCTGATGCTGATGCATCAGTGTCTGTCATGATCAGCGAAATCACTCAGGCATCAGCTCAGCCACGAGCCATAAAGCATGTCTAAGCTTTTAAAACTAAGCTCGGGGAACATGTCTTCTCCGACCTGCTCATGCTCTGGAAGACAGCGGCAGCATTTCCCCACTTCTGCTCCAAGGCACAAGCCCAAAAGGCTCCCGAGGAGGAGATCATATCCAACAGAAACACAGATGCCTGAAGACTAGGGCCAGCGGAAATGTCCTTTGCTCTCTCAGACCTCAGAATTGCTTAGGTTCAGGTTTTACAGCTACTACACAACCTGCATGGCAAGCTCAGGACCATAGTCTGCCTTAATTAACAGTTTTCAAGCAATTATACGCGATTATATATGTTTTCTTTTTAGATGCAAGAATGTAACATCACAGGTCTAGGAGGAAGGATCTGTAATTAACCTGTCGAGTCAGGAGTACAGCGATGGGACTACAGACTGAAAAACATGATGCAGGAACCCAGAGCCATGGTAGCCTGGGCTGGGTTGTGGGGCTGGCTTTCATGCAAAGGCTGGAGGAAACTTTAATTGAAGAGGTGGAAATGTGTAATACACCACGGGGTCCTCGGGCATGGCACAGGTCATGTCAGATGAACTCTTCTTTGAGAAGGTTATTTACATATTTACTCACTTAGACTGAAAAAAACCCACCACTGTTCTAATCTTTCCTGTCTTTAAATAAGGACTGGGTATGATGCCACATGGGGGATAGTTATGTCAACAGGAGAGCCACTCGGAGATGACAAAGTGGGTGAGGAAATGGATGAAAAGGAGATGCTAGATGGTGTTTTGAAAAGGTAACTGTGAGACCGAAGAAAATTTATGGGGGAATGTCTATGGACTACACACAGACAGTAATTCCACTAAAAGTCTTTGCAAATATGACAGAAACATGAAATTGGTTGATGACAAAAAGCTGGGGGCTATCACCAGTACCAACAGGGATAGGGATGATGTTAACAAAAACCCAAACAGCTGATTTTGAAGACTTTGGTTAACAGGATCCACCAACAATTCATTATAGCAGCAGCGATGGCCCTTAGCAGGAGCACCTGCTCCAACCCAAGCTCGTCGGTGGGACTGCCAGGGAAAAGAAGATGCAGGTATGCTGTTTTACTCCCCGCATACGGAACAGATGCAGACACAAAATGTCTGGCAAAAACGAGCAAGGAAAATATATTTTTTATTAGAAGGAAACTATATTAAGATGTTCATTGAAAAGAATGGATGTAATAGTTGCTAACCTGCATGGAACAGAAGCAGAAATAATAATTAAAAAAACATTATTATACATTAAGTAGGGTGGGCTATAAAATACCCATTAATCTAGAAATAAATTATAGATACTAAAATCTGTTATAGCTAGTACATTTTTTCACTTAATTAAATGTGTTATTATTATTTGGTAGGGAAGTGCTTTATTCTGTGATATCTAATTATTTCTTTGAAAAAGTTGCATGTTCATCTTTATAACTGTGAAATTAAAAACAGGCCGTAAAGTCTTACTTTGATTGAGAGACTTTTCCAGAATATGGAAAGAAATATTAATTCAGTGCCCAACACCTGGATGCACTGGCTTTTCTGCAACTGTATTTAGCAAAAAGCAATTCAAAAACTGTTCCTTCCTGCCACAGGGGCTGAGAAGTACTCGCTGCTTGCAGTGCTCATAAATGATCCCAGTTCTTTGTTCGAGGTACGAAACTGGGCTGCACAAATTCAAAGTGGCTAATTTTATCATGACCCCAAAAACGTGTAGTGGTTGGAAAGCGATTTCTCCCCAGCTATTAGCTCCATTGTCCTCATTAGATACCTTTTCTTTTGCTGGTTAGATTGGGGATGGAGAAGACCCATAGTTGCTATTCACGATCACGTTACTGAATCATTTTATAGCAGTGAACAAGTTGCAGTGGCCAACATTTAAATTTGGGTATTTCAGTTTATCAACTTCGGTCCTAATATTCAGGCATGTTTTTGTTTTCTAAGGCTGCAAAAAATATTCACCGGCAGCTGTGAAAATCGGATCAGTACTAAGAGTTCCTGAAATAGAAGTAGGATCTAGGTAGCTAATTTCAGGTGCCCTCATTTGGAGATGGCTACCCAGAACTGGTTCTAATTGCAGTTCAAGAGAAGCTCCTGGTTTTGCAAAAGCAAACTGACACATCATAAATACATGATTTAAAAAAACTTCTTAATCAATTCTTCTGACTTTTTTTTCCTCCCCCTAGATTTGTTTTGGTCTGACACCCTCTGCTTCGTTTGAACTTTCACCCTTTTTTTCCTCCCCTATTGTCTGGCCCTTTCTTTCCTGAGATCCCCAAAGCACAGCAAAAAGCAGTAAAAAACTGTCACGGTTGGACTTCCAAGTCTGTGTGGTATAAAGAGTGTCACAATTAGACAAAACCAATTGAGGGTCTGGTGAATTGATGAATAAAACATGCTTCGATAAAAGAGTCTACCGAAGTGCAAAGTGTCATTATAACGTAGCTTGGGTGGAAAAAGGCGTCTTTCCTCAGTCAAAATTTTGCAGAGCCAAAAGAGCATTTTGAGACTACTATTACTGAAATAACCATCAACGTGTTCAGCAAAGTAGTTATCCACCTCAGAAATACAGGTTATCAAATAAAACTGCATTTCCCAGTATTTCGGACATGGAGTTTTCTCAGCTGCAAATTCAAAGGGAAGCGGATGCCTGGGAGCCTTATTATCATTCGAGGACTTATTAAAGAATAGAAATCATCAAGAGAGAGCACACTAGCAGATCGGGTTGAAAAGTACAAACCACCTCTTTTCTTTTTTTTTTTCTGAAAAGTCAAATATCAAAATAAATTCACTTCAGGCACATTCACATCAGTTTTCATCAGCTTTCTCGCAAGACTTTTATTGGCACAAATGATCACAGGAAGCAAACTTCGTGCTGAAATTGCTCTACCCACCTCCGAAGGCTAAGTTCATTAGGAACGATTAATTGGGTGAAGGCATTATCTCCTTTGAGAGGTCTTTTTCATGTTAGCACTTAATAATGTTCACTCTATTCAAGCTAACTCGGTAGTGCAACGTTCCACTGTCGTTCCAAACAGGCAAAACACTACTCTCTCGTGTCAACTATTTTTATTTCCATTGTAACGAAACAACCGCCCTTTACTCAATGATCAAAGGAAGATCGATGCCACAGCAGAGGACAGAAAATGAGGTACCGGAGGTTCAAAGGACACATTATATCTACTGATGTGACCTGCTTTTGCGCAGTGAACTTATCTACGAGCATCTCGACTCAGACGTACAGGGTAGGCTTCAGCCTTGCGCAATGCTTTGTGCCGGAGCCCTGCAGTAGCTGAGACCAACTTCTGCCTTTAACAAAGAGCTTCAGTCACTTTTTGGGCATTGGGAAGGCCCTCGGCACATACATCACTGAATAAGAGCCTGCAGGAGAGATGTATGAAATCACACTTTTTATAAGCATCTAAAAGCATTGCCTGCTCTTGAAGTCATCTGACACCGTCTCCACTTAAGACTGAGAAGATTTAGAGCATTTGCATTTGTTGTTAAAGGAAAAAGAAGAGAAAGTTTCCAACTCTTCAGAAAAGGAAGGGTTTGATGCCGGTGCTGGTTGTGCAGCCGGTCCTATGAAATTCTGACTTTGCTGAGGGTTGGGTCTTATCATTTTTCACACGAATGACATTGCAAAGTGTTTGTTTTGTATTTGTCTAAGCATTTCGAGCAGGATGGTTCTTCTGTGCCGTGATGGCAGCATCAGCTAAGGTTTTGCAGATATTGTAATATCTTTCTCTTTCAGATAAGTTTTAACTGACACATGAAATATTTTAGGAAGAAAATATAATAGTTTTAAAGAACTCAGGATTTTCTATTGCTATTTGGTGGGCTGCATTTTATCGGTCTTTTAAGTTATGTAGTTAGAACAAGCAAAACCTGAGATTTTTAAGGGTTTCTAATTGTTTCTATTCTAAATCTTGTTTTTCTGTGTTTAAGAACCTGCCCCAAATTCTCATTTCTCAAGTGGAAATTTCTCAAGCTCTGTTTCATCCTGACAGTAAATGTCTCCGGAATGCATGAAAACAAAAGGCTTTACGCTTAATCTTTTACTGGAAAAAACACCCACACAAATACTTTCAAAACTTTTAATCTAGTGGCAAAAATCACAAGAAGTAATGGTTGTCACTGAGGGAAAGGACTTTTCCTTGTTCTGAGGGAGACTGATGTTGAGTGATTGGGTTATAGAAACCTTTGCAGATGAAGCGAAGGTAAAATTTGGGGGTTATTTTTGCCCCAGCTGAGGAAGACAGTCCCCTTCACAAGGTACCACCAGAAGGCCACCGTGTGCCTGTGGTCTGGCAAGTGGCTCTGCTGGCCCAGCCGGAGAGGATGGAAAGCTGTGGAAGCCCTTGGGAGAAGACAAGCTGGTGCATGGGACATTTGACGGCGAGTTGTGTCCCTTGCGCAAAAAGGAGGATGTGTGCCCTCCTCCTGCAGGGTTTGCTTTTGTAGATCTACTTTCCATGCAGCTTTTAAATATTATGTTTGTCCTCAGGTGCATGTTAGCTAATGGGTGCATCTCCATCTTTACGGGATGAAAGCAGAAAGGGCTGAGAGAGGCAGAGGAGCTTCGCAGCCAGAGGGACGGTAGAGGTGAGGGCAGATCAAAGGTGCTTTGGGGCAGCCTCGGGAATTTGATGCTGAAGTCCCTGGCTGCTGTTACGGGCAGGTGTCTGGGGGGATCAACGCAGGAAGCCCCCTGTGCCCTCATCCCCAGCTCTTGGATGCTCTTGGGAAGCTTTTAGCTGCACCGACCCATAACCGCAGGTGAAAGGGGGCTGAAAGGAACGGTGTGGGAAAATAGGAAGCAATTCTGAGTGCAAACAAATAGAAAAGCTTATGGGGAAAAGTGAGGCTTCCCCTACCTCTCAGAGGGGTTCCCCTCCACCTTTGCACCCCAGTAGGGTCATCTGAGCCCAGATGGGAGTGATGGGGACTTTCAGAGGTGAAAGGTTTCTCGCTGAGCCAATGCACTGAGGACATTTCAGCTGAAGAAAAGCCATTTCTTTCCAAAGCGCAAAAACGTGAGCAAGAGAAAAACCTCTGGCCGGTGCTGCATTCAATCCCAGTCCACACACACTGCAAGCGCTTGAAATGCAATTAATAATGTCAGACCCTTTTACGCTTTTAGAGAAGTTATTTATTATAACTATTGTATTGTCATGACACTTATCACCGCAGTAATAAAGCCTCTCGCTTACAGTAATGGATCTAGCCTCCTGACCTGCCTGCAAGGAAAGGAAGATTTTAAAGATGGAAAATTAGGGCCCGGCAACATGAAGTGATTATGGCCAGGCTGGGGAGGCCCGTGGCGGGGCCCCGTGCAAAATGCAGCTCTCCTGGGAGCAGGGACAGCCCTTAATTACGAAAATGAACTTCCCTTTGCATGCTCGGATCAAAACGTTGAATATCCAAGCGAGAAAGTTTTAACAGCAGGTACTTTCCGATACGATTTCTAGCCTGATTTTGGGAGCAGAAGATGACAGACCGTTTTGCAGTCGGGGTGTATGCGAACGTTAACGGCAGATCGAGGAGCAGAGTGGCACAGGAGTCACAGCCAGCCCCGACAAACCCGGCGACCGGGCTGTCGCAGGGGTCACCGAGGGAAGAGGCACAGTCCTGCCCAAACCCAGCCCAGCACAAAGC
The DNA here is from genome assembly GCF_965231255.1 of Vanellus vanellus. Classification (NCBI taxonomy): domain Eukaryota; kingdom Metazoa; phylum Chordata; class Aves; order Charadriiformes; family Charadriidae; genus Vanellus; species Vanellus vanellus. The sequence continues at coordinate 7,296,082 of NC_138910.1, forward strand.
GGCATCCTGCACCATTGCAATGCTGGTGCTCTGCCTTCAGAGCAACTTCAGTCTGATAATAAAATTACGACACCTGCTGGAATACCGTTACAAGCAGCCACTGACAGCCGGCAGACAACCCACCACCGGTTCTGCTATGCCAACTGTTAACTGTCAGCTGGAAACGCACTCGGTGTCACCGTGATGAGCTCATACATTTCTCCCCAGAGGACTGAAATGTGTGATGGAAAAACTTTTCCTCCATCTCCTCCCTTTGCACCGTTATGGAGCATCTCCTGGCCGGCTCCTGGTGCCAACTTCTTGTCCCCTGGGTGTCCTGGTTCCGGCAAGGATGGGGTTAATTTCCCCAAGGAGCCGGCAAGGGAGGCACGTATTCCATCCCACGTGACCCATGCCCCGCTATAAAAGGAGCTAGCCGGGGCGGGGGAGTCAGTCGCCACTCGGGGGCAGGTTGCGGCGGTGCGGGTCCGGTCGGTGCGCTTCGCGGCGGTACTGTAATCGCGTTCTTGTATTCCTTTACCGGTGTTATTGTTTTTCTTTCTTTCTTTTCTTTCTTCTTCCCTTTGTCTGTTCTGTTAAATTATAATATTTCAACCCACGAGTTTTGCCCTTTTCTGCTGATTTTTTCCCACGGCTGTGGGAGTCGAGCGAGTGGCTGCGTGGTTCTCTGTTGCTGGCTGAGGCCAAACCACGACAGTCCTTTTTGGCGCCCAACGTGGGGCTCGAAGGGTTGTAATAACGACAGATCTGACCAGAGCTTGTTAAAACGGATTTCTTATATGTATTTCTCCTATTAGTTAAATAGTTGCTGGTTACAATGTTGCTTCGTTTGTTTACATGGCTGTGTTATGTAAATTCTTATACGCTGTATGTACTCCCTGTGATGCTGTTTGTTATTTCAGGGAGAGGGATCAGGACTATAATTTTGCTGTCCTGTGCAATATCAGCTTATGATATGGTAACATCACTATTCAAGTGGCTTTGTTGGGGTTTCTATGCAGTATTGCTGTCCTGTCCATACCTTGGTTCCCGTCTCTCAGAAGTTATCAATAATCACACCCAATCTATGGGAGAAACAGGGGGAGATACTTTCCCCAGCTCTTTTGCCTCCTTTTTCTCCTCTGGGCCAGGTATAACACCTCTTGAGAATTTTGAATATCCTGTGGCTACTCAAACCCTGGTGACAGGCAATGCAGCCACTCAAACCCCAGCACTGCAGCTGAACCGGACAACCAACCTGTGCCAGTATCAGTTGCTCCTATACAGAAGAAGAAATACACCAAGAAATCAGTTCGCATAGTAAAGGATGATGATGAACCAGGGCCATCAAAGGACCAGGAGGAAGAGACAGAACCAGAGGTAATAACCCGATCCCTATCCCTGAGTGAGCTGCGAGATATGCGAAAAGATTTCAGTCGACTTCCTGGTGAGCACATTGTCACCTGGCTGCTCCGATGCTGGGATAACGGGGCCAGTAGCTTGGAATTAGAGGGCAGGGAAGCTAAGCAGCTGGGATCCTTGTCTAGGGAGGCGGGCATTGACAAGGCAATTGGGAAAAAGACACAAGCCCTCAGCCTCTGGAGGCGACTCCTGGCAGGTGTAAGGGAAAGGTATCCTTTCAGTGAAGATGTTGTATGTCGTCCAAGCAAGTGGACCACCATGGAAAAAGGTATCCAGTACCTAAGGGAATTAGCTGTACGAGAGATGATTTACTTCGACCCAGATAATGCACAGTTACCCACAGATCCTGATGAAGTCCAGTGCACAAGGCCCATATGGCGGAAGTTTGTACGGAGCGCACCATCATCATATGCCAACTCCTTGGCAGTGATGGAATGGAGAGGTGAAGAGGGACCAACGGTGGATGAGGTGGCTGGACGACTCCGTCAATATGAAGAAAGCCTATCTTCCCCCCTCATTTCAGCTGTGGAGAAACTGTCCCAGAAGGTCCAGCAACTTGAAGAGAGTATGTCCTACTCCCCACCTGTACAGGCCAGCATCTCAGCTATTAGGAGCAGGCGTTTCCCTACTCAAGAGGAAGAGTATAGGGGGTACACACCACGAGGCACCCTGTGGTTTTACCTGCGTGACCACGGAGAGGACATGAGGAGGTGGGATGGGCAACCTACCTCAACCCTACGGACACGGGTACGTGAGCTGCAAGGAAGAACAAACACAAAAGGGGATCCCTCCAGAAAAAGTGCAGCTCCTGTTTCCAGCAGACAGTTCCCCAGACAGAATGGAAGGCCTGATCTTACCTCCGATCCTCTTGAAGGGACTTCCAAATCATTTTTGCAACAAGTGAGTAACGTATACTATGATCAGGATTAGAGGGGCCCTGCCTCCAGCCAGGTGGGGGAAAGGGACAACCGGGTTTATTGGACTGTGTGGATTCGATGGCCTCGCACATCTGAGCCACAGGAGTATAAGGCTCTGGTGGACCCTGGTGCACAATGCACCTTAATACCATCAAATTACAGAGGAGCAGAACCCATTTGTATTTCTGGAGTGACAGGGGGATCCCAAGAGTTGACTGTACTGGAAGCTGAAGTAAGCCTAACTGGAAATGAGTGGCAAAAGCATCCCATTGTGACTGGCCCAGAGGCTCCATGCATCCTTGGCATAGACTATCTCAGGAGAGGATACTTCAAGGACCCAAAAGGATATCGGTGGGCTTTTGGCATAGCTGCCTTGGAGACAGAAGAAATTGAACAGTTATCCACTTTGCCTGGTCTCTCAGAGGACCCCTCTGTGGTAGGGTTGTTGAGGGTCAAAGAACAAGAGGTGCTGATTGCTACCACAACGGTGCATCGACGGCAATATCGTACTAACCGAGACTCTGTGATTCCCATCCATAAGTTGATTCGTCAACTAGAGACTCAAGGAGTGATTAGCAAGACTCGCTCACCCTTTAATAGTCCCATATGGCCAGTGCGAAAATCTAATGGAGAGTGGAGGCTAACAGTGGATTATCATGGCCTGAATGAAGTCACACCACTGCTGAGCGCTGCTGTGCCAGACATGCTAGAGCTTCAATACGAACTGGAGTCGAAGGCAGCCAAGTGGTATGCAACGATTGATATCACCAATGCATTCTTCTCAATCCCTTTGGCGGCAGAGTGCAGGCCACAGTTTGCTTTCACTTGGAAGGGCATCCAGTACACCTGGAATTGACTGCCCCAGGGGTGGAAACACAGCCCCACCATTTGTCATGGACTGATCCAGACCACACTGGAACAGGGTGAAGCTCCAGAACATTTGCAGTACATTGATGACATCATTGTATGGGGCAACACAGCAGAAGAAGTTTTTGAGAAAGGGAATAAAATAGTTCAAATCCTTCTGAAAGCTGGCTTTGCCATAAAACGAAGTAAGGTTAAGGGACCTGCACAGGAGATCCAATTTTTAGGAATAAAATGGCAAGATGGACGCCATCAGATCCCAATGGATGTGATCAACAAAATAGCAGCTGTGTCCCCACCGACTAGTAAAAAGGAAACACGAGCTTTCTTAGGTGTTGTGGGTTTTTGGAGGATGCATATTCCAAATTACAGTCTGATTGTGAGCCCTCTATATCAAGTGATGCGGAAAAAGAATGATTTTAAGTGGGGTCCTGAGCAACGACAAGCTTTCGAACAAATTAAGCAGGAAATAGTTCATGCAGTAGCCCTGGGGCCAGTCAGGGCGGGACAAGACGTTAAAAATGCGCTCTACAGTGCAGCTGGGGAGAATGGCCCTACCTGGAGCCTCTGGCAAGAAGCACCAGGGGAGACTCGAGGTCGACCCCTGGGGTTCTGGAGTCGGGTATACAGAGGATCTGAAGCCCACTATACGCCAACAGAAAAGGAGATATTGGCAGCATACGAAGGGGTTCAAGCTGCGTGGTTCTCTGTTGCTGGCTGAGGCCAAACCACGACACTGGGCCATCAGCGCTGGGGCTGGTAAGGGTTGTTTCTCCTCCTTGCTGGTTTCCCTCCTCACCCTGCTCTTACCACCTCCTGATGCCAAGGCGTTGATGACTCTGTGGTGAAGCAGATGCCATCCAGTCCATAGCAGCCCTGAAACGAAGAGCAGAGCTGAGCTGTCGTGTTTGCAGAGGCCAGATGGTCCTCACGTCAGAGGAAATTTTAAAAAAAACAACCAAACAAACATACAAACAAAAAAAAACCCCAGAGATATCTTCCACCAAGATAAAAAGCGACTGTGGAGAGGCACTTGAGATGGGTTTATTTGTTGCCCATCTTTGCAAAACATCTGGAAAGAAATTAGGCAAATTAATGAGGGAAGACAAGGAGTAGGTATGATTGCCTGGATGCAGCCTTGGGTGCAGGAGGTCTCCGACCAACAGGTTGCCAAAAGGCAGGGGAGGATGGGGGAAGAAGAAGAAAGATGTCGTAGAAGACTGACTATTTTCTAGATTCACTTCTTTTTTCTTTCCTCTCCAGCCAGGACAGGGGTTTTGGTCAAGGTGGAGTTTTTGTCTGAGCCTGAGTAAAATGTCATATATTTTTACATTTTCCAGGGACCTTTGTGACATGTAAATAAACAAGATTCCAGTGCCAGTATAAATGATAATTATGTTCAAAAGCAATTTGTTGGTGAGTGATGGAATTGAAAGATTTATTTAAATTTCCACCAGAACCAGAATGAACTTGGGCACTGTATTTGCTGGGGATGCTGCTCCTCTAATGTCCTTAGTTTAAAATTTCAAAAGCATCAGAAATATTAATAAACATTAAGCAATGACTCAGGAATAATTTATACAAAGTGCAGTGAAGGTACGCTCTGGCAGTGCTTGCTGTTTTAAGGTATTTGTAATCGGGCGAGACGCTCCTAGTAAAACACCCAGACGAGCGCGGGTCATTTGTTTCGTGTCACCTTAGGCTCTGAAGCAAAAAAATCTACATTAACATTTGGCAGGAATTGCGAGTGAGTCACAACGGAGGTTGGCCACGACCCTACATCCCTTGAGCACAGGAGGAAAGTTTTCCTTAATTTGGCTGCCTTGAGATAAGGCCATGGAGGGGGGGGATGCTCTGCTGGAGGAGGGAGCTGGGAAGGAGGAGACCTTGAAGGCAAGCTGTAAGAATTAAATAAGCTCGGGAAGGATGTCTAGGCTGAAATTTGTATTTTTGTCATTGTTATTTTTAAGCACATATAAAAACAAGTCTCAGCATAAAGGGGTAAGTTTGGGTGAATAATTTTTAGACTGAAGGTTATTCGCAGTTGAGTTGTTTGATTCTCTGGTGTTAATTACTTCTGCTTTGTGTTGGATCATGTGAGTCACAGGGATTTCTTTGCACCCCAAAGCGGATAACCAATATGTAGAACTGGAGAATAACCTGTAGTTGATAATAAATAATGGAGCGGGTCTATAAGTTAAATGTATTAAATCTGTAGAACTTTTATCTGAATTTCCTTAAATACCACCCCGTTTTTCCAAATAACAAATGACATGATCTGCACAAGCATTGCAAGCCAAAGCCAACAGTTATCTGTGTGAAAACATCTGCAAGTCAAGATCTCGTCGTCTGTTTGTTCAGCACTGAAAGTACATTAGCCCTTCTTCCAGAAATAAGGAAATCAAAACATTTACACTCTGGATGATCATTTAGGTACGTTATAAAGTAAAGCACTCTGAGTCAGGAAAGCATTGCAAAGCATTCATAAAAGCAAGGGGGTTGGTCTTGTCGTAGTCAAGTCAATGGCAAAGTGCCTATAATGTTAAAACCAAAAGAAAACAGCCACTGGAGCAATGAGCCGTAATCTTCCTTAATCCATAATATCAATTGTTGGCAGATACATACGGTGTGATTAATAGGATGCTAAAAAATGTTAACAAAGCAATAGGGACTTAGCGACTGCTCTGAAAATTTCTTTATCACATTTCTTAATTCACCAGAGGTACCATCGTTACAATGTACGACAAAACATATGTTTTCTCTACAAACTTGCTGGCAGGTCTAACCGAAAGTGTCATCAGACTATCGGGAAGCGACTAGTGGAAATGAAGCTCCTGTTCTGCTCTTCCCTGTTCCTTCTCAGAGATGAGAATAAAAGCCCCACTGGGATCCAGCCATCTCACATGGTCTACAAACCCTCTTCAGACCCGAGATCTTTCCAGCCGTAGCTTGTACTCTTCAAACATTTATCTTGGAGGGATTTTGTTTTGGTTTAACATGAAATTAAAGGAGAATGAGGGATGAACAACACATTTCCTGCATTTCCAGCTGCTGCTTTAGCTAAAACCAGCGGCATTAAATAACACGGCTGGTCCCCAACCTCCACCGGGTGTCTGGGCTGCAGCCTCAGCTCCCGTGCCAGGCCGATACACGAATATATTTGTATTAGAGGGATAAGCCACCAGTATATTTCTTTTCCTGTTTTAGGACTAATTGCATGGAACATTTGCATTGATAAGGGTGCCCTGAGAGACAGGGAGGGACTTAACGGGGGTGGCAGAAGGAGATCTTTGTTTGCTTTGTGATTTCTGACGGGGTGTGTGTCTAAATTTCGGCATTTCCCGGCAGAATTGGGCTGGCTGACAAATGAAGCAGAAGCAGGGGGAACTGGTGTTATTAGGGGTGTTTGCCCGGACCCCGAGGTGCTCACCCCCAGCCAGGAGTTTGGGTGACTGCCCCTGGGTGAGAAGGAGCCGCCCCGAGATGGCTGTCTCACCCCAGCCAGCCTGGAGCTACTCTGCTGGGACACGACAAGTACATTCATGGCCCTGCCAGTGTGTTTATTATTATCACCCCACTGCGTCCATACCAAAATAAGGAGATTTCCAGGTTTTTGCTATCTGGTATCATGGCAGCTTGGCACATGGCAGAGTGACCATGCTCTGGTCCATAGATGTCTTTGGAGACTGAGCCAGGACTCTCACCATCTAGCAAGATTTAATTCTCTGTTGATACTTAAGTACTGGAGTTAGGGGATTCCAAGGAGCAACGGTTAATAATAAAGATATTTTAGACCTGCTTTAGATATTTCTTCTCAGTCTGGAGGATCTGACCTTCAAAAAATGTCGTACTTTAAAAGGTAGGATGAAAATCACCTTCTTAGAGTTCTAGGTTATAGGCTAATAATCCTATGAAGGTCTTTTTAATCTCCAAGAAGGTTAGTATGATCCTACCACCAGTACATGGAGGTGCAACCAGCGGCTTCAGGGAATTATTTTTTCTGGCCTTTGCTGCCTTCTCTGCTGGATACAGAGCATATGGACATGGTTCATGTTTTAGGTCATCAGGACAAACTCCATCAAAAGCCACTGCACGTTGAACTCACAGGTACTCCTGTCCTTCCCATCGTAAAGGCCTTTAGAAAGGTCATTCCCTCAAGAAACACAAATTCTGTGCTGAGCAAGGACTCTGACAACACTTGTGAGGAAGCAGTTCTGAACCATGGATGGTTTCAGGGCAGCTGGAGGTTTATTTTCTGGGCATAAGCATGCCCTGAGTTTTCCTGAGATTTCCTCAGTACAACCTTATGGGAACTGCTCTGCCAAATCTAGATACTGCTTCAAGTGTCTTCACCCAAGGGAACTCCAGAAGAAGCACCCCAAATCTGAAGGCTCTGGGGAAAGCCTGGTGTCTCAATGAACACTATTAAGAGAGTATACAGCTCGTGACAATTGGAGATCTCGCCTTACAGCCATGTGTTTATTTGATTTATTTGTTTATGAAGAATGCACAGAGTACCCAAAGATTTTCTACACCACTGATATAAACCTCAACAGATTTCTGTGTGCAAATATTGAAGGGGGGGGGGGGGGGGGGGGGGGGAGTTCAGCATCTTTATTTTTAAGATGTGCTCCCTGATGGAGGTTACTTTTAATCTTTTCAATATATGCTCCTGTATTTTACTGATCTTGTCTTTTAATGGGATTATTCAGAAACAAACTGAGATTTTCCAGTTCCTATGCTGCATTCATTGCCCTGGTAATGTTTCATGGGTAGAGGAGCCTTAACATTCATGACAAAGGCAAACCATTCAGAACCCAAGACTGAACACAGACCCAGTAAAAAATAAATCATCCTTCCTTTATATTATAAAGAGCTCCTTTCTGTAACTCCTTTTTAGGAGGATGTAGTACACAATCAGAGCTATGCCATGCCATTGAAATGGGTGTACTACTAACTTGAAATAAGGATAAAACCTTAACGTATCCTGGGCTGCATCAAAAGCAGCGCAGCCAGCAGGTTGAGGGAGGTGATTCTGCCCCTCTACACCGCTCTCATGAGACCCCACCTGGAGTACTGCATCCAGCTCTGGAGACCCAGACATCAGAAGGACATGGACCTGTTGGAGTGAGTCCGGAGAAGGGGCTCAAAGATGATCAGACTATGAGGACAGACAGAGAGATTTAGGGTTGTTCAGCCCGGAGAAGAGAAGGCTCTGGGGAGACCTTATAGCTGCCTCCCCCCTTCCAGTAACTGTAGGGGCCCTATAGGAAAGATGGGGAGGGACTTTTTACAAAGGCATGTAGTGTCAGGACAAGGGATAATGGCTTTAAACCGAAAGAAAGAGGGGAGATTCAGATTAGCTATTCGGAAGAAATTCTTTACTCTCATGGTGGTGAGGCACTGGCCCAGGTTGTCCAGGGAAGCTGTGGCTGCCCCATGCCTGGAGGTGTTCAAGGCCAGGCTGGATGGGGCTTTGAGCAACCTGGTCGGGTGGGAGGTGTCCCTGCCCATGGCAGGGGGGTTGGAACTCGATGGTCTTTAAGGTCTCTTCCAGCCCAAAACATTCTATGATTCTTTGAATCTGCAATTGCTCCATTTAAAAATAATGCAATTTGGGCTTTGTAGGCATTACTTCTACTCCAGAGTACACATGGCAGCTTGGTTACCCACAAAAGCATTTGCTTGGGCCTGGAACAAGCTGTCATGCTGTCAGAGCAGCACGGATCACTCTGGGAGCCACGGACCTGCTCCTTGCTAACTGCAGCGCTGGGAACTGCCATGAAACTCATTGCTGAGTAGGGCTTATCCTGAACTGAGGTCAGCAAGGTTAATTCAGCTCAAAGCTAAAGCAGAAGCAACCTCATCCTCCTGACATCCCCTTCTTTACATTTTCCGCCCCTGGTCAGCCGCGATGCCTCGTTAGCTGTCTGCGGACCTGTGCTTGAGAGATAACTAAGCTGCAGAACTTCAGCCGTTAAGTAGGTAAAGAAAAACAACCCAAAAGCAAATTTTCTCCAACCCTTGTTGGCACCGATGCTGTGGCAATCATAACGTTTTTATAAGCTGGAGCCCGGCACCGAGAACATGACCCTGCAGTAGAAAAAAGGGTGGTCCCCAACAGCTGGTATCAGCATGCCATGAGCCAGCAAAGAAAGCGGAGCTGGGCTGGTGTATCGCTTGCCCACCTGGCTGCTTGGCTCTGTTTCTTCAGCTCAGCATCTCAAGTGTTTTGGGAGACAGATTTAATCCACTGACTGCTGCAGCCCTCTCGTGGTCACACAGACCCAACCGCGCTCTGGCTGCTGGGAAAGCACAGACCGATATTCTGTGTGGGAGGACAGCGTATTTTACAAAGCACAACAAACAGTTATTAAATAGCATATGCATCCAAGAATAAATATATAAATGAATGGAGCAGACACTTAGGGTAGTATTTGTTCCAGGCATACAAGCAGTCATTCTTAAATGACTTACTTTTCAAGAATCCAAAGAAAAATTACAGATAAAGCATTAAGCAGTCATGTTTTTAATGGGGTGCCCTCTTTCATCTCCCTGGGCTGTCACTAAACCACCTGCTTTGAAGTGCTCCTTTTCTGTTGCCCATTTGTACATTGATTTAAAATGGTGCGGGTAAATTGTGTGCTCAAGGGTTTTGCTGAGTATCTGCTTACTGGAAACATGTCTATCTGCTCAGGAAATGCCAAGGAGGGGTGAAAACCTCTTGGGTGGGGGAACCTGGACTGTTCCAAATTTCTGCAAAGACAACAGGTAGATGGTTCTTTGGAGCTTGAAAAGCAAGCCCGGCTTTTGGCATATTTTGTTTTTCCTTTTAATCTACCAGGTAGAGACAGAGACATCACTAACAGGTGGAAACAAACCGTGAGAATTAATAGTGGAAGGAGCCCATTGACAAGAGCGGTGCTGAGAGCCCATCCAACCGCCCAGCCGTACACTCCCTGCCCAGTGCTCTCAGCAAATACAGTCAAAGGAACTACCTATAGAATAAAAAAATAAAATGGATCTGAACTAAAAGCTTGTGCACAGGTTTGAGGCACTCTGGAGGAGGTTGTCCAGTTTTGACTGCTGTTTCCTAGACAGACAGCAATAGTACTTACAGACCAGAGTGCCACAGTCCTGCCAGAGGGATGATGTTACGCTACCGTTTTCCCATTGCTTTCCTATTTTTTTCCTTACAGTAGTTTCAGAGGAGACATCTGCAGGAGAAATGGATGTATTACAAAAAGATATGGAAAAAAAAAAAAAACAACAAAAAAAACCCACAAAACAACTCACCCCCCCCCCTAACAAAATAAAAGTGGAGCCAGAATGACTCTATGAGGTGACATTACTTTTTCAGACAGGAGCGCTCTGCTGCCTCTGGCAGTAACTGCATCTGGGCAGAGAGATGGGGGTGGGGTGGGGTAGGTTTAGCAGGATCAGCAGGATGCTGGGTGGCAATGACATCTAGTATTTTGCAAGCCAATGTGCCAACCCGTGTGTTCATGATGCTGAAACAAGCCTTTTGATCAAAACCAGGCACTAATAAGGCAGTGGTATCTGCAGCCCCTTCCGGTGGACATGGGCATGTGCTTTCCAGCTTGAGCACGGAAAACATATTTTATAGAGGTGAGGTCTGTGCCTGCAGGTATTTTCCATCCGAGCTGGTGCTTCCTGCCCTGAGACCTATTTGCAAATAGGCTAGAGGGACTTCAGGCCCTTTCCACCCATGTGCCCAGCCTAAGGTCTGCACGGTACCATGGCCCTAAGTGCAGCACCAAACCCAACTGTTTTCCCATGCAGCATCTCCCTTTCCAGCTGGCTGCCCTGGCAGCACCTCTTTCAGCCCTCTGAACATCTCAGGACTGTGTGGAAATAGTCTTAACTTACCCGTGCACAAATACAGGCTGGGTGGAAAATGAGTTGAGAGCAGCCCTGAGGAGAAGGACTTGGGGGTGTTGGGGGATGAGAAGCTCAACATGGCCCAGCAATGTGTGTGCTCGCAGCCCAGAAAGCCAACCGCATCCTGGGCTGCATCAAAAGCAGCGTGGCCAGCAGGTTGAGGGAGGTGATTCTGCCCCTCTACTCCACTCTCATGAGACCCCACCTGGAGTACTGCATCCAGCTCTGAAGTCCCCAACATAAGAAGGACATGGACCTGCTGGAGAGGGTCCAGAGGAGGGCCACAAAGATGATCAGAGGGCTGGAGCACCTCTGCTATGAGGAGAGGCTGAGAGAGTTGGGGTTGTTCAGCCTGGAGAAGAGAAGGCTCCGGGGAGATCTTATTGCGGCCTTCCAGTACCTGTAGGGGGGCCTAAAGGAGAGATGGGGAGGGACTCTTTGTCAGGGAGTGTAGTGATAGGACAAAGAGTAATGGCTTTAAACCGAAAGAGGGGAGATTTAGATTATCTGTTTGGAAGAAATTCTTTACTCTCATGGTGGTGAGGCACTGGCCCAGGTTGTCCAGGGAAGCTGTGGCTGCCCCATGCCTGGAGGTGTTCAAGGCCAGGCTGGATGGGGCTTTGAGCAACCTGGTCGGGTGGGAGGTGTCCCTGCCCATGGCAGGGGGTTGGAACTCGATGGTGTTTAAGGTCCCTTCCAACTCTAACCATTCTATCATTCTAACTAACATCTTAACCACATATACATTATAATTAAGTAACGTAGGTGCTGTGCTGCTGTGCTGTGGTGACGCTGCTTTGAGGGAGCCGAGGTGCCTCTCATGGCTGTGGCACAAGGAGGAGCTGCAAGTCACTCCCAGCTCTTCCGCAGCCTCAGGCTCATCTTTCTTACTTACAGGAAACCCTTAATACTTCCATGAAACTGTATTTTGCATTTTTATTGTTTTTAACTAAATAACCTCTTCATTCTTCATTTTCTGTAAGGCCACACGTACAGAATAAGATGGGACTTTTTTGGTTTAAAATTGCTTTTATTTCATATGGAGAAAAACAGTAGTAAGAAAGTAACAAAATTAATATCTGCCTGAAAGAGCACAGGGCAAGTATCATCCTGGGATCCAAAAAATTCTCCAAGCAAAAAGGCTGATAAATTTTTAAGACATGTCTATATTGCGAGATGCTGAGACGCCTGGGGCAGGCAATACCTGCGCTGATAAAACCATGTGAAACAGCCTAGATCAGAGTGACTTACAGCTCAGGTCTGGGTGCAGTAAGGCACATTATTTGGGTGCAAAGCCGCGGGGCCACCTTGCTGGTTTTGTCCCGGTGCAGCTGGAAGCTGTGGGTCTGTACGGAGCCAGCACGGGGGCTGCGGCCTCCTTCCGGCTGCAAGGCGGCAACTGGTCATATAGACATGTCTTTAGGTATGTAAACGTGCTGGCTATATAGAAAAGTGGAAATCCCAGTGTCAAAAGCACAGACAGGATGCATACTGTTAAAAAAAAAAAAAAAAAAAGTCCATGTAGGCTTTTAGTGAGATGGAGACCTTTACTTTCTGTAAAAACATCCTCATAGGGCTGGACTAAATAACCAGGGTGAAATCTTGGCCCCGTTGACCTCAGTGGGACAAAGAGCTCATCTCCAGTGTCGCAGTGTCCACTGACCCTGGCTGGGAATAGGAGGCTGCGGCTGAGCCCCGCTTTCTCACCTTCTTGCCTCTAAGTTGCCTTCTTTCTAGGCGACGTCCTTCTGCGACCGCATCGCCCCTACAACCCACCCTAACTTGTCTTCTGCAGTTGGTCCGCACTCTAGGATTCAACCACAATCATACTCAAGTTGTTGCTGAAGATGATCCTCCCGTCCTTGTTGCTGCTGCACTCGGGCTGGCAGAGAGCCTCCTGCAGCCGCCGCCGCAGCCCCGGGGGGGCCGTGCCCAGGAAGTTTTTTGTCCCTGTCAGGAAATCCATCATGCGGCCTCCAACTGGGTCCCCCTCGATAAAGCACTCGGTGATATCCCAGACGGACGGGAACTCATAAACGCGGTATTCAACACCCAGTCTCTTCAAAACATCCGTGATGCCGTTGGCGGTGACATAGTGGCCGCTGTCGGTGGAAGGCAAGCAGTCTCTGTACTTCTTCCATAAGTTGGCCCATCCGCTACTGTCTGCCAGAACAGGAGGGAAAGTTACTTTTGCAAAGCCAAGGCAGTGACACACCAGCTAACGCAACTACTAAATGATTTTGAAATGTTCCTCCGCTGCTGGTCTAGACTTTGCTGGGAGCAGTAGAAGCTTTTCCCTTACTTCTGTCCACTTATAACTATCCATGCCTGGAGAGGGGTAAAACTGTGATGTCCCTCAGCCCTTCTTCCAAAACTCTCCTGTTTAAAGGAAATTCCAAGGAGACTGTCTCCAGTGCTGGATTTGCCCAGAAGGAGGAGTACACAGAGATATATCAGCGCACTGAGTCTGCACATGAGTGCTACCTATTAACTGCCCCTTTGATAGAACAGTGCAGATGTTTTTCTACATTGAATCTCAATTTTAAGTGCACATCAAAGAATATACACCTGAAAATCCAGTCCCAGATAGCAAGGGAAACAGCCTACCAGCAACGCTAAAGGGAGTTTTAATGGCAAATGTGGGGAAGCATGCTTTATCCACCACATCACGAGCTGGGGATTCATTAGTGCCTCACTGGAAAAAACACTTTTTAAAAAAAAAAAAAAAATTGCCATGAGATTGCATGTGCCTCTTTGTCCTGCCATAAAGCCTGCAGCTCTTGGCAGTGCCTGTTGTCCTGCTGGGTCTGAGCCATCGCTGTGCGGACGGAAGAGCCCCAAAGATGGGTCCTCCCAGAACTCAGGTTGTACAGTGCTGATTTCACCATAAAGAAGGATTGACCCTCATTCATGAATAGCCACATTTCTCTCTAGCCAGTAATTTTGTGGCAGGAGGTCTCTGTGAAGTATGGAGCAACTAACCTACTTCATAAGCAGGGAAGCGAGAGTACGAAGGCTGTGCCTAAGTGGTCCCATCAGACACTGGGCTCCAAGAGGCTAAGCCCAAGATTGCATGCTCCCTATGAAATACAGCATTTGTTTAATTTCATTCCTATCGAAAAGGCACTACCGAAATTCCCAGATGGATATTTACGGCTCACGTACTTCAAAGCTCTTCAAAACACCAACAATGCAGCAAAAACTTAGAGAGTCCTCTTACCTGATAAAATTATGATCAAGAGTTTACCGTGAGGGTCGAGGCAGCTGTGGAAAAACTTGATAGTATTGTGAATATCTTCCACACGGTACAGCATCTGGAAGTGACAGTTACACACAACCGTTATTCCTCCCCCACAGTGCAATGGCCCTTCAAAGGCTTAGACGCTTTCTCTACAGAGTTGTTTTAAATTACTTCCCAGCTGCTTCCCAGCCTGTCCTGACTCAGCACGCACATTTAGGGATGCCCCACAGGACTGAGCATCACCAGCTCTCCGCTGGCACCAACAGCCTTGGTTCAGACCCAGGGACCCTCTGCTCAGCCTCGACCACCAGCCGGATGCTGACTTGCCTGTCACTGTCCTTCAAGCCCAACACAGTTTTGTGGCTGGAAAATAAGTACAGAGAGGAATCCTCTGGTTTCTGTGGCTGGTCCTTATCACCAGGGGCATTTCTCGGCTGTGTCTGGGCCATGGGCAGGCTGGATGTCATCCAGACACGAAGGAATTTGCACTAGGACGAAGCAGGGCTTGTCTCAAGCACTGCCCTCAGGACTTGTAACTTAGTTCTTGGCCCAGCCATCAAACCCCCGAGACACTTTGCAGCTGCGAGATCAGCTCTTATGAAATGAAGGCAAAATGAAATAAAAGAAAATTTAAATAAAAGCCACTAAAGTGAGAAAATAACAGATATTTTTACAAAATATAATTGGCACATACAACATCACTGTCATCAGTAGCAGAGACACAACAGCATAATTTCTGACCCAAAACCTTACACAGGTGTTCATTCATTAACATTTCCCTTCAGTGTCATCCAAACTATTCTGATAAGGCAAAAAATTCAAGGGTTTTTTTTTTCAGCAGCAAAGCATAATTGTTGATCTCTGTGTGATGTGTGATGGCCTGGGACTCATCCTGTTTTATTACCCACCATACACAGCTAAACCAGTACAAACCAGAGACCAAAACCAGGATGGATAGCGAATGAGGTTTGGCATTTGTAGAGTTATTGCAGAAGTTACTGCTCATGGGAGTACTGTGCTCAGCTCTGGTCCCCCAACTTCATGCATACAGCAGAACTGAAGGGAGTAGTTGAAGCTAATACTATATTAAAGCAATATTCCATTACCTGGATCATATGGATGAAGTCGAATTTCTTATGTGCGCCTTTCTCTTTCACCTGTTGTTCATACTCCGAGGAAGTAAGCTGGTGCCAAATAAAGGAGACATTCTGCAGGTCTGGAGCTTGATTCACCAACTCTGTTTTAAAAAGTAGAAGCAAAACATAGAATTATAGAATCATCGAATCATAGAATGGTTTAGGTTGGAAAGGACCTTGAAGATCATCGAGTTCCAACCCCCCTGCCGTAGGCAGGGACACTTCTCACTAGACCAGGTTGCCCAAGGCCACGTCCAGCCTGGCCTTGAACACCTCCAGGGATGGGGTCTCAACAACCTCTCTGGGTAGATATGATATGTAAAACATGACTTTCACAAACCGGCAGAAAAACTCGTTATTTAAATCCTCGCCATACCCCAGGCAGGCAGGTATAACCTCACCTTTGTAAGCTGCCACGTGCTGCGGGTTGGGCTCTATGATTTCGTTGTCAATGAAGACCCCTGGGTGCGCAGACTGCAGTATCCTGATCATTTTCAAATCCTGTTCACCTGTTCAATAAACACAAATTCATCTCTTTAAAAAGTACGTAAATCAGATTAAAGGGTACTGGTGCACCTGCACCTCTGCTGCCGGGAAATCCCCCAAGAAGAAGTGAGGCACTGTCTACTGTGGCATCTAACCCCTTGATAGTCCTACCATGCTATCTCGCTCCTCAGGGTAACATCTCTTTACAAATAAGCCTAAGAACAAGGAAGAGATAAGCTAGCAGAAACCTGCTAATGACTATACTCTGGGTGACGGGACAGGCAGGTCAAAATAATCAAAGATCAATGTTTAAAAAAACAAGCAGGAAGCATTAGTTTTCAACAAAAAAAGGCAAAGTTTGAATGGCGGCATGGAAGGAGTCAGTACAGCTCTGCAACTTCAACGTGGCACAGGGTGATCTGTGCCTTTGGCACTGCCCTGGGGAGGTGGTGGCTGCTCTGCTGCTGGTGTGATACAGCTCAGAGACCTGGGGAACTGCACGGCAAGAGGAAAGACCCACTAACATGCAGTACCCTGGGTCTTTGCTCTTTGGGGAGCAGCCACATGGTCTCAACTCTGGGCATCTACTAACTAATCGTTATCTTGGAGCTGCAAGTAGAGACACATATATTTGTGTGTAGGTGCACTGCAAATTTAGCTATTGCTGCTCCTCTGGTGCTGTCTAAGCTCTAGAGGAGCAAGTGGCAGTCTGCCCTTCTATCCTAGGACATTCCCAGCCTCTTTGGGTGTAATATGGGTCACTCATTTTCTCTCAGAATGTCCACAATGCACCAAGTGTGCAAAGTCCATCTGGTTCATCTGGGACTATGGAAATAAACAGCAGACATAGAATCATAGAATCATAGAATGGTTTAGGTTGGAAAGGACCTTGAAGATCGTCGACTTCCAACCCCCCTGCCATAGGCAGGGACACCTCCCACTAGACCAGATTGCCCAAGGCCATGTCCAGCCTGGCCTTGAACACCTCCAGGGATGGGACCTCAACAACCTCTCTGGACAACCTGTGCCAGGGCCTCACCACCCTCACAGTGAAATCTTCTTCCTAATGTTTAATCTGAACCTGCCCTCTTCCAGTTTAAAGCCATTCCCCCTCATCCTATCGCTACATGCCCGAGTAAAAAGTCCTTCCCCAGCTCTCCTGTAGGCCCCCTTTAGGGACTGGAAGGCCGCAATAAGATCTCCCCGGAGCCTTCTCTTCTCCAGGCTGAACAGCCCCAACTCTTTCAGCACTTTGAGTGTACTTTTGTGAGAATCCTGTCTGTAGCTGATGGTGAGGCCTAAAAATAGTCTTGCCCCTGCAAATGTCACACACAGAGGGCTTGACACGAGATACCACATCTTCCCTAGCCTTTCAGTCAATGTACCAGCTATGAGAAAAGTCATCATCTTTGGCAGGTGTTGCAGTAAATAGAATTCAAGGACGGAAATATCAGCCATGCCAGCACTACAGGGACAGCCAAGGAAGGATGGATCTTTCGAAATTGGAGCAAAATACCCAAGACCCCCCTGAGGAATGCAGTGGCATCAGTGCAGGGCTGGCCAGAGGCAGAAGGAAGGAGGTTGCGGCTCCAACTGTTGAAGGCAGGTGCATGGACCAATATTGTTGAGACTGGGATTTCACAGAAGATCTCTATAACAAGCAGCTGAGTCACTTTAGACAGTCCTAAATGCCAGTTAGTATGTGCCTGGGGTGGGGAGAACCAGCCATCAGAGGTGCTGACGTGGGCTCCCTGCAGGCTCAGGGCAGACGGGAGGCAGAGCGTCCCTGCCCCACGCCCGGGAGCCACTGATGGTGGCAAATGGGTATATCAAAAGAAAAGGGGTATTTTAAAAGTTGTGTAAGATTTGTTTTGGTTTGGTTTATTCTGTAAAATGCCCTAATTCAGTCTTTGCAAGTGCAGTTAATAACATCCTCAACCCGGGTGTCTGCAAAAACCCGCAGTAAAATACAGGAACTTCTCCGCTCCACCTTGCCCAGCAGCAACAACCCTTCAGCAGTAACCACATGGTTATATACCTATTCTAGGCATTCCAGAAACAGCAGTGAAGCCCCTCTGCAAACAGCAGCCACCCTGGCACCGACTGGGAGCTTACAGCCCAGATGGTTAAACCAGCCAGGGGACAACATGGGGTGAATGAGAAAATCTGATCTGGACTCGACAACAGTCTTTTAGGATGTGGAGTCGGACACTAATCCCCGTTAACATTTTCGTCAACTAAACTAGTTCTGGGAGCTCCGTGAAATCAGAGTCCAAGCCTGGAAAGGTCAGGGATCAGATATAACCTTTTGCTCAGTGCCATCTTAGCTCGCTCCCTGCCCGGCCGCAGAAGTTCAGCTCTTGCAGCCGTGGGCAAGCCCAGGGGGGGCGAGTCTGTGCCCCTGCCCCAGCATCTCTGAGGGGCAGCTACCCAGCAAACCCAGGACATGGGAGAGTTTTTATTTTCCTCTAGCACATCTTCTGAAGAGGAAAGAAGGAAAAATGAGGACAGTGCAAAAAGTTCATTTTCCCCTTGTGTTTTCTTGCAGTCAGAATTTTGGCTTATATTACTTAATGAAAATGGAGCGTAACTGAGAACTGAATGATTTCTTCCTCCTTGCTTTCTTGTACACTCCAGCCTATTCCCAACTGGGGTGAACAATTCAACGCTATTTTTCTCTTACTCAGGAAAACAAGCAAAATAAAGTGAGAAAAATACTTTCATTTGAAAGTATTAACACTTAAAATTCAGCTCAAAATAGATTTTAAAGCAAAAGCAAACTCTGAAAAATCAAACTGCCATTTCTTTTCTCTGGTTTTTATTTTCTCCCGGTTTCCCTAGGAGAAAGTTGGATGTTTCACCACTTTTTCTTTTTTCTTTTTTTTTTAACACAAATGCATTTAGAACAGCTGTAAAACCATTTTTTAAAAATATTGTTTCTCTCTGGGGGAGGGGAAATATCATTTACAGTTAAACCTTATTTATCACTGGATAAAAGCACAGTAGTAACAAGGAAACACATAATGAAAAAGCTGATGAGGCGCTTTGCTAATGGCTATGGCCAGCTGGTTTTGCACCACCTGGAGTGCAGCATCACCCAGCTTTGGCCTCTGGGATCCCTAAAAGCAAAGCAAAACAAGAGATCCCTTCAGGTGGGATAATCTAAGACAGGACTTTGGGTGGAATGAACATCTGGGATGTCTCTAATTGTCTCCGACGAGGTTTGAAGGTGCTCTCGTACCTAACCTGGAGCAGGACTCCTTGCTCTGAGACATGTAAAGTCAGGTGAGAGCCTTCAAGAGGCAGAGACTAAGCTAAAATCATTGCGCTCATCTCACTTCTTGGAAAGATTTAAGCAGCAGCATTTCAGAAGAGAGACGGGGAAGGGAAGGAAGGAGCATCACTCTCATCCCAGACCCACACGCCGTTTTGCCATTCTCTGCTTCAATGAGGAACACTGTTATTAATGCCTGAACAGCTCTCCCCATTGCTCAAAACTTCAGTATCTCTTTCTGCTACCCATAGGGTCCCCCCGTCCCACAGCATCAGCGGTGCTGCTGAGCTCCTTACCTGTGCCGCTTCCAACTCCCAGAACATTTATAGTCGATTTTCCATTGCCGAGACTGAAATGATAAGCGCACATTACTTAAGCACGCTACGTCATGCAACTTCGTGTTTAAATTCTAATATCATGGATGTCACATTGGCTTGGAAATTTAACCGAGTTTGGCCACATGAATTGGGATAGAAATCTGAGCATCCCTTTGCAGCCCAGCTCTAACCAACTGGGTGGCGGGAGCCAGCCCCGTGTTAGCCAGCTCATATTTCAAAGTACAGTAGGCATCAGGGTATAGTGTTTCTTGTCCTTTGCCAAAGAGTTTTCTTCAAGCTGTGGCTGGCTCCAGGCAAAAAGGCCTCGGTGAACCCCAAGGTGAAGGGTTCCTTTCCGGGATAGCGGGGCTGTACCTGGCTCAGACGGGCACCGTTCCCACTGCTCCTGCCTGCAGGGACAAGGTGAGATGGGGCAAAACCTCTGCACCTTCAGGAAACAAAGTTTGGCTTTCCAATATTGGGTATAAATACCCAGAAAAAGAAAAAAATCAGGCTATCCAGATGACTGGAAATCTGCTTTTTTCAATATTCATCTTGGTTTGAAATTGGGAGGAAAGGTCAAAATCTTCAATAATTTTTACCTTAGAAAAAATACTTCTGAAAAGATCCAAAAAAACACCCGACCTTGTGGCTCTGAGAAGAATATTTAATAACAGCCTGGCTCAAGGATGAGGAGCCCAGGCTCGAGGTGTCTCGCTGCTGTGACATGCTTTATGGCCTTATTGTGCTCTTGGGCATGGACTGCGCAGAGGGATTGAGTTTCCCGTATACAATCTCAGGAGACGCTGCAGCAATGATTCAACAAGAGGGGAGCGAGTAGTAAATCCTGCAGGGTGTGAGCTAGTCAAGGAGCCTTAGCCCTAATGAGGGTCAAGATCCTTTGACAGACCCCCAATCAACTTCATAGGAAGCCACAATGTTTTGCATCATTTAAAATGCACATAAGTAAATTTTTCATTTAGAATTTCCCAA
Organism: Vanellus vanellus; assembly: GCF_965231255.1. Classification (NCBI taxonomy): domain Eukaryota; kingdom Metazoa; phylum Chordata; class Aves; order Charadriiformes; family Charadriidae; genus Vanellus; species Vanellus vanellus. Next base: position 7,316,613 of record NC_138910.1, read on the forward strand.
TACAACTTATTTTTTAATTATTATTTCTATTGCTCTTTTTTTTTAAATCTATTTCTGGCCTGGAGTTGCCTGCCCAAATTTTTTTCTCAGTGGAGAATACAGTTCCATAACATGCAAAAATTACCCAAACTTGAAAGATCTTTCTTGTGGTTTGGATCTAGGCTGCTCTAAAACTTATCTGCAGTCATCCAGGCTTAACACATTACATCAATACTTCACAAAACTGATTATCATTTGGTACTTAAGCAATGCAAATCGACTTAGGATAGAAATAAGGAGTTCTTTGGGGATTGAGAAAATCAAGAATTAGTCACTAGAAGAGAATTAGAGATGTGTTTTTGTTTGGACTGATGTGTGATGAAGTCCCAAAAGCGGGGAGAGAGCACAAGAGAGAGCTTTCTTTTGAGAAAAACAAACAACAACAACAAAAAACCTTTAATCCCTGGAAAATCAGCTAATGAAAAGAGATGGATGTGAAAATGAAGTCTTGATTCTTTCCTTAGCATAAGCTGAGAGGCAGCACAGTGTATTAATTGAAATAGCACCTATTCTGGAGTCGTCAAACAGAATATCCTAAAGACGGCTATTAAGGGACTTAAAATTGAAAAGCACTAAAAGTTCATTCATGCCCCAGAAAATCCTTAAACGTGTTTGCTGACCCTTGTGTGCAGGTTGCCCTCCCAAGATAAAAGATGGCTTTCCCACGTCGGTGGGACCAGTCCTTACCCAGCCATGATGTTGGGCATTTCTTCCTTGTTGAACTCATCCATGCACTGGTGCTCTGTTGAATGATCCAAAAATGACTTAAAGGCTTCTACATACTCCTCGGCTGTGAGACTTCTCATGGAAGGGATCACATATAGCTCTTGAGAAATAAATGCAAATTGGGTGTTAGCGGCTTCAAGGCAAGTGAAGCATCAAAGCATGTACCTCATGGAAGAAACCCAACCCAACCAAAGCCAGAGATTTGGGAAGAAGGTACAGAGGACACATGGCCCAGGAGCCATCCATGCAGGTGGGCTCGTGAGAACACTTTCCAACCTGTTCACACTCAGGGTTTGAAAATTATTCTTAGATGCCCTTTGACATCAGTGTACTTGTTAAGTGCCTCATTACTACAGGTCAACCTGAGGAAAATGTCCCCAAAATGCTTAGCCAGATACGGGGTACTCGGTGTGCAGAAAGGGAGATAACCGGAGTGTTTTTCTGGAAGACTCAAGGCAAGAAGGTGAGGGGAATTGCACAGCAGGTCCCAACCTGGGAAGGAGGGGCGTCGCTCTTGCACTTGCTGGACGGCACAACTGAAGTCACCAGCTGTTGGCGGACTTGCTATTGGGGGTGATGCAACACAAAAACGGGCAACCTGCACCTCAAGCAAAAATAGTCAAGCCTGTGCACGTCATTTCTGATTCTTGCTGGCGTGGGACTGCAATGCACTGCCAGGGAGGTGAATTCCCTGCTGGGAACTGCAACTCATGGCCAGGAGGGCAATTGATAGCTAAAGCATTTCATCTGAATGGGCTCATGCTCAAATGTGGGCGGCTGAGACCAAGAGTTCTAGCTCTGAACCGATGCCCAGGGCTACTCAGGGGGTTGCAAAAACTCACTTTCCTGCTGTCTCATCCTAATGACAGCGCCACTGCCAGGGCACAAGCTCTGGCCAACTGCTTGGGTCTGAGGAGCAACGATAAGGCTAAAACTTGAGGCTCATGAGAAGATGCCATTCACCTGGGTACTGGCTCTGGGGTCTGTCTCAGACAGAGGGCTGCAGCAGCAGGGAGGCAGTCATAGTGCCAGCCTCAGCGTGTGACATCAGCATTGGAGAGGTAGGATTCAATAGAAAAAAATCAGCTTTTCCTCCTAAAAGAAATGAGGATGAAGGATAGGACTCAGAAGAACATCTTCATCCTCATTTTTGCCTTTTGAGGAGCTGTTCATTTTTCACCTGCTTTTAGTTGCCACTAGTAAGAAAACTTTGTGTGTATAGGACTGTGCAATCTTAAATTGAATGCCTGTGCCATTTCCAAAACCACACATCATTGGCAGCCATGTTTTGGGTAGGTATGAATGGACACCCTGTGTCCAGCCCCATTGGAGGTAAAGATATCAATCTCCATCCTCAACAATTTGAACTATACCCTGAGATAAACCTGAAATCCCCCGAACTGCAGTCAGTTTAGCATCCTGCTTCTCTTGGGGTTTCTGGGGTTTTTTTCTTTTTTTTAAACAATCTCTGTCTCTTAAAAGAATGAAAACATGTTTGTAGTGATATCAAGCTGAGTGGGCATTTTACTTTAATCTCCTTTTCTTTTTTTCTCCCAAATACCTGAATTATCGTGTGGAGCTGTCAGAATCTCTGCTTCAAAGTTCATGCTGGGGAACCTATTCCTGTAAGGAAAGTATAGCACTTCGGTTATTTGAAGAACCTGTATGCTTTTTTGAAGCTGCCTTGAAAATGCAGAACAAAAGGAAGATGCTCCAGGACAAATTTTCCTCGCCTGGTAAGCAATACAGTTTGTTCTCTTTTGCTAGAATAAAGAAAGTCAAAACTTCTTGGTTAGCTGATCGCCCGTAGGTGTCAGCAACGGACTGGCCACCTGAACCAGTGCTTGTCTGAGGTGGGTTGTGGAGGATTTTCCTTCCTCTGAGGAAGTGATAACCAGTGAATACAATGGAAGGCATTAGACTAACTGATATTACACACTCTGTGAAACCTTTAATCATGAACGGAGTAGAAGAAATAGCACTGAAATTAAGAAAAGCCTATAGTGAGCTTCAGCATCTGAAGTGCTGAAAGATCTGTTTGGCCCAATGTTTCTGGGATCTTTTTGCTTTGCCTTTTTTTTTTTTTTTTAACTTCAATTTTTCTTGGCTGCAAATATTACATTGGGTAACTTGTAGAAGGCACAGGACTCAAAAGGCAAAAGTCAAAGGGATCATTTGACCATAAATGTTTTCCTTCAGTCATATGTTTTCATTCTTAGTTTAGTGGGTTTTGTGAAGTTTCCCAGCAATGAAGTCATATCTTCATTTTCCTTTGACAATGTGCCTCATCTATAAAATAGGGATGAAGTGCCACTAAGTGAAAGGAAGGGATGAAATTAAATTTGAGCAAGGACCTCACGCCTGCAAAGAAAGAGGCTATATCTATACAAGAGGAATAGTCATCTTCTGGGTAGCCACATTTCAATATCGAGATGCACAGCAAGCCTTAGGGGTGATATTGCTGTGTAACCTGAGTTTAGACATGTTCCTGCTCCCAACGCTTTGCCATTAGAAAATGCTTCATGACAAGCAGTCTGCAATAGCAGTAAGCAGCCCCCGAGTCCCCTCTGCCGGGGAGAAAACTCCTGCGTGAATAAGAAAGAAGCCAGGTGGTGAAAAAGAAAAAAAGAGAGTCTTGTAGTAGGGCTTTGAGACACACTATGTAATGAATGTAGCAGATAGCAAGGAAGCAGCCACACGTGCACACAGCGCACTGTTTTGGTTGATGAAGGCAAGAAAAGACTAAGGTGAACCAAGAGACGTCTCAGAGATGCTGGGGCGCTGCCAGAGTCCTTGCACGACCAGTTGATCTCATCTGAGTTCACTGCCAAAGTCACATACCTGGCTCTCACGAGGTACACCGAAGGTCTCAGTTCCACCACCTTGACCTCACCTCTCCCCCGAAAAAAAATCTCACAGAAATTCAGCAAACAAGCCTGAACTCAGCCTACCTCCATAAGCTCCAGCTTGGCTGCAGGCCAGTCCCTCCAATTCCCACTCAACCCTCTGACCTCTTCCGTCTCTGCCTGTCAAAACAGAGGACTATTTTGTCCTCTCAGTTGGCTGACCCAAGCAAGATGGTTTTCAGAATAAATCTCCGAGTAAAATGCCGAGAGGTAGCATGGCTTCCCCTGTGCAGAGGAACAGCTCACGGCGTCCGGGGACACGAACTCCATTTCTGACCGGTCAAATGTTTCCAGCCATGCCAGGAGACCTGCCAGGTGACCTGGACAGACTGCGGCACAAGCATTCACCAGGACGGATGATGCCAAGATAACTCTTCCACTGAGACGTTTGCCATTTCTCCCCAGGCAGGGCTTAAGTCTGATTAACGCTCGTTGCTGGGAAGTCGAAACAGGCTTACTCATTGCTGGGAAAAGATGAGCTTCCCGTGAAATCTGACTTAAAATCTAGCCTAAACATGAAAATTGACTGTAATACTTTGGGCTGATGCTGCCATCCCAAGACCCCCATACCCGACAGCGGGACCGAAGCAATGACTGCCAGGGAGGGGGATGCTCGTGGGCAGCTGGTCCTGCCGCGGCTCCTGGCTAAGTCAGAGCTCGCCGTCAGCGAGGTTAAGCATCTTCCCCTCCACGAACTGAGCAGATCAGATTGCGTTAGGGACTGCAGGTGCAGGGCACAGAGGGAATTCACAGTGTCACTTTAAGTGATGCAGCACCTTTGAGTTGAAAAAGTCATTAAATTCAAGATGTTTCTGGCAACACAAATTGCAAGAACATCTTCATAACTCATCATTCCATTACAGCTAAACTTAGGCTGCTAAGGGGCTACAGGTTTCCTCACAAAGACTGGCTTAGCCCCCATCCCTCCCAGGGCACGGGCACATCAGTCCTTACTCCCACCTTACACTTGTCCACCTGTGACACAGGGACAGCGGGGACCGGCTCTGCCACCCAGCTGGACGGTGAGGAAACACACATCCTCGCTCCCTTCCAAAATCCACGTACCTCTTCATCTCCGGGGCCGGATCCATGGTCAGGGTGGGTGCCGTGCCAGGGGACGGCAGCTGGGCTGGAGGTTAGTGGGGTGCCTGGCCCTTAGGTGAGCATGTCCACCCACCACGGCGCTGGTGGTGGCACCCGGCGTGTGGCCGCAGCTCGGCCGGTGGCTGTCAGGACGGGCAGCGTCACTGGAGTGAGAAGGGGAAACCCGAGCCCTGCGGGGAAGGAGCGAGGAGCCAGGGCAGGCGATGTGCGAGGCCTGACGTCCGCGGGGCCGTCCTCATCGCACGGGAGCTGCGCTGCTTCCAAGGGGAGGAGGAAAAAAAAAAATAAAAATAGACAGATTGAGATTTCCAAACCTTTAAAACCTGAGTGGAAGTGGCAGAGGGGTGCCAGCCAGCACCAGGCAGATCCAGGGGCCATTTCCATCTGCTTTTTTAATTTGCTTTGAGCCCTGCCTCTCCCTCATGCTCACTGCCCCGGGAGGGAGGAGACGCGTTCCTGCATCCCTGCCGCGCTGCTGCCTGATGGACGGACACGTTGGGGATGCACTGGGATAGCCCCGCTTTCTCCGGAGAGAAGAGGGGCTGGCTGGCTGCCCAGAGACCTGAGCGAGTGATTTTTCCACCTCTGATTCAGGGGCAAATGGGGCATAACAGCAGGTACTGCATCCCCGCAGGCAGCCCGGCACCCCCCTGTCCCTGCCCTGCGAGGGGGACGGGCAGCCGGGGCGGGGGGCAGCCAGCCCGGCCTGCTCCCAATCTGCTTGCTCAGCTGCAGGGGTCAGAAAGCAAGGAAATGTTTTGGGGGGAGAGCTGTCTGAGCTGGAGGTGGCTGGATGTCACCCAGGGTGGGATGGCACGGCTGGAGGTGCAGTGGTCGCTGTTACAAAGACAGAAAATCCTGGGTGCTCCTTGCACCTGGATTTGGTGTTTTCTCCTACAGCATCCACAAGAGTGATGCTCCTTTTGACTGAAATCTAATAACACAAATGTAAAAAAGAAAGGATTTAGAGACTTTTTATTTCCAAGTGAGGTCCGGTGGTGGAAAATGCAGGATTAGGAACCTCTCCACTCCCTTTCCCTGAAGGCGATGGGCAAAACAGATTTAGCAGACAACGAATAAAACCTTCTCCATCGCTGAGGTCCCTCTCCTAAAACACCACCTGCCCCTCAGGGCTCACCGAGGCCGGGGGTCATGGTCTCAGGTGGGGATGCTTCACCATCAAGTGACCTGTCTTGGTTTATACTAGATTTGGCTTCCAAATGGATTTAAGTTATCTCCACCCCAAGGCAGGTCCGCAGCAGCACGTCAAGCTAGAAACGGCCACATCGCTGCTCTTAACCAACATATTCAAATCAAAGGTGAGGAAAGACCAGGACCTCTTCGCTAGCTCTAAAATGCAAATTTGGCTCCTGGTGTTGTTTGACCGCCCAGGCGGTAGTTTTACATCAGCCATTTCCATCCCTGCATATTCCCAGCAGAGACACCAGCCCCCAGACGCCAAGAGTGCACCGGGGGATGGCGGATTGTGTTTCCCGGCCGAAACCCCCATGCTGCAGCCACAGCTCCCTCCTGTCCCCCAGCCACCTCCACCTCATCCCACCTAAGCCACGCCACCCGCTCTGGCCCAGGCACCCCTCCAACCCCCCCCATGCCACCAGGGATGGGCATCCCATGGGTCCCAGCAGAAAGCCATACCTCCCTGGAGCAACAGGAGCTGTAGAGAAACCTCCGGCATCCAGGAGCTGCACAGCCTTTGGAAACCTCCTTGTACATCCACTGGGGGCTGATAACCGCCCCGACCACCCCCCCCGTGTGTGTGCCCCCCCCCGGCTCCAACAGCCCACGTAGGCACATGCCACAACTGAGCCGGCATTAGCCTACAACAACAGCCTTTGTTCCCCCAGCGCTGGGAACAACGGCACATTGTGGGCAGCTGCCTGCGCCGGCAGGAGTTGGCGGCGGGGTGGCTTTGGAGGATGTTCCCTCCGCACGCTGTGCTCTCCCTTGTTCTGGCAAACTTGTGACTAAATCCTCTCTAAACTGTGTTTTTCGTGCAAATTGAAAAAGCTGGGGGTTTTTTTGGTTGGTTTTTTGTTTTTTTTTTTTTTTTTTTCTTTGATCAGTGAGATGACGGCTGAAGCTGGAGCCGGGCTGCAGTGTGAGAAAAACAAAGCAACAGTGTTTTTCCCCACGCGCTGCGGCTGTGGAGGTCAGTTTTGGGCTGATCCTGCAGAAACGGGTCATGCCCTTTTCCCAGGGGCGAGCCGGCCCGAGGCTGGGATCGCCCACAGCGCCGAGCCCCCTCCATGCTCCACCAGCGCACCACGACAAGCCTTGGACCCGCGCCTCCAGGCAGGAAGGTCTGGGTATTTGGAAATCAAATTTCAATGAATTTACCTTCTAAATAGCGATCAGCTTTTAGGTTGGTGAATGTCAGGAAGGTCCTTGGCACTTTTACAGAGTTCCTCGCCCTATTACTAGTTCATTTCTTGAAATCTTCCCAGCTCCACCTAGAACAACTGATTAAGGTCCCTGTAATGTAACTTTGATTTTCTTGTGACCGGAGCACTTTTCTCTGCAGCAGTGTTTCTTTTTGTAATGAAAGTCCTTTCATCGGTCAGGCAGATATTTTCCATTTCCTAGACAAAACTTCTAAGGTATAACCGGCAGTTTCTGTAATCTCCTAAGTGAAATATTTGGTACAAACATGTTACTCTGCATTAGGCAAGTTCTGGTAGAGAAGAAGACAACCAGCAATTTTGTAGCACCCGTTTTCCTGGTAGTTAAAGCCAAGATTTCTCATTAAAGGAAGAAATTTTGTTTTGCATTAAGCCTTTTAAATATTTAACAGCTCCTGGGCAGCAGTAGATCTTGGAGTTCGAGCAACAGTATTTGTTTTTATACGCGTGTACAGTTTTTTTCCTACAGGAGAAAGAATATGACTTCTGATAAGCGCTGAAAAAGATAACGTTGGAGAAGTAGAACCTGTCCCTCCCCGGGGAGAGCAGCATTCACTGCTGCTGGGCCCAGCTGCTACAGCCACATTTCGAATCAACCTCCCCCAAAAAAGAAGCATCTAAGTCTGGAGATGAATTATTATTTTTTTTAACACAGCCCTTCGTGCCTTATTATTAAAGCCTGGCTGCCGGTGCAGTTCTTCCAGACCTTTTAAAACCACCTTTTCAAACTATTTGACTAGAGGTCATATCTCATGTAGTTGTAATTATAGAGCTGAGGCGAGGGCAGAGGGAGAGGCCAACGCGACCGCCTTCACAAAAGGCTCTTTGATTCAAGGTGAAGACCAGCTTTTGCTCTACGGACCATAAAGCGTTCCAAAAAGAACACCTCTCTGAGAGCAAAGACAGGTACGGTAAAGTGTGCCTTTTACCCCTCAAGAGCTCACGGGTCTTCAGCCGGGAAAATACGCTCAGAATTTAAATTTCTCTGGCTGTACCCGTGCTGCTGCCGACGGCGCGTGCTGGGAGCTCAGCGCCAGCAGGATTAAATGCATCCGACAGGTACAGCGCTCCAAAACTGGGGCATTTGCAAACCCCACTGCACGGAAATGTGGAGAATTGCCAGCGAAAGAGCTTTTGTCCCTTGCTCAAAGTCAGCAGTGCACATGGTAAGGCAGTGGAGAGCGGTCCCTGAGTTTTTCTGGTTCAAGAGAAGAGACTACGGGGGGACAGGAGCTTTTGGTAAGAAACAAGGCTGAGGCTGAGGGGAGACCTTATCACCCTCTACAACTACCTGAAAGGAGGTTGTAGAGAGGTGGGGGCTGACCTCTTCTCCCTGGTGACAAGTGATAGGACAAGAGAACAGAGAGAACAAACGGTGGGAGAGTGGATATGAGTCCATTGGGGAGTGCTCACCTTTCAGAGAAGCTTTGGCTGATCTTCTGTGAAACTTTCTGGTTTGTCCTCCTCTTAAAAAGAATATCTTTACCTGAATACATTTCTTTGAAAGTTTCCTTTCCATTCGTGGTAAGTTCTGCCAACTCTCAAACCCTGGTATTGACACCAGGCAGCAAAGACGCCTGTTGGTCCCCTGGAGCGTGGCAACCGGTCCTTTTGGAGCACAGCAGCTCCAGCACAAAGTGAGCAGAGATGAAGAAAGCTACTTTGAAAGCCTGAAAACTTCCTGAGGAATATATATATAAAAAAAATGGAATCCCAAGAAATACATCAAATCGAGCGGCTTTGACACAGCCCAGCATTTCGGATGCAAGATTAGCAGCGCGCTTGTCTATCATTTAGCAGATTGCAAGACGTTAACAGATATAGGAGAAAATGTTGTCCAAACGAAAGAGACTACAGTTCTGTTTTACCAAAAGCCACTAGATGGGGATGCAAGGACACTTTTCTGCTACTTCTCTTACACTTGGATCCCCATTTCGATGTGCTTGAGCTGGCCTTTCCCGCACACATGGGCTGTTGTTGTCGTCGTTGCTTTTTCTTTTTAGGAGCTGACAGAGGTCATTTGGAAACTTATCACTCGCTGACTTTTCATCCTGTACAAATCAAGCCTTAGGCAACAGTTACGATGTGATTACTGCTTGCCGAATATTATTCTCTGCATCAAGGCTCGGCAGAGGGAAGGGTGAAGGGCTTGGCTTTCAGTTTGCGGATTAGTCTTCTTTTATAGGCTGTGGAAAGGAAAAGTACTTTATATTGAACACAGTGGGGAAAAAAAAGGTATTCAGCAAACTGGTAATCTCTGAAAGTGGCCATACTCTGGAATTGTTACTGTGGGGAAAAGCCAGGAGATTTTCCTCGGGCTCAATAGTCAAATCTCTGGGCAATTTTTTTTCTCCTCCCTTGAAATCCATATTTCTCCTATGAATGAGAGAGAAAATCAGAAAGATTCATTTGGCAGAGTAGTGTAGGCAGGATCAGCCCCGCTCTCTAGGGCAAAAGCACTCCATAGATGTATATCCTGAGCACATATGGGCTGCGGGAATCCGTGCAACACATAAGTAATGCTACGGGGGAGGGAGGAGTAAGGAGGGCTCCTACTATACGTTAATTTTCAGCTCCATTCACCTTGGGCTTCTGCAGTGAGCACCCACTCTTACTATTTCATCTTAAGTGTCAGGATATTTGGTGCTCTTACTAACTCCCAGCTCCTGGTGGCAAGTGAACGTGAAAAAACTCTCTTAACATATTTTCAACAGTAAAATTTCAGCTTCTGCAGTGTGGTGGGGTGCCCAAAGCGTACTCCAGGGTTCAAAACACAGAAGATGCTTTGAAAGAAGTGCAAAAATGGGTTCATTTAATAGTTATTTCATGAAAGATTTCAGTGGTTGGCGGGGAGGAGGGGACAGTGAGTCAGTGTGTTTTGGGCAGAATAACCGGCTCAGGTGGGGATTCTGAGAAAAAATGCTTCGGTAAATACCCTGAAAGCAAAATAATCTTACCTCATAATGACAAATTCAGAAAACTGGGAGAACCATTCAAGTATTTAAGTGGTGACACGTCTTTCTTGCTCAATAAGCTCCATTACATGGAGCTAATGCCACCAGTTTACAGCAATCCATGTTTTTAGGATTGGGTGGCAGAGGTGGGGGCGGGACTTCTTCATGTTTTAAATTGCATCTCCATAAATAGCTAAGACTTGATTACTAGGTTTCATTAAAAATAAACAGAATTGCAGTTGCTTTCGCTGGGTGAGAGCGTGGAAGGGCTGAAGGGGCGGTGGGTTGGCAGTGGGGGCCGTTTCCCTGCGCTCTCTGGCTGTCGGATGCTGCAGGCAGCTGCCCTTCAGCTGCTGCCCGCGGTTCCTGCCGAGGCATTCCCAGCAGCTCGAGCAGGTACTGCAGCCTCCATCTATTTTTCTTCTTCTTTTTTTTTTTTTTTCCCCCCCCACTTCTTAGTAGTCTCCTCATGGTGACAGCAAAATGTCTGTTTTCCAGGAAACCATTTGAGCTTTATGGATTAGCCATGGTAGGCACTTGCAGACCTCCATAAAGCACGTTGACACGCTCTCTGGTGTATTACTAACTCGACTGAAAAATTGATCAAAACTGATAGAGTTACAGGGCCCTGAGTCCCTTTACAATCTGCCGTTGTGCTGCTCGGCTCGTACAGAAGCAGCAGAGATAAACCCAGCGAAAACTCCTGCCTGGAAAATACACCTTCATCCTGCCCTTGGCTTTGCACCGTGGCAAGAGCCATGCACCCAAAACGGATGATGTGCTGGATGCGCCTCCCCCTGCGATTACTGCTGGTCCTCCTGGGGCCAAGCTCTCCCTGGCATCTGCAGGTATCCCCAAAATGCGGCAGGGAGTGCCTGCAGGGTCCTGCCCTGCCACAGGGGATGACACTGGCTGCGACATGCTCAGAGCTGGCACGTCCTGGCCCCGATGCGGTCATGCCCTCGGGTGCCTCCTGCACCCTTGCTGCAGCTCTGCATCCCCCGTCCCATCTGCTCCAGCAGCAGCTCTTAGGAGACACTGCTTAAATTACAGGAATATTTAACAAACTAATTAAATACGGGCATAGGTTTGCTGGAGAAGACTGGATGCCATACAGTAGAGGAGCTGCTGGTCTACTGCAAGACCTCCGCAAAGTCTTCTTTCTTTGCATCTCTGCCTCCCGACAGCTCTTCCTTTTGCTCACTGAGATTATCAGTCCCTCAGAGAGGAGTCTGTGCTTTGCGAGGTATTTGTGCTTGATTTCATGCCAAGATCTCCTAGTCTTTGGGAAGGCAGCTGGGTGTCAGGTGTGTGGTCCCTCCCCGAGCATCCTCTAGTGTCCCAGACCTACGGAAACGCCTCCTGTTTCTGTTTAGTATTTACAGTTGGATTTTTGCTGGAATCCCAAATGAAGAATGAACAGCAAAGCCGATACCTGATTCAAAGAGTTTCCAAATGAGGTGTCAGGTGGGATACGAAGGATATTAAGATAATCGACAAGGGATCAGAAGTGGATGAGACAACGGAGGAGATAAGGCACTCGCTTCTAGTCCTAAATGTGCAACCAGAGCCAAGATGCTCTTCGCCGCGTGTTAAGCTGTGCCCGCTCTCGTATGAGATACTAACACTGTGCTCGCTGTCAAATTCAGTTCAATAAAGTTGATCGATAAACACACACAGATGAATGCAAAGACATGATACGCGTGCAGGGGGAGAAGGCGCTGCCATGGAAAGACCTCACTCGCAGACGTCTCTTTGTGCTGCCTTCAAATCACGCACCGCCAACGGGAAAAGGACAGCGAGGGAGATGCTCGGCTTTTCAGCTCTTTGGAGTCATGACACAGCTTATAGCCTCCAACCACATTATTTAAACATGGCTTTGAAATCTTGTCAAAATATTATTATCATATGGTTTCATTAGATAAAAAAAATGTACCGTAATGACTAGTTTCTGCATAGCGGGAGAATATTCATTTTAAAATTTTGTATGTCCGTGTGGATGGATATACAGGATATTCAAGAAAAAAATCGGATTATTTTACTACAAACATCAAACACAGGCAACCTTCTATCACCTTGTCAAATGCTGGAAGTTTTCCAGTTTGCAATCTGTGTGCCATTGTAACACCTCAATGGTTTATTTATTTTTGCCTGATTATACACAAAAATACAAGGATCTTCTAGGAGTTCTTTGCACCCCTGCTGTTCCCTCCAGCTAGGAACAATTTCTGCTGGGCTCCTCACCTAGTCCCACACCTCAGCTGGCTCAGCGTAGAGCAGAGCCACCCCTGAAAAACCCCGTGCCGCCCCCAGGAGGTGACCCTGGCCTAGAGGGGTGCAGGGTCAGCCCCAGCAACCCTTTCAGGGCAGACCCAGCTACCCACGTGGGTAAAAACACGCAGCATAAAATCTGGCCAACGTTGAGGTGCTTAATATCTTTTCACAGAATGATTCTATTTAAGTCACCATTGCAGCAACTGCAATTTTGGTTGTATGTAAGTCATAGAATCATAGAATTGTTATGGTTGGAAGAGACCTTCAAGATCATTGAGTCCAACCGTTAACATAGCACTGCCGAGTTACCACTAAAGCATGTCCCTCAGCGCCACATCTACAGATCTTTTAAATACCTCCAGGAATGGCGATTCCAGCACCTCCCAGCCAGCCTGTTCCAATGCTTGATAACACTTTCAGTGAAAAAATTTTTCCTAACATTCAACCTAAACCTCCCCTGGTGCAACGTGAGGCCATTTCCTCCTGTCCTATCGCCTGTTACTTGGTAGAAGAGACCGACCACCCCCTCTCTACACCCTCCTTTCAGGGAGCTGTAGAGAGCGATAAGGTCTCCCCTCAGCCTTCTTTTCTCCAGGCTAAACAGCCCCAGTTCCCTCAGCTGCTCCTCATGAGACATGCTCCAGACCCCTCACCAGCTTCGTTGCCCTTCTCTGGACACACTCCAGCATTTCATGTCTTTCTTGTAGTGAGGGGCCCAAAACTGAACACCACACTCGAGGTGGGGCCTCACCAGTGCCGAGTACGGGGGGATGATCACTGCCCTGGTCCTGCTCTCCATAGAGCCGTCCTACCCTCCGGCAGGTTGACACTCCCGCCCAACTTGGTGTCATCTGCAAGCTTACTGAGAGCGCACTCGATCCCCTTGTCCAGAACACTGATAAAGATATTAAAGAGAACCGGCCCCAGCACCGAGCCCTGGGGAACACCACTTGTGACTGGCCACCAACTGGATTTAACTCCATTCACCACCACTCTCTGGTCACGGCCATCCAGCCAAGTTTTCACGCAGTGAAGTGTACACCCATCTAAGCCACAAGCAGCGAGTTCTCCAGGAGAATGCTGTGGGAAACAGTGCCAAAGCCTTTACTGAAGTCCAGGTAAACAACATCCACAGCCTTTCCCTCATCCACTACACGGGTCACCTTGTCACATAAGGAGATCAGGTTTGTCAAGCAGGACCTACCTTCTGTAAACCCATGTCCTTCATGGCCACCGACGTGATGACAGGCCCTGATGGCCCTGGCACCCTTCCATGTGGCCACAAAACCCCATTTCCTTTCCCCTCAGCCAGATTTTAACTACTTACCCCAGTCAGGGTTAGATCACTGAGCTGGGAGGTGACCCACAGCTCCACGCAGACGTGAGGAGTCATGAGAGGACCAGCATCAAACTTCTCAGCAAACTCAATGCAGCAAGACCACAACTGCTTCAAAAATCCCAGGGAATAAAAGCAAATGGAGCAGCTCCAGTGTAACTTGGCCATCTCTTCTTACTCCATGGCTTGCGCCATTGGGCTCGTCTTCGTACAGCCCACATCCACGCTGCAGACCTTGTGTGTGCCCCTGTGTAGTGGCCATGTGCTTTAAAACAAATGGCCCTCATCACTTCCACTCATGTGTTGTCTAAGGAGTGTATCCTAAATATAAATAACATTGCTGGGGCTGCTGAAGGTACCTCCTGCAGCTTAATGTTCTTCAAAGAGCGCTGGAGGGAAGCGGCTCGGTCGGCTCTGGCACATTCCCATCTGCAGGATTTAACGTGATTCCCGAGCTGTTAGCAGACCTAACCCAGAGCTATGGTTTTCATCTTTTTTCCTTCCCCTCCTTAAATAATACATATGTGAGCGAGCTTTCCTAAAGCAGTGAACATGTTTTTGATCTCAATTACTGGTATCATCTATAGCAAGAAAATTAAAATTCAGGATTTGTTACCAACACTTTAATTATTCAGTGTTATCAAGCTGTCACCAGGCCTTTAATTATTTTTCAGTTTATACCTAATTTCCCCCACTATGATTGCTTTAGTGATGTTAAGGTAGATCTGCAACTGTAATAGAAAACGTCCAAGTCCTTTATGATGTTGGGGATTGGAAATGACAATGTTAATAAAATTCGCTCGTCTCCCGTGCCACCAGCCGTCATCAATATAGTGTTCATCTGCAGTTGGCATGCTAATTAATTATGCTCTTTTGGTACCAATAAACACTTAATAATATATTCAAAATGAATAAACAGGATATAACACTGTCTGTGATTCTGCATCTGCTTAAAGATTGGGCACAAGACCATAAACTCTCACTGCCAATGCCTCGCAGCAGTGGACTTTGCATTTCAGACAACGGCGTGACGCGGGGAAAGTTATTTATATACAGGGTAGGTGCCCCCATGACACTGGTAGTGTTCTGGAGATGAGGCAGAGATTTCACAGGTGGTTAACACCAATTATGCAGTTGGTTACCGTTTTTTACAGAGATCATTTGTTTTAACACACTAGGCAGTTTTGATTCAACAAAACCTTATGGAAAGAAGGAAACCTTGGTTACAATGAGGAAGCTGGTGCAGAAACTCTCACAGACCTCCCCAGACCCAGCACAAAAGGCAATTTGCCAAGATTATTGCCAAGTCCAGGGCAGGAAAAGGGTAGGATTATTTTACCTGCAGGGTGGGATAATTATACCTGCTGCTGATCCCCGTCACTGGAGGAGTCCCTAAGGAGCTCTTCCCACTGCTGTGCACTCAATAACCCTGCATCTCTGAAGGCAGATATGAAAGAGCTGTTTTCCCCTAGAAGACCATTACCAGTCAGGGCACACGTTGTCTCCGATGCACAGATGATGCTTCATGGACACTTGAGGCAGCTCTACCCCAGGCTAATGGCCAGGTGTCACTTAGTACCCATCCCCACCTGCCCTTCACCCTAGCCAGGCCTAAAGCCCCACCTGATGTACATGCCCAGGAGGACCATGGACATCCCCAGGCTGTGCAGACAGGTTCCACCAATGTTGTGCGAGTCAAACGCTCTGAAGACCAGCTGGGTTGAGGTTTTCATGCCTTTGATACTGCTCATGCTAACAACACACTGGGGAAAAACGTCCAGCAGAAGACCTGCCCAAACTGTCCGCAGTGTCACCAGCCAGGAGGGAGTGGACGGAGGCATTGGCGTGAGAAGTGCTGGGAACAAAGCTGGGCTGGGAAAGTAGAGAAAGGTTTGGGGGAGAGCTGCTGGCGCCGTGTGCAGGGAGGGGTCCCTGCAGTCGGCCTTGGGAGAGGAGGGGGCTGCCCTTCTCCCCAGGAGGGGCAATGGCCAGATACAGCTAATCAACATGACGAGGCGGGCGAGCAAGCAGGAATGGAAAAGGCACACAAAGCACGCCCTGCTGCTCTTCCAGGTATTGCCCAGGAGCAAAAGCAACCTGCAGCAGCTCACCAGGACACTGGGGTATCATTACCATTTTCTTTATATGTGATCTTAAAGTCCTTTGGCATATCTCATTACTTTCTGTCTTGGAAGATTGCTTGGAATTACTTGGAAGACCCTCCAAGCCACGAAGCCCTTCCCAGCTGCTCTGCAGACCCCTGGTGCTCTCTTCTGCCACCACATCCATCCTCACTGTCCTCCTGGACCACTTCCAACTATTCGGAGTTGGAAATTTCATCCCACTCATTTCTTTGCACCAGGCAAATGCATATGTAATCCTGGTCCTGCTGCCGAGGAACAGTAAAATAAGGAACTTGCGTTTCACCTTGCTCTGTTTTACATTGTGTTTGAGGACCTTGAAGATAAAACACGGGGAGAAAAGCCCGGAGCAGGTCGGCGTCTCTAGACTGGGGGCTCCTGGTCACTGGTGTAATTTGCCCTTTCAGCTGGAGGATCGTTGTGTGCAAAGCTTACAGGTGCCTGCCCGCTGTGTGCCGCCTGTTGTTCAAATACACCGCTTGGCATGAGTTTCTTTCTTACTATCTAACGACACTTCTTGCCAGGAATTCATTAGCGGATGTACGAAATAACTTTTCTAACCAGCACCTCCATTTCCAGCCTGCAGCACCTTTTGCAAACAAATTTTACATGTCTGAGATTTAAATTCCTGTTAAATCGTTAGTGCTGATCTTCCAGAGGCGGGGAAGCTCACTCGCTACCCACGTGCTGAAGATCGTTGCATATTTTATACCGTTCCCCCCTCTGCTAGTCGACTTAATGCCACACGCAGCTGGGAGCGTATTTGCATCCCTGAAAGGACCACGGCGTTCCAAAGATGCGCTTTTTCACGTGCCAGTCTGACAGCTTGACTCACAACTGGCTCCTCCCCCCAAAAAATCCCCACGCCACACAGGTGTGCATGATTAGCGCCTGAACCAGAACTAACTTCTCAGAAAATTGCACTTATTGCAGGACAAATTGAGTCTGCTCTGGCAGAAGCCAGAATAATTGCTCAGGGGAGCACGGGGCTTATCCAGCAGTTAATTCATTATTTGTACCTGCTCAGAGCCAGGATAGAAACAGCAGGCAAGGCAGCAGCAAACAAGGTACAAACTCCAGCATCTCGGGATCAATTTGTTCAGATAAAGGCTTATTGCCGCCGCGGCAAGGTTGCAAAGCACTTCTGCAAGCGCTTATGGGTGGGAAAATAAGAGGTGGGAGCCGTTTTGCTACTGTCCTTTAGACTTGTGAATAAGCTATACGGACTTGAACGCAATTAACGCTGCGGTTTGGGCTTTGCCATGCTTTCCTGTGCACCCCCAAGGTCAGAGTCTAGAGGGGAAACGCATCTCAAGTTGGGAGGGCGGATCCCATCTTTGCAACGGTGCCAGGACGAGGTAACCAGCACCCACCAGCAGCAGCTGTGGCTGGTCTTGCCGTGTGTCAAGCCTGATGCTTTTAGAAAGAAACAGCAGCTTGACAAAAGTGTCAACAACCAACAGCCCCAAAAGCGACGCAGACGCTGAGCTCTGCCGTCTTTCTAGCCACGCGTACCACACCAAGGGCTGACTTTGCTGCCCGCTCCCGAGGGTACCTCTTTTTGCTGCTCTAAATACACCTCCTCAAGGGATGGAGGGTTCTCCACAGCTCCCGGGGTGACACCACGTCAGTCCCTGTCTCCACTGCCCGCTCTACCACCCCATCTGTGTGTGTGAGCCCCAGGAGCCGCTCTCACAACACCCCCCCCCCAGCAGTGACTTTCACCCTAAGAATTGATGTCCCGTGGCCACGCGCGGAGACACGCTGCGGTGCCAGGGCTCAGCTTCCTCAAAGGCCTCCAGAAGATTTGGAAAGGCAATTAAAAAAAAAAAATAATCATGCCATTCATCAGGGCGCGCAAACAAGCTCAGGCGCACAGGCACTGCGTGAAGTCCAGCCTGGCCTCGGGGCAAAACAAAGCTGCTCCTCACCGCAACATCACCTTTAACAGACCTGACAAATCGGAATACGATGTATCTCTATTGAGTGTGGATATTTCCTGACCGTTTTTGTTTTTTTTTTTAAGTCCTGACCGGTGCAGGGAATCACCATGAATCTTCATTTGCTTCACTGCCTTCACACTGGGCTTATTCTAGCATATTTTTTTAATGCTAAATATACACTACTTTTTGGCTAACGTTCATATAGATTGTAATATTCACATCAGCTTAATCTGATCTATTATTGCTTAATACTTTTATAGAGTTTAATCATTTATTAATGCGGAACAGTAAGAACACTGCCAATTCTTTCACTCCCGTGAAACGAAACGCAGAACAGCGAAGAGCACAAGGTGGTCTCGGAGCAAACCAAGACGATGTGGTTGGGGCACTCACATTTGCTCCTGTGGGTAGCCGGGGAGCTTCCCTATCCGATACAGGCATGGGATAATTTTTTATTTCAATTGACAGAATGTGTTAGTTAAAATAACCTCAGGCAGATCTATGCTATTTGTTCTCTGCCACTACGCAGCCATTTTCGCTAAAGTAAGTGATAATTAATCTGGTCGTCCCCCTTGTAATTATAGGTAGTGCAAATATAGTAATTTTTCTATTCCCTGAAAATAAATACTTCCCACGTGGAAAAGCAGTTATCGTAATGTGAGCGTGTTTGACTCAGTAAGGGCACTTGTAGTGCACCCTATTAGCGCAGCCATCTTACCATCAGTTCCCCAAAGGAACAGAAGAAAATGCAATACGAATTGACACGCTGCACTGGTCGGAGAAATACCTAGAGAGAAAAGAATAATAAATCCAGTCTGCACCACACTACTCAAAACACCCCGTCACCCTCATTACCGGCTGCAGCACAGAAAGGCCACCACAGACATCTGCTGCTCCCTTGAAATGACACCATCATCTTTAGTCGTTTAATGGCTCGTATCCTCACTTCGACTGGACCTGCCTTTGTCTTTGGAAAAACCGTAACCCAGGGAAGGAAGAGCAACCAGAGTGAGCTAGAACATCTGGGAGGCGAGCAGCAAAATCCATCCATGAGCTAAACCAGGGACAAACCAGCTAAAAAACGAATTGTGTTTCCCTTCTGATCCTGCAAACACTTAGAAATATGCTCACCGCTACATATGTAAAATATCCGCACGGGAATTACTGACTAGCAAAGTGTTGGAGCAAAAAAGGAATGAAAAAAACCTGCCGGTGAAGATCCTTATACGCTCTCAGCCTGTGCACAGCGGGCCCTGCAGAGACTGAGGAGACACGGCCAGCCGTGAAATGGGCATCAATAAGTAACACCGACACCCGCGCTGTACCGGCGCCAGCAATTCTGCACTGTAGTTATGGATTAGCACCTTGTTTTCAGTCCATGCCGTGCTGCTGAGCCTCCAGATGAACTCATTTTGCTCCATTTTAACCTTGAAGGCAAACCTCTTCTTTTAAATATTAAAAATTACACGTATTTGGGAGGGGGGAAAAAACGTAAGTTGTTGGGAGACCTCATGAATGTGAATACCAGCGCTCCAGCCGGCACTTATATGGAGCGCTGCCTTGTGTGCAAGGTGGGTTTCTGTCCTTCAACCCCCCGGCATGGCGAGCAGCTGAACGTATCCACGAGGAACGGAAACGTCCATGTCTCAGCGATGGCTCTGGGTGAGAAAAGTGATTGAACACTTTACAGCTTAGGGGAGATAACACTTCCAGAACCGTCCTTTGAGAACAGGAATGAGAAAGGGATCGATTTCACCTTCCCCTAATACTCCTTCATAGTAAGAGAGTGCCTGTTTGTTGTCCTGGTAGTAGGAGAAAAAAAAAATGCCCTTTGCATTCTGTAAGGGGTAATTCACAGAGGGACACCTGCAACACTACAGCGGAGCTCTCCTTCGAAGGGGAGAGCCCACGCGTGATGATGTCCATCTCTGTCCACAGCCCTCTCCCCACCACTCACCTCTCACCGGCACCCACAGCCCATCCACGGACTGCCCCAGAAAGGGGCTGAAGCCCCGCACGGTTCTGCAAGGAACCCACCCAGTCCTCCTCCGCTCATCGGCAGATTCCCCCCTTCCCCGGCAAGGGCCGGCGGGTGCCGGCATCACCGTGCATCGGTCCCTGGATGTCCCCCAGGGATTTCGTGGCTGTTCTCTCTGCCGATGCTCAGCCCCTGCCCTGCTCACGTCCGGAAGACGAGCGATTTGGGGAGCTTCAGGCACGGCGAGGCTCTGCCCCCTGGTCCTCGGCGAAGTCAAAACAGCAAAACTTTCAGTCCCACTCAAAAGCAACACCTCACCCTCACAAATTAACTCAGATTTTTCACTTTACGCCTGCTGGAAGAGCCACCCCGAGCCAGCACCGCTCACACGGCAGCGCAGGAGCAGAAACCAGCTCCATATTCTCGCAACCAGCGTCTGCTTTCAGCTGGGAAGCAAATGAACCCCTTAGGAAAGCCAGACATGCTCTCTGCACAGAAGAGATTTCACACCGGTGTCTAGGTCCGTTCACGAGAATTGGTCGTTTGATGAAGTAATTTGGGAGCGGGTCCCCGTACCCACGGCCGGACAAGGCGGACATTCCGGTTCTCTCCCGGCCGCGCTGCAATAAATGGAGCTGTCAGGTCAGAGCGCGCCGTTTCATTTTCATTCAAGCACCTATTTAATATTCATCATGTTATAGGGGGGCATTTTTATGTCGGGAAAAAACACAAGTACTCTCCCGAAATGACTCAAGGGCAATAAAGAATAAATTGTCTTTAAACCTGTGTAAGGGATGCTGAAGTCACAAACAAGGCATAAAATAATATGGAGCTGGAAAGTGTTTTTTCCTTATTAGGTTTATCAGAGTAAAACTAGGCTGGCAAGCTTGTTCTATCAAGCAAATGGATGTGGTAAAAAAAGGAAATGAAAATTCTGATCCATATTCATTGTTTCAGTCTCAGCAAGGGAGAAAAAAGCTCCACTTGAATTCTTTTTCTTTGCTTTAGAAAGCTGATCTGAAGTTTCACCAAAAAAAACGTAAGTGAAGCCGATAAGGAAGCAAAAGAAAATCAAAGATAATTAATAGAAACAAAGCAAGCAGCAGAAGAGGCCAGACAAAGTGTCTAATATTAAACAAAATGCGAGACGCAGAAGATGCTTGACTGCACCAAGCCGCAGCTCCAGGCATCCACAGCATCTTAATAGGGAGACTTCTTTTCCAAAGCTCCCAGCGCTGGCCCTGCCAGCGCCGCTGCTGGCCCTGGCCCGTGGCTCCTGCATGGGCTACGGGGCTTACCCCCAAACATGTAACAGATTTTCCTTTTCTGTTTAAATTAGGTTTGAACACAGTCCCAGTGGTACTTCCTGAACAGTCACACCCACGGACCCGTCTCGCTCCTGAGATAAAGGCAGACTATTTCCCAGGTTAAAAAGAGACTCATGTCTTGAACAGCAGAAGTCTAAGGGAGAAGAGGACTAGGGACTGAATGGGGGGGTCTTAATGCCTGCATGTCCACATGCGTGTATTTTGCATTTCTACAACCTTGATAAACGAACACATTTTTCTCTGTAAGACAACGAAAAAACAAACAAGTTTCAAGCAAGTCCTGTATCCCGCAGCCGATACCTGGGAGGGAGCTGGTCCTACAGCCAGAGCCGCAGCCCCCGCGCTCTGGGCTGCAACACTCCCCATTTAATTTGAAATTGCACAGCATTTGGGGGCCATCCACTTCCCAGGTCTGCGTGATTAGGTGAGAAAGGCAGCTCTCTGGTTTTTAGAGTTGCACCTTCCTAGCTGTCATGGCGATGGAAATAAGATGATGAAGAGTAAAAGCCCTAGCATTTTATGGAAAGATACTAAAAATTTTCATTATTTGGGAGACTCATCCCTCATGATTTGTGGGCAGCATTGCCAATTCAGCCAGTCGTATGATTTCTGTAAAAGGGAAATCATAACTGCGTGCGGTGGGGACTCCGGAGTGGGGCCGGCAGATTCATCTCAGACGGCGGCTCTTCATTTCTAAATCCTGTTCTGCCAGTACACCCAAAATACCACACGACTTTGAAAAACTGAAGAGGGTGTTGGGTTTTTTTGGTCAAAGATGATCCATGTGGCATGTACAGGAGCGACAAAGGAATGGGAGTTTGATCCCTTTGGCCTTCCTACAGCCCGCTGAGTGCGGTGAACAGATTTATACTCCTTTCCCTTACATCTGCCTTCGGTCCCACGGGCTCATCAGCACAGATTTTTGCGGACAAAGCTTGATAAGATCGGGCAATTATGCCAGCCCCTGCTCCTCTAGAAAGCACAGAATTACCGGAGAGCTGTTTATGTAAACATACTCTCTTTCCTCAGAAGAGGACAGTGGTTTTAATGACAAATTGAGTGAAATCTCACTTGGCATGAAGCAAATAAAATAGCGAGTATTTCAAGTTACTGGTTTGCAGTAATAGAGACTGCATTTAAAAATAATTGCTGTGGATCTGCCATATCATACAAAGGGATAGAGTGACAACACAACCGTGATGTGACACATCTGCATTACAGCTTTGCATCTCAATTCAGTCTTTAACAGGCTCCATCATCTGATTGCATTAAATATATGAAGCGATATTTTCTGCCAGTCTCTGCTGGAGAAGCAGCAATCTCATGATGCGATAAGAAAGCTGCCTGAATGTCACTGCTGCCACCACAGAGCACAGTGGTCAGTCACAGGGTAGAGTTTGTCGAGACGTATGTCTCTGTTGCTCCTCTGCTGAGCCCATCACGCAGATGCCATTGCAATACAAACCAGAGCCGGACTGGGACTGAAATTTAAAACTCCATTTTCTCCACTTCAGGACTGGCAGACACGGGAAGATGAAGCGTTTTGCCCAGTTAAAAAAGTGCTGTGGAGCCATTAGAGAAAGCAACAGATCGCTGCAAGTTGCTCTGGTATGACCTGTCTCCGCTGTGACTTTTCTTGGCAGCCCCTCAGCGCGTCTGTCACTGGGAGACGCAGCTCAGACACACTGTCTGGGTTTCAGCAAATGTGCTTCTTACACCTCTCAAAACAAACGGTTCACCTACAGCGGCTGAAACACAAGCAGTCCCTGGTGCTGCAGCCGGGCTACAACCTCCACAAGTTCTTTGCAGTGTATGCTGGAAGAAAAAAACCTTCTGTCATAGAGAAATCTCTTCTCCAAAGTCCTGCTTTGGGTTGCTTATGTGCAGACAAGGCTTTCGTTTCACCAGAGGAAAGACTTAAACTATCCACTACAAATAGAAAAAACTGTGATGCCCACCACCACTGTGGAATTCCCGCATTTTTTCTCAAGGCATGGAAGACAATAGGTTAGGTTTAAATCTCTGTTGCATCCCACCATTGAAACAATCCCGGCTTTCCATCCTCAGGTAGACCCCAACTACTCCACCTAAATAAGTTTGGATACACTTGGTCTACCCAATGCATGCAAGCCAAGAAGCTTAAACCCTCTGCTGCAGAAGAGCAGCCGCAGACCACATTTCTCATGGTGCACTTGGATCTTTCACTGGTCTGAGTCATCTGTTGATGGGAAGTTCTTCTATAATTCTGTCACTGAACTAATCTGACTAGCAAGGTAGAAGGCAAAACCAGACTGCATACTTAAATCACCTAATTTGCCACGTGAGGTATTTCCGGATCGATGAATTCATATTCGCAAAGGGCACTGAAAGTGGAAAACTCCACGGAAGCAACAGATAACCTACAAATGATCCGATCATCTCTAAGTGAGGTCAATTGGTATCATTTACTGACTTGGGATCAGACACATTCCTCCAAATACGGTTTTGCCTGATGCTACAACAGTGTCAGAGGAGTGACACTACCTGCGCATTAATTCCTGCTAAACCCCAGTTTCAGAATGCAATTTTTAAAGGCTAGTGGTGATGGAGAGAGGAAACGTCGCATCATTCCTTGGTCTAATCCTGCTGCTGCGCAGCGTTGTGCCTGGAAACACCATTTCTGAGCTGCATCCATCTGCTCAGACACTTCTGCAGAAAAGCTACTCGAAGCCTGTTCACACGGGGTAGGAGCCAGATTGCACCCAAAAAAAAAAGAATAAATTACAACTGCCGTCTTCCTCATCTGCAAAATTAATGCTTGGTGCTCCACTTCATCCGCGTCCTGTTGAAAGATTCTTCACTGTTATTAAGTCTGAAGAGTTTTTTTTTTTCCAAATGTCATATTGGCATGTAACAACCACAATATTCATACCATGCAGGTGAACTTTCATAAAGCAGAGGAGAAAATTAACATTCTTCCTTATCAGAGGAAATTGAATCTGATTTTTCATTCCATCAAAACATCTCTTCACAGACAGGATAAATCCCATAAATTGCTTTAACCCATGTATCCGCCTAGAGTCCATTCTCTACGCTATTGTAACAAAGCATGTAATCAAAGTAAATGAGCATAATTACCAACGAGTGCAAATACGGGGTTTCTGGATTCTTTTTAGCAGACAGTTCATATGTGACCATTTTACCATATGTTTACATTGAAAAATAAGAATAAACTGTATTAGATTGGAAGATAAAAGGATATACATTAAAAATTCATGCAGAAAGCATCCCGTAGCCATGATTACCGTCATAACTCCTCATTCAAATCTAGTCTTTTCTCCCCAAATGCAAATGTAACCAAATCACAAAGCGTGGCCAAATAACAACCCGTTTCGAGGGACAGCGGGGCCTCGTGCTATCAGAATCCGCAGCGAGACTCTCCTTTCTCTCTACCGGGCAGGAACAAGAAATGACTGCGCACAATTCCATTTACTGAATGGTAGTTCGGGTGAATTCCTCCTTTTTTTGCACTCATGTTTCTGGTCCTAGTTATCCCAGAGGGGTCAGACAGACTTCTTTTAGGCAACCTCACAGCCGTACAACTTTCTTGACTGGTAACACCCCCCAAACTCATCCCATCCCATCCCATCCCATCCCATCCCATCCCATCCCATCCCATCCCATCCCATCCCATCCTCCCCCGCGTGGCTACGCCGGGCAGTGGGCAGTTCCACCACCCGGGGCCATGCCCATCCCGCAGATGCAGTAAGACCAGGAGGAATTACACGCGACGTTCTTTATCTTCCACATCCGACCGAAGCAGGAGGCACGACCCGGCGTAAGCGTTACAAGTCAGGTCGTGTCACATCACAGCACCTTGGCGGCACGGCCGGCGGCACAAGTCATGTCAGCAGTTAAATGACAGTAACAGAGTCACCCGTCAGGTCATGGCGCTGGGAATCCAGTAACACATGCATATTGATGGCGCGTAATCGTATGCGCGCAGATACATCTTCATAAAGATAATATAAATCAAGCTCCTGTCCAGGACAGGAGCGTGTCACAGCTGTAAGATGTGGAAGTTAATTCATTTAAATTACATTTTAAACCAGACAGAACCGTAATCTGTCCCGAGGCACCTTAATACATCAGGTATCCTGATCCATCTTTCAAAAGGTCCTGAGGTAGATCATTTTTTTTCCGCATTACTACCCCTCAGTTGAAAACAAGCCCCAACATTATATTTAAACTACATTTCTCCTTCCCTTCATAAGCGCAAATGAAGTTAAATATTTAGAAAAAATACATCTTTCAAGAAACCAGCTATGCCGCGTTAGCAGCAAATGACCCAACCTCTAACGGTAACTTCATACTTATCAGGACTAATCCAAACTGGAAGTGCTCAACCAATTATTTTTTTTTCCCAAGATAACATTTTCTTCATTGCCCGATGAAACTGGCCATGAATGTAAGTGCACTTAGGCAAAGAAAACGATGCAATTAGGCTCTTCTTTGACACATATGAATACAAGCAAAAGCTAATTTACAAGTCTTTAGCTACGTTTTCTTGTAGGAATTTTTACACTCCTCTGCTTCCAGAGCAAAGAAAATTACAGTCTTTGTTCTTGACTGCAGCTCTTGAAGTCCACGCGCTTCAGGGACGCTTCTGGTGTGGTTGCTGGGGGGGAGAGGAGTTCATCTGGGATCCAGCCCTACTAAACCTGGAAGCTCCCCAAGACTTCCAAGATATTTCTGCAGGAAAAATGTCATTTGGTTTTACATACCTCACACAAAAGCCCAGATGTTCGCAGTGGTTAGGCACAACGATACGCACAGACGTGGGACCTGCGCATGCAAATACCCCATTTCCGAGCACAACCGCGATGACTGCAGGAATGATGTAGGTATGCAACACTTCGCTGCTTCTTGGTAATGTGTTTTCTGTGGTGTTTTACTTCAGTTGCTGCTATTTTGTTTTACTGTTGTGTGTTAGAGAGCCTTTGAATGAAGGAGAGAAAACGCCACAGAAGACAGATCTCAAAAAAAAAAAAAAAAAAAAAAAGTTGCACATTTTACAGCTGTAATAGTGAAGTAGGAAACACCTGGCAGCGGACATTGAAATCAATAGCGTTGCAACAAAAGATGACAAAACGCAGACTCTTTCATTATCTGGTTATTAACTACCAAGACAGATCGCCAGGGCATTTGGCAAACTCTTCACCCGCAGATGCTTTTACTCACAATCACACACGTGCCTTTATGGGATGGCGCAGCCCGGGGGTGTAGGAATTACCTTCCTGGTCGGCACCAAGACCTCTCCTGCCTTCAGCAGGGGTCAGCAGCGGCTACTTCAGCATAATTTTTAGAAACTCCCAATAGGCAGTAATTGGGAGTAATCCTTCTTCCGTGTCAGGACTCACTTTGGATTCTGAAAGGCAGGAATTGCCTCCAGTGCTCCCGCGGGAGGGCGGGCGTCCCTCCCAGCAGGATATCCAGGCTCTTACAAACACCAATAATCTCACTCTCTGTCTAAACAACCGATTCCTTTTTTTGCATCACGCTGCATTCTCAGCCTCGTGGACCCCGCAGGGCCACCAGCTCCTCGGTTCAATTTCACAGCTTAATTCAATCCCGCATTATCAAATACATGCAATTACATCGTGACATTTGAATCACCGCGCTCTCCAAGCTGGACAACGAGCAGAGACGGGGTTCACGTTCACGCCGGCAGCCACCGCGCACGGCCGGCAGCCGCTGCCTGACAGCAGCCTCATCAGCCTCCACCTGGTTTATTTTATTTTCTTTTTACGAAGTCAAACAGGCGCTCTCATTCCCTAAACTGAACCGCGGCATCTCTGCAGCAGACGCGGTCCCTTGGCCCCGCGTGCCGGCGCCCTGCACAGCCCCACCATCAACCACGGCCAGTCCCTTCGGAGACCCTGTGGGGCTTTGGCCAGAAGGTGCTATAGCACGAGTGGGGACACGGGGCGTGTGAAAGCCACCAAAGTGAAGCACAACCCCAGTCCGTCTCCTCAGTACAAACACACGCTTTCTCGCGTTGTACCTGGAGCTCCTTGCCTCCCCCAGGCGGGTCACCATCCAGCCCGCACCTCCTGCGCCGGGCACCACGGTTTGGGCTGCAGTTTACCCTGATGTTGAGGGCAATGACCACATGTTGCAGCTGTCACTTTTTGGTGTTGTTACACCAATTTTCCCACTCCAATACCTTTTTGAAAAGCATGCGTAATTGAGTTTATTCCTTCATTATTTAGAGAGTGCCATTCTCCTCACATTGTATACCGCAGACAAAATACATTAAGATGTGGCAGTATTCTTCCTAATAGCACGAGGTCATTACTCCCCTTCTAACTCTTACTCTATACATGTTACTCAAAGGTTCAGCACAGGGCCCCATTAAAAAAAGATTTAGACCCCAGTCGTTACTGGGGAACACCAGATCCTGCTTTTTATACCATAAACAGCTAAGAGGTTTAAGGTACACTGTAGGGCCAGCAGAGCATCTTCAGGGCCAGAAATAAATGAGACGATTTCCCCTCGCAATTCCATCAGCCCTTTTGTTTTAATGCAGGAAGAGGAAAGCGCATTCCTGACCTCGCTTTGCTGACACAGTATCATCTCGACTCGATGCTGCGGGAGAAATGCTGAATGGGAGGGATCCTGACCTGGGGAAGGAAACCCAGCGACACCACCATCATTTTTTTTCAATGAAACCGTAATATTCACATCACTTTACAAAGCTGTGAATAGCAACGTAACAACGCAGGCATTGCCGTCTGCCCTAGTTATACCCTTCTCTGGTGACGAGCCGCTCTGAAGTAACTGCAGATGGAGAAGGACCGCGTAGGTGCTGGGCTGGTAACAATCCTTTTTCTCTCTTCTTTCTAATTATTGGCATAAGCAGCAGCATTGAGCTAAAAAAATGATGAAGCATTCTTCAGATCTGCAATTATTCTCTCGACTTGTACTTGTCTACAATATTTCTTTCACTAAGCAGCACAAAATATGGCAGAATTGTTCGAAATCCGAGTCCAATCTCAGACACAGTAAAAGACTAATAACAAATGTTGTTTGCACACATTTAATTCAACATACCAGAAGCAATTTTCTCACTCTCTTTAGCATTTTATTTGCTTATAAATACAAGTCAATACCACAAGATGGCACTTTCTTACTTGCAACACACACTATCAGAAACACTTACCCTCTTCAAATGGTCCCAGATGTTTACGACATGTAACTTCTCAGTGGTTTCGAAACATTTAAAAAAGCAAGACCTTCTACAAACTGCATTTGTGTTTGATGTATATTAAATGAGGTCAGGTAATTAAATTCAAAAAAAGAATTTATAAATATTTCAGATAAGAAAATTTAAATACAAAAGCAGAGTTTGCATTAATTAAACTGAATAACAATTTAAACTGGCCATAATGTATCTACATGGTTTAATTTAATTTAAAATACTTTTTAAACAATCAAATCTCTCTAGCCATTCATCAAAACACCTATCTACTCAACTCTTTAAAAAATATTCTTGGTTAAGAAACCACCTATGCTTTTTCATAACAATCCTTATTCTGTCCTGTAGGTGGAAATGAAGCAAAATCATATTCCAGACTAGAAAACAGGATAAGAAGGAAGAAACTTTAAAAAACCTGATAACTTCAGACACTTCAACTCATTCTTCACTGCGTTTCTCAAAATACATGATCCGGTTTTAAAGTCTTTGAACGAAATGTAAACACTAGAAAACTCATTGTTGAAATATGTGAAGAATAAAGAACGCTGCACTAATATAGTGCATAATGATGCTGTGTCAAACTTGTCATTTACAGTAAATGTCACATTTTCCTCAGGATTGTCATGCCTTTTTTTTTACTAATTTCTTTTGATGTCTGTAGATTCTCTTTTTTTTTTTTTTTTTCATTCCCATTGCACAACAGGAAGAGATGTATTTTCTGGTCTCTTCAGAAAAGTTTCACAAGATCTAAGTCTTTGACTCCATTTGTTTTAATAAAGAGTTGGCAAAATTTTAAGCTTGCGATACTTCTGCCCGGTATATTACACATCAGGAGATTCCTCAAAAAACTGAGAAGTCGGAGAGTTCCAAAAAAGAAAGCAGTTAAGGCAGTCGATGTCTACATTTGGATTCTTTTTATGTTACATATCAATGTCTCCATCATAGGCTAAGGTTAGAGGCTTCTGCTGCGGAGGAGTGCTTTGATGCTGCTTTGTTTTTTTGCTGCAAGAAAAAATAAAAAGATTTCAGGAGACAAAAATATAAGCTGTAATAAGCTCGGAAACATCATCAGAAATCAAATTTCAACAACAACAAAAAAATCAACTTCCTACGTTGACTATTTCATTTTGCAACTAGGTAACACTGCAGTACAGTGACGACTTCCAAGAAAAACCACACGGATCTGCTTGAGTGCTCTTACGTGTGTGGTGCGGACACACAGCCTGCCGAAAATGGGCAGCCAGCTGTGCTCTTCATCTGTAGAGGAAATAAAGCACATTTGTCTCCCATGTCTTCTCGCAGCTGACAAAAGAAGGAACGTCTCACAGAAAAATTGAAACGTGAACTGTCTAGAAGTGGGATATTCTCATTTTTTCTTTGGCACAGTATTGGAGCAACAATAATTACTATTGAGAAATACACTTCCTTACCAGCCTTCAAGTGATGGAGAACTATGTAATGTTATTTAAAAAATCCTCTGTATGCTCTACTGTGAAGCCGCAGAGAAATGGTAGCTACATGGCTTGGAAAATATGGAAGCTGCAACTCCTAAGCAGCATCCAAACGCCGTTATTTAAGCTTTTAATTTGAGACAGAGACTGAGCGGAAGATTAAGAGATTGAGAGAGAATAAAGTGATTTTGAATGAAAGCGCCAATGATGCTGTCAAGTCACGGCTGTGACTCTCCGGTTGCCTGCCCTGATCTGACGGGGCTTGGGGCAGCCGCACCATTAACGTTCGCAAAGCCCCCGTCAGCTCTGTGGTCCTCAGGGTGGGCTGTGGGTGTTGCAGGACACACGGACGCTGGTCACCGCTCCCTTCGTATCCTCAGAATTGCATCAATGGCAGCGCCCTTCCAAATATTCCAACCAGAGAGCGCAACACTAGCACTGTCAAACCAGCCCTACCACCCTTGCTTGGGGACACTGCTGCTCTGGAGGAGGGCAGACATCTCCCCCACCAGTAAAGCCCACCACCAGCTCTGTACTGGTGGAGAACAGTGCTTAGGTACACCCGGTACCCTACTTCTAACAGTGGCTGGTAACAGCAGCTTTAGACACAGGATGTGTTTCCACCTGATGTATTCACTGCAAAAACCTATTTAGGGATTTCCTGAGCTGGAGAGTACATCCAGAAAACCACAATTAACACCAAGAGACCCAATCTCCCGTGAACTGTTATGCCACCTTTGAATCCATTTATCTTCCTGGCATGCACAGTCCCCGGCAGCAGTAAGCTCACAAGGTAATAATGCACTGTGTGAAAATAAATTTTTTTGTTTATTTTAAACGATCATTTCATCAGATGCCTCCTACTTCTTATATTGTGGGAAATAAAAATTCCCTAGCGCCCTTTTCTACTCCATTCATGATTTCATAGATCTCTATTGTATTCCCACGTCAAACATCATTTTCCAACTGAATGCCCCTATTCTATTTAGTCCTTCCTTGAGCGGAAGCCAGCTCCTCGATCCAATCAGCCTCCTTGCCTTTTTGCAGTTTTACTTTATCTTTTTTTTAAAAAAAGAATACAATAAAAAGCCCTTTCTAATCCCAGCAGAAGCCTGAATAAATACAAGGGCCTATTGATAACCAAAAATAATTCTTTCCCTGCATGGCTACCATACTTCTTCGTGATCGCGCCGGATAGCATTTACAATTTGGAGAGTTTTAAATTACTCTGAGGTAGGGGCCAAATGAAGGCAGTTAAATAATCCAAGCTCCATCCTTTCCTAAAGTCTTGAGGATTAAATCTCTGCAATACAGAGCATTGTGATGTATTTTGGATTGTTTAAATAACAGTAAACTTTGTTTCATTGAAGGACAAACACATGCCATACTCACCACATCAGGTAGGATGTAAAAATTAGGAAAACTATGATGAGGAACCCGCCAGCTGATACTCCATATACCCACACCTTCAGTTTGCCGTCTGTTGGAAGATGAGGAGAAAGGACGGGGGGAGAAAAGGAGGGAATAAAAAACTTTATTCTAAAGCACACAAATTCTTAAATGATGAAGTACAGAGAAAGCACACAACCAAATGGGAAACACGGCACGGACTGGCTGGGGATAATCCATAAACCCCATGTTTTTGATAAAAAAAAAAAAAAGATTCCTGTAAAAATCAATTGTTTTACGGACAAACTCTTAACTTTGGTGAGAAGCGTAGGTTTGCCTCAATGAAAGCTGAAAATTAACTCTTTGTCTCAGTTTTCCAAAGCAGCATTACGTCCTCATCTCCCCTCTGACTGAGCTCCTGCAGTTCATTATGGGCAGCCCGGGCTTATGGTGCCGCACAAGAATCCCAACCCGGCCAGGCTCCTGCCCGTGGAAAGGAGCAGGGGCACGAGATAATTGCAGTACATTCGCTCGGGAACCCCAGTGGCTGCTCCGGCAAAGGCACTTCAATGTTGAGCTGACCCAGATAGAAACGCAGGTAACGCCTGATGCGTTTCGCCTAAAGAAAAGAGGGCTGAGAAAGGACGGGATTGTTCTCTGCAAATACCTGGGGCTCAATCGGGGCAAACACGGCGAGCGCAAGTGCAAAAGCTACTTAGAGCTGAAAAACGCTTGGACAGCAAACAGGGATAAATTCAGCTTAGAATAAAAACAAGAATACGCTTTGTAAGTGCATAAGTAAGAGGGATAAAGCTGTGCAAGACCTTTCCAGCTGAGCCACGGGAGCAGGAGACGTAACGGGCTTTAAGACAAGGTAAGGCCCTCGATAGGGGTCTTTGGGGTACAGCGCCAGGGGACCCACTCTGTGACCCTTGCACGTGTGAGCTTGAGTGTGTTGAAACATTTCCTCCTGATAGAAAGTCTAAAAACACGTTATTTGGACAGGTCCTTAATTACAAGCTTTGCATTAATAATAAATAATGATAATAATTTTTAAAGATCAATATTTCTGTTTCTTGCTCCATTCTGGAACTACTGGGTAGAGTCCAGGGGAAGGCTACAAAGATGATCAAGGGAATGGAGCATCTCTCTTCTGAGGAAAGGCTGAGATCTCCGGGCCTGTTTAGCCCGGAGAAGAGAAGACCGAGAGGGCATCTCATCAATGCTTATCGATATCTAAAGGGCGGGTGTCAAGAGGATGGGGCCAGGCTCTTTTCAGTGGTGCCCAGCGACAGGACAAGGGGCAACGGGCACAAACTGGAACACAGGAAATTCCATCTCAACACGAGGAAAAACTTCTTTACTTTGGGGGTGGCAGAGCACTGGCACAGGCTGCCCAGAGCGGTGGGGGAGTCTCCTTCTCTGGAAATAGTCAAAACCCACCTGGATGCGTTCCTGCGCAACCCGCTGTAGGTGACCCTGCTATGGCAGGGGGGTTGGACCGGATGAGCTCTGAAGGTCCCTTCCAACCCCTACACTCTGTGATTCTGGCTGTACGGCTCTACTTGTGGGGAGAAGTGATGGTATTTTTGCCATGCAGAGACAGCCTGAGCTCACTCGTATCAAAAGGGCTGTTAATACATACTGGAGGTGGGAATAGGAACCTGCGCCGTGGCCACAGACATAGTTTGACAGAGGCCATTTCAAACTCAGTCATGCGAGTGGGGAGTCACTGCACGGGACAATCACTGAGCCTATTTTACATTTTAAGTTTGAATGATGAATTTTTTTCAAAGGGAAACATATTTAATCATAATTCTCTCTGTTTTTTTTTCTTTGAAGCTTTGTGGAAAGGGTGAGTACCTCTCACAAATTTCCTCTTCTCCTCGAAACACTTACAGCCTATCTCCCATGCGAGAAGAGCTCCCTTTGTCAGATTTGGGATTGTTTTGGTTTTTTTCTAAAGCCTGGGTATGAAATTTGCCGCTCTCTCAACTGGAGACAGCCAAGAAACATTTAGCAATCCTGCAAAGGGAATGTCACAGCAACACCGAGGCATCCCACCATGTCTGCTATGAAGGCAGCTATGCTCTCCAGCCCCGACGTAAAGGCATTGGACCATGCCATCCGACAATTTAAACAATGCTATTTAAATTGCCTCTCAACTTGAAAAAAGTTTCTGTACCTGAACTCTGGCCTCCCAGAGCGTGGTACAGAAAGGAAAAACACAAACTGATTCAAAATCAGTTCTGTGCACTCCTGCAGAGCATTTAAAAGAACAAAAACATCAGCCTCATTAAATTGATATAAAATTTGTGTTCCAAACTGTAAATGGGAAAGGAAATCACAAATAAACTGGAGAAAGGCACGTATGCTTTTACTGACAGATATAAGTCCTTAGACATAGACAAATGTCAAGAACTATGGTACCGAAGGGTAGTAAATGCCATCCATCCAGGGAGCATTCACCACGGGCCTGCTATCAAGAGTGTAACTGGTAGGTAACAGCGGTTTCCTGGCTCAGCTAGCAGCAATTATTGCAACCCCCCCAGACTAGTAAGCCTGAGAGCCTGTTTAAGGGGAGTAATTACATGTTTTGTCAAGAAGTTAGTCAAAGGGAAGTGATTTGAAGAGGAGCAGCCTTGAGCTGGGGTCTGAAGGGCACATACAGACTGAAGAGTTACCTGCAGGACGCCATGGGGTTGGTGACACACTTAGCACACACAGAGCACGCTGATTCCTTTCCCATATATTGTTTCTATAACATTTCTGCCC
Organism: Vanellus vanellus; assembly: GCF_965231255.1. Taxonomy (NCBI): domain Eukaryota; kingdom Metazoa; phylum Chordata; class Aves; order Charadriiformes; family Charadriidae; genus Vanellus; species Vanellus vanellus. The sequence continues at coordinate 7,350,614 of NC_138910.1, forward strand.
TAAAATTAAATAACACCATGTTCTGTAAAAGCTCTTTAGTCCCTATTTCTGTCTTGTAGTCCCTTGGGGAGAACTGGCTCACAGATGCTGCACGGAGGTCGTGCCCACCAGAAGCTTTCAGAGCTGCAGCCTTGAACGCTGATTTAAAGAAGAGAGGATTGCAGCATCCACCTACATCTCTCTCCCTTTTTCTAAGCCTGTAAAGGTACCAGCTGAAGAGATGACACCCAAGTTAAGACAGCCTACAGAGGGCCACGGTTGCTGAAAAAAGGCAATTAACCCTAAACCTGTGACTCAAACTGCTGGTGAAGTGCGTGGGCTTCTGGACGATGGGTTTGATCGAAAATGAGCCAACTTGAAAAAGCTTCGGACCGAGCTCTATTAGCCCGGAGACCGTCAACGCAAAGGTTAACTACTGTATGCAAATCAAATATGTAAATGTAACATTCAAAGTGGGATCACATATATCAGACAGAATTATGGCTCCCCGAATCCCGTAACAGAAGCTTTCGCTACGTGTTTTCTAAAGTCTCGTGTTCATTACAAACTAATGGGAAACAAATGCAGTGCCAGGTAACGGGAGAGGGGAAAGGCTGCACCGCCAGTAGTTTAGAATACGGGGAGAACCAATGCGTTTCAGTAAAACCTGACAGGTCTGACACCTTCATCTCCCATTTTAAAGTCCTATTTGCATTTTAGAAATCTATTTTGACTAAATTAATCTTGCAAAATAACAGTCAACATGGTAACCAGCTATTACGGCTACGGCACCAGTCCTGTGGACCAGTCCGGGCACATCCAGTACAAGGTTCCAACTGGGAAGCATTTTATGGTGTGGAAGTCAGATCCATTTGGGATGCACTGCTTGGGCACAGCAGCTTCCCTGGTTTTGGTGTGGTTTTGGTTTTAACGTCTTAACTTCAACACTTGTAACTCTAAACTCTATACTTTCTATCCTGTTTCTTTCATATACTTTTGAAATATTGCAAGAAACAACCGATGTTTTCTTTAATGAAACCTTAAGTACTTTCTGCCCTGAATCTTCTGAAGTGCTAGTGATCAATATCTTTCCTCCTCAAAATATATTACTTCTAGAAACATCAACAGATAATAGTTCTAAGCATCCCCCCAAATCACATACGAGTATACTTTTGCAAAATATTATTGCTTCGTTCTGTCTTTGCTATCTCTCAACATAAGAGATTGTGATTACTCTGTATAGGCACAAAGGAATGAAAGGTGACATGCGAGTTAGAAACTGGGAGGCTGCTCTGCGGCTCCCAGACACAACCTCTGATGTTATGATCTGCAAAGCCTGTGCCTTTCTTCTACAGAAATGTTGTAAAGACAATTTATTCCATTCATATTTAAGTTTTTCACCTGGATTAAAAGGTTGAATAGACCATCCTTTGAAAATGTCATGCATTTTTGAGTTGACAGGTTTATTTTTGCCAGCAATGGTCTTAACATCAGCTTTCTTATCTTCTAAACCTGGTACCTTCATGCAGTAATCCAGGAAACCATTTGATCTCATTATTTCCGTATATCCTCGCTCACAACCGCAGACTCCTCTCTAGGTGATAAAAGGGAATTCAGTATTAAACCAAACAGCATCCTCCCACCGAACAACGCAAACTGTAGGCAAAGTATGAAGACACTGCAAGATACATCCTGCACATGCAACTTCACCACCACCAAACCAAACAAGCCAGGAACCGCTGCCCGCAAACCCATTTCAGTTCAGAAAGCCAAAATATATTTGGGGAATTGGCTGAAAAAGAGTCAGTGATTACAGAGAAGCCCAACACGGCACCATTTTCATCCTAACAGGCTTAACGACGGGCGTGTGTGGCTTGATCCAAACTCCTCTGGTTAATAACAATTTTCCCACTGACCCTGCTGGGAATTAGAAGAGCCGAACAAGAAACAATCTTGCTTCAGACCCAAACCCTCCCCGTGTAACTCCACTCCGGTATTTCACAGGGCTATCTGAAATGAAGCTTTCTCTCTTAAGGCCAAATATCCGCTGCCCTGCATCAGTCTAAGCAGCTTTTTCAAGGGGTTTCTTAGAATTCTGTGATGCATTAAATATATTCTCCATTTTCTTGATATCTACATTAAAACAGCTTTTTTTTCAGTTTGCTCTTCTTTGCTAATTGTCTTATAACTTAAATGCCTTTCTGAGGGTCTGATATCCTTGGTTACGATCCAAACAGGCAATTGATTTATTCTCTGTGATAAGAATTTAACTCTTGACATCAATTTTATAGCCACAACATCCCCCACTTATTGACAAACATGATCTTGAGCTCTTCTGGACAAAAGGTGAAGTCTCGAGAGTTTTTATATCTAATAAATTCATGCTTACCTATCATTTTTATGTTCTTGTCGGCTCTGAACATTCTCACGACCACTCTTTTGGCCACATTCAGTTGCCCACGAGCTGGTTTCAATGGTAATTCCTCCCACCAGATACTCAGCTGAAGCTGAGAGCTGTGGAGGCGATTTTGAAAATAAAAATATCTAAAACCCAACTGTCCCTGGCCACTGGGTTTTATACTCCATCACAGTACTGACACAGATAAGGAAGGCATTTGGGGAAGCTCTTACTCTGGAGTTCAGTCCAGCAGGAAGGGACATTCGTAACCTTTGGGCTCGTGTTTGCTCAGAGGCAAAGAAGTGGCAGTGGCTCAAAATTTTAGAAAGTGTTGCAGATGCCCAACAATTCAGCAAAAAAGGTGACTTCCAGGTGTTGCTTTAGAAGGCAGTAAGGGGATGGTGGGATCACGCTGCTACAGCTTCCCTACGCTCACAGGGGCTTTGTGTGTCTGTGAAAGAGCAGGAGAGGACATAATACTCTTTTATCTCCTCTCTTACAGAAGTTTCCAGTCCATTTTCTCCGGGACAGTAAAATAGCGTTCAATGAAAATTAAACCAAGAGGTTCCAAAATCCCTCCATGGAACAAAACCAAAATTGTAACACCACATAAATACTCCATCACTCCTTTGTAGAGGTTTATGATGGTTTCCTTTCAGACTGAAATTCCCACAACTTCCTCGAGGTGGTACCATGGACACACTAAACTATTTTCTAGGTCCCGGAATGCACTTAAGCTACGGAAGCTAATTGAATAGATTTTGTGGCGTTAATCTCTCAACGATATTCTGCAGCGAGCAATTACCTGTGTGCAGTAGGAGAAGGGCTTCCTGCACGGCGGGCTGCAGTGCCGAACTTCTGCAGGTTTCGTCCGAAGAGCACAACCTCCTGTAAAAGAAAATACTGAGTGCCTTCAAGGGCGTGTTTTAAAATGTTTTTGACTCGGAACACTGTAGTGTGAGAAATGCATGCTTGCTTATTTTATATAGTTAAATACTAGTCTACTGAGCACATTAGCATAATATCTGTAGGCACTGCATTAATTAATTTGCCTTAACAAGGCAGGGAATTATTATCATACCCATCTTGTTAATGGAGAACAGAGATATACAGAATTAAGCAATTTGCCATAGACCACATAGGAAGTTGGGGACAGAATCAGGAACTAGATGCACATCTTCTGTGTCCTCATTAATGTCTTATCTACATAAGAAGACATAATCCACATAACGCCTTTGCCCATTCTCACTTGGGGAAGTCTGTGCTTCTATAGGAATAAAAACACGTTAATGAGTTCTTAACTACTCGTCAACCTTTGCACATAAAACTTTTGTTATTATCTCAACTAGTCACTATAAATAGAATGAGATAAGAATATCTGCATTTTCATTTCTACTCTCTGCTCATTCACCCTGTGCATACTAAGAGAGATCCTACGGATGTGAGAGCCCTACTGCCTTTGCCAACCTCTCGTGGAGCTTCAAAGTGCTGACCATGAATTTCCCTTTTCACCCTGCGCAGGCAGAATTTGTAGGTCACGGCAGCAGCAGGAATCTCACAGCGTGAGCGGTTTGAGGCTCCTGTGTGTTGAACAGAAGAAGAGGTACAGAAGCTGGGCTCTCTACCACGCGTGTGACGCTCCCCACAGTCACAGCAGGGTTGCACTAATGGCTGCGCAAGCCAGCCCAGGAAGCCCTTTCAGTCCACGTACGCTTGTCTCTTGCCATGACCAACCCAACAGTAGAGGTAAACTCACCCAAATACTCTCATGCAATGACACGTGTGATGTCGACCTGACAGCAAGGCTGGTGAGCTCCCATCTGCCTTTCCTACACGCAAATCTGAAGTGAAACTCTGGAGGAGTTAGGAAGGATGCCCAGCTGCCCCCTGAGCAACTGATGCAGAAGAAGAAAAACCTGGACGGAGACTTTTCATTCATAGGTGTGCGTGGCAATGTTTGGATATACCTGTGACATTGATTCCATCTGAGCGCTGACACCACACTGTGCGTACGTTGTCTCGCCAAAGGCTGGTTTTCCACAGGTAGTCGTAACACTTCCCTCCTGCAATACCAATACCACTTAGTCTTCACCTTGCAACAAACCCAGAATAAACTCTCGAAGGGGGGGAAAGCAGCGCTGTGGCCATGCTACCTGAGCAAGGCCGTGTTTCCATCGCTTGTCCGGAGCAGCTCTCCTGGTTCTCAGGGGACTGAACAATAAATGCCCTGGAGCGAGACTGGCGACCCGTTGTCTCGAAGCTTCTGCCATTGATGCAGGTGAGCTCGCAAGAGCTCCACTCTGACCACTCTGTCAGGTGGCAGTCACCTGCATGTTGAAAGAATAAATCAGAGGTTTTCAAAAGGAATCAGCCTTAAAGGATAAGGGCAACCTAAGCATCCAACAGCTTTAATAGTGAAATACCCCCAGTGGTAGGAATTACTCAGATTTTCTGCTTAATGGGGAATCTCATTTTCAAAAAAAAAAAAAAAAAGCCTTTTTCAAGTGATCTAGAAACAGCAGACTGAGCGTTTTCTTGATCTGCTGAAGTACAAATTCTTACTACAATGGCTGAGAGTATGCATAGTTATGGAAGCATCTCCATCTCAGACAGCTCTCGTAGGCAGAAAGGCACCAGGACTTTTCAAAGCCTTTACCTGGGCAAGGCACAGAGCACGGTAACTGCAGCACGCTCTCTTTGGATGGCAGCTCACCACATAATGCATTTTCTACTGGTTTGGATGTAGCAGAAACAGATGCATCGTGCACTACACACGTGAGGTTGCGGACTTGCAATCCGTCTCCACACTGTCCACCCTACGAAATGACAGAAGGAAACAGAGACACAGAGTCACACATCACTGATATTAGCGGACGGCAGAAAAAATACGATTGATTCCATCTAAAAAGACTTCAAAGATACAAATTTGGTCTTTGGACTGCAATAGTATCCACAGTTATGGGAAGACAAATGGAGAAGTCCTCCGTACACATCTCTACAGAAGCTCAGAGGCAGGGGCAGAGCCACACAGAAAAGTGTGTCCGTACCAGAGCAGGAGAAGAGGCGGGTACCATAAAAGATGAATACTGTGTCTGGGGTTAGCCCTTAATGCCTTTAACTAGAGCTAGTGAACTTACTGATTCTTAGGAAGTGCCCAGTTACATGAAACCAGAATTTTTTTGCTTCTCTGAAGAGGCCAAGAGCAGAGCCTGGCCATAAAGAATGGATGTTTCCACGCACCTCCTTTGGCGACACAGCCCAATATGACCACTTAGGTGGTTTAAACCCTGCAACAGCAAAAATCCTCCAGCCCACTTAAGTAGACTGCAAGAGTGATTGTGCACTTGGCTGTTTGTCTAATTTCTTAAAGGGAGCTATTGGTTCTGAAGTAGACAGAGATCACCAACTCGTGTCACATACTCTACCGAAACATCATCTGAAGTCAGACACAGCCTATTAGCTCTGAACTCCACTTGAAGAAGCAATAGGAGGCTCCACTCCACACTCGTCAGCCCGGTTCTGAAATACTTAGCCATACACCAAACTACTTGCTGAAGAAGACTTCTATTATGGGAAAATCAGTATTGTTTGGCTAAAGCGATGACCAAGGGCTGAGGATGCTGTAAGAACTGAAGCACGGAGGCTTTTTTTAGAGGCTGGAATTGTTTCATTCTCATCTGAAAAACGGAGCTGCAATGATGTTTGAGGTGCTCACCTTAAATCGGCGGGATGCGTTATGAACGGGCGCCTGAAGCCTTGCAGAAATAGCACTTTAAAAATTCAGTAAATAAAAGTCAAGAAGAAGGATGAAACATTGCTTTTATATAACCAAGGGAAGTGCTCCTTTGGCTCACTTGGCAGTGAATTCTTTTAAAATAATGGACTTCATCTGCAGAACAGAATGGCTGCTACCAAGCGCGTTCATTCAGCAGTGTGTTTGCTAGCAGGAATCTCAAGGACAGCCCTCCTGCACACACACCCGGTAGCTTTTTCATCCTCTCCATCCCTTCTGTTGATGACCCACAATGAAATGGAGATGAGAGTATAACTAGCTGGATTTAGAGCAGCTGCTAATCAAAAGTGTCTGAGAGAAGCATTAGTGTAGATTTACTATATGCAGCCAGATTTCAAGTTTTTAACACCGTGTTTCGCTTTAGTCAGTACGTAAGTCACTGTTCTAAATTACCGTTTCATCACAGAAACCTCTATTGCGGTCTGAGATTAATGGCGTGTGAATAACTCATGCAGCTGTCAGTTGGGTTAGAGCTCTTAGAAATGGCTGGTGGAAACAGAAGATGACGAGGAGAAAATTCTCGGGGGAAATGGGCACTAATCAAACTGCAGTGTATTTCTGGCTCCAAGTGGCTTAAGGAATGGCTAAAGTTTAGTGGAAAGGACAAAAAAATGTTCTTTAGAAGTTACTTATTCTTGTATAAACAATATATAGGTATTTATATACATATCAATATATAACGATACATTTTTGTGGTAGAGCTGTGTCCACTATAAAAGTCCATGTACAACTTTCTTCATTCTTCTACCACGCAATGTTGGAAATACAGTCATATTTCCCAATGTCTAGAATAAAAAAATATATAGAAGCTGTGGACTCTCAAACAATCCCAAAGACAAAGGTTCGCTTTTTAACAGTGGCTTCCATTTGCTTGCTTTCTTTCAAGACCAGCAATGTGTTTTTACAGTCAATCAAACACACTTAAAAGATAAAATGTCATTCTGTCATTTGTAGAAAGAGATGGTTTTTGGTATATTTGGGAGGACCATAAGCAATGCAGGAGCACTGCATTAACTTCCTCATCATCTTCAAAATTATTCACATCCCCAAAATTATGCATTTGAAGGTCTAATTAATAGGTGTGGAATCAGGGGACGTTTGCTGCCGTAATGGCACACTGAGGATGCTGCTAATCAGAGGAGAGCTGCCAAGGAGATGATCACGTATTCAAAACTCGAGGGATCAAATCTGTATTGTAAATGCTCTTCCTTGGAAGATGTGATCACCTGAAGTCTGCCTAGAACCGGGATTTGCCTCTTGAGTACCAAGCTCCTGGCAGGAAATATGCAGGGATTTGACTTCCAGAAGGGATTCCCTCCATTTGGCGGCAAAAATTTCTATGCTGACCCTATGAAGGATGCAGAACCCACCCTGGGTCCCCTAAATACAGCCTGGGGGTATGGGCCCCTCCAGGAGCGCCTGCACGGAGCCTCCGCCTCTCACCCCCCCTCACCGCAACTGTAAAATACCCGTAAAATAAGGAGAAGGTTTATACCGGGACTGTGTTTTGACAGCCAAATATCTTTTGAATTGACCAACACACTAACATAAGGCAGCATCTGCACAAACCATCTCTCGCATCACCCGCTGATGCTTTCCACATATAACACACTAATAAGACACGAGATAACAGTCCTAATGAGATGCTTTGCCCAGATGAGCCTTTAAGAAAAGTTTTCCCTTTTCAGCTTTTACTGGGGTTCATGTGTGTTCACAATTATTTTGGGTAAAGAGCTGATCGGGCAATGCTTTCGCAAGCTGATGAGCATTTAGTCAGGTAAAAGTTTTCTTTAATGAGGAAGCATTGCGTGACCGCATTTAAGGGACTGCTTTTAAAACACTTTAGCAAGGAAGGGTTCTTAGTCTTCTTATGAATGTTAGGCAGCTAGTGCTTGATAATGTCTAGCTACTTCACTTATATTCCTTTAATGGAAAAATTATGAACAGTGTCAGCCACTGCTAATTTTTTTTTTACTAATCAGGCTAAACCACTTAAAGTCCAGTAGGAAAATGATTACTGTAATGTAACCCTTTCAGATTAGGCGTATTGACTATTTCCCAAGCTCGGCATCCCTCTGAATGCAGCAGAAATGCCCCACGCCTGCCGGAGGTGTGCCTGTGACATGTGTAATTACCTGGAGAGCAATGCACTGATTTTTGTACTGTGAAAATCAGCAATTCAGAACACTTAGCGGGCTCTATTCCTAAACATGCAGACACCTCCGATTAGTCACATGAAGTCAATTTAGCATAAAATAGTCCTTCTACAATTAAGAAACGCAGTCTCAGTTATCTCATAATACAAGGAAGAAATATTTTAGACTTATAATTAATTGTCCTGTTTATATTATTACAGGGAGACGCTTCCACAATACGCATTTTGGCCTTACCATAGGATGCATTTACCTTATTTAACAAAGCATCCCTGAAAACAGGATTTCTGAAAGCTTTCTTTAGAAAGTAAGCTTAAGCTTCTTTTCCAGTAAAGCACAGGAATAAATCACCCTGTATTTATGAACTAAATTTAATTCCTAAGCACCTCATTAAAGAGAACTGAACATGAATAAAATGGCTCCTCTCCAAAACAAAGCAAAGGGCAGAGAAACTACATCACAGTAATTTAAGGAGGGAAGCAGGCTCTATCTCACTGAAAGCACAGGATGATATCTGGGTTAGGGAAGGCTGTGATTACTTGCTCTGAGCTGAAATTTAGCCAGGTTCTGGATGCGCACGCTTTTAATCTGCACGACGTATTATTTATCTGGAGTACTACGCCAGGGCGTTAATTCAGCTTCCCTACTAATTCTTTTATCAGCTCTGCTAGCTCCTACGGTTGAAGGTTTCTTCCCTAATGTTTAACAGAATGTGCTTACGTTAGCTGGACAAAATAGCAGCTGATGTTATCATTTTGTTATATTTCTGTTACACATAAATAAATACCGAGTGCAGTACATACAAGGACCATACTCACATCCCTAGTTACAATGAGCTGTTCGTTACATAAAACATAAACATATTTCTGTTTCTCTGATCTCGGACTGTTCAAAGACTGTCACGCTCCAGATTTAATTTATGAAAACCTGGGAAAACCCTGGGTATCTATTCTGCCACCCACCCTATTCGCTACACGTCCATCTACCGCGTCCAGAAACACGGTAGGTATTCACGGCGTCCGCAGCGCGGTAGAAAGCACAGCAGAAAACACAAGGGATGTGTCTTTACGCGCATTATTGGCTTCCATCTCCTACATGGTATAACGTGGAGAAGCAGCCACAGATCTGGGCGCAGGTCCTGTCCCCTGGGACCACACAGGGCTCTCTTCCACCCCAACCCCACTTCTTCCACCACCACCTCAGCACAGCCGGCTTTAAGCAGCCCGAGCGGACTCCGCTCTGCCCGAGAAACCTCACTGTGAAAGATTCACTTCTGCTCAACCTGGGTTACCGACTGATATGTTTTAATATCGGAAATGTGATCTGACAGATAAGAAGAGAAGAAAAAGCATGGGGTGGGGTGGGGTGGGGTGGGGTGGGGTGGGGAGGGGAGGAAAGTCCATTCAAGGCTGATGCAAGTACTGGCAGTGAAAAAGTGATGGCTCCGGTGCCAAGCGTAGGTACAGCACATCACAACTGAATCCAGCCATTTTAAGATCATTAAAAAGATAGCCAGGCTAAGGAGAAAGTAGAAACCAGCGCTTCATAAAATAACTCACACTATTGTACCGGAGACCTTGTGGGGAAAGACCTGCTATACGGTACCTCAAAAAAAAAAAAGGGGGGGGGGGGGAAGAAAAAAGATAAAAAAGGCTAATCTCTCTTGAAATCTAGTGTATCTACTTTTTTGTTAGAGTTATTTTATATAATTAAATTATAGGTCACGATGACTATGCTCACTCAAGCACATTTACTCTGTAAATCCTCTTTAATACCTCTATAAGCTCGTGTGACTTGAACCCGTATTACTATAAATCGCTGCTGATGGCTGGCAGATGAGGCGCAGAGGTTTACCGCTGCTGAACGTTCCCTGCTTCCCTACAGATCTTACCGGTGCCTTCCACGGCCACGGATACACCTCCGACCCGCAGACGGCAGCCTCAATCAATTCTGCCGTGTAAGAGTGAGTTTTGTCGTTGACCCCGGCCGCGGGGAACCCCAGGAGCCCTCGGGGAGCGCAGGAGGAAGGCGTACCTGGACTCTGCAGGGGGACCACGGTCCCAGCATCCAGCTGTAGCAGGGCTTCACCGGGCAGCTCCTGTGCTGGGTGAGCTGCTCTGGGCAGGGTCTGCCCTCGCCCGCCGCCCGCAGGACCACCGAGCGCCCACGCACCATCTGGCCTAGGCGAGGGGAGAAGACATGAGACGGTGAAGGAGACCCAGAGGAAGAAAGGAAGAAAGAGAGAAAGGAAGGAAGAAAGAGAGAAAGAAAGAAAGAAAGAAAGAAAGAAAGAAAGAAAGAGAAAGAAAGAAAGAAAGAAAGAAAGAAAGGAAGGAGGAAAGAAAGAAAGAAAGCAGGAAAGAAAGAAAGAAAGAAAGGAGGAAATAAATAAATAAATAAAGAAAGAAAGAAAGAAAGAAAGAAAGAAAGATTTTGTGATTTATCAGTATTCCTAGCTCATTTTCCATCACTAAAATCGGCTAAAAGAAGCAGTTAATTGGGAAGACTATTTGGATAATATGGATGCAATTGCTAAGTCAAAGTGATGCGGTCACCGATATTTTCAAACACAGTTTTTAAACACAGTTTTGTATGTTTTCCAAATATATTATTTGTTTATGCAGCACATTAAAATACTTGACTAAATCCTGATTATTAAATATGACAAGAAAATAATTCCTGTAGCCGCATCATTTCTAACGTTACACATTCAATATGTTTCCAGAGATTTTTTAACAAATGAAATTTTCTTTTTATGACCAATTATGTGCATCTAATTTGAAAACTGCAAACACTCTAGTGGCTATTACTGTCCATAACTACTTCTGCCATTTCCATTAAAATCCTATTTATTATTGGTGAAAACTTCTTCAGCCGCTGAATGGAAAAAGCAATTACGCTACTACTTTTGAAATAATAAAACTGAATATATTCATTAAAGTTACAGCAATTCCATTTCTGTCTCCTTTGCTGTCCGTTTACATCCAGGAATGTTTTCACTCAGAATGTTTCAATTAGAATCCCGGCTCCAATTAAAAAGAAAAGTGAGGGGGGAAAAAAAAAGTCCTTATGCAACAGGATGCACAAGATTTGGGGTGGGGGGGGAGGAGAGGGATAAAATTTCTGCCCTTTCAGTCGGCGTGGATTTGAGAGGCAGTTAAACAAATAAAAGGTCTGGGCAATAAGGGCACACACAGGCGACAAGACAGATGCGGGCGGTAATTGCTAACGCACTGAAAAGGAAAGAGATGACGTGTTGCGGTGGAGCTCTGCCATTTGTATCGCAGCGGTTCAGCCGCAATCGCCAGCGGAGGGGAGGCCGGGGGTGGCGGGGGGGAAGCAGACCTCCCCCCCCCCCAGCGAGGCGCGGAGCCCGCGATATTCAGCCAGATCCTCCTCCCAGCTATTTATGCATGCGCCTTTTAATTAACAGTACCGCAGCTGGGTTTCAGGTACATCTCTAATAACTGCCACCCTGACTCTCCACAGAGCAGGGGTTCCAAAAACATTTCAGCAAATAAAAATTAAAAGCAGACACACCTGAAAGAGCTACTGATGGGTACCTTAGCAAGCTCTCTTACCTTTACGATGCTATTCCTTTGCTCTGACCCATTGCATTCCGTTTTTTTAAACCCAGTTAAACCAATTTTAAAATTTCTTCCTTTTCCAATTCTAATCCCCCGGACCTGGGGAGTTTGTAAGAGAAGTGATGATAAAAGCTCTTATCCGCATGACTGTGCATTCAGCCATCGCGGAATCAGATACATTAGGAGGTGGGAAAAAAAATCCTACCGGCTGAGAGGAAAGGAAAGGTAAGAAATCGCTGTGGTTCACTGGGAATCAGAGAAAGGGAAGAGAAACCCCCCAGCCGGCTGCCGGCAAACCCTCCCCTCGGGCAGCCCTCCCCTCCTAAACAGGCCAAAATTAGCTGTTTCTTCCTCTCCAGCAATGGACAAAATTTGCCAGATTCTTCTTAATTCTGAACGCTGAGGACTGGTAAGCTATGGAAGAGGCTCTTTGGGAGCCTGTGGGAAGCTGGTGGCTGTGGGGTTTCTGGGATGCCCTGGGGCAGGGAGCTCTGCCAGGCACGGTGGCTACAGAAAAGGAGATGTAAGATCTGATTTCATTAGGAGGGCCCTGAGAGCCTGAAGCATTCATCAAGCTATTTTAATTAAAGAAATAATTTCCTTTCGTACACTCTGTTAAACACCTCTCTAGCAAAATGTAAATAGGAAGATTGTTGAATAGAACACATGATTTTCCTTTTAAGAGGAATTAACAACCGTTCTGTATTTATTTACATTTTCTTTTCCTACAGTTGGTTATCCAAAGCGTTTAAACTCACTACATTCACAACGGTCAGCAGGTGCTTGACTCATTTAGTCCATCGGTCTCTTTTTCTACTGTGAATAAATCATTGAAGAAAGAAATTTCATTGAAGTCTTTCTTTGCACAATCACTGCAGTGAGTTTCTTAAAGCTCTGGGGTTTTTTTTTTGTCCTCACTCCATAAATACTATCTAGGTGTCCGGCTACCACTCAAGTAGCACAAAAACTCCCCATCTTTACTTTCTAAATACCTAATCTTTTGCTCCCTATGAAGAACAGAATCTCACTCGATCTCAAATTATTCTTCTTCCAATACAAACTCTGGGAGGGTCAAAGCAATCCTAGTCGTTTCTTTAATTTCCCAATGAATTTTTCTGTCGTTTCCCCATGAATTGGCCACATCTCTGTTTCCTCTGCTCTGCAGTGTTAAATGATATGAAAATTAAGACAGAAAGTGTGCTGAAAGTTGAAAATAAATATTTCTTCATATCCTCAAATTTATCATTATCTTCGAAAGGAGGAAAAAAGAGGCTACTCTTGTTAATGCTGGTCACTTAAAATCCTTTTTTGCATCATCGGTTAAAATTTCATCTCAGAAACATAGAATCGTACTTTCTAATCAGAAGAATAAGATTTTTTTACCCCCCAAAAATGTTGCCATTCCTTCCATTTTATCCCCACAAAGTGATGTGTTGTGGCTGAAACCAAGATGATTAAAATTCCTAGAGTTCATCCCAGTCAAAATTACTGACATGTTGTTATCTGTTTGATGAGTGTGAGCAGAGCATATAAAACACACCCTATCAAGCAACCACAAGACCAGAGCGGGGATCAAGTTAGTTAAATACGGCCCTGGAGGTCAGGTTAGGTCAAGTCACAAGCAAAGGGGACAGGTGATAAATGGGGCTCTTCACCTACTTCCCGCTGCCAGTCCCACCAGTAGGCACTGGGGCATCCCCAGCTCTGGGAGAGGTTTTGGTGGCCCCTCTTCCAGCAATGCCTCCCCGCACCACCAAACCGGAGCTTAACGAGTAGCAAGTGAGAAAAAGTCACAGAAGTTTCTTCTTCATAAGGCGACACCAAAAATGTTTTCCCAAATTGGTGATGAATCAGTGAAAAATATAACCACTAAATTTTTCAGTCGTGCACATCCTTGTCCCTCTCATTTCTGTCCCACGGGTCAGTCTGGTGTTGGGGTACACATCTCTGCAACCCGCTGAGGTCTCTTCCGGGCTCTGAGGACTGAGCAAGGCACGGCAGCGCGTTCAACCCTGGGTAACTCAGGCAAGTCCCATAGTTTATCTGATGAAGTCAGCTTCCTCAGCAAGTTTGCCGATGATACCAAGCTGTTTGGCGAGGTAGACACACTGGAGGGGAGGGAAGCCATCCAGAGGGACCTGGACAGGCTGGAGAGGTGGATCCAAGCCAACTTCACGCAGTTCAACAAGGCCAAGTGCAAGGTCCTACATCTGGGTCAGGGCAATCCCAAGCACAAATACAGGCTCGGCAGGGAATGGATGGAGAGCAGCCCTGAGGAGAAGGACCTGGGGGTGCTGATTGACGAGAAGCTCAACATGAGCCAGCAGTGTGCAATCGCAGCCCAGAAGGCCAACCGTATCCTGGGCCGCATCAGAAGAAGTGCGGCCAGCAGGTCAAAGGAGGTGATTCTGCACCTCTACTCCACTCTTGTGAGACCCCACCTGCAGTACTGCATCCAGCTCTGGAGTCCCCAACAGAAGAAGGACATGGACCTGCTGGAGTGTGTCCAGAGGAGAGCCACGAGGATGATCTGAGGGCTGGAGCACCTCTCCTATGAGGAGAGGCTGAAAGAGTTGGGGCCGTTCAGCCTGGAGAAGAGAAGGCTCTGGGGAGATCTTATCGTGGCCTTCCAGTACTTAAAGGGGGCCTACAGGAGAGCTGGGGAAGGACTTTTAACAGGGCATGTAGTGATAGGACGAGGGGGAATGGCTTCAAACTGGAAGAGGGCAGGTTCAGATTGAACATTAGGAAGAAGTTTTTCCCTGTGAGGGTGGTAAGGCACTGGCACAGGTTGCCCAGAGAGGTTGTTGAGGCCCCATCCCTGGAGGTGTTCAAGGCCAGGCTGGACGGGGCCTTGGGCAACCTGGTCTAGTGGGAGGTGTCCCTGCTTATGGCGGTGGGGTTGGCACTTGATGATCTTCGAGGTCCTTTCCAACCTAAACCATTCTATGATTCTATGATTTATAGGTGATGAAGCATGAGTTTAGGTGCTCTTATACTATTTAGCGCTCCTGTTAGACAACTTGGGAGAAATCATAGAGAATTGGAAAACAGAAAAATTCAGCCTCCTCGTGCATTCATTTGCCTTAACAAAGGAAATACAATTTGCTGGGGATTATCCGTAGCAAACATCTTTCCAGTAGCTTAGATTCAGGCCGTGGGAGCATCATCCATTAACACAGTACTATACATCTTTTCATAGCGGTACAGCAACTGATGTGAGGAACCCTAATATATAACCCACCGTCAGCCTAAAGCCCTCGCCAGCATCCTGAACTGCTGCTGCCCAGAACTACAGCTGCAACAGGCAAATATCAGTTACACATCTCCGTAGGCTCAGCGCAGGCAGGAAAGAGAGATCTACTTTACTCATCATCATTTATAAAAATCAATATATTCGCCTTTGGCTGCTGTGTACCAGAACCATATTAGCTGTCAGTGCCACATACGCAGCAGCACCACTTCATGTTTAAATGCACTGTTCCATAAAATAAAACCTGAGCAAGAGAAAGGTACCATCCATTAAAATATATCACAGCAAACCGCTACCGGAAGGGACGGACAGAATAAAAATGCTAGCAACAATGCTTGAGTTAAGAAACACAGGAAAACGTAAATCCAGCAAGACCAAATTTTGATCTGAATTATATTTAAATTACGTTTCTCTTTGAAGTCATTTATGATACTTCAACAGGCCCTTCACACGCTCTCCAAGAAATGCCAGAAAAACAGAATATTATTGTGAGCGGAGCCAGTAACGGTGCGTACAATTGATTTGCTGTGAATTATTCCTGAGAACTGTGCATCTGAGTCCTACATTTTAGCTTTATCAAATAGTGGGCAATTACTTATTTGGCAAAGGGAAGCCAAATCAGTGTTTACTACAGCCAGTTCCCACAGCTCGTTTATTATCATCCTTTGGTTTTCCCTGTCCAATTTGAGGCTTCATTCTATTCTCGCAGATGCCTGTGAGAAACTCACGATGATTTCAAAGGTATTGTATCTTGAACCTTCGGGTAGGAAACCCACACTGTATTCATCTGTGAAGTACCACCTGTAGATGAGTCTATAATTAATGTCTTCTGTTAACACCATCATCAAGTAGCATTTATAACCAACTGGAACTCAGTGAAGAAGCTGAAGTGAGGGTGTTTCTGCTGTTGGAACCATACAAAGGCCACGGCTGCAGGACTGGTGCCAAGGTCCCTCCATCAGGGATGTCTGATATCGGTGTAGCTCCACGCTTGACAGCTGCTGCAGCAAAACTCAGATCAGGACCGGGGCTGCAGTGAAATAAACCATGCACTTGGAATAACTTGGATGCAAAGTACTTTGCTTTCACTGATGCTCCTGCTTTGGGATGAGATTCAGAAGACTCGTGGGTCCCTGCAAAGCTGTTCAAATGACAGA
Organism: Vanellus vanellus; assembly: GCF_965231255.1. Taxonomy (NCBI): domain Eukaryota; kingdom Metazoa; phylum Chordata; class Aves; order Charadriiformes; family Charadriidae; genus Vanellus; species Vanellus vanellus. The sequence goes on from NC_138910.1 coordinate 7,366,934, forward strand.
GAAGGACTGAGCAAAACTTGACTTCCTTATGATATAATTTTTAAGACTTTCGCAGCTGCTTAGCTGCCGTAGGTTCACACAAGAGTATCTCCAGCTTCTAAATCGTACGCATCTATGTCCTGAACTGTACAAGCCAGCTCTCCAGCTAGCAGTATCATGGAGTTATGATCTTCGAGGACCAGAAGACGACGCGTAGACTGAGCCGAGCTTGGGCTTGACTCTGTGGTTCCAGTAGCCTTAACGAGGTTTGGCACTTCCAGCCAGGAGACTCCCAGGAGGAGCTGAGGTCTGCTTCGGCAGGGCACGGACATTTCCAGTTTTCCTCTGCAGAAGCCCAGCTCTGATTTAGGACATGAGGTAACTGGTTGCTCCTTCCATGCACTGGGAACCACCAGCTTTTTATCCTGTCTTTAGGATTTATGTTAACATTTCAGGATCAGGAGCGGAATATGAGACATACCTTTACTCGAGTATGTCCCTTTGCAGACTATGCTGTGTAAGAGCATGAGGACAAAAAACCCCTCCAGGTATTATATAGGATGAGCTGCTCCTTTAGCGTGCTAAAAGCCACACAGAAGTTACAACTTGCTTTTGCACACGTAGCTCTGTTTATTTTAGTAAGTGATTGAACACTCAAAAATATAATTTAAGTCCATTCAGCAGCATGAGCATTGACACTCCAAAATGGATTTTGAAGAAAAAATAAAATTTGGAATTAATAGTATTCCTAGTGTGTTGTTGTTAAAACACTGCCTATGAATTATTCATTTCTGTTAAGAAAGCACTACTTTACAAAAGGGCTAAAAGCTCAGCAAAGAAAGAACACCACTAATCCAAATATTAAGCTTTTTCTGTAACATGCTTTGATCTCCGAAATCCATCTGAAGGAATCACTTTATGGAAGTTAAGAGCTTTTTCCTTTTTGACCTTAAGTGAATTTGATTCAAATATACATTATGGCTCTCAAATCTTAAAGACCATTAGCAGTACATCTAACGCACATCAGAAACCTTGGGAAATAATGTCGTGGGCTTATTTTGAATAAAAGCTTCAACGCGTTTCCTCGTGTCAATACTCAAAGGGTGTTTTAAATCATATAAACTTTAAAAAAAGGTCCTAGTCCTTTCACTTTGTATGCTGGTGAGCACTATGGGCAACAAAACACCTCACTGGAGTTACTGGAGTGACGCAAGTATTAAGGGACCTGCGGATGCAAGATGGAGACAGAGGTGTATACAAAATGATGAAAATAGTCTTAGTGGTTTTCCTTCAATGGGATGTAATTATGTTACTAAAAGTAACTTCATCAGAGGATTTGTATTTAGTTATTTATCCATTTCTTAAGAATTGTGTAACCCTCCCCAGCTCTTCGCTAGCTCTACATACTCCTCCTGCCTCTGGGGTTAATGTTTCCTATGACTGAATTCTGCGAGTTTTAATTAATTAATAAAATAATCCTCCAGGCAGCTGTCCACTTGGTTTCCTGAATTGCATTTTTCGCTTTTGTGTACTTTTTGAAAACAACCTACTTTGTTCAAACAACCCAACACTTCAGGACCTTGAGAATGTCTAAAAACCACCTGGGAAGGGTTCGGTGTGGCTCGGGGCGGTCCCTGCGCTCCGTACTCCTGCTCGGGGGCTGCGTGAGCCCCCCCTGGGGCTGGGGATCCCACCGGGGCTGCGTGGCTGAGGAGCGGAGTGGGGAAAGAGGGCAAGAAGGGACTCACCGCCAGTGCCACACGTGTGGGAGCACTGCGACCAGGCTGACCACGGCGAGAGCCGGCAGTCCACCGCGCATCCCACCACGCACCGACTGCTCGTCTGCACGGGCTTCTCCAGGCCAAGCTGTGAGATGAGAAGGAAACACAGGCGTCAGCCTCCCCGGGGACCCCGGCCACCTCCTGCCACCACTGGGCACAAACTCGGGAGACTGAAAATTGGCAGCGATTCCCATGGGATGCCAATGTTGTTGCTTACAGGGAGTTTTTCCGAACGTGCAATTGGTGAAAGCAGTTTCAGTATCTACGAGTCCGTCAGTGTTTGGGTCTTACCTTGAAAGGACAATCCCAAACTTCTCGTAGGGCACCATCTGGCCCTGGTGGCCAGCTTTATGGTGCAGGGTCTATCGCTGCGCCCCACGCACGCTACTCCAACCCCAAAACCTCCCCTTTGAGTCAAGGAGTGATACCACCCACTAACACCCCGGGGATGCTGTTCTTCCCCAAAGCACCCAACTGCTGCGCTCCCAGCACCGCACGCAATTTCTCCACCATCTGTGGACGGTGTCTTGGTGCAGAACAGAAGGCAGCGGCTTTCTAGAAACAAAATGAAGCCCCAGTGGTTTCCCCACCCCACGCGTGCCATCCTCACCCGCTGGCAGAGCTGCGTGCTGACGGTGGCCCCGTCGCTGCGCCGGCAGCTCAGGAGGCGCCGCCGCTCTCCGTGCCCGCAGGTGGCATTGGCACCCAGCTGGCACCCGCTCCAGCCTGCAGACACAAAGCAAAGGACGCGGTGCTGTAGGTCATGGCCATCATTCTGTTTCCCCATCTTTTTACTCAACACACGGGTTACCTTCCCCTAAAGCGGCGCTTCCCCACGTCAGGGCATCCCAAAGCCAAGAACAACCCGCACGAAAGAAAGTGGCTCTTAAAACTGAGCAAGTCTCGGAGGAGAAACTCCTTCCTTTGCACTCAGATATCCCCGTAATGAAACCGGTACCTCGGAGCGCACGGGAAACTGTTAAGCACTGATAAAGGGTATCAGTTCAACCCAGTTGGCACATTTACAAGACCGTATTGTCTGAAGTAAAATTTCATTTTGATACAGTAGCTGGGGAAGTTTCTGAAGGGTAACTCTGGTTTAACCTATTTCTTGTCTCAAGGCAAACCTTCCCATTATTTAAAACCAAGCTCTAATACTCATGAAATAAAAACAGCGTTTCTAGCAGATGAAAATTCGTATCTTATTACTTGTCTGAAATTATGATGGTCAGAAGACAACTGAACTAAAATAAGCCTTAAAACACCGTTTAAAATAAAGAAAAAAGCGTAACACAAACAACAAAAAAATTCCATACACCACCAATAAACAGGAAGTATGCGAGAAGAAAACCTATTACTTTGTGTCTTCCATCTCTGATAAACACAAACACATAAATGTTCTGCATTGCTGAAATGTGATGATAAAAAAGGCATCGTCCCTCTGCCTGTGTGCTTCTAGGGCTTTTATTTCAAACACGCTGAGTTTATATTCAGATATAACATTTCCTCCTGCTTTGTTCTCCCTTCCCACTAGCCCCCAAATTCCTCTTAGATCTCCCCTCTCCTCTCTCTGCCTATCTCATTTATCCGAGCTGCTCAAAACAAAAGGAATTTTTCCTTTTTTGTTGTTTTTGTTAGTTTGTTTGCAACAGATGTAATTGTTTCTAAGGTCTTAAATAATGCATTTTGCTCTGAATATCCCATGCCCATCCATATTTGCCTTCAAACCAGACTTTTGTTGCTATTATTGGCTTCACCAGACTTACACAGATGATACTCTTTTGACTGGAATTTTGCAATTAATTCTGTTGATAACCCACCAAAAAGAAGAGATCCCATTTAACCTGTTTTCTTTCCAGTGTACCTGAATGACAACTTAAATTAAAAACTGTGCATTTGTCCACTAACCTGTGGACAAAAATAAATAAATAAATAAATGTAGGCATGTAATTAATTTTAGTGAAATCAGCGATGCCTACACCTCTCCTTTCATGACAAAGCTTTAACCCACACTGCAATCAAACGTAACTAAAAACAACTGGTGAAAGCCTTTAAGGAGCTGAATCTTTTATGCAAAGATATTTGGAAAAGCAGAACATCAATTTAATACATGTTATAATAATCGGTGTCACTTCTTGCTAGGAGTATATTGGAAAGTTATACCCACCTGTTAGATTGTACTGATATTGGAAGCAATTTTGGTTAAGAACACATGGCTTCATTTGTGAATCTTCAGGGCAGGGCTCTGCGTTGACAGAAGACCTTAGCACTTGTCGAGTTCGGATCTGCATAATATTCGGATCACACACCTATATACAAAAGTGATGGACAGTACAAGAGAGCCGAGTAAATCAGAGAGACACCGCCCGCCCGGGGTTGTTACGTGCACATCCACGGCCGTGCCGAGCTACAAAATAATCACGCTTCTGTTCCAAAGACGCTCGAAAGCACGTGAAGAAAAAGAAATGTGGTTCAAAGGTAAGAACCCAGTATTACTAAAAGTCGTCTTTTGTCCACCCTGATTTGGCTGTTTTAGGCACTCCTACACTATTTATTTCCATAACTTTTTCTGAGGATCCTTGGGGACAATGGGATAAAGACTGTGCCATTTCGCTGTGCTCTACCCTCCACCTTCTCCCAAGACTTCTAGTAAAATGCCACAGTACTGAATAACGGGACAGGATTTCTGGCACTGTTAATGCGTTTTTAAGTAATAACCAATGTTACAGCAAAGCTTTCATTTCCAGGAAGGACATTTGTAATTGCATCTCAGTTATGATGCCAACAAGAAGACAGGGTGACTTTTCAAAGCATGTGATGCAAATACTGATGTCCGGCTGCCTATAAACTGGGATTTGCTTGTTTACATTTTCATGTGAATACGAACCAACTGAGGCCGGGTTTCATTTGTGTTTGTACATCACAGGCAGGAAAATCGTTTGTTTTTAGCCGCCCCCCATCCTCACTCCCTTAGCACTGTGGCGTGGGGCTGTTTCGCTTTTCGTTTCAGCTGCAGGCTTGGCAATAGCGACTAAATGTTTTCTGCCTTCCAAGAAGCATCTCCTTTACGTAGTGGAAAGCATCTGCTCATCCCAGCAAGTCCCCTCCTGCAGCCTCTTGCTTACCCCTCCTCTGCAGAGACCTCTTCTCTGGATGTCACACGGAGGTGTCACCTGGCTCTGCCCATGCGTTTCTTAAGTTTTTCCCTTGGTTTACTTAATCTGAGGCTACAGCATAAGCACGGGGAACACAGTGCCACTGCCGGTGTCTCCATCCCAGTTGTCCCATCCATGTCTCATGCCAAAGGGAACTATTTGAGGAGGAAGGAGTCGTGGCGCTAAAGATTAAACGCCCATGACACTGAGCAAGCCTAATCGGTGGTGAAGAGCACTAAGGATTGCTGCCTTGTCTCGTTAAATAAAATCACAAAAAATGCTCTAAATAAGCTTATTCTGAAGCCAGGGTGATTATGGGAATACGTAACAGCCATTTCCACTGCAAGGCTGGGACAGAAAAGCATCCCCGAGGGTAGGGGCTCCGACCTGCTGGAACTCAGAAGTTGTCCCACAATCCAGTGCAGTGGGAATGGGTGCGTGGAAGTGGTCCCAGCAAACCTAACAGAAGTAAACCCCTACTAAAGGTATTCACAGCCACTTACTGAACAAGATGACCTCTTTAATTCCTGACAGTCTCTCATTAGGACCAAAGATTTCTCAGGAACAGCAAAGAAAACCAAACGACTAATGCATGTCGAAATGTATTTTCATAAATGCTTGGGAATTTAAAACATGATTTTTCTGGAGAGCACTTTAATTACAAAAAGAAAAAAAAAGCTAACAGTTTAAAACCACGGGCTTATTATCATGCAACAAACTGCCTGCAAAGACTGAACCCTGCACAGGTGAAAGTATGGATAATTCCTGTATTGTGAATATTAAAGAGAAATGTAATGGCAATGCAGCATAAATCTAGACCTCAGACTGCCGTAAACTGGATTAGTTGCACAGCTGACAGCAGAACTAAACAGAATAAATATCAGGACAAAGAGGAAAAAAGTCTGGTCCGGTCTTAAAATACGTCGTCAGGGCCTATTTTCCTTATGCTTACACTATGGGAAGGAAATTCTATTATGTTCTTATTGCTGACACACACCTTGTCAAATCATTTTTAATGGTAATCTTATTCAAATATCCACGGTCATCTAAAATGCCCAATTGTTCTTAATTATCGGAAAATTAAACCTATGCTAAGTGTTTACCAATAGTTTTCTGCCTTGTCCACACCTAATTTGATTGTTCATCCTCCCCACTAACACTGATAACTTAAATGATTTGCCAATAAACAAAAACAAATTAAAAAAATCAAAGAAGGTATCTCAGTAGCTAGTCCCAATTAGTGTTTCTCTGCATTACGTTACCAAAGGGAAAAAAATCAATGAATGCTGTGGAATAAGTTAAGTCTGCGCCATCTCGGAAATACCTGCTTTTGCTCCCTTCAAAACAAGAACCTGCAGCCAGAAAATATGCAGCATTTGTAGATAAGTGACTTCTTTTAATAAAATAGCGCTTTTTCCCCCCATCCAGCGTGCACCCCGTCGTGCTCAATTGCAGGGCGCTGACGCAGCTCAGGGCTGCACGCTCTCTCATAAAGCCACCCAGATTTCCTGGCTAGCAGGACCATTCTCCCTCTCAGATGTCCTCCTGGTGGGTAGCAAACCAGTTTAATAGCCGTGACTCAACCAGGTCAAAGTCTATCTTGTGTTTGCCAGGATCCAAATAAACGACGGGTTTAGGGCAGCTCCGAGGCCGGCGTTCTCACTGCGCCGATGAGCCGTGTTGTTCAGAAGCCAGAGCTGATGCGATAAGCTCCCCCACTTTTACTAGTTTTGAATAATAAAGAATCTCTGTAGGAAGAGTGTTCATTTAATCAAGCTGCGTGCACGGGCAACATGCAAAAATTCAAAGTTGGCAAACTGTAACTAATATCCTGTAATATTATTTGTTGAATTTCTCTTTACGTCAATTGAGAAGTCAATTTAGTTTTATAATTGATTTTCTGGCCTTACTCTTTCAAGTTAACCATGTAAAAAATTGAGCCAAACATACATGGAACTGAATAAGCGGCAGGAGGGAATGACTTGCAAAGAAAAAGATGAAAGCTGGGATTTTCAAAGGAGCGAGACTGAGCTGAGTATCCAGCTACCCTGGAATCTCAATGGGCTTGGGTGCACAACTCCTGCAGGACCCCTCCAAAACCCCAGGCTGCAAAAATTCAATATTTACGAGGTGGCAAAGGTTGAGGAATGGCTTGGCAGACTCAAAGTCATTAGGGGATGTGAATGGTGAAAGTTAAAGAAGAGGGATTGTTTCCAGTGGGGAGATGCTGAGGGTGTTAACAAGCAATAACCGAGAGAAGTGTGTAAGCTGCATGGCAGGAGGAAGATGTGTCACCATTGTCACCACTGCCACCACTGCCATCACTACCAATGGTATTTATCTAGTCCTGAATATGGACCTTAAAAATACTGGGAGAAAAAACAATCACCATCAATGGCAAATTACATTTTTAGGAGGTAGGACAGAAACAGCAGTCAGTAATATTATAGAAAAAGCAGCAAAAGAAAGAAAGGTTACTTGCATAATTAAAGTAAGAAATTACCACAGATTTAACTAAGATTTGTGCAAGATTACAAAAGGGGTTGATTCTGAATATTCTCACAAATGAAGGAAATCACAAACCCAACTCGACTGTTCAAATAGTCTTCCATATGAAATTGTGAAGGTGGCATTTGGATCCACGGATCAAGACTGGATCTGCTCTACTCCACTAGGAATCCAAGTTTCTTATTGCCAGCATATATGAATCTACAGTTCTGGGGGTTTTAAATAAATAAAACCCACTGTGATTCAGCAATCCTTTACTGAGTATCTTCATTTACAACTCCTCTCTTCCCACTAAGTGGATGCTATACTTTCAAAGACATTATTTTACTTCCTACTGTTCTATTAATAACTACTACTTTCAGTGATCATAGACTAAGGGGGTTTTTAATTATTTTTACATTAAGTCAGCCATTACCTCCTGTAAGATAATCATAACTGGTTTGTGACCGGAATTAGTCAACACTTCTACAGAGGAAGCACTAGGTAAGAGGAAAAGGTGCACCCAACAACACTGTTAAGAGTAAAGCTCGTACGTACAACGGGAGCGTTCAGTAGCGGGAGCTTAACGTTCACTTGTATTTTTGAGATGATCTCTTTATAGTCATGCTACGTATTTTTATGCCTGTGGTTATAAATCCCGTAGGTAACAACGGGGTAGAGTTGGGCATAGCAGCAAACCTCCTTAGACAGAAATTGGAAGCCAAGGTGATAGACTTAGGTCGCGCTGATTTATTAAGATAGATTTAGGCAGTGTCAAAGCCAGGTGATGGCTGAACTGAGAGCAACGCAGAACTCTCTGCAGGTGCTGAAGCTCTCCACACGCACAGAACTCACTGATCCGTGCCGGGGTACAGATCGAGCAACTCTTGCATAGACCTCATGTAAAGGAAAGTGAAAAACAAATTGGGGAGAAATTCGGCCTCTCGCGTGGGTCTTGGCTCCAGGGATGTCTCCAGCAAAGTGCAATGAGAGCAACTCTGGAGACTCGGCACCTTCACCTGATCTTTCCAGGAAACTACGGCTCTGCTCTGCCAGAGGGCTGGTGCTACCGGGAAGGACAAGTAATTCTTGCTGCAGCCTGGGGACCAGCAGAGTTTAGTACCTGCTTAGCAAGTGGAAAACCTTTGTCCAGTTTCTGCTTCTATTCTGGACTACTGAAACCCACTTCCAACAGCACCCAGGCTAGAAACAGATAAAAGATTTACGGATCAAAGAAGGAGGATGAGCATGGGTGTTGACTGGCCATAAATATAAGAGAGGAAACAAGTCCTAAGAAATGGAGGTAGCTGTGATGCGCGGAGGTAGAAGGCCAGAGGCCTTAATTAATTTCTAGATGGAATTAATTTCTAGACGGAAATAGTAACAGGGACCTAACTCAGGCCCCAGACCAACAGCCTACAGCAACAGGACGTCACACACAGACACAGTAAGTTCCCTTATGTGCACAACTGTACTGTCTCAGCCTACTTTATTGTATTGAAGCTCATCATTCCCATTACCCTTTTCTATGAAGTGCGGAAAAAGTGGAGCTAGAGCCAGGGATCTATAGGCCAGATTATATAAACCAGTACAGAAATAAAATATTCTGAAGCAATGAGAGGTACATAAAATGTTAAGATAGAAATGAATTGGATTTTTTCCCAAAGAACAATTTAAAAATTATAAAAGCCATCATCCTGATTCTGTGGAGGAATTCTTGGAACTATTAACTACTGCATTTTTTAATATTTCTTTTAGCCATTGACATTTTGCCACCATGACCGCTTGTCACTATTTTAAGCTGACATAAAAAGTGAGGGACACAAACATACACGAAGGAGGTACCCAGCCTTTGCTCCAGGCAACAAGAGAACAGACAAAGCACAGAAAGTTTGTTCGGGAAGAGAGTGATATTAAATACAATAAAACTGCGAGGTTGTGAATGCTAAGTTCTGGAGTAAGAGCTGTTAACATATCACACATTAATATATACTATTAGACCTTCTTTGTGACGGATTTTAAAAGCTGTCCATTGATCCAGGCTTTCATATGCATCATAATTGTACATCACAAAGGTTGTAACCCATTAGAGAGCCCTTTAAGCTGTTTAATTTATCAAACAGCTTGAATAATGCATACTGCACTACAAATAGCTGGCCACATTATATTTAACTGGCTATTCATAAGGAAACACACAACCTCAAAGTAAGGTAAATGCGTTGGCAGCAACAGGATTTGACTATTTTTAACAGTGCAATGAACCGTTATATTGTTCATGCCAATGTGGATGTTTTGTAACAATTTAACAAGCCATTTGCAATAACATGAGCAGTCTTTTGAAATGAAAAGGCATTTGCATAAATTTTCTCTTTGAGATGCATCTAGGTTCTGAACCTTATCTGCCTCCCTATATAACCATTACTTTTTAAAAAGATGAGTAAAAATAAAACAATGAATCTAAAAAAATACAGCAGTTACCAACTTTTTGATAAAGCTGTACAAAAAAAATCATAGTCCCAGCTATGCACAAGGAGCAGTGTACATTCTTCCAGGAAAGCCTTGGACGAGCATAATTCTCATGCTTTACCTGAATAAATTATCTCGTGGGCTAGAAATACAACTCTCTGCAAGCTTCATTCTTCAATCCAGCCTCCATACTGCAGATCCTCTGCCAAACCCACATCTCAACGTACTAGTTGAGCCCTCACCTGGAGTTCTGTGTCCAGCTCTGGAGCCCTCTGCACAGGAAAGACATGGACCTGTTGGAATGGGTCCAGAGGAGGGTCACGAAGATGATCCGAGGGCTGGAGCATCTCTGCTATGAGGACAGGCTGAGAGAGTTGGGACTGTTCAGCCTGGAGAAGAGAAGGCTTCACGGAGACCTTATAGCGGCCTTCCAGTACCTAAAGGGGCTACAGGAAAGATGAGGAGGGACCCTTTATCAGGGAGTGTAGTGACAGGATGAGGGGTTATGGCTTTAAACTGAAAGAGGGTACATTTAGACTAGATATTAGGAAGAAATTCTTTACTGTGAGGGTGGTGAGGCACTGGCCCAAGTTGCCCAGAGAAGCAGTAGATGCCCCATTCCTGGAAACATTCAAGGGCAGGTTGGATTGGGGCTCTGAGCAACCTGATCTAGCTGAAGATGTCCCTGGTCATTGCAGAGGGGACTGGACTAGATGACCTTTAAAGGTTCCTTATAACCCCAGCTATTCTATGATTCTAGTCATGATGAAGACTTCAGTGAGTCCCAATGTCTATACAAGTCTACAATTTCTCTTCCAGGTGGCTTGGGAGGGAAAGCATTTCCAAACCGTAATGACTCCGACTCACATCTACGATGAAAGTCACTGCAAAACCTGAGAGTCCGCTGTATTTCTTGGTGCCACTTTTACTATGATCAGCTATTGCAATATTACACCCCCCGCCCCCCCCCCGGAAGATTCAAGAGAATAATAACTCAATTGTCACAAGTCCTGAGCATTGTACATCACTATTGATCCACGAGGAAAAATGCTCACTGAAACAGAGACAGCTGTTCTCACTCACTAGACATGTAACCTCCTATAATTAACTAATTTCAGACCTCTTAGAATTAGCTGCTAGAAATGCCAACAGCTGGGGCAAACAAGGAGGCCACTCCGATCGGCTACGGGGGCTGTGACAGCTATCCACACGGCAGCAGAGAGCTAACAAAATAAATTTCAGGTAATTATTTCAGGGACTTGTAGCACAACTCGCATATTAACTCTTTTTAAGAACGCTTTGATGAATTCAATTGAAGTCAATTAATTACATTTCCAAGTCAGATGAATACAAAGTCGAGACACCGCAGGTAGCGCATGTTATTGGATCACTGAATATGTAACAGAGATGATAGGATTTCAGTTTCCAGATTGTTTAGCTGGGTCTTTGAGCAATCAAGAGATGACGTCTGACTGAACACGCTATTGTAGCTGGAACGAATACGAAACCTCTGAAGCAAAATGCAAGTCAATCTAATTTGCCCATGATTTTTTTTTTCTAACTAGCGAGCTTCAAACTGTTATTTTAAATGGCTTTAAAGCCTTGATAGTTAAGTTCCGTGCATGTTACTTAGTGACAAAGAAGAAAACTTTATGAACCAAAAAATAGTCTTCAATCAGAGGCAAAACCATTTTGGATTTACTTCTCACAACTGAGAATGTGAGAACAATAGGGAAGCTTTAAATCAGTGACTATGAGTTTTCTGAATCCTGTAAAGAGACAAAACCTCAAAAATCACCTCCAAGTATTACATATCAGGCGGCTGCATTTCTGGGTCACGGCAAAGTGCCATTAGAGGAAATACTAAAATTTAACTTTGTGTAGCAGTGTTAAATAGCACTGTAGTCAAGATGCAAAAATTGCGATTCGGTTGGAAAATACATACAGAAGAATTGTGGGAGCACCTGAAATTACAAAAGACCACCCTAGAAACACAAAAAATTAAAAGCAAAAGGGAAATGCAGCCAAAAGAGGCAGAACAAATACAATCTTTTAGCAGAAAGAAGTATTGAAGAAAATACTGCCTATTGACAAAGCAGTCGCCACATTTATGACTCATTGATTTCAGCATGATTCAAGATCATTTACTATCCTGAAAGTGGAAAATTCACATGGGAAGAGGATTGCTACAAGATAAAACCAAGTAATACCCTAGCAAGTACCCAGAGTACAATGACATATTGACAAAAGGTAAACTGGATAATCTAAAAGGCCTTTTTATATTCAGCTGATAAGAGTTAGTTATTCCACTATCAGGTTAGATTTATTATCAACACTATAAAATATGAGCAGAACACCAAAGCGACTGGAAAAGAATTCTCACCTGACCAAAATCTTAGGTAAATATCTCAAATCAAAGAGCTACTCAGGCAAAGATGAGGCTGAAATTGTGGTTGCTCATTTATTACAAACTAGAATTTGTCAAGTTTCATAAATCCTCTTTATCTCCAGCAAGCCAAACATGACCGGAGATACAGGAAGATTTCCCAGAATGCTCTTTGGCAGCTGCCTCACAAGAGTGCTACGACTAATAGAGTGCCAACTATTTTGATATGAAATGTAAATGTGCTTGAAAAAGAGCAGCCAGGACGTACGGTTTTGCTTTTTCATTTCAAGATGATGTGATGACTCAGATTTTTCGGATTACTTGTAGAAGAGAAAAGAGACTTACTTAGAAAATGGATTTTTGGTGAATATTCAAAATGCGCTTTATACATCCCAGAAGACAGGCATTTACTTCCAGTTTGGCATGAATGAGAAACCATGCATGAGTATACCAGCTATTCAGTAAAATCCCCTCAAACACAATTAAATAGACAGTCCTAACGAGCAAGAGGTTCTACACATGCAAACTTACTGATATGGGTTTTGGGCTCTGTGGGAATACACTTCAAGCAGGCTGGAGGCACAACAGGTCTGACCAAAAGACTTAAAGAGATTCAGCTCCAGGTGCAGGCTCCTATATTTGTGTGTCTATACGTATGGTCTCCATGTAAGGTCCAGACCTAAGCTCTCACGTGCAACCAGTGGAGCTACTCAACTGACCACAGGTAGCTCTTCCCTTAAAGATGAAATGGGATCCTCCATAGGTTCCATTGCCTTTGTAACTCCATGGACCATGTCCACCAGCTTGTGGCCATTCTCAGTGACCGCTTTTCCTAGTGGCGACTCAAGAGATGGAGGGTTGCATTACAAGACCAAGTCGTATGAGGAGCAGCTGAGGGAACTGGCGTTATTTAGTCTGGAGAAAAGGAGGCTGAGGGGAGACCTTATCGCTCTCTACAACTACCTGAAAGGAGGTTGTAGAAAAGTGGGGGTAGATCTCTTCTCCCGAGTAACAGGTGATAGGACAAAAGGAAATGGCCTCGAGTTACACCAGGTTTAGATTGGATGTTAGGAAAAATTTCTTCACTAAAAGGGTTGCCAAGCATTGGAACAGGCTGCCCAGGGAAGTGGTGGAATCACCATCCCTGGAGGTATTTAGAAGATGGGTAGATGTGGTGCTTAGGGACATGGTTTAGTGGTGGACTTGCCAGTGTTAGGTTGATGGTTGGACTTGATGATCTTATAGGTCCCTTCCAACCTAGACAATTCTGTGATTCCATGATTAATTACCCTGGTGCTGGCAACGCCTCATGCCTGGCCACCACGTTTCCCTCAATCCCTTCCCCATCACACCGGTACCCCCCACACACTGAAGAGACACTACCGTCATGGTACAGCCATTCTGCACGAACAGCAAGCCCAGCGCTTGCCTTGGAGACGTTCAGTGTGTGCAGCCTGGGAGGGACTGTGCTGTGTGGTCCTCTCTCAAACCCAAACACAAACTGTGCGAGTAGCTATAAAAGGGAGACAGCGCTGCTGTAAACTCGTCAATGGGAGAGTTTTATCTGTCCATAAAACTTCAAGCTGTTTATTGCCTCGTATCTGGACAGAACTATTTAAACACATGCTCCATCCACGCACAGTCATCTCGGTTTCACAACAAAGCGTTGCAGAACAGCTTGTGAAAACATATTGTTCAGTTAATTGCATTGGCATGCAGATGCCCTCACATTTATGAATTAACATCTATCGTGGCAAAAGGATGTAGGAGACACAGGGACTGTGGCACCCGGCCCCGCGACTGCCAAGAGCTATGCTGCCTGATGGAGTGTAGCCCACAAGCTCTGGGCATCGCTTTCCTGCTTCTGTGGGCTACAGAGGCTTCACCATTACCAAAAAAAGGAGTCTGCGGGCAAAGACCGGGGGTGTCTTAAGGATACAAGGGAGCTTAAGGCTTCAAGCAGTCCTTCGTCACCAACTGACTGCCACTGAGGCATCTGAAAAATACCCAATGGCCTTGAGGATCTCTGCATCAGTTTACTGCATGCTAAAATGAAGAAAATCTATCTCTTAAAAAAAAAAAAGAGCCAATGGCAAAGAAACAGCCCAACCGCAGTGGGACTTTGAAAGGTATCCAAGCATCTGTATCGGTTGCAAGAGTGTTATACTTCATCAAAGCTACGCTGCTCAGGAGGAGGTGAATGCAGGAAATGAAACACAAGATTTTATTTGACATGTTCTTGCCGAGTATATTGATACGCTACACAAAATATTATGGAAGGAAATTATCTGTGTCAGCAGTAGTATAAATACCTGTCCAATAACCACTCAGACTTTTGATAATGGCCCTGTTAACACAGGGGCAATGAATATATGTTTGTCACTTAAATACATCAAGGAAGTCTATTACAGAACCCCTGTGAGTAAACCTGGCGCCTATTTCAACACCGATCAGAGAGAAACAATGGGTTGGAAATCACGTGCTTTGAGGCCAGAGAGTTTTCACAAGGCAGAATTTGCAGCTTTTTTCCATCTTGCACACTCAGGAAGACAGAGCACTCAGTGGTGGCTTCAATCCCTGCATCATTCACCAAGTTTTGAGTATTTCGTGACATGACAAATTGTTCAGGCATCTTGCTGCCATGCCCTTCTCTTGCTGTTGCCTCAAATCTTCCCTCGAGGTTTTGAGGAGGAGGAGACGCTGGACAGGAATAGCGTCTGTTGGGAAGGGAGAGCTGTCATTCCCTCAGGCCTAAGACCTGTCCAGAGGAGTGTCACCACCACGGCTTACCAGCAGGTCGTTATGGCAGTCGTGCATCACTCACAGAGCTCTCCCCGACAAATATTTCCTAACACGGACAGCCCTTAGTGCAGCTGGAGTACCGGTCCCTTCACCCGCCATACCTGTGTGGGTCCTCTCCCGTAGACCAAGCGGAAAGATGAGTGTAATCAACAGTCACAGTAATAACTATGTGTTTTACTAATAGCTCAGGCTCTGTAGGAATATAAAAATGTCCAGATTCAACCATGCCAGCAGGATCCATTAAGCCTGATTTCCCTCTGAAAATAATTTGTTAGACAATAACTATCTCATGAAATGGCTGAAGCACAGAGAAGACCGACGCGTGAGGAACACTGCCACAGAGACACGAGCAGGAGAGCCTACCTGCGGACACTTGCTCCACTGTCCCCAGTCAGACACTGCACACTCACTGGGACAGTACAAGCTACACTTCTGCATTATACTTGGGGTTTCAGCCTGATTACACAGTGCGTTGGGCACAGTCTCCCCTCCGTGGTCCTCAGCGGTACTCACACACCTACACAGAAAACAGACATTTTCATTAGAGGATCATCAGCGTGCTACAGAAGCGATGGATAGCAGCAGGTCTGCTCGACCCCGTACAGGACACTGTACGTAACACAAGAGCTATGTGCAGCCCGGCTGGTCAAAATGTAGAATTAATCATGTTAACGCAAACCAAAACCAGCTACATGCACAACACGCTTTTGTTACAGATTTCAATAACTACTTTAAATAAACATTTCAGACTTCATACAGGGGGATTTTAACTTTGATCGGCCGACAGATGAGCGAACAGAAAATGACAACCAGCAAGAATAAACCTTTGTGCTCCTGCTAGTAACATCCAAACATTTGGAAATAACTCAGCGTTCCCCCGTGCCTGGGGAATGAATACTCACTAATAATGAATGCCACTCCGGTGCGTGCAGTGCCATTACTCGGGGAAAATGTTAGCAAATCAGAATACGGAGGCTTTGCACCTCAGGGGGCTTTATGTATATATGGCATTTAGGTTGAAGAATTCTAATTTAAACACCATGCCTTCTTCCTGAAGGACGTCTTGATCACAGCACACGGCTGCATATCTGAGATGCTTTTCCTGTAAACCACTGCACATAAATGCGTGTTTCTTTTCGTCTGCAACACACTGGCCCCAGCAACACACTCCCTGGCACATGGCCAGATATTTCAGCTTTTTGCGAGTACGTATCAGCTCTTTTTAACCTGGAGTACCTGCGCTTTTGTCTTCACGCACCTGACCCTCCTCGTTTGTATTCCCTCTCCACAGTGGAGGGAATTTTGTTCGCTGTTGATTTTGCACGGAGACCACGGTTCTACTACCCAGGAATACTGATTGCACTCGGTGTAGCATGGGACTGCCTCGTACACCTGCCAGGAGAAAGAATCAAAACTGTTGATATGAACCATGCAGGTTAGCGCCTCTGCAGAAACCCTCAGCCAAACCCAGGAAGGGGTACACTGAAAAATAGCCCGGCTTACGCTCCTTACGCTAAGGGTGTCGTAATGGCTTTGAGTTCATTTATTCATTATTGACTTGCCGAGGGATTTTTAAGTATATAATAAACAGCAGCGTGCATGCAGCATCTTAGGAAACGGGATAAATAACAGCTATTTCCTGCAGCCAGAAGAGGAACTCCATTACAATTTCATTTGCTCAGACTGCTCTCGCTATAATCTGTCACACACTCATTCACCAGGACTGTATGTACTGCATCCTTTTGTGTTTCCGAAGGTACAAACTTAAAATCAGCAATCATTTACCTTTGCTTCTAACATATCCTTGTAAGTCATTTACCATAGAAGAATGAAATCTCACGCGTCCTATCAATTTCATTTTTATACACAAAACCCATAGTTTTTTTCCCCTGCAAGTGACTAATCTCTAACACATCTCCTAATCAAACATGACCACGTATTCGCCTGAACTACGCTATCTATGCAGAGAGAAAAATACAGCCGAAAAGCTTGATAAACATTGTTAAAAGGTGCTGGATATTCAGGTTGTTAGAAGCAGCACATTGAGATATAGTACTTTAGCAGATTTTTAGGTTTAAACAAATGAATGCATCAACAGTTCTATTACAGTAATGAATAAAAGTTATTTATTTTGAATCCAGTTTGTCTGCAGAAGCTGATTTGAAGATACAGTGTTCTCTGTTGCTTTGTATGAAGCATAATGCGCTGCTCTGAGAAAATACAGCGCACCTAAAATTTCTTCTTCCACAGACCAAAATCTCCTTGGCTTTGCTGCTGTGGAGCTGTTAATATAAATCAACAGCCTCCCTGCCCCCCCCCCCCCAAAAAAAAAAAAAAGTCAGCCACAGCTTTAATAATTTACGGCTTCATTCTAAAATAGCAGATTACAACTATGCATGTTGTGGCCTCAACAATCAAGAAATCTTATTTGCAACATTTTGGAGGTGGGGGGCAGAGAGATTGCGATACCAGTCCGAACAGAAAACTGGTGCCCCATCAGAAAATTCACATCCAGTGAAAAGAAGAAAACTTGCTAAAGAAAACCTCTCGGGAACAGCAAATGTCAGAAATTAACTTCACCTGTGGGTCTCTCTATATGTTGTGCATAGGTTTAGCAGAGAGAAAAGAGTAAGAAAAGCTGAAAAGTGCAAAGTACGTGAAGGGGAAAAGAAAGGAAAGATGGAAACAAGTCAGGACGGGTGGGGGCAAGTACGGCATGAACTAGTAAGAGCATTATGGTTCATCCAGGGGCAGGGAAAGGGAGAGGAGTGAAGGAGGCAAAGGCAAAAGTACCATTAGTGTCGGTTTTCCTACATATTATTAAACACAACCCCCTTTTCACAGTCTGTGCACAAATAACACCTGAGAACACGGAAAATTTTTTAGGACTACGACGGCAGGGCTGGAACAGGCACAGCCGTAACGTTGGGCACAACAACCTTCTTGCAGAAGGGAGAGGGGTCACCCCACAACCTTTCGGGAGCGCGCAGGCGGCGTGCGGCGTCTCCAGCTTTCGCTGGGTCTGCACGAAGGTCTTTGGAATATCACGGTGCACCTCAACCACTCCATACGGGCTAACGGTTTCTACGTGCCGAGGCGGTGCTGTTTGGCTTAACTATACGATATATAGAACCAGAGAATCACAGAACGGTCAGGGTTGGAAGGGACCTCTGGAGGTCATCGAGGCTATATAGGTATCCATGTACTGTATGAAGTGCATATAGAGGCTAAGTTGCCTCGGCTGAAAGTGCCGGGCACCAGTGCCAGTGTCCCAGGCACCAGTGCCAGTGTCCCAGGCACCAGAAGTGTCCCTAATGAGCCGTGCAGCCGTGCTCGTGAACTGGCGTAGACAGAGCAAAGAGAGGAAGAACCCGCTGAGCAGGACCTGTGCTCAGCACCTGCAAAGGGGGAGATGAGCCCACCCCGAAGCCACCGTCCTGCCCCGGCCAGCCTGTCACCTGGAGCGAGTTACCCACCCCTGCAGCCATTTCCCATGCCGGGAAGAATAACCACCCGTCTTTAGGCACCGTGAAGCCTTGCCGTTCCCCAAAGACAGCCAGGAGATGGATGTAGAGACAGGGAGTATTTATTAGTTTCCCTGCTCCATGGGGGGGGAAGAAAAACTACACCCTGCCTGTGCTGTCTGACAAAACAGACTGCTGTCTGCAGGAGACGATTTGTTGAAGAGGGAAATGTGTGCTTTGGGCGTGATCAGAGTTTCCCTCCTCGCGGAAGGGAGGTAAAATCAAGAGAGAGCGAAGCGCCAAATTTGGTGAGAACTGGCTATTCTGTGAGTCTATGGGCCCCGGCAGGCAGGGAACCTGCAGCCTGGGGAGGAGACGTCCCACTGGGCAGTGTTAAGAGAGGTAAAAGTTATTTATAAGTAAGTTTATGAAGAGCTGTGTGGGCGCCTGTTCCTGCTTTTTAGATTTTTGGAGAGAAAGACGAGGTTGGGAGCAGCTGGGAGGTGATGGTGGGGGGGCAGCGTGGTGGGGCTGCTGGGGCCGGCGCAGCACAAACTGTGGCTTTAGGGATTTAAGATTCTTTTCCTTTGTCGTGGTTTAGGCCGAATTGGCTACTGGGGATGTGGGGCACCCCAGATGGGACTGACAGATGCTCCCCCGTACCCCTCTTCAAAGGGAGAGGCAGAGGAGGGGAAAAGAGACTTATGAGTTTAGAAGGAACTAAACTACTTTAATGAAATATTAATAAAATAATAAAAATAAAATAAATATATTTAAAACCGTATCAAGCTCCCAGGATGACGACCACATCACCGACAGGCTCTGGGAAGTCCCAGACTGGACTCAGTGACGGACGGGAACTGGATTCCGGATCTGGATTAAAGGCAGATGAACAGACAGATTCCTCCTCGGACACTGGCCATTGAAGAAAGAGGACTGATCCTTTGATCCCTCAGCTTTTATACGGAGCACGAGGCAGATGGGATGGAATACCCCGCTGGTCAGTTTTGGGTCACCTGTCTGGTCTGCTCCTCCCTGCAGGTGGGACCTCTCTACACTTCTCCACTTCTCACCCTCCAACGGGGCAAGTAACAGAGTCAGCTGCCCTTAGGTGTTATAGCAATAAGTGTAAGCAGGAGCCTCTCTGCATCCCATGCCTGGGCATCAACTATAGACAGAGGTCTTATCACTCTGAGAGTGAACAGTTTCTGCACAATACGCTGTTAATTTCAGTAGTTAGAAGAGGCCCAGCTAAGAAGCAAAGTCACTGAGCAAAACTGGTCCTGTTTTACCTCAAACCAGGACATCCTCGCTGTAATGAATACCCCTTCCTCGGGGTTAGAGGGCGTCGCTGTGAACCGTCGCGCTTGCCCTCCATGAGCAGCCTCTGCTCCTCTCCTGGGCTGGACCGAGAGCTTGGGAATCCCAGCTCCTCGCCTCACTCACCTCTCATCGCTCTGCATTAAAATCTGTTAAACCTCAGACCTCTCCAAACCAGCACAGCCCACCTGCGGGCAGCAGAAGAGGTCTAACACCAGGAATTCACCACACAACTGCAGGGACGGGATGCCACGGCAACTAAAATCTATCAGAGGAAACGTGTGAGGACAAAACAGAGATCCCATATGCAGCGACACAAATACACGTGATGTGAAGTGATACTTCAAACGCGCTATTCCAAGAGCCGGCAGGTTCGCAATAATAAAGCCATTAATAGAGCATTTGTGTTCTGCTGCCGAGTCGTGTCAAGCCGGTACGATTACACGTGAAGTCCCATCAGCTCATCCCCTGCCACAGACATCCCACTCTGCACCGGAGGAGGGAGGACACACCGCACCGGCCACCCCATCCCTGCGGCACCTTCACACCCGGGTGGTCTGCTGCTGACCCCCTCGGTACTTCCAATTCGGTCAGGATTCCCAGGTTACACTCGCTACCAAAACCATAATTGTCACAAACACCCCGTTTTCCTAAGCTATCGTGCTGACACCACTGCGTGTCCCATCTGTGAACGACCTCTCTCCTCTGCCCTACGTCAATGCCACCTCCGGCAGTACCTCCAAGACAGTG
This sequence comes from Vanellus vanellus, assembly GCF_965231255.1. Lineage (NCBI taxonomy): Eukaryota > Metazoa > Chordata > Aves > Charadriiformes > Charadriidae > Vanellus > Vanellus vanellus. The sequence continues at coordinate 7,387,524 of NC_138910.1, forward strand.
GGAAGGTGTAAATAACCACCACATGCCATTGGGAGGGACAGATTCCTTCAGAACAAGTTACAACGTATATCAGCAGACTCCGTTACACCTTTTAAATGGGAGTCTCAAAGAGATGCAAGATTTCCATGGGTGAAACTCTGTGCGTATGCGTTTTGGAAGCTATGAATACAATTTGTGGCTCTATCTTTGCATTTAAAAACCATGGTGATGTGGCATGTGTTCCTCTCCTCCACAGGACAATGTTTTCCTCCCTTTTCTCTCTCCTGGCTTGCCATCATTTGTTTTCAATCACTTCCAATTCCTCTTTTTTTTGTATTTAAAAAAAAAAAAAAAACAACAAAGCCTTTCATTCCTATCTTCTGCTAACAGCCGTGGTACTTAAGGAGGTCAAACAGATGATGTTCTTGATTTTGCATTTTCAAAGGATTTTGGCTAAGCCTTGCTGTTCTTTGGGTCCCACCAGCCAGGGGACCCTGGGATCACTTCTCACCTCCTGGCTCCATGGGAGCACCCTGTTCCCACCCTGAACAGAGGCTGGGACGGGATTTGGTGTCCTCCCTCCTTACCCAACCCAGGGACCCAAAGCGCCTGAGCCTGGAGGGGGCTGGGATGGGATTTGGTGTCCTCCCTCCTCACCCAACCCAGGGACCCAAAGCGCCTGAGCCTGGAGGGGGCTGGGATGTGCTCCCATGGATGCCTGGCTGCAAAAAAGAGTGCGTCCACGCTTCAAATTAGACACAGTCTCAGTATCCTGGCCCACATCACATTTGCCATCTGCTACCTCTGCTGCAGACACAGAAATCTCTTGTCCAACTACCCCACTTCTCTTCCCAAGCACAAAGACAACAGTTCCTTTGAAAAGAATCTGCTTAACGCTCACCCTTCCCCAAACTGATGCAAACCCACTATGACAGCGCATTCACAAAAACCTTCAGACCAAGCCACCCAACACACGTCTGGAGCTGTACTACCACATGGAAACTAAATGAAGCCCATGCGATGGGCAGAGCGGCCCATTGTTCTGCACTGCTCAGGGGACAGGAATCATAGAATCACAGAATCATAGAACGGTTTAGGTTGGAAGGGACCTTGCAGATCATCAAGTTCCACCCCCCCTGCCATGGGCAGGGACACCTCCCACCAGCCCAGGTTGCTTCAAGCCCCATCCAGCCTGGCCTTGAACACCTCCAGGGATGGGGCAGCCACAGCTTCTTTGGGCAACCTGGGCCAGTGCCTCACCACTCTCACAGCAAAAAATTTTTTCCTAATATCTAATCTAAATCTCCCCTCTTCCAGTTTGAAGCCATTCCCTCTCATCCTATCACCACGTGCCCATGTAAAAAGTCCTTCCCCAGCTCTCTGCAGGCCCCCTTTAGGTACTGGAAGGCCGCAATAAGGTCTTCCTGGAGCCTTCCCCAGGAAGATGCTGGAAGCTGAAGACACCTGACCTGCGCGGAGCTGCAGAGCTCAGCGCACAGGGGACCAGCCTGGCTCCATCACTTAGCGCCTTGCCTTTAACCCTTTCAAGAAATAAACACAATCAAAATACTCTTAGCATTTTAGGAAATCAACAGCTTTCCTCAATATTTATTCATATATACATGCCGCGGTTTGGGCTCACTGACCAAGGGGTGAAATGATGCCAGACTGAAGTCGATGGGAGTTTTGCCTCTGACTTTCATAGGAACACCGTATCCCTCTTCGTAGCCACAACTAATCTGGAATACATTAACATCTGAATCCGAAAGTCAAGTTGATGGGCATAGTTCTAAACACTTAAAGGGAAGGAGGACAAAAGCTACTTTTAAAGAGACAAACTGTTTTCCCCTAATAAAATCAGCCAGCACCCATTCACTCCAATGCAAACCCTGAGTCCTCGATAAAGTGTCTTGAAGTTGACAGTTACCTCAACAAGAGGTAACAAATGTTAATCTGTTTATTTTGTCTTTTAAAAGCTGATACTGGCACTTCAATTAAAGTCCAAATAGCTAACCACCAGAGAGCTTTGGTGTGATTTATAATGTTCTGTAAATTATTTATTTAAATGTAGGTCAGGAATAATACTGACCTTGCAAACGGCATATAGAAACAAATGCACTTGCTCAACTGATGTGATTCACTAAAAGAAATTCATACCTATATTTGAGGTAGCATTTCTGATGAGCACCTGCAAAGTAAACTAGAATGAGGTTCAACGCTTCTGAAAATCATAGTGACTTCATATTTCAGTGAACATCAAGATTTATTGTCCCTCAAGGTAAATATTGACTCTGGTTTTCCCTCAGTCGATATTTTAGCTTTCAAGACAGTAAATCTTGGTGTTCACCTCAACTAAAGTCAATATCTGCTTATTATATTAGAACAACCAAACTGATCACTGTAGCAGTTGCCCGAGACCCCGAGGACAACCTCTGTGCTATTCATTTCTAATAAAAATGGGCTAAATTCATTGCTAACATAAGTTCATTTCACATCGCTGCCCTTATAATACCAAGGTTACATTAGACCTAATATATTGAAACAGCCAGAACCGAAGAAATAACAACCTACTTTCAAACTATGGAGACCACCATGAATAACACTAAAGCTAAAAAAGATCTCATATAGGAAAGAGAGCTGATGTGCTCCGGTTTGCAAAGACGCTTGCTGGTAAGGAAATTCAAGTGCGGATATTAAAACGACTCCTACTGAGACCGGCCGGCAATTTGCTCACTTTTAATACTTTCTGCATACCCACTTTTATGTTTGCTGCATATCCAGGCTGCGAGAGGAGGCAGCAGTGGGACGTCACTGTGCAAAAGTGGCCCTCTCCTCCTCTTACAGCTTACGGCCACCGCTTCCTCAAATCTGGAGCACAACCAGCACCTCTCTTGCAGCCAGCCTGACACAAACGGATGCAGAACACGGTGGGAAATACAGCTGCAAAGACATCCCTCCATTGCAATTACCCGCAAATTTGATTTCTACATTGACTCCATCTAGTTCATCCAAATCTCTTTTTTGGTTGCAAAGTGCCCGTACATTAACTGAATAATTTTTGTAATGTTTTAATACTGCCTTCGCATTCCATTAATCCAAACCAAATAATTTCTAATAATGAGTTTCTTTTATTTAATTCTTTAAAATTGAATTCAAAATGGAGTACTTACTTTGTTAATTACTGAAGTGCATGTTTGATTTGGCAGATCTAAGCCCGCATTTAAAAGCTTTGCTGAAGTTACTATCTATCTGAAGGACAAGTACTTGCACATTAACGAACACTACATCACAGAAATGACCTCATTAAAATTTCAACATTAAATAGTTCTCTTTAAAATAAAATTGATTTCATTTCATGTTAGTTTATGTATTGATCACAATCACCAGAAATATGCTAACCGCTCACCAGTATTAAAACTGATCGAACAATCATTTTCAAGCCATTTGGATTTTGCGAAGCAGCTGTTTCACTGAAGAATACTTGTCTTTAGGTATTTGGATGCTGCAAATAGCCACCAAAATAATAAAAAAAAAAGCTATTGCTCAAGAATGACTTACAACGCAGAAGTTTGAATAGATCAGCATGCGGTAAGACTTCTGAAATCACTGGAATTCCTGAATTTTTTATGCCTCTAGCAGAGGCCCGCGCAAATATTCGTGAAGCAAATTCAGCACTTTTAGTTTTCATTTACACCCAAATCAAAGGAGTCAGTGTTTTTTACCTTCTTTGTGGTATGGAAAAAACAAAATCAATTAGAGCTCAGCTAAGGTTATGAAAAGCCTTCGATGGCGTTGAACCAAGTTTCTGGAAAACCTAGACCCACCTGAAGCTTTGCAGCTGGCAAAGGGACGGGATCAATTTCATTCTAAGTACAAAATATGAATTAAGAGTCAGGGCAATAATTACTATAGCATAGACAGAAAGATGTATCAATTCCCAGTCTCTGCCCTGTGGGCAGTATCACAGAATCGGAGAATCACAGGATGAAGAATTAAGTGATTTATTAGAGGCTGGTGAGGGAGCCCGCAGGGAGCGGGGGGCTGAATCTGGAAACGCCCTATTTCTTGCACTAACTGGATGACATCTCAGCCTAAAATCAGATACTGAAAAGTTCAGATAAAGACATTTCAGGATGAAGCCATCGAAAAAAGCGGCACTGTGAAATTCTGCCTGTAAAATGAGGAAAAGGAAAAGAGGAGAAATGAGGAAAGCGTCAGAGTCTTCTGCTATAGAGACATCTGGATGCTCCACATTCCCTCACCACGGCCTTTAGATGCTTTTACCGTATCTAGTCTTGCGCCGGACTTTAAAAAATGCTCCTACTGAATCCCTTATTTTCTTCTAATGAATGATTAAATATGCGAAGACAGACACCGCTGTATTGCAAATTCTTAAGTGCAAAGAATGGAAAATGCCTTGTTTAAAAAGTTAATTGAAGCAAACTGGCGAAGCCCAGTCATTACAGCTCACACTTATAGAACTAACACGTTGCTCAGCGAGGTTTATTAATTCATATTTCCTAGTGGTAAGTGGCTTTATTTTCTGTTGAGATCGGTGCAGGCATTAACAACAGCAAGCTGTCATACGGCAAAGCGTCGGTGCTCCTTCCTGCGGATTAAAATAAGAAGCTGACACGGTTCAACATGAGAAAATAAGGGAGAATGTGCAGCTCCCGATCCCGAACCTGCCTCCCCACTTTTACTCAAGGTTGTGCTGTCACTACAGCCTTTGAGGAGCAGAACACAGCACGGAGTATAACCCTGCAGATATCACGCAGACATCGGGTATTTATTTCTACCTGAAGTGCTCAGGCAACACAGTTTAGTCTCAAAGTTATGCAAAAAAAAATGGAAATGTTGGGATATGCAAATGCAATCACAAACACCCAGTTCCTGTGGCTTTGCTTTTTATTTCATTTTTTTAATTGCTTTTCTTCGCTATCAAGAAAATATTGACTCTAGACAAGATATTAACAAATGCCATTTTACTATGTTGTCAAATACGGGGGTCTAAAGCAAGGCAGAAACTCGTTAGTGAGAGTTTTGGTGCATTTTTGCTGATTCCAGAAGCTGTAGGTGCTGTAGCTTCTGCTGTCTGCCTGTCACAAAGCTAGGCAAGCATAGCAAATTTAAGTAGATATAAATAAATCAATGTCCCGTGTTTTTGAAACAGCACATTTTCCTGCAGCTGAAGGATAGTTTCAGGGGTAACAAAGAAATGTGGCACCTCTCTGGATGCATCTCTTATGCAGTAATAATGTTGGATCCAGTTTTAAAGGGAGGAAGGGGAAAAAACCTGATTGATGAAGAACATTGAAGCCCCTTTTTATTAAACAAGAACAGTAAGATAAGACGAAGACAGATTGCAACACCAACCTGAGCCTTTGTAGATGTCCATGTTAGCAGGGCATGACAAGCAGAAAGGAAAGAAAATTATATATTCATTAGTTTAGCTGCTGTATGATAATATTGCGAAGAACAAAAAAAAAAAGCAGAAAAACTGCTTAAAATAAAATTGCCACAATGTAAGGTTGCATTCAGTTCTTCGATTTCCCCATCTTTCAGAAAAATAAAAAAATAAAAAATCCCTCAAGCAGAAATCAGGCATTTATTTGTGAGTGAATAAAAAGCATGACTATGCTGAAGAATAAAGCTGAGTTCATTCAGCTTCATCCAGCAATCCTCTGGATTTCATCAGCGTGACTCACGACCAAAGCCTTAGGATAATAAAAAGGTTTTTAAAAAAAAAAAATAAATCTATGAAGCTTAACCTGAAATCTGGTAAGAACCCCCACAATTACGGAATATCAATCACAACAGGTACGAAAGGCTTTCAGACATTTAAATCTTAATTGGGTGGCACTCTTCAGCGCAGGCCCGGGGAGGTAGGCCGGGCGGCACGCAGCCAGCCGGCCTCTCCCAGGTTGGACCCCATCTCCGTGAACACCGTCATTAACTCAAAAGTAGATTTCGTTAGGGAAAAAGCAATTAAACGATAAAAATTCAGTCAGGTGGGCATAGAGCGCCTGCACGTCCTACAGGCAGGGAGGGCTGTGTGGGGGCGGTTGAGACCGAGATCTCCAGGGGTCCGTCGGCAGGGCAGGAGCTGCGCTATTTAAGCCCGTATCGAATCGTCCCGCAGCCCGCAGGCAGCCTCACTGAAGCGCCACGGACAGCGTAACCATCAGCTCTCGCTAACAGAGCCCGGCCAGCCTGGTGCTCCCGCTCCTCTCCTCTGACTGAAACGCCAAACGAAGCCCAGGCAGACGTGTGCCAGGAGCCACCGGGCTCGGGAGACGTGGGGCTCCTGGGTGAGCCGGCGAGCGCTGCGGCCCTCTGCCCAGCCAGCGCCCCCAAACCAAAGCACAGCGCTTCAGTCAGTCTAAAACCTGCCCCGACGGGATACGAGCCAGCGATTACTAGATCCAGAAGCCAAGTCGTCTGTCTCCTGAAATGAAATAAACGCCAGTACTAAACAAAAACAGTCCCAAAGAAGCCCTTTTTTTGTAGGCGTCTGTACAATAGGCAATTTAAAGAAAAGACCATCAGAGCTTACTGCTATGTTAAATACGATGCCTCGGAGACAAAGTTTTATCCCTAGTCTTTCTTTAAAGAGATTTTAAATCATTTCAAGGTCCAAAAACTTCAAATGGATATTCTATCGGTTTGTTTTCATGTCTTAAGCAAGAATGAATTAGCATGACAGAGCAGTCATGCGTTTGTCCTTATATAGTATGGTCTTGGACTGTCAACTTTTCTGCACAAGATTTAAAACCAGTTAGCCAACAAGAGCAATTTGATTGATAGCACTATGGACAAGAAATAGAAGAGATTGGGCAGCGTCAGGAAGTTGAAAGTTATGTTTTCTGAAACACGCTTCCGTGAGACTACACCAAAGGCTGGAAGCAGAGAGAACTGCAAACTGCTCCCGGGGCTTCCCGCAGTCACAGCAAGGAACAGTCCGGTTTTAGATTCCCGCAAAAGCAGGAGGTAAAATGCAAACCAGCTCATAACCTGATTGTTTCGTTAGGATGAGACTGCCACTCTCCCCTCAGTCCGCTCAGCAGCAGGTCTGATTCCTCCTCAGCAGCATCCGGGCAGAAACGGATGCTCGTAGGGAGAGCAGGACAGATGCTGATGGGTGAGTGATAGATCCCATAGCTTCAGAGCGCTTAAAGATCACCCACAGCCTGATTAGTAACTGGAGCTGGAAAATTTTTCTTAGAAGAGCAAGTTACTGCAGAAGCCAGGATATTTGACAGCCTGTTGCATCGTATATTTGTGGTAGCTGTCTTACCGCCAAGACAGGCAGCTGTTAGTACTGCGGTTAGACGCTGCATTAACTTGAGCAATTTTTTCTATATAATTACAGGTAACGCAGACCTCCTAGCAGCGCTGCTGAGAGGCCAGCCTCGTGACAAGGCAGCCGAATTCACAGATTTGAAGGCAGCTACAATCACACCGCCGCACGCTTGGAAATCCTGCAATTGTCACCATCTAACAGTTTTTATTGATATTTCCTATAGGCAGATCCAGACAGAAAAGTTAGGCACAGAAAAGCCAAGTTTTCTTTCCCATATGCATACGTTCAAGAAAAGTGATGTGCTGCAGAGAAATAATGTGCTTCTACCTGCGACCGCTCCCCAGCAAGAGCATCCATATTTAATAAACTAAAGGCTCCCTTGAGCCAAAAGTTAAATTCTACCCAACCTACTTCAAACATCAGAGTGCAGGTATACCATCTTCCGAGCCAAAAGATAAGAGAGAAGCGCTCGAGAGCCACCACCTCACAGGGCAGCCGGTGTCTCCGGATTTCCGGGTATCTTTCTTCCGCATTTCCATTCCTTTCTTTCAGAGCAGGAAAGATACATTTTCAGATTCCTACATTTCTATCGTTGGCCCATATTTTGAGGCGAAACACTTTCCACAGACCTGTACAAATCCACATGAATCAATGGAAAGTCTTCTCCTGACTTCCACTGTTTGAGTCATGCTGTAGCAATCAAGGAATGTCTGAACATTTATACGTATATCACTAAAATTTAGAGGGGGGGGGAAAGTAATGACCATGATGAATTTTTGCTGCAGTTCCTATTTATTTAAAATGTACATCAATAGTGCCTATGTATATTGCTGATTAATGAGAAGCTATATAAAAACCAAATAGCCATTTTTTGGAATAAATCAGGAATGACCACATAACTCTACATACACATGTGCTTATGTTCTGCAAACATCAGCATTTAGCGCATATTTCTGTTTCCTTTGCGCCTTGTTTTTAAGGAGTTTATGAGTGTCTGACTATTGGAACCCTACCAGAAAACAGAACTCCTTATTTATTCATGTACCAGGGGTTAACGTACCCCATAATAACCACCAGCATGGCACCAAGTCCTGCTCTGTACCACTGCGGCATTCAGGAAGGGTATGTCAGGGCACGAGTGATTCAGCGGTTCTCACACCTCTGCCATTCCCCGGAGCACCACCTTCACGCATCCATGATTCTGGAAATAATGGAGTGAAAAAGGCTGTTTCCCAAAACAGTAAGTAAAAGGAAAAAGTAGAAAGTAAATGCATATGGAGACTACGCAACACAGCTGTGCTTTGCAGTGTGTTGTACACACAAACCACTCTACCTGAAACCTTTTAGAGAACTAAATAATGCAACAGAAATGCCAAATAGTGTGTGGTATAAATCAGAGGACACGGTAATACAAACATCGTGCAAATGGTCTAAAAGAAAGTATTGACTCAGCCCATTGCAGATTAGAAAGAGGGGAAAATTAAAAGACAGAGATAAGAAACTGAAGTTAAATGGCAGATCTGAAAGGAACTGAAGAGTCAAAGAAATAAAGAAAAGGGAAACACCGTTAGCCAACACAGGAACCACACAGAGGAAGTCCGACACTAAAAATAGTCAATTTACAATAGAGGGAACGGTAGGAAATGGAAGATCACCCACGGGGTGACGGGAAAGAAAGCTGAGACAAACTTTGTACGATGAGCACTGGCTCAGAAAGTTTGGCCAACAAGGAGGGCAAATTTGAAGAGACACTTGAAATAACTTCTGGGTCAATGGGGTTATTTAGGAATGATGGAGACAAGATTGCCCAGCGCCCTTCAGAAGATGCAATGTGAGAGCGCTGGAGGAGGAAAGGGAAAACAAAAGCGAACTGCACAGCAGTCAGATAAACTTATTCTCAGAAAGATATTTTCCTACACCCATTACCGATAAGCAGCAGAAAATAACAGGGAGGCGAGTAGCAGGCAGCATGGGTGTGTCACGAACAAACTGTGTGAAATCATTCTGATGTGCTTCGCTAACAGGATAACAGATGCTGTGGACAGGGATGAAATGGCAGGTGTTATGTTGACTTTAGTAAGCCTTTCACGCTACCTCTCAGGCTAAGGAAACATGGCCTGGATGAATCTAATACTTGGTGAGTACAAAGTATGTTGGAAAATCATACTCTGAATAGTTAATAGTGTAAACCAGGCAAGAAACCTCACTCGGGGCTCTGCGGAGCTTTATGTTTTGTATCCAGTCGTAGTCCTTGTTTTCATTAATTTGGGGCTGATGGATTGAAAATGATTCTTACTGACTCTGTGGATGCTGCCAAGGTGAGAGAGACAGGGAGGCAATCGGACGACAGGAAGAGAACTCAAAACGGGTTTTATGAGCTGGAGAAATCGACTGGAAAAATGGGTTGAATGAGAAGTACAGAACTACAGTGATGAAAGACTGACCAGTCAACAGCGCGAATGTAGGATGAGAGACAACTGTCCCCTTCGCGGTAGCCCTGCCCTGGATCCAGAGATTGTATAGAACTGTAAAGAGAGTGTGATTCAATAATGTAAAAAGACAAATGTAGAGTTTGTAAAACACTGAAGTACCACTTCAGCTACGGCACGGATTCAGCTCGGGAAGCACGTCCAGATGTGTGCACTCAACTTTATGAGAAACTTGAAGGATTTGAACCAACTGAAAGCCAACGGATGACAGTAAGATTAATAAGACCAGAATCAAACTGCCAAGGCAAGTGGTGGCATTTCCACTGTTGCTTTACAGGTAAACATTTAAAACACCAGTATAATTAGTGACAACCTATACGATGGCAGGTCTGTCGACGAAGCATGGCATCATTGTCAGATAAAATAGCAATACTGAGTCATAAAAAGAAATAACCCTGCTGTATCATAACAGATGCAGAGTAGCAGAAAGACACCTGAGAGAGCTTTAAAGAGATCTTCCAGCAGCTTGAAACTATCTATCTGTAGCATCACTGAGCTCCGCTGCCTTGAATAAATCACAGGCTGCCAGACTGCATTTTGGAAACCAGGGACTCTCTTCTACCTCATAGAGAAATAGGGCAGTGGAATTACCATTATATTAAATATTAACAGCACTGTTATAACACTACCTACAGTCCTTGTTCCTCGTTGTAAAAGTAACGTTTATAATGACGGAGTGGTTAAACGAAACCCAGATAAAAAATTCAGAGTCTGAAAAATCTTGCCTTATAGTAACAAAATACAGAAACCTACCTCTTTGGTTCAGGTGAGAGGTGGGGAAGAGGAGACTCGATCATTTTGGGGAATATACAAAGCGGATTTCTCTTAGAAGAGCTCTTTTTAAACTAGCAGGTAAAGATATACATTCCCACGACTGAGAGCTGTAGTTAGACAAATTCGTGTTCAAGTTCTGAAATCAGAGGAACTTTTTAAGCACAAAGGAAATTAATTACCGGATCAGCTTATCCAGGGTAAATCCTCCTTCAGCCAAAGTATGTGCCAAGGTGGGGTGCCATTCTACAAACCTGCTCCAACTCCATAGGTAGGCAGGGATTCGACTGCAAAGTCAAGTAGCTTATGCTACACAAGAGGTCAAAACAGACCATCATCATGGTCTACATCTGGCCTTAGGAGCTCTGAATGAGGAACTCCCCAGAAAACTTTTAAAACACATATTAATCATTAAGCACCACATTTATTAACCCATACTGCATACTTAAAATATAGATTGTACGTTAAAGCTGAGGGGAGGTAGTACGCCTGCGTAGATTTTACGTGCATTTTGAGAGGTGGTCAAGAAAAATAGTTCTACATTATAGATCAGAAGTGCAGTGGAGTTCAGCCAGTCCATGTATCATGCTGTAAGCACCAATCCTACGAAGATGACAGTATTTTCTTTACTGCATTAGCTCTAGCTACTAAATTATAACCAAGAGAGGAGCTGGAATTGAGCAAAGAGGACAAATGTTTTAGCTAGGTCATGATGTTGTCAGTAGCGTGCAGGACGGAAGAGGAAAACAGAAAAGCAATGATTAAAACAAAGCAAACGCTCTCTTGGCTGCCTCTGTTCCTCAACGACTTCTGCCTTCACTCTGGTGTGGGTAAAACATACGGCATACTTGGAAATGCAAGTTGGACTCTCCTGCCTCTGGATAGAGGCGTCCAAGTCTCCAGTTTGCCCCTCAGCCAACTGCTCCTGCTGGTTTTTATTACTAACCCCCCTTGCTTAGCAATGCCTCCCTGTTCCTCCTGCAGGTCAGCGTGCGGTACCTGGCACGTGGACAAGTAGATGCCTGTACGCACGGGCATCACTAAGAATAAATATGCGATGATTGACAGAAAAGTGAAAAGAAGGAAAACAGGGAGAACAACTGTAACTGCATGCGAGCAAAGAAGGGCAAATATTCACTGTACAGAAACGCATTTCGGTGAAAACAAGAAAAAGAGGAGAAATGCGGTAACAAGGAATACTGGCAGTGACGCAGTAAAGGCAAGGCAAAGACAAAGGAAAATACTTGAGGAAGAGGCTCGCTGTGTTTTACAAACACTTGACAAGGTACAACACAAAGCAAAAGAGGGCTGAGGCAGGACGGAGGCGCGCCGAGGGGCAGTGCCCGAGTTACTCTGCAATAGGAAATACCGGAGCCCTGCTGGGCTCCACTTCGGTTGTTTCTTTGTGGTTTGGTGAGTCCTGTAACAGCTTCTGATTACACAAGAGACGTCCAATAGCTCAGAACACTTGGGAAATGAGCAATGTTTAAAAGGCTAATGCTTTTATACCTACAGCTGACAGTTTAATATTGACATTAGTGCTATCTTTCGCTCTACGTATGAACAATAGACAAGGCTCCCACGGTTGTTTTCAGCTTATTTTACAAAGCCACTTTTGGCAATCTCTGCTTTCAGCGAGCGATGCAGGCGTTAGAGTCATGCTCCATCCGCTTTGTATCAAAGCCTCTCCCACAGCACGGCTGCAGTCCCGCGCGCCGGGTCCAGGCGCATACGTTTCCAGGGTTGCCGTTGGCCTGCCGAGCCAACAGACTGTACGCACACAAATCCATGTACGCTGAGTTGGGAAACAAGCCACATTCCATTGCCTTTTCATTTAGACTGATAAATAACTTGGAGACGAACACCAGACAGCAAGGAAAGTAATTGCTCACTCAAAATTGCATTTAAAAATACTTAAGCACGGCATTAAATTCCTCTCGGTGTTTATTGTACAGACATCAGACAGTTTGCAAATAACATTTTTAATCGCCAAATGTTGACAGGGCTAGACTGTGAAGGACCGACATACAACAAATTGTTTCAGATGGGTATAGAGAAATATACCCTGGGTAGAGATCACCGAAAAATCCACTGCATTTGGTATAAATAATAGTTTGGCTTGGATTGTATTTTTTTTTCAGATGGTATAATGGAATAATCCAGCTGCCTTCTGTTACCTTCTATTATATCAACAGAAACTATCAGAGAGGAAAAGTGCCAAACAAATTCCCTCTTGTGCACCATGGAGATGAAAAAAAACCCAGTCAACTGAGTAACACTGGTATTTGTGCTTGTGTATGTTTAGACATGGAAACATTTTTCTTAATAAAACCAAAAGACATTACAATTTGGAGGAAAACATAAGGCTGAGGTAACGTGTTTTTCCTTTGAAATACTGAGAGTGATGCTTCTCAAGGACAATGCCTGACTTTCTAACTCAGGCAAATGCTGAAGAACGATGAAACCAAACCAGGCTTATCACTATGATGGTCAGCAAAACTTAGGATATTCAGAAAAAACAACCCAAACCAAGAAAGTTATGCTTCTCTGTTCCTGCCCGGCCTCCCCGTGTCTTGGACAGAGGGCTCTGGAGCAGGTCGTGCTCTTGTTAAACACGAGGGACACAAGTGGGCGGCTGCGGTGTGCTGCCAGCCGGCCGGCTCTCCACGAGCATCCACGAACAAGTTGAGGTTTCCCACACAAAAGGAAAGGGGATTTCTCTTCCTCACGCATCGAGAGAAAATAAGTACGGCTATACCTGAACACCACAGAGTGAAAACAAAGCAATGAAGAAAAAAGCCTTATCGCATACTGGCCAGGAGCTGCACAGTTTTACACAATACGCAGAAGACATCAGAGAGGTCCCCATTGCTGGTACTTGAGATTTCCATCCAAAAAGGGGAACGTGGGCTCAGAAATCCTCTCTCTCCGGTGCAGAAAGCCATTGGAGCCGCTCATTATCGTCATTACAGATCCCTGAACCAGGCGAAAAAGCAAAAGCAACTCAAAGCTGTTGGTATGTACAAAAGAGCACAAAGAACTATGGCATCCCCATAGTCAACCTGAGAGAAAGGGGCCTCAATGCTCCTACGTACCCACCGGAGAAGACGCTCTGATGCTTTCCAAAAATTACAGTCAAAGATTTTTGCACTCCCAGCATCAACAAGACACATCACCAGTGGGGAGGACCGAGGCAGAGAAAATGTCGATAACTGACACTGGGGCAGAGAAAATGCCAATAACTGACACTATTTTAATGGCTGTGGTTTTAAGACCTCCTGAGGATGAGGTTAGATGCCACAGTGGGTAAAATACCCCTTTCCTTGGGGAAGAATTAAAGGAGGCTTAAAGAAAATTAGGTTAGGTACTGAAAGAAGACCCCGGTGGTCTCCAGCACAGGTGTGTGCAGTGGCAGCTCGAAAATACGGAGAACAAACCAGGATACAATAAGATAAGCTTATCTTTGCTGGGCACAGTAATACACGCAGTCAGACTTCTTTATAGCATATCTACTTATAACAAACGACATTTTAAACAATTTGAATTACAGGAAGGCGTGCTTTTGTTGGGAATTAGCCCCCTCGGACTGAATGCTTAGAGAAGTCTAACTTTCGTGGGTTTCCTAAAGCAATGTGATACTAAGCCTTCCAACTTTTCTCTGCCATGTTGTGTCTTTCAGATTGTTTTCCTTGTGAAATTCCATCTAAATCTGCTTTGGGTGCAGCAGGAACAAACGTACCGCGAGATAAGTTGCAGGCAGTTAGACTGCAAACAGCGCAGCTCAGCAAGCGAACGCGGCATAGCTTTACCCACACGGCATGGCGTGGCACCTAACAACCGCCATGGAGAAGCAGAGGACTTCACTGATGCGACCCCACTTCATCTCTACAGGTGACATCGCATTGCGCCGCAAACGCGTCAACGTGTTTAGGCATCTCTGCAGGATGCCACACTGCAAAGTGCAGACAGAGCATTAGCAGACGGGGTAAGGAAGCACATCTCCAGTGAGGTCATGTTCTCCATCAGGCTGGCGCGGCGGCAGAGAGGCAAGGGCTCGTCCAACACGGCAGAAATAATGGGGCCATTCCCATATGTGCTTTACAGCGTGTACATGGTTATTCTTCTTCTCCATAGCTCCACTCCATCAGCAGAATTACATGCAGCAGTAATCCACACCCGGGCCTCTGGTAGCACCTAACGAACTTGAGAAACTCTTGAAGGAAAAATTAGTTTGCTCCCATTTCAATAGCTCTTTCCGTCTGAAAAGGGCATTGTTGTATAGGTTGATTAGCTAGGAAGATTTTTCCTTATAGTCAGCCTGTATCTCCACTCTTAATTCCACCCCATTACCCCTAGCTACACCCCCGGGCCCCATCCTGTATAACCACTGTCTTTCTTTGATATTTACACCCTTTATGTGTTCAGGAACTGTTATGAACCCCCGCAGACACCGCTCAGCCCCAGACGCCTTTTCGCACCAGTACTTGGCTCTTTCCACTCCCCTAGCAGGAGGATAGGAGCCGACGATACGGCTGGGGTTAATTACAGCCTGAATGCCCGTTCAGAAACAGCCCGGGCAGCGCACAGGGGCTGTATGGCCCCAGCCACACATGCCCTCTAACATAAGGACGCACAAGTTTATCCTGACTTTGACATTCAAAAGGTACGTTCCCATTTCCAATCACATTCCTTGCTCTCCCCTCGCCTCTTGGCCCATTTACTGCTCTCTTCCCACGTGTTAAAGGGGAATAGCTACGTTTATTACACTATTCAGTTTTATATCAGCATATTTAACTTGTTTACACTGAACTCTGCCGGCTTAGCAAAGAACCATTGAGCTGAGTCTTATGGGACTAAGTTCAGTATTTTCTCTTAATTGGGCCGCGCTGGCTCCTAGGATGCTCCACGTTGCTTTTATCTGCATTCTCCCACAAACTGGAATTGTGTATCTCAACACTGCATAACTGTTTTTACTCTTCAGTGAGATAAACCTAAGAAGATTAGACTGGTCGGCTTCTCTCAGGTTCCTGCAGATTAACACCCGCAACGTCACTGACCCCATGTATGTGTCCCTTATCTCCCTCCAACACTTCCCAGTTTTGAATGTTTCTGATTATATGATAGAGCCTGAAAAATAGCCAGGGTCTCCCTCTGCGTTTTGCTCTTTCTAAAAACACACTCATTTTCTCATTCTTTCCTTCACACATTCCTTCTTCAATACACCATTTGGGACAATAATCTGAAAGCATTTATTGCAATCGCTGTTTGATACATATGGACTGGTTTTCCAGAATCACTTGGTCTGTCAACCATCAAGGCTCCTCAAGGCATTGGATTTCAGAAACCTGGAGGCAAGAAAATCTCCAAGGTTTCCTGGAAGCCAGAAGAAATCCAGGGACTAGCCTCTGCTGCCTGACCTAGCTCTCCTTAGGCTGCAGTACATTTCTCTGTAGAGAGCATGATTAATTAATATGTACATTAAGAACAATGTGAGGCTAAAATGCAAGTGCCCCAAGGCACCTCAGAAACTTGAATCATAGAACCATGGAATGGTTTAGGTTGGAAAGGACCTTGAAGATCATCGAGTTCCAACCCCCCTGCCATAGGCAGGGACACCTCCCACCAGACCAGGTTGCCCAAGACCATGTCCAGCCTGGCCTTGAACACCTCCAGGGATGGGGCCTCAACAACCTCTCTGGGCAACCTGTGCCAGGGCCTCACCACCCTCACAGGGAAAAACTTCTTCCTAATGTTCAATCTGAACCTGCCCTCTTCCAGTTTGAAGCCATTCCCCCTCGTCCTATCACTACATGCCCGAGTAAAAAGTCCTTCCCCGCTCTCCTTTAGGCCCCCTTTAAGTACTGGAAGGCCGCGATAAGATCTCCCTGGAGCTTTCCCTTCTTCAGGCTGAACAGCCCCAACTCTTTCAGCCTCTCCTCATAGGAGAGGTGCTCCAGCCCTCGGATCATCCTTGTGGCTCTTCACTAGACACGCTCCAGCAGGTCCATGTCCTTCTTCTGTTGGGGCCTCCAGAGCTAGATGCAGTACTGCAGGTGGGGTCTCACGAGAGTGGAGTAGAGGGGCAGAATCACCTCCTTTGACCTGCTGGCCACACTTCTTCTGATGCGGACCATGTCGAATCCATGTCTCTCCAATTTAGAGACCAGGATATTGTGTGGGACAGTGTCAAACTCTTTGCACAAGTCCAGGTACATGACATCAGTTGGTCTTCCCTTGTCCACTGCCACTGTAACCCCTTCGTAGAAGGCCACCAAATTTGTCAGGCATGACTTGCCCTTGGTGAAGCCATGCTGGCTGTCACCAATCACCTCCTTGTTTTCTATGTGCCTCAGCAGAGTTTCCAGAAGGATCTGCTCCATGATCTTGGCAGGCACAGAGGTGAGACTGACTGGCCTGTCGTTCCCTGGGTCTTCCTTGTTTCCCTTTTTGAAAATGGGGGTTATGTTTCCCCTTTTCCAGTCGGCAGGAACCTCACCAGACTGCCATGACTTCTCAAATATGATGGCTAGTGGCTTAGCAACTTCATCTGCCAGCTCCCTCAGGACCCACGGATGTATCTCATCAGGTCCCATGGACTTGTGCACCTTCAGATTCCTCAGGTGGTCTCGCACTTGATCTTCACCTACAGTGGGTGGTTCTCCATTTTCCCAATTCTCGTCTTTGCATTCTGTCTCATGGGCAGTGTGGCTGCAGTCCCTGCCAGTGAAGACTGAGGCAAAAAAGTCATTGAGTACCTCAGCTCTGTCTGTCCCGGGTAAGCAGCTCTTGCGTTTCCTTCCGGAGAGGGCCCACATCTTCCCTAGTCTTTCTTTTCTCACTGACATACTTAAAGAAGGATTTTTTGTTTGTCTTAATGTCCCTGACCAGATCAGTTCTATCAGGGCTTTAGCTTGTCTAACCCGATCCCTGGCTGCTCGAACGATTCCTCTGTATACCTCCCAGGCTACCCGCCCCTGTTTCCACTCCCTATAGGCCTTTTTTTTCCTTTAGGTCATGTCCAGGAGCTCCTTGTTCATCCATGCAGGCCTCCTGGCTTTTCTGCCTGCCTTCCTCTTTGTAGGGATGCATCACTCCTGAGCTTGGAGGAGGCGATCCTTGAATATTAACCAACTTTCTTGGGCCCTTCTTCCCTCCAGCACTTCATCCCATGGCACCATACCAAGCAGATTCTTCAAAAGGCCAAAGTCAGCTCTCCCAAGGTCCAGGGTGGTCATACTGTCAGACATGACCAAGCAGTGGGAATCTAAGTGTTAAAGGCACTCCAGCCTGCGGACACCTTTGTGCCCAAAACAACATCATCCTGCATGGAAGCCCACATTCCTGTTCGCATCACGATGGTCAGCTGCCTGGTGAGTATTTTATTTGTGTTAAATCTTTATTCAAAGCATACAGCCTTCTGTATGCAGGGCTTGGAAGTTCCTGCAGGAGAAGTAGGTCAATGAGTTGGCCTTCAGTTCAGCGGGAGGTAATTTCTGAGAGCAGACACGTTAATGCGAGGCAGGGAAATTACAGCTGTCTCAGGACCACGCAAGGCAATGATGGAGACTGCCCGGATCAGCCTGGGGGGATCCCAGCCTCCGGCACAGCGGCAGTGGAGCTGTCAGGTATCGATTCACGTCAGCAGGCAAGGACTGGCTCTGTTGCCAATTCAGCCCAGGATCCCTGGGGACCAAGGGTCTTCCTGAATTATTTATTTGGTTCAACAGGGGATCTATGATCTTTAGATGATCTGATTCCACTCAGCCACCTCCCATACCATATAGTATTTTCATCTCTTGCTCTACTTTCCCAGTGAAACTTAATTTTTTAACTTCTTTTTTTTGTTCAGCCATAAGCTGAATGCTGGATGATTGTCCTTTCTTAGAGGTGCCCATTTTCCCAACAGCAACATCTAATAAATCCACAGCTTAGAATCACAAATACCAGAGATAAAACATTCTTGAAAAATATCGATATAACTTTCCAACCGGTTCAATACAGTATTAGTTTCTGTATAATAAAGTCTTATTTTCAAACAGTTATTTATAGGGCTTTCATCAGGTTATCTATTATTTCACTGTGCCTAGGTCTTTTCTCCTTAATATTCAGTCTACACCACCTCTGAAATCAGAGCTGAAAAACCTCTTGGTTAATCTGATGTTTTAAGTGTCGGTACAATTTCCAGAAAGTACAAGAATTACAGAGGTTGAAAGGATCACTCCAACTTACACCTCATATTCATTAATAATGAATTTTGAGATACTCTTTGAAGACAAAAATTTTTAGCCTGAAGTTTCAAGAAACGCAGCTTTGAATTTGGGTGGCCACTCACGATTACTTGAGCTCCTGTTTGAACAATTTAAGAAGTGACCATCGCCAGGCTAACGGATGCCGGTCTCTCGGAGCCAATAGTTTGCTCCTAGTCATGACGCTGCAGGTGCTTTATGAAAACCCTTTCTTATTCTGCCCTGCAACCAGCGGTGTGCACACCGTCAGCGCTGCATCCCCCAGGAGGACAGAGCTAACCGCTGAAGGCTGGCGGGTCCCTAAACCCTCTCTAGATAGTCAGGTACGGCACATCATTAATATGCTCTGAGGGCTGTAACTTCAGAGGCAGAAGAAAAGGGAGCGATCCCAAAATTGACAGAGGGGCTAAAAAGCACTTTAATC
The DNA here is from genome assembly GCF_965231255.1 of Vanellus vanellus. Taxonomy (NCBI): domain Eukaryota; kingdom Metazoa; phylum Chordata; class Aves; order Charadriiformes; family Charadriidae; genus Vanellus; species Vanellus vanellus. The sequence continues at coordinate 7,406,736 of NC_138910.1, forward strand.
TCAGTTCTCACTGTGGGAACACGGAGTTATGGAGGAGCCGGTAATTACCAACTCAGGTGAGACATCATTTGTTTTGTAACTGCTAACTTATCATCCTGAGTGGACTTCTGTCTGTGCAGCCCTCCAAGAGACACCTACCGTAAGCTCTGCTAATTGGTCAGGCGCAAGAAATGCTGTCAAAAATGTGCTCGGTAGGCATTTTCTTATAAAATCCATCAGAATGTCAGCTAGAAGTTTAGCCCTCAGAGAGAAAAAAAAATGGGAAAGGCATTTATGAGTTTGACAGGATTTTACTGTAAAAGGGAAGTGATGATGGGGTGGGAGAGACACACAAGGGGACAACCGACTGCTGCAGATCCAGTACAATTATATTGGGGTCAGCCACCGGCGAGGCACCTGTCTGAGGTCTGGCATTGCACTAACGGAAGACACCGATTTCCCAGCCATCACTCTGACATATTTTAACACAGAAGAAAATGGTCAAACTATATTCGGACACCTCTATACGATTTTTTCTATTTCCTACAGACTTTCTAGGAAAAATGAATTCAGACATAGTCAAACACTTACTACATTTGCAAAGTCTTGTAAGTTGCAAGTAACTGAGTGCTGTGTTTGGGTCTGCAAATTTTTCTGCCATGCATAACTCCCTGTCAAAAATACAAGAGGTTCAGTAACACAAAAATGCAAGAAATTGCAGCTGCTCTTATTAAAGTTAAGACCTTTGGCTGGTAAAGACAGTACTTGGTCAAAAACAACACAGTTAAACAGCTCCAAAATAGTTTTTGGCCACAAACATGGCCAAAACCTTTTAATCTATTAATCCACACTTGAGGACACATCTTTACAGAAGAGCTCACTGCACTGCAGACAAGTAATAAACGTACATAAGAAGGGTCATGCACTAACGCAAGCAATTGCATCACAGAGATCAAGCCACCTCTGCAAGGGAAGGAGCATGCAGTCAAATTTCTTTCCAAAATCAGTTTAATGCTAAACTGTAATCTCATTTACCTAAAAATAATGAAACAGGAAGGGAAAAACCACCCAAATTTATGATTAAAATGAACGGAAAAGAACATTTACCAGATGTTCAGGCTCACCACCTACTCTTTATCCTTCTTGATGTCTGACACTTTCTTTCTTTTTAAAAACGCATTAATAAGATCATAGATCATAACAATAAAACAGGTGGTATTAAAACCCTCTAATTTAGGCTTCTAGTTAAGGCGTGCTGTAGGCATTCACCTCCTTCCATTGACTATGGAGGGACGTCAGCCTCCCAGTTTTAAAGATTAATAGAAATATCTCCGGTGCCTTTTTCTTTTTTTTTTCAATTTTTCTTTAACCCCTAACTTTTCCTACCCTAGAAGCGAATCCATTCCCACTTCCCTACAGCTCAGTGCTCCAGTCTCATACTTTAGCTATTCCTATCTATTACTACTGTCAACAATGAGTTCAGTGAGGTTACTTCTTCTATCAACACTGGAAGATGCACATAGAAAAACACATGGGAAACAAAATACTCAGCTATCTCCCACCTCATTCTTACCTGAACAACACATCAGGGAAAGTCCGGAGCTGCTACACAGCCGCGCTACAGCTAATTACCCACTCGTATAAACAATATTGCTGACTGCCCTTTCTATCCTCTCCTTGGTGTCTTCCTATAGGAATTAGCAGCCAGTCCTATGCCAGTGGTAAATTAGCTGCTTAGTTTTTGTTTAACTCTCGTTTAACTAGATGTGACATCTCTGGGTTCATCCCAAAAAAAGTGGGAAATGCCATGCCAGGAAGCTGATGAGGGTCATCAGTCATCCCTATTTAGCTGTACGGTACATGAAGGAGGATGGGGAGTAGAAAGAGGGACTGATACTTGAAGAACCACCTATATATTGTGGGAAAGAACCCGTACTACTTGTGGGACATCAACACATGGATAAGATCAGCTAAACCATCAGTAAAAATGACACTGAAATAAATAATCGTAAATACTTCTGCAGAACTGGAAGAATGGCAAGATCACAACAGCTTTGGCCAAACAGGACACAGGCAAAGGCAAGGAGGGAACTTATGGAAGAGAACGAAATGAAAAGAGCTTACCAAACCCAAGAGCCTCGTGAATTGTCAGGCTAATGTCAGCAGGGATATCATCTAAAAATGGTATTTGAGAGAAGGTAAGGTAATGTTTTAAGGCACTAGAGAAGGAAGTTTTGTCCACGAGGGGAGGCAGTGCGGGACATCACCCAAGATCCGCGGGGAAGAGGGGAACAAGCGGGTGGCTGAGGCTGTCGTGGAGGTAACACCACCCCATAGCGCATCCAGAGCTGTGGAAGGAGGCAGAGGCAATCACAGAACCATAGAATGGTTAGAGTTGAAAGGGACCTTGCAGATCATCTAGTTCCGCCCGCCCTGCCACGGGCAGAAGGACACGCTCAATGGACTGATAACAGCGGAGGAGAGGCAGAGCTTGTGGGGCTGCGTGGGAGAGCTGTAATTCTTGCGAGAGGCAACCGTACATAAAAAATTCTCTTAGACAAATTGCCAACCCCCTCGCAGCACAGTGCTTTCTGCCACTCCAAACGCAGAGATGCTTTTCTGCGCCTTACGGCGGTCCTGCACAGGCACTGGGGGATTCTTCTTTTCAAGGGAAGGTTTGAGTTCACACTCCTTTGACTCTTAACACAGTTTACAAATCCACAATGGAATATTTTTTTCCCTGATATGGAGAACAGAAAGCAAGAGAATTACAAGCTGGGCGAGACGAAAACTAACTACTGCATGCAAGATACCACCTCCGAGGCAGGAGAGGGGAAATATATGCAAACATTCCTTGCTTCTGCCAAGGATCAGCCAGATTTGCAGAGCTGGAGCCTGCTCTCATTTTTATTGGTTTTTTTTTTTTTTTTGTAATTCTATTAGAAAATCACTCCTGACTTCCAATAGCGTGAGGTAGTGCAGAATCAGATCTGAAATATGTTAATGTCATGAGAATAACAATTACAAATCTTGGAGGTACTTTGCATGCTGCACAGGTACATCTTGGATTACAGGCTTCCTGGATCTTACTTCGTTTTCTGATTTTTGTGCTTTTACTTGTGCTTTCTGGTACATATTCCACTCTACTTTTTACTGCAATTATTGCAGTAACTCCTTTAACAATTTTTAGTCTTTCAGCTTTGATTTATTTATGGTAGACTTCTTTTTTTAATTAAAGTTCTTAAAACTTGCTGCCAAGGACGTTGAAATTCAAGGATTTGATTTAAGCTACCAGAAAAAGGCATTCACGATCATGTTGGGATCCCGTTTTTTTCTTTTCAACACCAAAGCGCAATTATATCTCTGTAATAGTTATGCTGAATATTAAAGGGAGCGATTATTATGGGGCATTTCAACTATCTGAACATTAAAAACCTAAAAGCACTAATCATAATTCCTCTGCCATATTAAAATATCACATGAGTAGAGCAGGAGCTGCACTAAAGCAATAGTCATTAATCAGCATTTAAAATAAGACTGTTGCCAAATTATCTCTTAGGCTTAATTTCCTTGAGCAATATCATCCCACAGAGAGAAGTCTGGAGTATAACCTGACATATTACTCTTCTTCAAGAGATTAGTCCACCGCTGGCAATTGCTCACCTGCAACACTGCTAGAACCTCTCCTCCAGCTTACAGAGCCACAAATGTCAAATTAAATACCCATCTGCCTTCCGAGCTAGCCCAAGGCAGCTCAGTAGCGTAGGCAAAATTGAATGAGCTATTTTGTCCTAACACTACAGGCTGCAAAACTGAATTTGGTGGCTGCAGCAGAGCTGGATCCGAGAGAGGGCACAGAGAACTGCAGGAGCCAGGGAGAGTTTCGGGAGGCAAGGGTGGAAGGAGGGGAATGACTGTATTTTAGAAGCCACTGATTTGGGACAGCTGGAGGGAGTATCCATTCCTCCATGCACCTCTCCCAGACCAGGAAACGCCGATCCCAGCTCCTTGCAGAGCCTCTCCTGCCTGATCCTCGTGTAACACCATCTCGGTCCCCGTGCCCAAGCGGCTGGTCCCCACTCCCTCGGGCACAGGAGAACCCCCTGCATCGGGAATGGACCCCTCCCCTACGTCTGCAGCTTGCCCATGATTATTTCACTTGTCTCCACCCTCCATACCAGTGAATAACCTGGCAAGAAAAGACTTAATAAAAAATGAGCAATCTAACCATTCTAATAAGAAAAGCTTCATTGAGAGCATATGGTCATGACACAGGTCTGTGCCAGGTTGGGTCAAACTTTCTGAAGTTATCAGCTAAGTGCCAGTAGCAAATTTTCCCACCTGCTGCTGAACTTCTTCCCTCCCTCCTCCTCTTTGCTGGAAGCGTTCCCTGCAGAGGTACTTCCACCTGCAAAGGCAGAAGCCGTGCATCCCTGCCTGCCGGAGCACATCCCAGCGCGGGAACATCAGCAGCAGACGCAAGCTGCCATCCAAAATTGCTGTCCCAGGCTGGCCCAAACAGGCAAGAGCACGTGTACTACGTACCAGCTAGATGTAGTGCTCCTGCCAGAGCGCATCACTGGAGATCTGTGTTTGTACGGTGTTAAAAGCCTGAGGTTCAAACCAGGAACAAAAAAGCTGTTCTCTCATCCAAAGATGTTACGTACTATTTTTTATATATATTGCACAGAGGAATAACTGTATAGAGGACAGGAGTTAGCTGCCTCTTTGCTATGCCTTTCATAAGTTTGCTCCCTCCACTTACCCTCCTTTTTATGGGGCACAGGAGAGCTATCCCTCAGCTCGCCTGCTTTTCTTTCTTTCTATCTTGTCCGTGGCTAATTTTATCTCCCCCATGGCTTCAACTTCCATTTTCAACTAGCACTTACACTGTCATATCTGAAGTGTTCCTCTCCAGCCAACACATTATTTTAGCCCATCTCGCTCTCACTTCAGTCGTCCCCATCTTGCTCCGTCAATGACACAAGCGAGGAGCACTTATGTCTGAACTTCTGCTACACCTCTCTTTATGCAGCCCCCCACGGAATATTTAGCTGGAATTAATATGAAATATCATCCCCTTTCCCAGCTTTCAGCACTTTCTCAAGACCCGCTCCTGCTGTAAGCCTCACCTCTCCTTCCTGAAACCAGCCAGACATGACATTTCGGTTGCATGGCTCTCGGTAACACTGGCTGCTATTTATTGTACTTGTTCTTTCAAAAAATAACGTTGCAAAAATAGCATCACCATCCCATTATGTCTACTGTTAACCTGCATGACCACACAATCTCAGCACTACCACCCTTTTCATTGCTCTTTGATCCTTTCACATTGTTTTGCGATTTTTTTTTTTTTTTTTTTTTTTTTTACATTTGGTTCCATACTGATAGGCAACCACTTTTGAAGAAACCTGTCTTATGTGTACATACAGCAACTACATCAGTGAAGGCATTACCATAAAACCGATAAGAAATAGTGCTAAGAGCTAGTTCCTCTACTTTAATCCATTTATCCTCCTGTGCCTTCCAGTAGTCAAAATGAAGATATGTCCATGGGACCCAGCAAAGCATCAAATTTGCATACCACAATAAGACATGAAATAGTTACAACTGCAATTGCTTAAGGATAATTCAGCCTATTATCCCCTTCTGTGTTACGCTGATGTGCCTGGGCTATTGGTAAGAGTTGATGCACGGGAAAAAAGGGCATGTATTTTATGTGACAAACAGAAGAATGTTTCACTAATTCAGAAGAGTCACAAAGAATAAAAGGAATTGCAAATTAAAAAGAAAAAGAGAACATAGTTTTTCAGGGGATTTGGATACTTGTGATATTTGTACTGGGACCAAAACAATGCTTCTTTTAATAAAGCTGTCATCGTCACATATCATATAAATGGCCACTTTTCAGCCTAAAGCACCATACAACCAACGAACCCAATCTGGCAGTCATTACTTAGTCTTCATGCTCATCAGTTTTTTATCTAAAGCAGTCTGTCCGATCAGATTTTGTCATCTGTTTTTTACGCAAAGATTTGAATGCATTTTATCAGGGTATATCTGTCAGCTTTGCAAAATTGTTTAATGTCTACTACTTCGTACAAGCAGCATTACAATACATAGGTTCTCTCTTGTAAAAAATGCATGTATTCCTCTGAAATTGGCTTTAACCTGCTGCTTAAAGGAGAAAAGTCCTATGAAACGCCTTTAAGGTGAGGAATAAAAGAAGCGCAACTCTTAGGTAGGCACATCTATAGTTTAGAAAGCACCTCCATAACCACGGTCTTTCCTATTTCAAACTTGTTATCCAATCTGGAGCACTCACTTCAGGAATGTCACCGCTATTTAGCAGTGAAGTCCCGTCTGGGTAAAGCTAAAATTTAGTGTATGAGTGTCCTTATTGAAACCCATCACCACACCAAATGACTTGGCTGTCTAATGAGAATCTGGGGTAGAAGACCAGAGGTGAGATGAATTTGCAGACAGGACCACTGTTCCAACTGTAGATAATTTGCCATTTAAGGGTATTTGAGACAGACAGATAGCTGAGACAGAAGAGAGACACTTCCACTGACGTTGTCCGTTTTGTACTACTCTGTGGCCACATATTCCCAAACGAGTCTGTCAAGTCCGACCTTTCAGCATTCAGCACCTTGGGGGCTTAGTGGGAAAAAATGGCAATAGTATTTTCCAGCAGGACAAAAAGAGGGCTTTTTTCCTAGATTTGCACTATTTATAAATGAAGACCTTTTTGAAAACTGTTTGTGTGGGTCTTTGTCTTAATTATCTTTGAACACACAGCTGGTATGCCCAAAGGTGAACATCGTCAGAGAACAAACAGGACAAACCGACGGCTGAAAGCTCCTCTTAAACTTTTCTACGCCATCTGTTATAAATGTGTATGTATTTATATTTGCTCGCTATAAACTGTATTCAGGAATAGCATCCACGCCATTAACCTGTAAAGTTCATTTTTCCATAGTGCCTCTATGAGAATTTTTCTCTTAATTACTTCTCCTCAATGGCCTCCTGGCCAGCATCAATGCATTCCGATTTATTTGTCATGTGAATAAGCATTCACGGATTTTATTTAATTACAAGGTGAAAAACATTACTCATCAAAACACCACTTGCTAACATCTCTGCATTTCCCATGATGATACTTGCAGTTGAATTCTTAAACTCGTGTTTAATTTAAGGCTAAAGAGCGGCAAGGTTGAATGAATGCACGACCAAATGAAGGTTGAGTGAATGCATGACCAAATCTCCTTGGCCAATCCCAAACAGCCAGAGGAGGAAGGCACCTGCAGCTTCTACACAGCTGCCCGTTCAGCAAAACCACACTGAACTAGCTCTACTGGTTCCTGCACGTTTCAACAGGATTTAAGTCATCTCAGTATCTTATATGTAGGTTTTCTTCCAACTGACTACCGGAAGTTCTTTCTGAATCTACGATTTTATTTTTTTTTAATGAGACTATTTAGGACAATCAAAATCAGTAAGTACACCGTGTACTTTCAACGTAGCTCATCCTTTCCTTTTTTCCTCTGATGTTTTTTTCTGTGTATATCCACGTACATCCTAATACCCCCCCACACCTTAAGGCAAAATTTCCATTAAAATACTGCTTCGGTTGTATTACTGAAAAGTCTAACCTCTTCCCAGCAAATCACAATTCACGCGTCAGGAAATACATACAAACATTTGCATTACCTGCTGAAAAGCAGCGCAGCACAGCTCTGCAAGGCTTTAAATAAAGATGACAGTTAGCTTAAGTTTTTTCTTACAGACGTATAAATCGGGAGGGACTTACCTCAAGTCATGGAGATTCACCAGCGAGAGGTAAACGAGACCCGGTGAATTAAATTATTGAAGAAGTTTATCAAAACCAGGCTGAAATTATCTGGGGACCAGAGAGTAACGCTGTGACGGTTCCATTGTGATGATGCTGGAGGGCAACCCGCCACAGACCTCCAGAGTTGGATTTTAATATAAATGCAGTGTTATTAGAGAGCTATTTTCTACCAAGACTTTTATTCATTAGAGAACAAATGCTGCTAATAATAATATTAGAACCAGGCATTCCCAAAAGCAGTCACTGACAGGTTAATCCAGCCATTGAAACAAGAAGGTGAGGCTATTCTAGATTTCTTTTTGAGATATAAAAGGGATAAAAGAACTGGTTATAGAAATAAATTTGGAGTATGCAATTATATGCCAATTCTAAATTAAAGTATTCAGCGATGTTCGCAGAACGCTTAGAAAAGGCAGGCTGGCATTTTCAGTCACAGCTCTTGGCTTCAAAAGGGCATCTTCTGCACAGCGAGGGAACCAGTCGGGAAGTCACTAATCACAAGGTTGAAAGATCTGCCTGGGGAAGGAGACCGGAGTTTTTCAGTCAGACATGCCAATACTTACAGGGATCCATATCTCAAGCAGAAAAAACGCGAAGGCAGCGTGCCCGGTCCTCACTTGTCAAGGAGACCAATAGACAGAACAAGTCCTGCGGGGAAAACGGAGTTCACGTGGCGATGAAGAAAGCACCAAGGAGAAACCCCACCTTAGAGCTCAGGAACGGGCGAAGAGGAGAGCGGAGGAGGCAGCGAGGGGCAACGACCAAAGACCAGCCCAGGGAGCTGCTTCAGAAGGTATTAAAACAAGTGATGAAGGATTTGTTGGCTACATGAAGAGACAACCTGCCGAGCAGCGGAACTACCACGCAGCGAGGCTGGAATACCGATTAAAGATGGTACGTGACTCCAAATGACGTGAATCTGTGCTTCAATTATCATTGAAGTCAACGATGATAACCACATAGAAACTATCACGGTCGGGATGAACACATATGTCAAGAAACCAAATGTCCAAACCCGAGGAACTAAGTTGCTTCCATCCAGAATAGTGAAAGAACTGGCGGATGAAATTTCAAGTGGGGTAGCAAGTTTAACTAAATCACGGACGACACAAAGATATCATGCAATCAGAAATAATAAATGTCATCTCTACATTTAAAGAGGGAAAAAAAAAAAATCAGAGCAACTAAAAGCCCTTCCTCCCAAGCTCAGCAGCAGCACAGCTTGAGAACAATTTTTAAGGAAAGAATAATCAAAGCCAGGGAAGCTAAGAGAATTTGGGGGAAAATACCACATGGGTTTAATACAGGTAAAGCGCACTAATCTGACTTCCTTGTTAGAGAAAAAACTCACTTTTCCGAGAAAGGAAATTAAATCGATCTCAGCTGTCTGACGTTGGTAAAGCTCTAACGTTGTATCACCTGGGAAGTTATTAGTTAAACTGAAGAAGATGGGGGATTAGTACAAAAATTTTAAATTGGCCTGAAACAGCTAGAAGTAGGACGGTAATAGCAACGTTAAAGGGGGAACGTCAGGCTGGAGGGAAGTTATTAGCGTCACTGCCGAGGGACTGGTCTTAGAGCCAGTCTTGGTTAATATTTCACCAATTATCCCGGCACACAAATAGCTACGGTCCTGTTAAAATTTTACTGAAGACAAGAAGCTGAACGACATCTTTATACAGAGAGAAGTGGGACTGTGTGGAGCGAGAACTGCACGGCACCGGGACCGGAGCACCGGAGGGAGGTTGCCGTTCAGTAGTACAGATCACGTATTTGGAGCCTGAAAAAAAAAACCAACCCACGCCAGCCTTGGGAAAATATAGGGGGGCATCACAAGATGAGACACTACGTGATGTGGCTGCGAAATAAAACAGAAGGAAATGCAATCCGGGAAGGTATTATGTTAGAATTTCCCTACAAGCTAGGATGCAATTACCGGTGTTTTACAAAGCCCTGCTAAGATCCTCTTTGGTGTAGTGTGTACAAAGCCGGGCACTTAGTTTCCCAAATTCCAACAGAAACAAATGCAGAAGAGAAACATCAGGGTGATTGTGAGAATGAAGCTCCCATCTTGCAAGGAGAGGCTAAAAGGGTTTGCTATGCCTGGAAACGGAAAGCTGCGAGGGATGGCTGTCTTATCATTAGAGAATGGAGATGTTTTCTCCCCTATAAAAGTCTGCAGGGCAAGAGAATACCAGAGAGCAGAGCTTTTAGTACTAATGGAAACTTCAGCAAAGACGAGACAGAAAAAAATACCCATCCACTCAGCCTGGGAACGACGAGGCTTTTAAACAGGAGAGGATGCGCCAAGCCTGCACACCGGAGTAACGCGGCTCATCTGCCTAATTCCAAGGCAGATTTTAACAACGTTTTCATCTGGCAAATAACAGTTGCCTGCAATTTCTCTGACTATAACAGAGAAATACGTCCTGTGTCCCGGGAAAATACCACGAGCGTTTCACGTGTGAACCCGGCACAAGGCGGTGTGACACCTGCTGCACCTCCCCTCTCCCACGGTCATCACGCGTTCCTTTCCTTGCAAACCTTCAATTAGAAGAGTGAACCAACCAGACAATTAGCTTACCGAAACCTCGAATTAAATGCAAATTAAATTAAAGACCACTGAAAAAATGATCTTTGACTAGAACTAGGCAATGAATCGGGTTTTGTCTTTAGCAGTCGTTAACTGGGTTTAGGTGGTTCTGGGATATCAAAGGAAGATAAATTGACATAAGCAATGACTAATAAAAAGATATTAAGACAAACTCTTGGTTTTTACAGCTTTTTAAAACATATAATAAAAAAAAAAACCACCAAAAAACCCCAACAAACAAAGAAACAAACAACCAACCCCAAAAACCAAACCCAACAAACTTGTTCTTAGTAACTGCCTCTAGATGAAAAAAGCTTCTTTTTTCCAATCAGTGCTGTTTGCAACACTGAGTGCCGACAGCTTCCGTTTCGGAACCAAGGAAGGCTGGCAGGGGAAGCCAGGGGGAAGCACTGCAAAAGTGGCCGATTTTGGTTTCCATACAAGCCATTAGGAGTTTTCATCAACTGAATTTAATGGAAATCGGAAAAAGCCTATTACCTAACAGAATATACATCCTAGCCAATTAGGCAAGATAGGTTACTTTTCATGATTTAGTTACCCTTATGCCCATCAAATATAAAAATAAAAGCCAGCAACAGTTTTACATGGTAAAACTGAAAAGCAGAGGTCTTCCCTAAGCGAAGTCTAACTATTTAGACGCTACAAGTTATACAACATGATTTAAATGCACTAAAAATAATATTTTTTCGGTCCACAAAACTTAATGGCGGGATAGTACTGTAATTGAAGCTACCATTTACAACCAAGGAAACATAAAGCACAGACCTCTGACAATACTTTTATTTTACTTTGAACATAATTACATTATCTCAAGCTATTCTGGCCTCACTTGGTTCTGCTGTACTTCATTCCTGGGAAGCGTACTCCTTTCCCTTAGATGCTTCCAACACAGTCCAGAGAGCATTTTACATTTGTGTGACTTTGAGACGTGCTCCAAACTTTTGTATTTTTCCCATTTGCAACACACCAACCCTTTTTTAAGAAACCAATGTTCCTTATTTCACCATTTAGAAGATGCTCCGGTGGTGTTGCAAATACTGTTGGACGCATCTCAGGGAAGCATGTGGAGACTGATTGTTCCTTTCATTATTAACTCCATTGATAAACATCGGTTCGAGCCAAAAAATTATCTTCTCGTTTTTAGAGTCAAACTTCATCTGTTACCCAGTCTGCAAATTAGATGACAATCCAGCAAAAATATGCAAACTTCTGGTATATGAAACGATTGACTATTCTACAGGGAGGCCACTTTGCAGGGCTTTACACACGACTTGGATCAAAGGTCTCACCTTCACTGAATAGACAGAAAAAAGGGAAATACTGTGTAAATTAATACTGCTTTCTAAAAAAGCAGAGCCAATTCTGGGTGTCTTAAAAGTTAATTGGAATTTGCCTTTATTTAATTAAACGATGAGAGTCAGGCCAGAGACGATAGGGATAACATTTGGTTAGAATAACACAGTAGTTAGAAAAACGCTAGCTGGAAGACAGGCCATAAAACCGGCGTTTGCATCTGCTGTCCCACAGCACGCCCCGGATTTACGGCCACGCTCCAGAAGCGAAGAGCTGCCACCGACTCCATCCGGACAGGCAGCCGAGAGCAGCTGGAGCGCACCTCCCAGCGCTCGCAAAGCGCCCACCGCCGGCGCGGGCACAGACGATTTACTGTGAATTACGGAGGGAAGAGAAGAAATAAGTCACGCAGAGGCTGGATCCGTACCCAAACTTCCCACAATTGAGTTGGAAGCGCGGCTTTTTGACGGGGGGTGCTGGGAGGAGAATTACTGCCCGATGCTGTTCTGCACAGCCCGACACGAAGATGAAGTCCCTCGCGTAATGTCATTAGGAACTGAAAGAAAAGAGTCCAATCCTCCGTTTTAAAGACAGCACCACCACAAAACCCAATACCTGTCAGGCACTGATTCGTCTTTCGATTTGATTACAAACGAATTTTCATTCCGGTGTACAGAAATCGGGTGTACAGAATCAGTGCTGCGAGGACTCTGCACAGTCTATAACAGGCGGTGGGACCTGTTAGAAAGGATTACTAATATTTATTTTTTTTCAAGAGCTATAGCATACAGAATAAAAGAAACCTATAATTAACATTTTACTCCAAAACAAGTAAATATTTTAGTGATACCTGAAGGACTTAAGCAATCCTCTGTGTTGCCTCCCCTCACCAAGCTCTCAGGTACCGGGGTATGCTACGTTATTATGATGGGGTGAAAACAGGGCAATGAAGTTAAAAAATATTTATTCTTCCTCTAGCTGGGATTAATTTCTGAGGTCAGCATGCAGATATGACCCAAAGACAACTCGCACTTCGAATTTCCTATGTGATAAGTAACTATGCTGAAAATGCTGCTGTTTGCATACACCTCCGGAGAGGATACTTATTATGCAAAAATGAAGACATGAGAATGCTGATGAAAATCTGCGAGTCATTTATCAAACACTGACCTGAAATGAATATTAAGAAAAACCTCTTTTATATGCAAATGCTTAATCCGATCGAGTTTAATCATGACTTTTCTTTCTCAGGACCGATGAGTTGTGTATGTACTGTGCACCGTAAGATACAATCTTCTGTATCTCATTCTCAAAAAAACCCAGTTGTTCTGTCAATGGTTGCTCTGGGAACACGCAGGATAGAAAATTAATCTTTTCTTATTATTTTACTCACCTGTGAGACTATCCACAAAGCCTATTTTGTCTGCCCACCTGCTGATCACTTGAGTAATATCTGGTTTACAGGGACCGAGTACTTCCACTCTCTCAACGAGACAAACTCAAAGTCTAATTGATTTCTCCGATGGATTTTCTAATTAATATCTATTGCTACTCTAGTTGCTAAAGTACTCACTGATGTTTTGTGTTCCAACAAATATAAATCTGTTTATTTACTATCCAACTTGACAACCAGCTGCTAGCTGGGGAAAAGCAACATGAAAGCAAACCATCAATGCCCGCGCACGGCGAAACGCTCGGCTCCAAACGGGCCGCCTGGTGGGAGCGCCGTCTCGCTGTGACCACCCAGAGGAGCAAAATCCTCCGTCCTGTAGCAAGCGTTAACGAGATCGGAGCCTTATTAAAAAGCAACCTCATTACATCCTGTAAATCAAACTCCAACTAAACTACACGCGGAACGGCAACAGAATTTAAAGCGCTGGTTTGCTCTACCGTAGTATTGTCAAAACCACACATTACCTTAACAAGAATTAATTCTGCCCGCGCCTGACAGGATCTAGAGTCACATCAAAACTTGCATTTAAAATTTGGATTTAAAGCTCGGATTTAGCTTCTCAAAGAGGAGATCACGTAAAAGATGGATAGAAATTTGGCATGCATGTTTTGATCCAGGTCCGGATCCCAAGTTACAAAGGAGTAATTCCTTAATAACTGGATTAATAGCAGCAAAGATAGTACCGCTTAGCTGTCAGAAGAGTGACTTACGTATACAAATGTATGTTCCAGATGGCCACTTGAGAGTACCCCGAATTTAAATTAAAGCAACGGATTGGATTTTTTTTTAAGAAATTCTGAAAATCTGCATACTCATAAAGGGCCATGCGTCAGACTTGGTGACCACCAAGCATCGCCACCAAACCCAAACCCAACTGCGGTGCCTCAGGAAGGTCTCACCACTGCAGCTGCGTCACCTGAAAGGACGGACCACGGAGCACACGTCTTCTTATACACCGAAGACTGAACGAAAAACCTAAACTCCGTGCACTAAATAGAAAACTGCATTAACAAATGTATATGAATTATTTTCACCACTGAAACAGATATATAATAAGACATTAAAAAGCAGCATATGACTTCATTACTTTTCAAAGTCTTGCTTAGAAGAGATTGCTAAACTTTACTATTTTTTAACATTATGCTTTTTACTCAGACTCTTCAGAACAAGCTTGAAAATATCTTTATGCTGGGTAGTTAATTAGAAAGTTCATGAACCACATTATGTCACTTACTGAAAAAAAGGGAAAAATCTCATCTTTGTTCAGTAAAGTCATAATTTAAAACTGAAGAAATAAGAAATAAGAAATAAGAGCATAATAAGAGCATAAGGACACCTAAACTTAACAGATGTTGGAATAAATTGTTGAATGTAGACCGACCAGCAGAGCCGACAGATATTCTTTGGTTTAGCATTTCTAATTGCTAAAGTTCATACTAGTTAACAATAATTGTCCAATTCTCAAACTCCTGCAGAACAGTCTGGATAAAATCTTTCTGACTATCTGAAAGACATCTCCTGTTTTTATCCAAAAGAAGGTACGGGACATTTTTATGCATGATTTTATGGAAAAACATTATGATTTTCATCAATTAAAAAGGAATTTCATTTTTTTTCTATTAATGATTCTAAAATTTAATTAAAAAAAAAAAAAGGTTTTAAAAATCCAGGAACAAATTTTTGCTTCAGAAACAATTACGACTGTTGACTGACAACACTGTAATTACATACAAAGTTATTTAGGAAATCCAAAACTTAAAAGTAAGGTTACGAGAAGTAGAGCATTTCGCTGAAGTGACACCATGCATGGAGCAGAGGTGGATTACTGGAAGGACCTCACTGATTTCAAACACAGGACCGGCAGGTGGGACTCAGCGGAGGCTCTTCCCATCCATCCCACCAAAAGTCACAAGAAACAGAAACGAAATCACAGCAAAGCTGAACTAACCAACAGAGGGCAGCTGACTCTCAGGGATATGGAATTCTTATTCCTGCTGAAACCCATGGCAAAACCCCTTTGCCATCAATGAAATCCAAACATATCAAATCTTTTTACCTGAAATCTATAATGCCAGGATTGGACACCAAAACCTCCTCAAAAATTTCCAAGCTTTTGCTAGTAGAACTAGCACACCTTTTCAAATAATAAAGATAACATTTGAGAAAGAACGAGATAGACCTGTCAAAGTTCAAATCAGACGAGTGCTCTGAACCACGCAACACAAAACTGTTCAGTTAAAATTTTTCAAATTTTGCAGAAGTTCCCAAGCTAGCCACCTCTGCTGTCACTACAAAAATTGAAATTTGCATCCCATATTTATTCTTTAATCATAACTCATACGGAGAAAAATCTGTTTTTTTTTATAATGCGTGCCGGTTATAACCTTAATTGAGGAAAAAACACAACCGCAACCTACCCACTAAAAAAGAATAATCACCCAATGACCAAACTAAAAGCAAACACTAAAATTGGTTGTTCTGTTGTTTTGACAACAGCATGTGGTTCAAAGCTAGAGCCAAATTAATTCTCCATTAAAATGTAAATAACCATTTTAAGTCGGCTTTTTAAATTATTAAAGTGGAGCTAACATCTGTTTATTGTGAAACCACAAATGAGTCCCACTCCTTTTACAATCAATCTGTAACTTTAACAAACGCATAGACTATATTTGCTGCCAAACTATAATTGATGCTGGGTACATTTTATGAAGTGCACTAATATTTAACTACTTTTGGTTCTGAGGTTGAACTCTGAAGTCGAACCGGGACACCTGAAACACCGTTGTGTGCCACATCTGTCAGTGGATACGAGGACTCACAAAACGCTCCCTTCATAGAATGAAGCAAGTTCCCTGGTTAAGTTACTATATGGGAAACAGCTGACTCAAAAATAATATAAATTATAGATGGATTAAAAGCCCTCATAACTTTTAATTAAGCAATAAATCACAACAGACTACACAGGACTGCTGATTTATGCACTACTCAAGCGAGAAGCAGTAAATAAAATTAGACAGAACAGAATATACATCTTATTGGAGAAGAAGAATCTGTCCTTTGGCGTTTCATTCATACTTAAAAATCCACTCGTCTTTAGGTTTTCTACTGTTGGCTATAGCCTGCAACACACGTATTTATAACACAAAGACGTGTCACAATCTATAGGTAATGAGAAAGGATTAGCTGAATTTGTGCAAACTCGTATTTGCAACTCTTTTCTTAACGTCCCTGCAAAAACAGGGACTTCGGAGAGAGGGAGAGCCCCAGACAGCTGTACAGTGGAGAGGGCTTTAATTTCTCCTTTCTTTCCCCAAACACACCTGCATGTGACTAGAATGAATTTCAACTTTCGGAAAGCAGCCCTTGCGAACAACAGACCTCCCTGACACGGGGGTCGTACTTGACAACCGCTCAGAAAGCTGTAATTGGGCCTTGAAATCCAAAATCGCAAAGTGGTTTATATTCCGGCTAGCAATCCGGTAATGCTGATGATCCTGATGCTGTCACCTAAGAAAGATGCAAAATTCATGTATTCAACTCGCGGTTCAAACGCACACATTTAGCTGATGGCAAGCCCAGCACAATCCTTCCAGTCCTGTGAGAAGAGATCAAGAGGAATACAGAAGGTCATTTGCACTTTTATTCTGCCGTCTTGAAGGAGGAAACCAATTAAACAACATAAAAAGAAAATAAAATCCATTCCCGAATCTGTTAATCAGCTACAGCGCATAAAACAAAGCAAACCGAACAAATGAGATGGGTATAATTTCTGGGGAACGGCCACAAGGAACGTCTGCACCGGAAAAAATATTAACACTTGTTAAGTATTAATCCATGATAACTGCTGTAGATGGAACAACACGGCAATATTAAATACTTAAGAAAGTCAAGACCGGGGTTATTTTAAGGACCACAATGCAAGAGGTGCCTGAGCGTTGCTGGCCTGCTCGGGAGCTCTGGCAGACGAAGTAACAAAGCATACATCTTCATGGCCATTCTTTCTGAACAGCAACTTCATTTCCAATTATCCTCTCTCATTCATAAAGGAAAGTCGGAAAGTAGGGATTTTCTGCTCTGAGTGCTCAGGATATGTTCACAGCACGCAGGCGAACCAGACCACCTTTAACAAACTCTATTCCTCTTAGAATAAAGCCAACCACCTGGATGTGGTCAACTTTAAACTGAGCGCACGCAAAATCTGCTACATATTTATGAGAGAACTCAGTCCTTTTAAAAGACACTGCTGTCCACTGGAAAAAAATTAAAAAGTGTCCAAAATCTTAATTGATAACCAAGCTAGAGCCGGCTACCTAGCAGAGCCAACACAGAAGCCCTCAGTATGGAAGTCTGTATAAGACACACAGATATTTGGTTGACCAAAGGATGTACGAGATACACCGCCCTGTAGAGGAAACTCATTTCTTTCCTGCGATTTTCCCAACATCAGAGCTGGGGGCAGGCTGCCGTGATGTCCTTTCTTAAAGCTGCTTCCTAGAATAGCCTCACGTTGGTTTCTGACAGTAGCAGATGCTAAATCAGGCCAATGCCAGAACCTAATTTACCAACCCAACCCAACCCAACCCAACCTTTGCTGAGGTTGGATGCTCTGCACCGTGACTCAGATGGCACACACAGGCTCCCTAGATCGGACAGAGCCGGGCTGCCCTCTGCTTAATGCCCTCCCATTCAACATCTTGCCAATATCTCCTTGCATTCACACTTCAAAAAGTTGTGAAATCATTATGCGGCAGGTTCCACAGAACTATAAACCATTGTAATTAATTTCATTACCTGACTCAGAATTTATTTCAAAGGAAATTGCCACATTCGTGTCTTCTATTATAGCAAATACTGTTTTCTAATCAACAAGATAACAATTTGGAAACTATTTTTGTGCAGAAAGAAATTATAAAAGACAGCAAAGAGAAGGAAAATGTGTCAAACCCTTAATTTACCTTCCAAAAGCAAGAGAAGTGAAACTTCACTGTTTCTGAAGACTAAGTCATATGTGATAAAATGCATGATGCCAAATAGCTGTTTTTCACATCTTCTACCATATGAAAAGGTGATGACACACAAACATTTTTTATTCTGAATATTCTTGGGTTTGTTCCAATTAGAACAGAAGCTGGGTCCTTATTTTAACTGTTATGCAGTATTTCCCCTTTTTTAATGATTGTGAGCCTAAAACTGAGAATAAATTACACTGCAAAACTTTGCAGAAAAGAAACAGAAAACTTTCTAAAAGGAGGAAGGAGGGGGGAAAAAAACCCCAAGATGAAATCTGCTGCCAAGGAATAAGCAAGGCATCAATCCTTTGTGTTCTCCTGCTCCTAAGACAAAGACAAGCAAGAGTAAGTTGAGTCTCAGTGTTAGACGCTGTCACGCTGATTTATGACACGCGGCGTAGGCTGGTCCTCCAACATGACACGTTGTCCACAAGAGATTCAGCACAAACCCAACTCCTTTCCTTAAAAAATATTGCCCAAACCAATTCAACTTCAGTTCCTTAGGTGAAATGCTAATACCTTCTCCACCGGGATACCCAACTGTCTACACCTGAATTTCCGTTTAATTCCATTTCCTCTTCAGAGAAATAAACCGGACAAAGCGCTTTTGGTGGAACTCCTGTCTTTCACTGTATTTTGCATTACGCTATCACATTAAACCACAAATATTTCCTTCAACAACAAACGTAGGAACTCGGTATTTGAATCAGAAATAATTGTGGGTAAATTTTCAGTTCCAGAGATGCGAACATATCACTCTCTTTTACAGCAAAAAGTCCTGCTTTGATACATATTTTAGGAAGAACTTGGGGCTGTAGTAGGCAGAAAAATGTAGTTTAATCAATTAGCACAAGGCTGCTAACTTTTGTGAATCCAGAGTAATTCTAGGAAGCAGACTGGCATTGTATGACATTTAATTTCACAAAGTGCAAATGTATTTTCACAATTACAGAAAATAACATTACGCCATGTATTAATATGCATTATTATTACAGAGAAGTATAAAGGAGTTATAGAGAGAAAAAAAAAAAAAGAGAGTGAAAAATACTTTCTAGGAGGTTGTTAAACTGCTCCATTTTCGCAAGGCTAAAGATTTTCATGAGTGGCCATGGTGAAAATATGTTTATATGACTCTTTATTCAACAGAGAACCTGCAGGAGAAATGAAAATCGAGTGTGGATAGCTATTGAAGCTGAATACGAAATGAATACATGCTGGGAATTGCAGTACACGCTACAGGGTTGTGATCCTGAAGGACAAGGTGGGGAGCGGCTGTATTTTCCTTGGGAAGCGAAGCAGTACCCGCCCCCACGGTGGACTCTCCAGACACTCGCTTCGGGAAGGTGAGCTAGCTCTCAGGCTACGCAGATTCGACTTGCTACTTCTGCTTATTTAACGAACTAAATTACTGTTTAGTAGCAAACCTTTCAGTCACAGCAGGAAAAGTGTCACGAACCCAGGAGGTTCGCGCTATTTTTTGACACTGGAAATTCTCCCACATCAGTGCAGCAGGCAAAAAAAAAAACTTGTCGTTTTTATGTTACTGTAAAACCTCGCTAGAATCAGAGGACAAATGTTTTCCACGCTGTAATTCCTTCCTTTAAGGCTGAGTGGGAGGAAAACAGACCTTCTGAAGGTAAAACCAAGATTAAGGACAGGATTTTTGTTTCCAGAAGTTAAGTTGCACGCAAAGCAAACGAGCGTTGATAGACAGAGCCAGAGGCAAATACAGGCCAGCCGTGTCCCTGCATGCCCCAGAAAGGGATCCCATCCAGCCGATGCTACCGGTACGGCAGCACAGGACGGGGCTCAGAAATAAACTCCCGGCAGCTCAAATCCGGGAGAGGAAGAGATTTTACGAGCACCTCGAAAAAGTTCAGCGGCTTTTCCTACAATTAGAAATCTATATTATAAAAGAAGTGATTGAAGCAGGAGCTATTTATAGCTGATACATTATTAATGAATTCTTGAAGACTAATTTCTATTACTGAAAGGTACGGGTTACACATGCAACTCACCATCCAGGGATCAGACGTGAGCTAATTCAGTGGTAACAATGGAAGACGCTGGGTTCAAACCTGTCTCTGACACAGGAACCTAACAGTTTTGAAAACACTTCATAGAATGCACATGGACATATATACGTGTATATAAAAGATACGTTTATGCAGAGGAAGAGTTCAACCAGGTATTACATGAAAACAAACTCTTAGAGTCAGACACACTCAAGATTAAGAGAAGAAATACTATTTTTATAATTCACAGTCACACAGGGGGCAAAGATAAATGAAAAGGGTTGTAAATATTTTATGTCAACAAGTAAAGACAAGAACATAGCTTGAAGGAAGGAAAACAGGAGAAATACAGTAGTGTTATACATTGCTTATTCAGAAACTTTCTTGTATACAAAATTATTGCTCAGAGAGCAGTTAACTTCCTAAATAAAAATGGGCTTCGTTTCATTACAGTCTCCTGCGACGTTGCTCTTCCTTAGGCAGATTTCCTCTGACAAAGTCTAAGGGCATTTTTGGATCACAGAAACTTAGCTTGCAAAATGTGAGCCCAAAATTGCCTTAGAGAAACGGCTGCTGAATGTGAGCAAGTCAAACTTGAGTCCGCATACGACTGTGTTGGGGGCTTTCGTGGGTTGGTTTGGGTTTTTTTTTGGTGAGAAATTAAAGTGTGAAAAGCCCTGGAAACATCTTAAAAAAGGTCTTCCGTGAACAGACCTTTCCTAACATCACAGATTAGAAAAGGGGAAAGATGACACCCCCCCCCCACCCCCTTCTCCACCTCCAGCCCCAGCCCAGCTTTGCCTCACAACAGAGAATGGGTTCTACAATAAACAGCCGTCTCTGAGCCCGTCCACTGTTGTACATTCTAATGGTGAGTTTTCAAAGCCTACAATTTTGTAGGATTTTCACTTTTGAAAGGAAATTTAACACATTTTTTGATGATCAAAAAAAAACCCCTTTGTTTTTTCTGAAGCACAGTAGGACTAAACCGGTCACTCTCTATGAAAAGGTTACCGGAAATTCATACGTCTTCACGCCTGCTTCTGAGAAATCTGATCTGCAAATGTACCACTGTCCTCCTGTTCCCTTTCTTTAAACTTCTGTATGCATTTTCAGGAAAAGTACCTGCAGTTGTAATGTGCAAGGTGTCTGTATTTCTCATATTCTAGAGTGAACACCGGAAAAAGTCATTAAGAATAAAATACTCATTTTAAAGAAGGCAGTAATTTTAAATTTCAAATTCATTACATTTTTTCCTTCTGTGCCTGCCTTTAAAAACGCTCTCAATCCTTTAAAAATGTTTACTTAAATATATATAGTATACATAAAGGGAATAAACTACTTGCTGTGATATTTGTCCTTTAGCAGGACCGAGTAAGAGGGAGAGTGGGAGGAAGGAGAAGGAGGGAAAATCTCGACAAGAATATATATTAGAGCAATCAATAAAAAGGTAATCCTTGGAATTCACGAGTCTTTAAAATAAGATGCATTTTCTTGTAGTAATCCTAAAAACCTATAAAAGAATATTCAAGCAATAAACCCCCCATAACTCATATTTAACCTTTCATCATGTAGAACTACATATTAAATAGCTTAGCAACCGCATGCTGGGCAAGTGCATTCAAATAAGAGCAGAAATAGAAAAATGTAAATGCTACACCTCTTTAAACATGCATCGCGCAGCCAAGAACCTCTGCCAGCTGACCCCGTAATCCAATCGGCTGTTCAGAAGCAATCATATCCTTAGATAAGAGCTGCACAGCTCCTACACGCAATGCCCATTTTCTTGAAAAGATGGAGCAAAATGTAGTTAGCCAAATCTTCAACAATTTTCCAACACTTAGAGGTACAAGACGAATGTAATTCAACATATTACATCGATCTGCATTAAAATACTGTCATCTTTTCCCCCAAATACCGTAATTCGTCTTTTAATTTCACAGGGCAATAACAGAGGGGAAGCTTAAAGCTGAAGCGACTGTATCAACAAACTGTTTGTCACTTCTGTTAGAAAATAGAAAAACCTGGAATGGAAATTTGGAAGGCCTCAACCTAGTCCAGCGACTGTAATGAGAAGAAGAAATATATAAAAGCTGAATTAATCCTCCTAACTCTGAGTTTACATCTGGCGTCTGCTGCAAAAGGCGCGGATCGCTTGAGAGGCTCTACGGGCAGGGGGGACGAAGACATCCGAAAGAGTGCCTTCAAGATACTGCAGAAGAGCCAAAACCTCTATGGAATTAAGAGCACAAAACCCACAGACTATCATGCAGTAACAGGACGTGTTATTATCTCTGTATAAAATCAAACTTCTGCTAAATACACAAGCAAGCTGCACCGCACGGATTGAAGTCACTCTAGGAGGACAATCCTTTATGACGGTTTGACTCAAATAATTACATATATTCATCAAATAAATTGTTTTGATCATGCAAATTGCCCCTCTCTCTTTAGCTCTGCTAAAGCATCTGTATTGGCAGGGCCCTCAACGTGGTGGAAAATGGTAAAACAAAATTGCTGGAACAGTATTTCAAGTAACGTTCTCTGTAGTTAAATTTATGTCAAATATCTGAAAGGCATTGAAAAAAAAAAAAAAAAAGACATACAGGGGTCTGCCAAGAAGCCTAGAAAACACCCTTCACAAGAAGAGGGTGAAAAGATTATTTGGCTTAATGAGAAAAAGACACAAACTGACTGAGGGCTTTAATTTTAAGAACTGGAAAATGGAGGGTTCTCCAAAGTAATTGGTTAAGCAATAACAGGATTTTATTAAAAAAACCCAACCAACCAACCAAACTAAAAATACTGGAGGAAATAATAAGGAGATAATAAGAGAAATCTACTGGCACCTGGAGGAGTTTATTATTGGTTCTAAGCTATCTAATGTCTTTATCAACTGCATAAACCACAATGTAACACAGAAGCCAGTGAAAGATAGAACAAATCTCAGCATCAGGGTGATTTAGCTTCCTCATGTCCGATATCGAACAGAAGCAAGTATTTTACTGCAGGTATTTAACCCAGATTATATGAAAATAATTAGGATGTCACGTATTTATATATAAAGAGTCTGTAGAGCTTTGCTCTAGTATTTAAACATTGCCCAGACCAGAGGAAAGAGAAGACAATCTGCCCTGCAGCGGATTAATGATATGTGTCCAGCTTAGCTAAACAGCAGCGCCATCAGCTAATTTGGTTTACCATCTGGGCAGACAACTTGGGCAAGCTGCAGTGTTCCTAAGAACCTCGGTGTGTCCAAATCTGTGCTGGAAGTCAAAGTCCTGCGGGTGCAGAGCAAAACTCCTTCTGAACTGCTCAAAGGACTGAGAAGCGTTTGGGAAGGCAACGAGTAGAATCGTGCACACAATATGTGTATATGTGGGCATATCACAGAATCATGGAATAGTTTGGGTTGGAAAGGACCTTTAAAGGTCATCTGGTCCAACCTCCTTGCAACAACCAGGGACATCTTCCACTAGATCAAGTTGCTCAGAGCCCCATCCAACCTGACCTTGAATTCTTCCAGGGATGGGGCATCTACCACCTCTCTGGGCAACATGTTCCTGCGTCTCACCACCCTCACAGTAAAGAGTTTCTTCCTTATATCAAGTCTAAATCTACCCTCTTTCCATTTAAAGCCATTACCCCTTATCCCATCGCAACAGGCCCTGCTAACAAGTTTTTCCCCATCTTTCCTGCAGGTCCCCTTTAAGTACTGAAAGGCCGCAATAAGGTCTCCCCAGAGCTTTCTCTTCTCCAGGATGAACAGCCCCAACTCTCTCAGCCCATCCTCATAGGAGAGGTGCTCCAGCAACCCATCCATCAGGTTGATGGCAACCCATCCATCAGGTGTGTCAACTGCACTGCTCAGCTTGGTGTCACCTGCAAACTTGCTGGGGGTACACTCGATCCCACAGTCTATGTCATTGATGAAGATATTGAACAGTATTGGTCCCAGTACAGACCCCTGAGGGACACCACACCATCTCCATCTGGACGTTGAGCCATTGACCACTACCCTCTGGATGGGATCATCCAACTAATTCCTCATCCACCGAACAGTCTACCCATATCTAAGTGTACATATATATACATATATATATAAACACACATTTTCCTTATTAGCACAACAATTTCTTCTTACCCTAAAAGCTCCGAAATATACAGGATCTGACCCAATTCTATAAATCTAAATTGGAAAAAGGTAATCCACTTGTGTGCTGGAACAGCTAGAAATAGCTTCTGTTTCTATCCTAAAAAAAAAACACCCCACAGGCAAAGAAACAGCCCCCCACCCCAAAACCAACCAAACAAAAAAACACCCTGAAAAAACAAAACCTCACAAACCTAAAGAAATAGAACGTAATGCAATTCTAAGGTATCACTACTAGAGCCCGCAATAGGAAGATCTGTAATGAATTCAATGGGGTTTAGATCAAGACGGGTGTTCCTGGTAAAGAGGCAAAAAATTTATATTAATATCAGTCGTGGCACTTTTCGAGCACTGGGCACCGATAAACCTTACAAAGACATAATTTCCGAATTTAAACAATTTCTTTCCTTTAATATCTTCTGAAAGGCTTTTGAAATTAGCAAATCTAATGTGTGAGGGAATAGGCAACGCTTTATAGCAATAAGTTTACTTTTAATGGAAGTAGTCTGCTGCGTCTATGGGGAAGAAAGCCCGGTATCTTTTCATTGCAAAAGAGCTTATTGTTACCATACGACTTACTGTGGGATTTCCTTTTGCCTCTTTGGTGATCTGTCTGATCTATTAAGAAAAGCACTGAGGTATGGACAACATACACTTCATTGCAGTTTTACATTTTCATAGTCCCTGCTGCTTCTGTTTGCTACCGCCTACGAATTTCAAACAGTAATATGGAAAAAGAAAAGAAAAAAAAAAATATTTACCAAGTTTCTCACAGGAAAAAAAAAAAAAAAAAAAAACACCAAACTGTGAAGAAAATGAGGCAAGGTCAGAATCAGGTGTTAGAAGTGATGCTGCATCCTAGGACACAACTG
This sequence comes from Vanellus vanellus, assembly GCF_965231255.1. Taxonomy (NCBI): domain Eukaryota; kingdom Metazoa; phylum Chordata; class Aves; order Charadriiformes; family Charadriidae; genus Vanellus; species Vanellus vanellus. The sequence goes on from NC_138910.1 coordinate 7,431,979, forward strand.
CTGCAGCAACGGCTGCGCAGAAAAACAACTGGATCCACCAGCTCTCCCACCTACAAGCCACTACACAAATAAATCTTTGCATGAATACTATTAAAAACCTTCTACACATACTGTGCAACATATTTTTTACATATATATATTCATAACATATATATGAATCCCTCCAGCTTGACTGTTTCGTTTCTCCCTATTAATTTTCATAGTTGAATCTGAAATAAAGGACAGGCAAAACTTAATAGTACTTCATCAGCGTTAATTAGTGGTGAGAATTAATCAGCAAATGAAGGAAATCGCTATTAGTTTTGCAGAAATGCATACGGCATTAAATAGCGTTTAAATAGATGCTGATCTTTTTTAAAGAGTAGCAATTTAGAGATTATTTTCCTCTGATGGGATACTTCAATATTGAATATACAGAGATTAATGTTCAAGGGAACTTGTGTTGCGTTGAAGAGAAATGTTGCTAAAAATAGCAATATATATTTAACGAATGTTTTTGCAGCAACGATAGTCTCAGAGAGAATTCAAGACTTTTGAAATATCCGTGACACCTGAGCTCTCTGATGCTTACACACTATCCAGGTGGGATTATTTGTCCAGGGCTTCCTGTGCTCTGAGAGATAAAAATTTCTTTATAGAAGAAATACGGTGTTTCAGGTCAAATTCTGCTGTTACATGAGCATCTCCCCATCAATCCTCAAGAAGTTCGAGGATTGCCTACAAAATCTGACACAAGGTGGGGTCCCAGAGATAACGCCTATTTTTAACTTCTTCACCAGCACAGTACCTTTTGATCACAATTAAAAATACAGTAAGCACAGAGAGAGTTCTGTTGGCTATTTAACACCGCTCACCTGATTCTTGAGATCCAACTTTGGGCAGGGACGACCTCCATTGTAAGGCTTCTCCTTAAGCCACTTGGATCGGACTTTCACCCCCGGTCCACAAGAAGAGCTGCAAGGGGACCAACCGGACCAATCGCTTAATTTGCAATCAAACGGGCAAGGGACCGTGCAAGATTCTTCAATGTAACCTAAACCAAAAATTTAAGACAGGTTTTAATCACCGCAACTAATGAACTCCGATCCTCTGATGTCTCCCTGCGATCTGCGTAATCAACACAAAATGAGAACTTCTTAAAGAGAAGACATTTGGCAGACTGACAACGTTCTCCCAACGTGAGATTATGGTATTATTTGTAAAGAACAGCAGCGACTAAAACTCTTTTCTACTTGGTTTAGTCCAATGATCATTCGGAAGGCCACGATAAACTGACTGATGTAAAGGACACACACCGGCAAAAGTAGCTGTTGTGAAGCTGGTGGCCACCAACAAGTGGTGATTATCTGCCCTGCAAGATTGCGGCCATAATAAATTCTGGAGAACCTTAGTACACCCCAAGTTTGTGCTTCTTTAGTATTATGCTAGCCATCTCCAGAGCCGGCACGGGCAGGGAGTCAGAGGCTCTCCTCCCAGCAGAAAGGAGGAGAGGACAGTGGAGGCACCAGGGCTGTGCTCCTGGCAGCTCCCACGAGATGCGCGAGGGACCTGGCTGCAGCCTGCCAGCTGGAGCGGTGTGACGTTCCTTCTTGGGAAAAGCAGACAAAACCTGCTTCCCGCATCTTTCTGGTAGTTCTCTCTATACATCTTTCCAGCTCTTTTGCCTGTTCTGGGTTTCATAAACGGCACTTTAAAGCTTTTCTTTCACCTTAACCTGACTTAACATAAAGGTCCTCCCAAGATCATCACCTCTTAAAATCAGAATACCAGGCATCTGCAGGACCAACACCTTGCTGAATTAAGACCCAACAGGGCTTCTTAGGGAAAAACCATAGTTCCTCCACACAGGCACGACCCCACAGCGGGTTTAGGAGCTGGCACATGGGAAGAGAAATTCTGCAGAGCCCAGCACTGGCCGCGGAGCTCCTGGTGTGCAGAACGGCAGCGGAGGGTGGCCAAACCCTCGGGGTCTCTGGGGAACTACTGGCACCAGTCTCGGGTTGGCAGTGTGGAATAGCTCCTGTACCTTCCTGCTTACCGGGCTGCATTCATTCTCCTCGAGTTTCTATTATCTCCTTGTCATGTCTCTATGCACTATTTTAATTTAAGAAAAAAAAAAAAAAAAAAAAAAGAAATTACAGGCGGCTTCGACCCTCTGACAGCTCTGGCAATGATGGTCATGGAAATAACTGAGTTTCATCCCTACTGTATTTCTGATATTTCTCATTTTTATGCCCTTTCTTTCTGTTTGGTTTTCATCACAATAACACTCCTTCTATATTCCTTACCTACACAATACAACTAAGGACAACTAAGTTGCTCAGCGCAACTAAGACGATTAAGGGCTTGGAGCATCTCCCTTATGAGGAAAGGCTGAGAGAGCTGGGACTCTTTAGCCTGGAGAAGAGAAGGCTGAGGGGAGACCTTATTAATGCTTACAAGTATCTAAAGGGTGGGTTGAAGGGGGATGGAGCCAGGCTCTTTTCAATGGTTCCCAGTGACAGGACGAGGGGCAATGGGCACAAGGTAGAACACAGGAAGTTCCGTTCAAATACACGGAAACACTTCTTTACGGTGAGGGTGACAGAGCACTGGCACAGGCTGCCCAGGGAGGTTGTGGAGTCCCCTTCTCTGGAGATTTTCAAGACCCGCCTGGATGCAGTCCTGAGTGATGTGCTCTGGGCAATCCTGCTTTAGCAGGGGAGTTGGGCTAGATGATCTCTAGAGGTCCCTTCCAACTCTGAAGATGCTGTGATTCTGGGATCCATGATTCCGTAATACCTAATTGGCTCATTCAGTTACTCTTTTTTGAAGGGTTTCCCCACTCTATCAAGGTGACAATCACTGCAGCAGGGAGGAAAAAATAAAAACAAAAACAAAACCCAAAACCCAGAAAAACCCAACCCAGAAGCAGCTGCCCTCCAAAACCCCAGACAACAGTCCCAGACAACCGGGAAACACCGAGGCTGAGGGACAGAGATTATTCTGCCCCAGAGCTGGATTTACTGGCTCTGCCATGCCCGAACCTGCTGCTGACTCCAAATCGGGACTGCATTACATCCTGAGCATCGACCCATCCCGAGCAGCAATACGCTGCCTCCCCCCTGGTCTTCATGCTGAAGTCAGTATCAAAAAAGGTTTCAGACTTATTTAGGAATCCCTCACCAGAAAATAACCTCCATCTAGAAGTACAAGAAATACTGGTGTTGTTTTTGTAAACAGTGCCTTAAAAAATGCTACAAACAACAGTAGTTCCCTCTTTCAGTTCAATGATGCTCTATTTCTTCTCTCCTTTTCCTTTGTGATGGTGCTGTTCCCTCTTCCTTTACGGCGGCCACCCCGTGGCCTGACAGCTGCAATCACTTCCCCAGGAACTCGTGCTGTAACTCTTCCCTAAAGCTGCAGACCCGTCCCCATACGGTGTGCTCTGGTTTTCTTTGCTACCTCTTATCTCTGTGTGTTGCGTTGCCTTTTCATTTGCGGCCCCAAAGCCACTGGAATTGGGCATCTTAATTATTTCTGACCTAACCCATTACAGTGGTGTTGGCATGTTTGAGATATTTCAACTTCGTGTGCTTTGTATTCTCATCTAGGTGAGATTACGCTCATACACACACATATACAAATATTTCCAAAACAGATCCACTTTTTTTTCCCCCAAATGAAACTCCCAAATATCCCACTAATATTCTATTCCACCTGCTTAGGTTGCCACTCAAAGCAATTCATAATACATTATGACAAGTAAAAGAAATTTTCTCATGATAGATTTATGAGAAACATTTCTTAGGCAGTTCTCCAAAGAGTTCTGTTCCACCACTGTATGAGAGATCATTTTTCCTTGGGCTGTGTGACAGCCTAGGTAATTAACTCTCAACAGAAACAAAGAAAGTGCCTTGATTCAAAGTAGGATTAGACAAAGGGGTTATCAACTTATCAGCGAAGGCAAAATGGGTTAAGCCTTTTGGCAGTTCAAGACCTACCTCTATAATAAGAAGAAATGTAAGACCAAAAAAAGAACTGTAACACAAAAAAGAGCTGTAAGGAAGAGGAAGGAAAAGTTATAATCAACAACACTGAAGAAACCTATTGTGCTCCATCCCCGGGAAGTGCTGTGGGGATCCCTCAGCGAACCACAGAATTTCTAAAGACGTCCTGTTGCTAAGAGCCCGGCTCATTACTTTTTGAGTTTCTTCACCCATATTTCTAAATTACATTAAGTATAAGCAAATAATGGCCAGCTAATAGAGCATTAAATTACCATACTGCCCAGAGGAAGCCAATTCTCCATATGGAACAACGCAACGGAATCAAAATGGGAACATAACTTTCTTTCAAGCTCTTCTCCCAGGCTGCCATTATTTCTTCTACCAACCACTTGAGGTTAACCCTATGCTGAGTTACCCATGGATCAAAGAGCTCATTCAACAAAAATTTTCCTCCAAAAATCTTCATGTGATGTATCCCCTCTGCTCAGATACAGAATGCCTTTGCGGCTATCTCTTTATGAGAAACTAGTATATAATGTTGTACTCAGCTCATCCGTTGCCTATGAGAACGGGATATTTGTTTTCCTCTGTAGGAGCCCAGCAACGGTTTGCCATTGTCAGGGGGCTGAAAAGACTTCAGTTTAGATACCCACGGTAATCCTACTATTTGTAGCATTGGCACAGCGCATAATACAAAACAAAACAAACCAAAAAAATAACAAGGGAGATATGCTATTAAAACAACCTACTAATAAAGAATTCTACATTCAGGCTATTATCCAGAGAAATAACTTCTTACCATAACAGAATATGAATAAAGGAAACAGCATAAACACATTTCTGAGTTACTGTCGCTCAGCTTGGGGAGACTAACCAGTTTACACTGCTGGTTTTGTCAGTGCCAGACTTAAACATCTCACTCATCCATCACATTCCCCATTTTTCTCTCCTCTGCAGAACCTGGTACCAAAAATTCCAAGCTGAGTTTCCAAGACTTTCTATGGAAAAAGCTGCCCTCTTCTCCCCAGCCCTGCTCAGCCTGCTTTCCATGTGTTCTTATGTTATTTCTTGAAGCTTCCTTTAACCCCCTTTTTTTTTATTATTCCTCAAAATCTCAAATACCATAAAAATAAAGCTCATTTAACTTAGAAACAACAGGTGAGAGGCTCTGTCCTACCTGAACCAACAGCAGGTTCCTGAATGCCGCAGAGCTGGAGCTGCACACACAGATGTCACCGGAGGTAGCAACAGAAACACCAGTGCACGGGATATTTAGGTAGGCACTTCGAAACATACTACTGGGAATAGTCCTGAACTGGCAGGAAAAATTGAGCTGGATGATCAAATAAGCTTCTCCTATGTTTAAGTGCTATTGTTTTACTACTGAGACGCTGCCAACCTGATGGGATGAACAAATGCATTGACCTGGGCTGCACAGTTCATTTTACCACTATTTATTCATTAAGAACAATGGGCTCGTTGCTCTACAAGCCTCAAATGGAGTCTCTTCCCTAAAGTGTCTATAATAAACAAAGCACCCACAGATTACACAGGAGGTACTGGGAAGGCTCAAACACATGACACAGCAACCGTTACTCCTCTCGTTTCTTCACCCTCTACAACTACCTGAAAGGAGGTTTTAGAGAGATGGGAGCTGACCTCTTCTCCCTGGCGACAAGTGATAGGACAAGAGGAAACGGGTTCAAGTTATGTCAGGGCAGGTTTACATTGGATATTAGGAAGCATTTTTTCACTGAAAAGGTTATTAAACATTGGAATAGGCTGCCCAGAGAGGTGGTGGATTCACCATCCCTGGAGGTGTTTAAGAAAAGGGTAGATGAGGTGCTTAGGGACATGGTTTAGGAGTGGTGGTGTTTTTATCAGGGTAGGTTAACGGTTGGACTTGATGATCTTAAAGGTCCCTTCCAACCTCACTGATTCTATGATTCTATGATTCTATGATTCTGTGCAGCCCAAGAGACGGAGCAATCGCAGGGAGATTAATAAAGTGAGGATGATGGCCCGGGGGACGTCAGAGGTTAAGGCTCAAAGACACGGTGTAGAAACCGTTATTGTCTTATTTTTACTGGGCAGCCCAAAAGAGCCAAGGCAGTGGGAGGCAGCTGGAGGATGGGCTGGTGGGCATCGGCGGCGCAGAAGCACGGAGAGGCTGTGGATTGCACTGCAGCGCCGAGGACTGGGGGGAGGAAGTTTTGCAGGAGCACAACTTCTTTCCCACCTACCCACGACGCCGTACATATCACCCCAGGCACAGCCAGCGAGGGGCCGCAGTGTCCTTCCGTGTCCCCCTCTACATTCGCAAACGGACCGTGGCGGGAGAAGCGGGTGATTAGTAGGTTTACAAGCTAACGTAAGACACTGGCGTCCGCCTGGTTGTTGCACTTCCAAATGATAAATTTGCTGCGGGTGCGAGGTCTGCACACAGCGTTAAACAACAGCGCCAACCGGATTCCAAGAGGCAGCCTTAAAAGTGATTCAAAAATAAACAACATTTCTCCAGCAGCTTTGGAAACAGGCGCACTTCTAATTGAATTGGCTTTAAACTCATTTGTATCCTCTCTAACGTATTTCATCACCTCAATTAACAAACTTCTAGCAGTTCTACCCTTGTTAGAAGCACCTTGAGGTGCTTCATAAAACCCAAGGTCATTGCCACGAGAGGGACAATTCTGTGCATCACCGCAACTGCCACTGGTAATAGCACCAGTAAATCCCCTTGGAGTCCACAGGCTAAAAGAGATCACCCCTTAACAAACAAGGCAGCAGCAGAGTGGACAGTGACAGAGAAGAAATGTTTCTAATCACACAGACCAAAGGTAGAGGAAAAAAAAAAATCAATTCATTTTGTAATTAATATTTACATTCATTTGGTTACTGACTGTGAAATATGTAGAATAACGCCAGTAAATCCATGTGGTGCTAAACATCTAATAGCTAAAGACTTTATAAAGGAGACCTGGTGGACCGTGGCACTTGGTTGGCCCGATCCTGCTCAGCTGAAGCCTTGGGATCTCCTACAAAGCAAACCTCGGGTTTTAACTCAGGTTAAAACTTAGGATTGAGCATAGACTGCGGTTAAGAGACAAATTCCACCAGCTGATCACAGATCTATGGTTGGAGCTTTCCCAACGTGCTGCAGATAAGGCAGCCACCGGCCATGGGCCACATGGCACGACCGAAGGCTCCAGAAGCTTGGGAGATACAAGGGGAGCACGTCATCCTAAGCAATCCAGGTCAAAATATTTAAATCCTCCTTCAAGGGAGAATACTATTAACTGGAGGAAACTAAGCAGAATAAGTCTGGCAGTCTTAAAGTTGCTAACAACTTCAGTTGCATCTGAAAAGGATGTAATATTGCCACGGAACAAATGTTTAATTTTTTTTTTTTTTCTAATACGCAAGGATTTGAGAGATTTTATGCATTATTAGTTTGCTAGCTGGGAAATTTAAGAGATAATCTAATGAATACATTCAGTAGATGCACAACTGAAAAACCCAGCAAAAATAACTTTTACATCAAATATTTCGCAAAGCTCAAATAATAGACCCTTAGCTCATTTATTTCCACTTGCTCTTCTCAACAAAGATGCACATGCTCTCGTTATCTCGTAGCAGACTGATTATAGATTCTAAATAGACCAGAGAGGACTTGTAAAAAACGCTGGTAAGTTTAACTCAACATTATTGTTATTGAAATTCATCCAAAGGTTGGTTTTATTGCTCAATTTCACAGTCCCTATAAATTCTGAGGAGGCATTTGGGTTGATGCTGACTTTGCATTATGATTCCTAATTTCTTTTCATTTTGCATTACAGCTTTCTTCCTTAAAGAACTTGCAAGCTTACACTTTGAGTTGCATGCCAACCCTAAGAGTTGATATATTTAATCTTTTAACTAAATAAGGAAATTTCCATTAATTAGCACATTCCTTGTAACAGATTGCAGAACAAGCTGAGAACTCTTCTGGAGAAGAGAGGTTCGTCTGCTGCCTTCTGAGTGCAAATAAATAGTGTAAACAAACAGGACTTCACAGCGGACATTCATCTCGCGGGGAACTTCTGATGCAGAAACCCACTGCACAAATCTGTCCTGGATCCCCAACCAGCTGTGGAAATGGTCCCCCCTCCTCCCGGGGCTGCTTCCCCGCAGTGGAGGGCTGGGCTGGCTGCTCGGGAGCCCTGACGTCTTAAGACAGACCTTACTTAAATAAAAAAATCATCCACCGGCATCGAGGGCAGCTAGGTGAGCAGCTCAGCTCTGTTTCTCTATAGACTTTGCTCGTCACCCTGCCGCTGGGAAAATCATCTGCTTTGTCCAAACAACACCGAGTAGCTTTTTTTTCCTTTGTCAGTGTCCTCTTCTTCGGTATATCAGGACAGAAACTCATCCCACTGTACTTTATTATGAATAGTTGAGCATATATGTTCTTCAGGCTACTCAATTCATAGTAAAAGCAGATTTTTTTAAACAAACATGAGACTGTTTATCTTTTTTTATTATTATTACGGGATTTATATAATAAAATAAGATTTTTTTTTTCCCCTTTGTGGAAGTGAACACACTTCCACAATACATCAAGAATAAAAAATTAAATTGTCCACAGACCATCAAATTCTCCTTCTACATCTGACTTCTCTCAGAGGCCCAATTGCACAGTAGCTCTGAAAATAGATGTGCGTTGCAGAGCGCTCTGAAGATCAATATAGACTTGGGCAATTTGGACCAGGCGGGAAGCATCTTCCAGAGCCAAAGGTCCATCGCTGGGAGAACGCTGCCGCCAAATGTCACCAAAAATATCTGCCCCCATCAGTAAATCATATATGGCCCGAAGGTCAATGGTTTCAGGCTCTGCTGGAGCACACTAAGAAACTCAATTTCAGAGTTTGGGGCCCTCTGCGGAGAGCATCTTTCTGCCAGTTTCTAAAGATACGACGTTAGGCACTGTCAACACAATATGCCACCTCATTTCAGCTGCCAAGCTGCGACCCCAAGACACAGACAAGCCTCAATTAGGCATCTTCCCTCAGACAGCAACACAACAGTTTCCATTTTACAGAACGGGAAACGCTGATGCCTTTCCTTGTGTGATTCTATGAGCCCGGTAATTACCACGTATTGCGCATTATAATACTGCTCTTAGTTCAGACAAAATAAACCACCAGATGACTCTGCAGAAGGAAGGAACACAAAGCGATCAGATCCATGCGCAATTAATACCACCAAGATGGCTCATAACGACATGAAAAAAAAAACTTCTTTTTTTTTTCTTTAAATATGCATTCCTAGTACTTTAATTTGCAAACTCGAGAGGTATTACCAAGCGTAAGGGCCCCTGTTCAGGAGCAGGGCACACGGGCATTGGAAGGGCAGGGAGAAGCATCCGGGCCCGCCGCGACCTCCGCAGCCTCCCCCCCCCCCGCCGCCATGGGAGGCGAGTGACACCGTGACCCTTCCGATCAATGCATTTAAATCAATACACTGCCTCAGTTCCTACAAGTCTCATCGACGCTAAATGAGAAACCTAACTACACACTTTAATTATACCGGAGCCGTTTTAAAGCTGCCACTAGCCATTACCGACATTCGGAAGATCTGTGAGCGCTTTCCCGAAGGCCAGGTCGCTGCCGCGAGGTCCAGCCTGCTGGGACGGGGAGCTATCAGAGGTCACCTTGCTACAGAGGCAGGGACACAAAGGCGTCTGACCTTCTTAAATAAAGCCGTACTAGAAAAAACATCTGATGGAAACAAGGTTTTAAAAAAGAGAACAGTCCTGGTTTTCCGCAGCTTAGGCACGGGGAGAGCAGCCCGACTCATTTAAATGATGGAAAACCTTGAGATGGAAATAGGACATTTTTGTGACGTTAGCAGGCCCCAGCACAGAGTACTGATGTACCGAATTCCTGATAGACTTTTGTTTCAATTTTGCACCGTGACTTTGAGCACTCTGGTTGTGTAGTTCAATCTCCTCTGCTGGGGGACTTCAATGAATTCCGACAGAAGCAGAAAGCGATGCAATCTTGTTGAATAATACGATTTTTAATGGTCACTCCTCCACGTTACCAAATACAAATGAGATCCAAGATTTCACAGAGGGAATCTCTGTCTGTAGTGAGGGATATTAGAAGTTTTGCAAAGTAGGCTCTCGGTGATTTAATTTACACCATCCTCATTTGCAAACCTTGGAAGACAGAGAGATTTCAAAGTTTATCTCAGACCGAGGAACAGACTAGGGTAGGATAAGTTCTCAGTTACTCATCAATATGGTTATGATAATCCTTACAGCAGACTGAGCTGAAGTTTAATTTTATCCACGTTTCCTAGTTCAGGCTCATTTCCTCAAATTTTCTAAATTCAGCTGTTGCTATGTTTTCCAAGTTGGTCTCCCACATTCTTTGATCAAGCAGACTACATCAGGCATCTTAAAAGATACCCACTACGTGCCCATCTCCCCCTTTCATGCTAACGTTATCGCTGCATGCAGTGCTCCAGCAAACTCATTTCTGCTCTGGCAGTCGGCTCATTTTATTCAGACACCGGCCTACGTGCAAAAAGGGGAATTCTTATTTTTGTTGGACTCTTCTTCCGTACAAGTAGACAGACACGCATGATGTTGCTTATTCAGAATATGTGGGCCCATGCAAAATTCAAGTTCATCAAGGCCAAGTGCAAGGTCCCGCACATGGGCCTGGGCAATCCCAAGCACAAACACAGGCTGGGCAGAGAACGGATTGAGAAAAGCCCCGAACAGAAGGACTTGGGGGTGTTGGGGAATCAGAAGCTCAACATGACTCGGCAATCTGCACTCACAGCCCAGAAAGCCAACTGCATCCTGGGCTGCATCAAAAGCAGTGTGGCCAGCAGGTCAAGGGAGGTGATTTTGCCCCTCTACTCTGCTCTCGTGAGTCCCCATCTGGAGTACTGCATCTGTCTCTGGACCCCTCAACATCAAAAGGATATGGACATGCTGGAGCAACTCCAGAGGAGGGCCCCAAAAATGATCAGAGGGCTGGAGCACCTCTCCTATGATGATAAGCTGGAGAGAGTTGGGGTTGTTCAGCCTGGAGAAGAGAAGGCTCCAGGGCAACCTCAGAGAAGCCTTCCAGTATCTGAAAGGTGCCTACAAGAAAGCTGGAGAGGGACTTTTTACAAGGGCATGTAGCAATAGGATGAGGAGGAATGGCTTCAAACTGGAAGAGGGGAGATTTAGATTAGATATTAGGAAGAAACTTTTCACTCTGAGGGTGGTGAGGCACTGGCCCCGGTTGCCCAGAGAAGCTGTGGCTGCCCCATCCCTGGAGGTGTTCAAGGCCAGGCTGGACGGGGCTTTGAGCAGCCTGGGCTGGTGGGAGGTGTCCCTGCCCATGGCAGGGGGGCTGGAACGACATGATCTTTGAGGTCCCTTCCAACCCAAACCATTCTATGATTCTATGTCAGGTGTGAAACCCTTTAACTCTCACTGGAACCCACTAAAACAGCTACTATGTCTAGCTGGCACAGGGCTCACTACCAGCAGTAAAGATAGGAAATTGTGACTGTCCGTTTAAAAATTACTTGTCATCCATTTATTTGACTGCAAGTCCTGCTCCTCAGAGCTGTATAAAAAGCAACCACGTTAAAAAACATTGAAAAAAACCCCACGTAAGACACGAGAGGAATCTTGTGAACTACCACCAGTACATGTCACTTCCCAGTAAAGCTACACATCTCTCAAAGGAATCATGAAGTTCCCCATGGGCGGGAAAAATGTAGAGGTCTGAACACCAGAGTACATAATTCATGAAAAGGCTTAGGCTAAAACAGTATTTCTGCATACTTCTAACATAACGTATTAAATGGAATGGCACATAGGGAGAGAAAACCCTTAATTCTAAATCTGTCTTTGTAGGGTAACATTTTATCAGAGCCTTGCTTCATAACGGGCCGTATTTGTGACAAACGCGTTATTAAAGCCGGAGAGACGGGACGCATTTCAAAGAGATACTCTTACCGTAGCCTATTGCAGAAAGCGGGGCAGCAGATCGCCAAGTGCATTAACTTGCCATCGAAGCTCTCCTGACCCTCCGATAGACTATTTCTACACCGAGTTACTCTTTCTACACTAAGAACATTCCCAACTCCCACGGAAGAGCTTTAATCATCCTGTCAAAAAACAGAGACAAACTGACTGAGCCTAATAATAGAAGCGAAAGGCACGGCCACAAGTAAGGGTGGGCAGAGGTGGTCCGGCAAGTGGAGGCTGATGGTGATCGTCAAACAAAGGAATGCATGCTTGAGGTTAGTAAAAAAAAAAAAAATCATTCCTTATAGGCTGGTATTTTCGCCTCTTCAAAAGGGTCATTTTACGGATTGCAGCCAAAAGCATCAAAGAAATTTGGGCAAAAAGACAGGCTATAAAGATTTATATTTAGAGCCAAGGAGTAGCAACAGACATCTCTAGAACTAAATGCAGCACCTAGAGACGATGTTGCTCAAATAGCTAAACCTCTAAATATTTCCTCATAAGATGCGTGCTTGCTTTCTGTCAGAAGACAGAGATCTAGAAGAATGTGCATTTCTATGTACTAATGCCTCAGGGGAAGTCTTACCTCACTTTAAATAAGCTTCTGTGATAGCCAGTTTGACCCATTCAGAAATCACTTTTTTGATGGCTGTTTACCTTTGATTCCATTGCCAGAAAAACATCGAGAACAGCGATGTCTGAACGCTTGTCTTGTGATCCAATTTCATTTGATAAGTCTTTCAACACCCAGGAAAGAAGAACTGTGGCCAAATTTTCTTATGGCGAATAGATTTCGGAGAAAAGGCAGGGAAAAGATAGGGAATAAATCAACGTTCTTTGAGCACTGTTACGAGAGCAATCTGTAAAAAACCTGTGGTTAAACAAGAAATGGAGGGCAGGTCCTTTACGGGCTCTGTTTCTGTGCTCACAGCTCCCCTGGCAGCCACAGCCGTAATTAAGAGTGCCACTGCACACCCGAGGAGATGCGTAGAAACGTCGGCGAGAGGTCCAGAGGAGAACCCAGGCGGGATTTCGGGGCTAAATTTAGAAGCTATTTAGCTTTGAGACAGCAGAAAACGAGTCAAAAGGCGACAGTGGCTTTGAAGAGTCCTGAACCGGGAACGCGAGGGTAGGACAGCCCCGGCTGCAGCTGGCAACACTTTTCAGCCACCTGTGATCCAAACCCAACCTTAATTCCCATGCCAGGGGACGGAATAGGCAGAAAAGAAGGTGAGCTTTTAGCTGAAACTTTTTCTTCAAGAAGTCTTTGAAAAGCTTTGCCCTGGTAAGTAATACAGTCATTTTTCTGCAATAAAAAGGCCATAGAGAGATATACCGCAGAGACACATAGGAGAAACCACAGAGAGAAACAGGAGCATTGTAATATTTAATTAAACCCAAATGCCAAAGGAAGGGTAGGGTGGTCTGAGCACAGGGTCTGTATGTTATCATTAATCAACAGTGCCGAGACTACTCCCACGCTTTTAGGGAGGAGGAGGCATCCCGAGGCTGGCGCGCGTGAGACCCGGAGCTGGGAAGAGGACAGCCTGGGCAGGGCTGCCCGTTTTCCTTGGAAAAGAAACGAGGCTGTCAAGAACGAGGCCTCCGGAAATGATGCCTCATCCATAAGACGTTTGTAGGATGCTGTTTACGGAAGCACGGAAACCACTTAAAACTAAAATGCGTTGGATTCTGGAATTAATGGTTTGTGCTAAGAAAAGGGAATTTCAATATAAAATTTCATTTAGACTAAGACTGAAATTAAATACTTAGGAATATTTTCGAAAACAGGGGTGAAACTCCCATTCAGAAAAGTTTCTATTTCTGAAGATTTTTCAAAACAAAATCAGGCGTTTCTGCAACAATTTCCTTCTTCAAAATAAAACTTATCAGATATGGAAAAACGTATACCACAGCAACTGCCAGAATAGACAGACTTCCAAAAATAAACAGGCATTTATTCAACGTAGCTTTTCCAATTTTTTTTTTTTTTTCCCCAAAATTGTTACCTTGTAGGAAAGGTAAGTTTGCTATCAGTCGACCATAAACTGGGGTCATATGTCTTTAACCTATTAAACTCTGCTTATAGTTTTTTGACATACACAAATGTAATTTTGCAGAAAGATTATTAAAATCTAGTGATCAAAAGCTCCCTGGAAATAGCTCATTTTCTCCTCAAATGACACCGCAGAGTTTCAGAGCAGGTCCTTGTGTTACCTCACAGGTCGGTCATGCAATGTCGGTCAAGCTGGTGGCCAGGGCTTTCACGTACGGCAGCGTAAAGCCCAGAGGAATGCCCCAGTAGAAATACAGCACTACTCTGGGCTGACCTTTCAGAAAATCAAATATCATGAGACTTGATACTACCTGGTTTTGTGCAGGAGGAGTTGAAATTCCTGATCCATGACCTTTCCATACTGTCCTAAATCTCTCAACGCCGGGGACGCGTTCAGGACAGAAGCAGCACTGTCACTGCTGGCACACGCTGCCCTGATGTGCCTCTGAGCAGGGAACATCCTTCCAACAACCACAAAAGCTATGAGTTTTCACATCACCAAAGTTTTTAACTCCTCCTGGTGCCTGTGTTTGCCCAACCCACCCGTTTGGGATTAAAGCTGACATTTTCAAGGAGTGACCTCGCCAGCAGCATTCCCAGTAGTGTGTTACATCGACCTGACTGGGAGGGACAGAGTGACACCCCTGCATCAGGAGGTGCTGGGGGACCCTCTGAGCAACCCCCGTCTTCTTTGATTTGCCCACCCGCAACTAAACCACATACAACAAAACACTGCACTGTTGAGAGTAAGGAGGTATACGAGCATCCCTGCCGTGCCCTTCATAAATTTAGAGATAATTACAGCTTTTTAAGGGGACTGTAGGTTGAAGCTAACCGCTCTGTGATTTAAAGCCAGGATCTATTTGTCCGTTGTGTCTTTCTTCCAGGTTCCTGTTGTTGCGAGCACAGCAGAATTTGAATAGTGTAAGGGCTCTTCATAAATTCCTGCTTTCCATAAATTGCTCGTTGGATCAAAAGCAGAACCTCCGTGCAAGAGCACAGAAATCTCCAGCCTTTGATTTGGAACAGATGAGGCACCCTGTGTTCCTCTAAGATTAAAAAAAAAAAAAAAAACAAAAACAAAAAACCCCAAAAAACCCTGTTGGCGCAGCACACAAAAAAGAGAGGCAAAGGAACTACATGAAATAATTCAAAACAAAGGAGGTGAAAATTCAAAAATAGTACAAGGAACTCAGATGACAGATGGAGAAGCGGATGAACTGCAGTTAAGAGGACAATTTCACATGCAAAGAGGATGCTCCAAATGCCAGCCAGAGAACAGAGGCCCTCTGGACTAGGGGTGAGCTGAACACAATAGAAGCCAGTCTTCTGATGGGAAGACAAACTGAGGCAAATTATCAATCACATTTTCGTAACATAGTTAGCGATAGTTACCTCTATCCATAATTTCATAATTGTATTTCCAAATTAAAGGAAGGAAAAGAAGAGTGAGCCAACTCTGGGGAAAAAGGAATTAGCTTAATCTGGAAACTGCAGGTCACTCCTTTCTTGAGCTTATTGAATGGGCCGTCAACAAAAATGACGACATCACTAAAGTAAAGCTGCACACTAATCACAAAAGCCAGTCATTTAAAAAAAAAGCTACAGTGTGTTTTTTCTGGACATCAGTTTGGTATAGAAAGGAATAAAATCCAGAAAAGCCTGGGATTTATATTTTTAAGCTTGTCATAGCTAATATATAATCACGAGCTAACCCAAGACTGAACTGCAGTGAGGATGGCTAAATTAGTCGAGGTGCGACCTGTGTAGCCACCACAGTTGACTCAAAGCATTCACACAAGCTGTGCTCAGCTGTGCCGGGTCAGGGCAGAGGTCTCTCCAGCCCAGGACTCGGGTCCTGACAGAAGAAACTAGAGACCACCAGGCAAGCTAGTAGCGCGTTTCCATTAAGGCACAGCTGGAATGCTTTTGTCTTCACTGGTTTTGGACCTCGGGTACTGTGTATGTGGCAACTACACTAATGGGGAGAAAACCCATTATGTGTTGAGAAGGTATGCTTAAAGGGCTTATATATTTGCAGATAATGGGCTTGGGAGAGTTGGAGCCCAGACTGCTGAAAAACACAGACGAACAGCCTTCAGTATTTTTTGGTTCGTCTTTTCTTTCCCCAAGTGGCCAATGCAGAACTGCGCACAAAACTCAGTGTAAGATGAGGGCCTCAGACCCTGAACCTCTCTGAGCAGGGGTCAACTTCTACATTAGACTCAAACTCACGGTATATTCACTTGATAACTATGATACCTTCACATAATAGGTGACATTGACACGAGTGAACGAAACCCTACTGAAGCGGTAAGATCAACAGCCAGGTTTCAGTCGGGGAAAGCGAAAAGAGCCCAGACAAGAGCCCAGAGCTTGTTCTTGAGGAAAGTTACAGACAGACCTACTCTATTCTATGCCACTTTTCTTGTCCCATACCTTGTCCTCATGGCATTATCAAGTCTGACACAAACTTAAATCTACTTCTAAGGCAAAGTTTGCATCCTTACATCTGTCTCTCTACACTCTGTAAAAGTTCTTCAAAGGGACCTAGCAAAGAACCGAGGTCTAAGTCTTATAACTTCTCACTCCTGTCCTGGTTCAAGGGAAAGGAACTTTTCCTTTCGCACTGCCCTGCAAAAGGAAAAGACCAGGGAACAAAGAGAAGTCAAAAGACCGGAAAGAAAGAGAAGAGGAACACGCTTACCCGCACAGCTCATAAAGCAAGAACAATGCCTAGCTATCACAGTGATTGGCATTCAATATATAAGGCAGAGCCTTAATTAGCCATAAATATGGTCAGCTAGGAAATGTCAAAAGGTCACCTGATATTAATTGCGAACAAGACAAACTGAGCTGCTCAAAAAAAACCTATCATGAATAATTTCTCAGGGCTTAGCAATTCTGCACGCTTCTGTAATTTGCTCTTCTTTATTATGATTGAATAACATTCTGCTAATTATTAATTGCATAATGATTTGTTTCTATCACTAATTCAATATTGTGTTCAGAAGTGCATTTTGAAAGCTCCCAGCTCCAGAGCCCATAAATCTCAGGCTTATCTTCGTTTAACTGCTCTGGTTGGAAGGCAGGTCCCAAGCGATGGAAGTGGAGCCTACGGAGCTTTCTGCCCACTTTTGGGCACTGTACACCCAAAGTCACCGAAATATCCATGTCCTCTGGAGGCCGAGGCAACACTGCTTTCCCGCTCACCTTGCAGGGAACGGGAAGGTGTTCACCACTGGGTAGCGATGAATATTAACAAAGAGGGGTCTGGCCGCAGATTCATAGTTCACCCTTAGGGGAACTCCTATGGGGCACACCTCTTCCCTCCTTTACATCCCGCTTCCAAACCTAAAGGTCTTCAGAGCACTCCATAAAAGGAGGATAGGGCTCCACTGTATGGTACTCACCCCCCCTCCAGCCTCTGACATGGCTCCTGTGCCAGGGCCGGGTTGCAATTCATTGCTGCTCAGCTAAAAAGCTGAAGACGAGAAAGCCAACAATGATCCCCTTGAGCTACGACTCCCTACTACCTCCCTAAGAGAAGCCGGACCATTAAAAATGCCACATAAATATCACTGACAGAAAACAGGCTTCAAGGTTATTCAGAAAAGCCCCCCACACAGACAACCTCCTCTTTTTAACTGTGATAAAAACCCCCGAGTATCTCAAAAAAGCAAGTCACGGCACAGGCCCCTTTCAAAACCCAACAGCTCCCTTTTTGCAGAAGAAAAGGTAATGTTGTGGGGGAAAGGTATAGCATTCCTCCTTCATGGGCCACAGAGGCATAATCAATTGGTACAACAGCACATTGTCGAAACACAAACCACGGAAAGCTGCTTCATGAATCCGTGCAGCCAGCTGGAACAGCCATCAACAGCTGCGAGAGGAAAGCACTCCAGGACTGAATCACTTCATTAGGGTGGGTTTCTTTTTCCTGTTATTACATGCAGCTCAGGCTGCTGATCCTCGGCCTGAAGACCCTCCACAGAGCAGCCCCGATTCTTTCTCTGCTCCCTTATATACTCTGCAACATTAACGGTTCCCGTTGTATTACTTAATCTCCTCCTGAGACATCATTTCTCCCTCTCCCATCATATAGCTCACCCGCAGTCTTCCAACCTACTGCATCCCATCGTGTGGCGTCCTAAGTTTTTTTTTGACTGGAAGTCAGAGAGCATTAGTGGTTTGGGGGCAGCACGGGTACAGCATTTGCTCCTAAGATTTTGTCTGTAAATTGGTTTAGTGTAATGATTACCATAAACTGCAAACCATGGAAACTGGGAGAAAATATCCAGATGGAATGACATTTCCCGCTTGCTCGACTTCTAATTCTGCCCTATTTCTGTTTGATGTAGGCTACTGGATTGTATGCGAAATATAAGCGGACAGAACCACAGCCCAGAGCCCCGGCAAGCAGCGACACTGGGCTATATGCTGGGTATCAATTTGAGCTTGAGACTGGCACGAAGTCGCAAGGATGAGACCACTGGCTGTTGAAGCCATGTGTACTGGGCAGGAGCGACGGCAGGTGACATCACAGGGTTTTTCTAATGAAATACGATTGCCTCAAGAAAATTCCCGAATCTTTCAGTGAAAACATGAACACCTCCGAATTGAGTACGAACACCTCCAAATTGAGTGAAAGGGAATAAAAATTTACAAGCAAGGAAAAGCCGAAGTAGGAAATATCTTCAAACAAACTGCTAACTGAAATATAGCTTCTCTTTTTCCTACGTTTTTATGGGATTTTAAGACAAATGAGAGAAACGCCTCTGGTATTCTGACAGCGAAGCCGACTTTAGCCCTCTTATACTTCATTTCCATTGCAGAAATGCCAGCAGACCCTTAATACTGAGCAAAACCTTAGTATTGATAGTGATAAGAATGGTGTTCAACAGTCACAGCAACCCTGTGAAAGCTGTTCCAGCAAGTAAATGGGTACACACCTACGACAGGCTCCAAAATGAACTGTTGAGTGGGTAACCGTGCTCAGCAGCAGAGCCATTTACACGTGTTGTGCGCTTTTTTTAAATCTCCTTACCCGAACTGCTACAGCGAGATGGTTCCACCAGTCTGCCGGTCTTATCGTAACAGGCGATAGCCCGCAGCCGCACACCCTCGCCGCACTCCTTGGCATCTCCGGGGGATGGCGCTCCCAACTGCGGCTCGGATGTACCTCCTCCGATAATGCAGTCGGACCAGTTTCCGTGGGGCTGGGAGGTAAACGCCTCGCAGGGGCACAGCTCTGTTTCAACTTGAGGATAAACTTCTGTATTCTGGCATTTGTCTCGCTTTCTGCTTCGCCCTGTTCCAACCACAGAAATCCGTTCGTTAGCCTAACATCTGCTACTTTTGATAACAACACGTCATATTATTTATACTTGCATGAAGTCAACGCATTAGAACCAAGACAATCTGAATGTTAATATCCAGGAATGTTTCCGAAGCATCTATTAGCTGCTGCCAGTGCTCTGGAGTGCAAGGACAAGGTATTTATCTCCACGGGCAACCAGAGAACTTGGAAATACTGTTTTGATGGGCAGGGCAAGGAGCAAAATGCAAAGTCTTACTCTAGTAACGGCCTGCCCAGAAAACGCTTTGTAATTTTATGTAATATCATCTTTCTCTAATTATCTGACGAAAATAAATTGATTGGTTTGTCTCTACTTGCTCACAATCAATGGTTGCCAGGACAACTTCCAGAGGCCTCTACATTAGCCACAACTTCTTCTTTGAGGCTACTTTGCAAATTAGTTACAGATGCACTCCGCACACAGACCACGCTCTGAAGAAAACAGAAAAGATAATCCGCCGTAAATTATTAGGGCTGGAAAGCATTTCAATGGTTATATTTGGTTTAATGTTTTCTTTCGCTCTATTCCTTCGGCAGGTTTTAAAAGAAGGCTCTTTACAGATCTTTCAGGAGCTTCAGGAGGCGGTGGCATTCAAAGGAGCCGGTGGTACGGCTCTCTGCTACTGCCCTCTCCGTGCCCTGCTCCTGGAGGACTTCTAGGCAGGAGAAGAGGTCCCCGGTACAAGGCGAGAGAATGTAAAGAAGCGAATCCACGCTCCCTGCAGCCCTACAGCTGCTCCGGGGAACAAAATTCGGCATACAGCCTCTAAAGGTAAAACCAGTGCTTTTCTTGGCGTGGGTTAGCCGAGGTGAGGTGGAGCAATCTTAATGCCGGCTCAGCTCGGGAATGTCTTTGCATTTGGCATCTGCACAGAAGGGGAGAATTCACCTTCGCTAACAAACCGCACCTGTAGCTCACCCTCAAAATGTTCCTTGGGGATCTCGGACGCGCTAAAAATACTTTTGCCAAAAGTTTTGAAAGCTTCGATCCCAAAAGAAATGTTTTCTCTTTGGTATTGCACACAAATCAGATACTAAAAACCAAAAAAAATAAGTTTTATGACCCCACAACCCTCTATCTAGCGTGGAACCAAGAGTCATTTCACCGCGCGTCCGCAGGAGCACAAGGTGGCTGTCGTCAGTCTCCAAAGAGAAGGGCACCGACTGCAGACCCTTAACACCACCGCCCTTTAAGCCCCAGCTCTTTCAAAATTGCATTTCCGGAGTCCTGGGAAATGTAAAGTTTGCCAGCACAAAGGGATAATAAACACAAAGAAATCAAATAGTGCCAGCATCTTTATATTTTTATATATATCATTTATGAGGAAAATCAGGTAAGGTATAAGAAGGACAAGTCCACATACTTAAAGGAAATAGATTTAAATAGATTGGGAGCTCTCTAGCGGCATTTCCAGCATTTTATGTTTGACGAGCTGACAGAAGCCACAAACTCAGCGTATATGTACAGCTGTACGTTCTGCATTATATTAGTAAACATGGGAATTTGGGACTTGCCCGTATTTTTCCATTATTACATGAAGCACATCAGGCACAGGTAAGGATGCTCATAATCTCACACTTATACGACGCTTTTTTTCCAACTTGCTCTGCCATCTGTTTTGCAGGAATCTTCCCTCTAATGAAGTTGCTATGAAAGCCCTATTTTGAG
This sequence comes from Vanellus vanellus, assembly GCF_965231255.1. Lineage (NCBI taxonomy): Eukaryota > Metazoa > Chordata > Aves > Charadriiformes > Charadriidae > Vanellus > Vanellus vanellus. The sequence continues at coordinate 7,453,072 of NC_138910.1, forward strand.
GGCAAAAGTGACATTCATCCCATACTCTTCACACAGAAATTGTTTTAGAAGTAGTGATGCCGATATTTTTATCATCTTCACAGACCGCTTTAGAAATTACTATTAAAAAATACCACGGCCAAAATTTTCAAGGATGTGAATGCTTCAATTAAATAGTATCTGCTTTTTCAAATTAAATTTCTGAACACTAACAAATATTATAAATATTAAATATTATCAGGTAGTACATACTGTACATAAAAATTATATGAAAGATTAAAAATACACCTTCCTACAGAAAATGCATTGTATCCATAGTACTGTGAATTAACTGACTATTAATTAATTGAAGACTTACCTAAAAATTGTGTTTTCATTATAATGACTTTGAATTTTGATATGTTCTGTAATAAATCTTTCGCTTCTTAAGTAATGACTAATTTTATATCTAGAGTCTATGATTACTTACAAAGTGAAATGAATAATACTATTAAAAACTGAGTGGGAGGCAAGCAAATGCTTAGCAAACAATTAGCAGATTCCCAGTAAATGACATTGTTAATGAACTCCTATAATGAAGCCGAAGCATTCACTTGAGCATAGACATGCGCAGTGATGAACAAGGAGGTACAATTCAAGCACGCTTACAGAAAGGTGAAATACAAACGGATAAAGGAGTCTTAACAGCACGAAGGACTGCCCAAACTGCACTTTCCTTAAGTCTTTGGCGAGACCTTGTTTCACATGGATGAGATTTTTTCAAGACTTTTGGCCAGCTCCAATTTCCACGAAGTTTTATGCAAAGACAGGTCAAACACTAATCTCATCGACTTCTCCTTTTGAACCGTGGTCAAACCAAAACCGACATCTGATTTGGTCCTCCCTCGCTGCTCTCTGTGGTGTCATGCTGTCCCCACCCCACCACCACCTGGGACACCCATGGCATGTTCACCACTTGTTTTTGAGGGCGCTTTTGCTGGGAGCTGAGACCATGAGCTCCTTCCTGGCAGTAAGAAGGGAACCCAGCAAGGTCCTATGGGAGAGACTGGTGGTGTTTGGTCACAAACGCAGTGCGGCTGAGGAGACAAGCCATCAAAACTTGAGTATCAGAAACTGGTTTTGGTCCACTTATTTGAAAGAACATTTCAGAATACACCTTTTGGCAGAAACAATAGAGCGCTGTATAATAATGATTTTTATTTAAAAGGGAAATCATTATCTTTTAATGAGCCATACTGACGAATGGCAGCTTGAAGCCATTACATCTGTATACTGTAATTGTTAGTTACTAAAAACTTGGATCATTCCAACAGTAACAAACTGAAAAACAAGACAGCCGTGCAGCCAGGTACAAGTGAGTCTAGAAGAAAGGAGGAGAAGAAAGGAGCAGTGGTAGCCACCATACTTTGCTGCCATTCAGTTCCCAGGCATTATCGCAGCAGATATTCTTACAGCAACGTTAGTGTTTTACTCCATAGTAGAAGTCTTTGAAGTTTCACCCCTATTAACGGAGCAAACTCAAGCCAGCTACACCATAGCTCTCAAACACAACACAGAAATAAGAAAAGATGTGAGTGTTCAGGATAACAATAACAGTAAATTTCTTGTAAACCTTCTGAAAACAGTATAATTCATTTTGATTTGAGTTAGCTGGAGGGGGGTGGAGACAACTCCTACCAAAACAAGCAGTTCCAAACTATTCAGAGTTTTAAAGCTTTTCAGTTTGGGCAGCATTCAAATAAAACAATAACAAACCCCGACAGCAAGTATGGGAGACTGCTCAATGAAATGGTTTGAGCTGGAGTGTTTAACGAATACATATAAAAGATCGAACAAAACTGTTTTAACGATACTGTTTTTTCTTTATTCATTATATTAATTTGCCCTATGGAACTACTGGATACTGCTGAGTACAAAACTCCCAGTTTTAAACTTCATCCAGATTTCAACAGTCTTAAACAGAAAATCACACAGATTTTTATTCTTGTGCATATATTTGCTGCATGCTTCCCAGATCAGATAAAACTGCACAATGCGTAGCCTACAGAGGGTGGAAGCAAGGACAGGGAGCCTGGGAGGAATACAGAGAAATTGTCCAAGCAGCCAGGGATCAGGTTAGGAAAGCTAAAGCCCAGACAGAGGTAAATCTGGCCAGGGCATCAGGGGCAACAAGAAAAGTGTCTATAGGTATGTCAGTGACAAAAGGAAGACAAGGGAAAATGGGGGCCCTCTCCAGAAGCAAAGGGGAGACCTGGTCCCCTGGGATATGGAGAAGGCTGAGATACTCAACGACTTTTTTGCCTTGGTCTTCACCGGCAAGTGCTCTAGCCACACTGCCCAAGTTGCAGAAGGCAAAGGCAGGGACTGGAAGAATGGAGAACCGCCCACTGGAGGAGAAGAACAGGTTTGAGACCATCTGAGGAACCTGATGGTTCACAAGTCCATGGGACCTGATGAGATTCATCCACGGGTACTGAGGGAACTGGCAGATGAAGATGTCAAGCCACTAGCCATCATATTTGAGAAGTCATGGCAGTCCATTAAAGTTCCCCCTGACTAGACAAGGGGAAACATAACCTCCATTGTTAAAAAGGGAAACAAGGAAGACCCAGGGAACTACAGGCCAGTCAGTCTCATCTCTGTGCCCAGCAAGATCAAGGAGCAGATCGTCCTGCAGGAAAACAAGGAGGTGATTGGTGACAGCCAACATGGCTTCACTAAGGGCAAATCGTGCCTGACAAATTTGGTGGCCTTCTGTGACGGGTTTAAGGCATTGGTGGATAAGGGAAGAGCAACAGATGTCATCTACCTGGACTTGTGCAAAGCTTTAGACACTGTCCTGCACAACACCCTGGTTTCTAGATTGGAGAGAGATGGATTTGATGGATGGACCACTCGGTGGATAAGGATTTGGCTGGACGGTCGCAATCAATGAGTTGCGGTCAATGGCTCAGTGTAGTGGAAACCAGTGATGAGTGGCATTCCTCAGGGGTCAGTACTGGGACCAGTGCTGTTTAAAATCTTTGCAAGTGTCATGGACAGTGGGATTGGGTGTACACTCAGAAAGCTTGCCAATGACACCGGTGTGGTGCAGTTGACACTCTGGAGGGAAGGAATACCATCTAAAGGGACCCAGACAGGATGGAAAGGTGTGCCTGTGCAAACCTCATGAAGTTCATCAAAGCCAAGTGCAAGGTCCTGCACGTGGGCCCAGGCAATCCCAAACACAAACACAGGCTGGGCGGAGAATGGATTGAGAAAAGCCCTGAACAGAAGGACTTGGGGGTCTTGGGGGACCAGAAGCTCAACGTGACCCGGCAATCTGCGCTCACAGCCCAGAAAGCCAACCGCATCCTGGGCTGCATCAAAAGCAGTGTGGCCAGCAGGTCAAGGGAGGTGATTCTGCGCCTCTACTCTGCTCTTGTGAGTCCCCATCTGGAGTACTGCATCTGTCTCTGGACCCCTCAACATCAAAAGGATATGGACATGCTGGAGCAACTCCAGAAGAGGGCCCCAAAAATGATCAGAGGGCTGGAGCACCTCTCCTATGATGATAAGCTGGAGAGAGTTGGGGTTGTTCAGCCTGGAGAAGAGAAGGATCCGGGGAGACCTCAGAGAAGCCTTCCAGTATCTGAAAGGTGCCTACAAGAAAGCTGGAGAGGGACTTTTTACAAGGGCATGTAGTGATAGAATGAGGAGGAATGGCTTCAAACTGGAAGAGGGGAGATTTAGATTAGACATTTGGAAGAAACTTTTCACTCTGAGGGTGGTGAGGCACTGGCCCAGGTTGCCCAGAGAAGCTGTGGCTGCCCCATCCCTGGAGGTGTTCAAGGCCAGGCTGGACGGGGCTTGGAGCAGCCTGGGCTGGGGGGAGGTGTCCCTGCCCATGGCAGGGGGGTGGGAACGACATGATCTTTAAGGTCCCTTCTAACTCTAACCATTCTATGATTCTGTGATAGTTACTGTTTTATTCAGTTTGTGTCTAAAACCGGCTTTCCACCACTGAGTTTTTCTGCATTATTCTCATACCAAAATGTGAGTGCATAAAGCAGGTAATGATCAGTATCAGATCAAAAATCAGTTAAGGATGATCCTTATTCTGTCTAGATTTTCCCAAAACCCCAATGCCAGTCCACCAGCCTCTGAGAGGCATTATTCGCAAGTATCACCGTCAGATAAATATTATAAGAGACTATACCTGTGAGTGACCGTCTCCTACTCCTAGTTGATTCACAGCCAAAGGAGCATGCTGTAAATTTAGACCAGGGGGTAAATGTGCAGTCATCTTTGCAGGGAACGAGACACTCCTGTACTAGAGACGGCATAGCTCCTGCCCACCGCATGCAGTCACCAACATCGGCAGAGTTGTTGTACTCCGACAAGCACGTGACAGCTGAAAAGTAAAGGTACAGAAATCTTTATATTGTTATATATAGTGTATTGTACTCCGTGCAGTCAGTACTTGTGTGCGATGCGAGATTCACTCTCCTGGGTTAACAGGGTAAAGTTTTAGGTCGTTATTCATGAGTCACTCAAAGATGTGCTAGAAGCTTCACAAAACCATAATGACACATTCTTGTTTGAGCACTGTGTTATCTAAACAACGATATCAATTCAACAGCCTCAAGAAGGCGGTCATTTTAAGGGTTGGGTCAACAGTTTAACCAGTGATACATTGTACGATCAAAAAAGAAAAGATGTAATACTGCAGCTCTGTGCCATAAAGTGGTCGAGGGCAGGATTCCCAAGCTGTGATGCACACGCTACCCACAGAACTGAAACTGCTTCAAAGTGGGGAAAAAAAAAATTAAAAATAAATAACAAAGCTTCCTTCTCCAAAACTACCATCTTTTCCGTATTTCAGATGAAGGGAACAACTGTCTGAGCAGCTTGCCCATACAGAGAGGTGACCTCTGAGCTCCGACCGCTCGATGCTTCTTGCAGGAAGGTGTAAGCACCGGGTCTGCCCCCTCCCAACTGAGTTCCCTAAATGTTGTGCTACCCCTCATGCTCTCCCTCTCTCTGGCCACATGAGTCTCTCGCATAAACGGAGATGTTTAGGAGGAAAGGCATGAGTGTTCAGCCCGTAGCCATGACAGAAAGGGGCTGCGGCACTTTACCTGAAGCCTGCTTTTACGGTGCACAATAGCTCGCTATAAGAGCACTACTGAATGGATCCATTAACAGAAAAAAAAACAAAACAAAAAAAAAAAACACAAAAACCCAACTGCTCTGTGGGTCTCAGCTGAGGACAGGGTCACTCTGCCCAGCTCCATCCGACCTGAAGTGCCTTCGCACATGGGCAGAGGCAGAGCCCCCGCGCACGTACCCAGTGTTACCTTCACACACAGCACCAGCAAGGCTGCAGCCCACAGCCGAACGCGATGCGGTCTTCCGGTCCCCCGCCCAAAGCTTTCTCTGAGACTGGGCCACGGGAATAGGAAACAGCAGGCACAGGGTCAGGCTGGGGCTGAGGTCTCTGAATTTGGACGTAGATGCCTTTGGGGCCAGGCAAGAGTCACGCAGGGTTTGCAAGAGCACAGCCCAGGACTTAGATGCACTGATTTCCCCCCCGTTTTATTTTAGGTCAATGCCCTTCACCCCTGTCCTTTTTTGGACTGTAATGATTAATTTTTCAGGGTGGATAATGGCACTGTATAGCCATGATGGAGGACAGAAGTATTAATGTATAAATCTGAATCACAGGAAGCCTATAATAAAACTTGCTAAAGTTTCAGTGAATTAATAATAAGTAATTATAATAAATAAAAATAGCCTGCACATCATGGAGTCTTTCACTTCATTAATAATAATTAATTTTCACCAAATCTCCAAGTTTATAGGTTATTTATATCCTACATTGTAGGTTAACCAAAGCAAAGATAGGTCGTGACTTGATTAAAGTAATAAAGTCAGGGACAGAGTTAGGAATTGAATTTGGCCTCAAGAGTTTAGTCATGTCAGGTGCTCTGCTTTCAGGCAAGTCCACACATTGTATCATAAAGCTACAGAAGATGAAGCGATTTAATCCAGATTTTATTATTTAACTTTAACAACCTGTGATATTATTTTATGGAGGTTCCTAAATAATGCAGGTTTTTGAGGCTGCATATATTTTTCCTTGTTGCCAGCACTTAACGTAACCAGGAGTGCACGAAGAAAAAGGGAAAAATAACGCTCTGTTTTCTTACAGTTAAAGGATTTACTGGGGCGTAACTTTGCAATGAATACGCATGATTTTCAGTTTTTACCTACAGTACTGTATGGGAGCAAGGGATGGGTTGGCAACCACCTGGAAATGAAAAAAATATCTTATTAAAATGTAATTAGATTTCTAGGGAGGGAAATCAGCATTTTGAAGAGCGTGCGAAAGGCAAGCAATTGTTAAAAGTCTCTTTAGACTGAAGTGACAGTAAATCAGCATATTAATAACTACCTCTAAATTGCTGATCCTTGCCTTTCACTTTCAATCCTTGTGACCCTTTCTGTCGCTCAACTCCGGCAGTCAGAAATTCGGAGACGTTCCCCTTCTCAATTACGACAGCACGAGGACAGAGGTCACCACTCGGTTCGGGAAAGCGGGGTAATCGCCCTCTCCAGGAAGGTTAAACAAGTAAGAGACTCTGATGCCTAAGGTCTGCGTAGCCTCATTACCTTCAGCAAGGACACCAAAGATTGGGCAACACAAACACGCCTACGTGAAGCACGGCCAAGCGTACGCAAACCATCTTCTCAGCATCGCTACGCCCGCCAGCGTCTGCAGGGAAGTGAAGGATACCCCGCGCCGCCAGCCCCGTGAAGCAATATTTGCAATCGCATAATAAACCATCCTGTTGCAATGTTTACTACTATCCGACAGAAGACCACAAGTCATTCCCGACATTTATTAATGGCAACACAAATGATGGAACTTCTCAATATCGATGTTAAAGCAGACGCTCCACGCTGCAATGAGTTATTGTCTAATGGCCCGATCTTCTGCACAAATGTCCTTAATTTTAAGCATACAAATAATTCACAGAGTTTGCTAAGGCAATTTGGATGCTTAAAGTGATGGATATATACGGACATATGAGATCAGGGCAAATATTAGACAGAGATCATGGAGCTTAAAGAAACTAGTGGTAATAATAAAGATGGGTAGAGGAAAGTTAAATTAAACCAACAAATAATATAGTGGATTATGCATGTATAAGCATAGAGACAAGAAGGAATTGAAAAGAAGATAATATAATGGCTAGTCTAGTAAGAGACATAAGACCTTAAGGAGGAGATGAGGAGTATCTCCTGTGAGGTGGTTAGGGGTGGCTGAAAATACAGAATCGCTTCTCTTCTCTACTTTATGAATTTTTAGAAGCGTGGATCCCAGTAACTCCATCAGGTCATTCCTGACAGAACAACAAAGCCTCAGTGTTAGCAAGGAGAGAAGTCAGAGGTCGAAAAGCAAGGAATCCAAAAAACTTTTTTTGATGCCTAAAATACTACCTAAAGAGCAAACGTTCCACTTGCTTCCCACTGCTCTGGACTTTCACACGTATCAATGCCAACGGTGTTATTACCAAGCTGGTGGCCCAGACGAGCACCTCTTTGGTGACCCAACTGGCAGTTGCGTCACTTTGCTGGGAGAGCGAGCACTTCTTGTTCTACATGTACAAAATAAAATGCCAGCCAAGAACATCTGGTAGCCTTCCACACCTCAAACCCACACCTCCTCGGACTGGCCTGAGCAGTACGATGCATTTCAGTCAGGTTAGGAGCCAATTCATTTCCACTCAAGTGCCTGCAAGCATCTTCCAAGTCGATGTCAATGCATGACTTCTTCAGTTTGAGCTGAATGGTCTTCAAAAGCCTGAGCTTCATGGGCCTGATCTTTACAGCCCGTCAGTCATAAGAAACGGCAGGTTTCTTCCACATGCTTACACTATGTTTGAGGTGAGCAGCACGAACTGCTAAAATAAATTAAACAATGAAACAAATGCCCATTAGGGCGTTTTAATGGATTGAGAAGGGCCAGACAGGAAGCAGCAGAGCTGCCAGATGCACTCCCGTGGTTTGGTCAGGAACTAGTCGCCTCATCTCTGCCTGCTGCAAACTTACTTCCTAGTTAATTTAGTTTTAACTTACAAGAGAAAAATAATTTCAAATATCGGCACTTCTGGAAACAGAATGAGACGAATTTGTTTTCGGTGGAGCTTCAGGAAAGTTAGTAAAATTATTTATCCTTGGTGGTTTCAAACTACTGATTGGTTTGGCTCATGTGTGGTTTATGTTGCATAAAAAATATTTCCCCGTAATCCTCAGTTCTGTCACAATGGTTTTAAATAAACTCATACCGCAAAGCCATTTCTGCTATGTCAACATCTCCTTTTTTTTTTTTTTTAAGTGGGATAGCACCGGAGGGGAAATGCAGTCCATTTGCAACCCTATGCACTGAGGGGGGGAATAAAAAAATCACAGAGTAATGATAAATCCCTCCTAGTCATACTGCGTGATTTCTACCATCTCTGCAGCATTTAAAATGGACACAAACATGAATAGAAACAGCTAATAACAGGACACTGCCAGATAAAGGGTTTTGAATTATAATATTGATTCCCACAAAGAGGGGAAACGCGGGATTTCCTTTTGAGCTCCCCCTATTCTTTCTTATTACCACCAGTCAATGCCACCAAACTGGTGTTTAATTAAACACTCGAGGCCAAGCTCTGGGATGACAACTTAATGCAGTTCTGTTACTATAAAACAATGGGTGGCACAAAAAAAAAAAAAAAAGTACATCCTCTCTCGTAACGATAAAAACAAGACCATGAATTAAACTGGAAAGTAACCAGGTTTAAAATGCTAAAAGTTAATATCTTTTTTTTCAGGGCAGGGCTGGAGTTGTGTAACAGACAGTGCGGATACACCCATTAAGGTGTCCGTAAAAGGTAGCGATTATATGAAATAGCTGCAGATGCAACCGCTTTGCTTCGAGGCATAAGTCAAGTGTTAAACGTACGGTTTGGGGAAGAAATTTCTGTTTCTGCCAGTATGGGGTCCTGTCGGGATCCTGAACAAGGACTGCTAACGGGATATTCAGTACGACTGTCTGTGTCTTCTTGTTTTATCTTTAAACTCACAAGGGTACATTTGTATGCCATCATCTTGGCATACGGCACGCGGAAACATATGGAAGCTATATTCCTTAACTACATTTATCTTAAATTAAAAGTAAACGGCAGACATTTCTTCTATAAACTTTTACATGGTGAAATCAAATGTTTGTATGCCGTGAAATTGCAGACGCGCCGAATGCATCCTCAGATGACATTACATCCCACCAAAGCAGCACGTCAGCATCAAACGGGGGAACTCGAGTGCTCTCAGTAGGCACGTGCCTGACTTAAGAGCACTACAGACCGTCCTAACAAAGGGAGCGTATTGAGAAAGAAATATTGCGTGCACAGCATTGCATCCAATAAGGAAAGATAACATAAATATAGTTCCTCTTAAGTAAAAATCCAATTACAGGCAGTCTTGGTAATCATATTCATTTACCAAAGTTATAATCAATTCTCCTTTAAAAATGCATTTCAACAGTTTCTACAGGGTAAAAAGCTGAAGAGTGAGAATATCAACTACCAACCAGTAAAATTATATTGCACCATGGCACTTCAATTTGGGAAACCTAAATTAGTGGTTTCGAAACTGTGGAATTAAATGTCATTAGAACATCTCAAAACAATGACTGATAATTCCAGGAAGGTACACTCAGGCCAAACACTAAAACTAAAGCTATGCAGTAGTGTAAGCCAAATGACTGGACTTAGTACGGGAACACTGGGATGACCTATGAGGCTAGAGAAGAAGTCTACGCCCAAGAGGTGCAGACACAATGATGTCATAATCTTCTCTGGCTTCGAATTCTAAGAATGTGTGAAACATCAATGCCGGCACGTGAAGCTATAAGGGGAATTATTTTAATGTAGCTGTTAAACTTCTCATTGTTCAGAAAATATTCTCATTTTTGTGTTGCATAATTATTCTCATTACCATTCAATGTAACACAATAACATATCCTTTCTTACATGTATCACTACTGACAAGTGATAAAGGAGTTCAGGGATAATACGTTAGAAAAAAAAAAAAAAGAAAATAACTTTAAGGATCCAGACTGGCTGACTGTAAGCACAGTCTCATAACTCATGATGACCTCATTTATTTTCTATATTGATGCTCCTTTATCCTTACAATGAGTTTCTCCAAAATCCCAGGTGGAATACTTATGTTATTCTTGGTATGTTAATGCAACCCCTAATTATAGAAGGAGACCAGAAGCAGACATAACAGAAGACATAAGATCAGGCTCTGCTGAGACTCAGGTTTAAGTCTAAGGTCCTGATTCTATAAGGACATAAATATCCACTTAACTTCATCACTGTGACAGCCCCCTTGGATGCGGCAGCACTCCCTGCACTGAACTATGTCCAAAGTCTGGACTTACAGAAGCAAACCATAAGATAACCGTTAAAAATAAGTCCAAGGAAGAGAACAAATGATGCCATGAAGGACATCACAGACACAAATCTAGTAAAAATAACAGGCAGAGCTGGAATAACTAGTTATGCAGCAGGGAAACTGGCTCTGAGATCACCGGTTTCCCATTTTGTAATTATTAATGATATTGACAGCAGTGCTAAAGGGCTAACAAATGCCACCGAGCAAACAGAGCGCTGAATAAACACAGACCACAACCAACCTGCACCATAAACAAAGCAGAGGAGCCCGAGATGAGGTTGGGAAGCAATAAAGATGGTAAATATCAAGTGAAAAGATAAAGGAAAGCAACTGAAGTGATTTGCATGAAAAGGGGTGAGGGAAGAGTAGGGTAGAAAAGTTGGATGCAGAGCATTAGCATGGAGAAGAGACTGTAACAGGGGAAAGGGATAGAATTAGAAGGGAAGAAAAAAAAGCATGCAGAACCGTGAAGATCCTTCTCAAGGTAAAGGTCCGTGTTTTAGCTGCTCTTTGGCTTGGTTTCTCTCTGCAGCCTTCCCACAATGAGACATGCACGTGGGGAAAAAGACAGGTTAACCTAGGTACAGGAGCCTCAGAAGAAGAGGAGTCCCAGCCGCAGCTTTCTGGGGACCAGTGTGGCGGGAGGTCACCTCCAGCGCAGCCCCAGCCGGGGCAGCCGTCCCCGAGCGCATGTGTCCAACCCAACCGTAGAGGTCCCCTGCAGCTACATCTCATGGGCGTTCGCCGGATGGAAGGGGATGAAGAGGTCTGTACACAAGGTCTGCACACCAGAGGAGCACGTCCCTCCCACACCCTTCGCTCTTCACGGCTCAGAGCCTCTCAGCACGAACACGAGAACGGAGCAGTTTCTCCGAAAAGGATTAAATATGTCCAGGGCTGCATATTAAAAACAGTAAAATCAGTGCAGGCTGACTCCTGTCATTTAACGCCTTAAACTGGACTCACCTCTGCTCCATTTTAAAATAACTTCTTAGAGCACAGTTTTTCTTTGATACTTACGGATAAGGTTATCGATTATTCGGTTGGGAATATACGATTTGAATCACTGAAATAACTGAGCTGTACGTGTCAATTTTGCCAAGCTATGTGACTTGATGTTCTAATTCTTCCTCATCCATGAACCAAGACTGCCCACTGGTTAAAGAGAAGTAGGAAATCCATTGCTATAAAGCCCATTCCTCCTCCCACCCCCACACTGAATGCAGAACACGGGATTGATACATTAATGTCTACCACCCTTTTCATTTTAATACAAGTGTTTTCTTATTGCAAGTGGTTCACACTCTGCCTGGCTAGAAAGACAAAATAATATGATTTTTTAATGTTTCAAATTTCCTTTGGCCAGAGAATAACAGCAATCTGAGTGCATCTACATTATGCAATCAGTCTAAGGAATCTTTCACAATTTTTCCCTTTTTTCTAACATTATTATAGGTTTTGAATTGCTTTTACTTTCATTTTCTATTAAAAAGAAAATCAATGGAAGTGCATTAGATGATTAATGATAGAAATTATGCTTCTGCTCCTTTCGGAGAACATAACAAAATACAAAAATACGCTTCCTTTTTTGCCTCTTTCTGTGGCCCACGATTACTAAAATTACTCGAGTTCAATTTATTTGTAGCACCTATCATCAAGTTATATTTAAGATGAATTATTTATCGCACAACTTGAAAATAAAACTAAGACATCCTGTTATATATACGCACATTGAGACCACAATAAATAAAGAGAATCAAACATGCCAAATAACACAAGAGAGAGAAAATGGAAAAGAAACGCAACGCTTACAGTATTCCTAGTAACTCAAGTTGGAAAATCACTTAGCTGACTAAGAAAGCACTGACTTTCTTTTGAAAGCTCTGCCTCAGTTACACGTTTACTGGCCAGTGTTTTTAGTGATAGCTGGATGGACTTAAAATCTCGTCCAGCCTGTTTCGTTCCAGCCAGGTCCAGTTTTCGGTAGCACCCCACGGTCATTTTTCCCCCCAGCGGCGGAGAGCTGAACACCACAGCTCGCTCACGTGGCAAACCCAACCTCAGGCAGGTCTCAGAAGACAGCCCTGTAAACTTGTCCACCCAAACGTCCACTTCACTCTGAATTTTTCTGGTATCGGGTTTGATAAAATTATGCACTTGTATCAACTTTCAGACAACCGGGCATTCAAAAACATCGCGTTATGTTGGTTTAGGAACATATATTTGAAAATCGTGCTCTGGAAGGCAGGCACTCTGCCATTTCCCTCCGTCTAGCCCTTTACAGCGAAGCGCAGGTACTGCATCCAGAACACAACACTAACGCAATGACATATTTACAACTCCCCCAACGTGATATTTAAACGCTACGGTCCAAGGTAGCACCTAAAGATTTTAATCTACCCTTCCTCCTCAGCTCCCCACTCCCCAGCCCTGGCTCTTCTCGTTTTGGCATTCCAAACTCCTCCTTGCTCTCAGCCAGTCAGGGACCAGCAACTAAGCCACTGTGGACATATATGGGTCCTTCAACAACTTTTCACTCATTCTGATGCCTCCTGCTCTTCCAAATCACTGAATCACAGAATGATCAGGGTTGGAAGGGACCTCTGGAGCTCCCCCAGTCCAACATCCCCCGTCTGAGCAGGGGCACCTCCAGCAGTGGCACAGGACGGCGTCCAGGCGGGTTTGGAATGGCTCCAGAGTGGGAGATTCCCCCCCCCGCTCTGGGCAGCCTGTGCCAGTGCTCTGCCGCCCTCAAAGCAAAGAAGTTCCTCCTCATGTTTAGATGGAACTTCCTATGTTCAAGTTTGTGCCTGTTCCCTCTTGTCCTATCACTGGGCACCACTGAAAAAACACTGTTCCCATCCCCCCGGCACCCTCCCTTTAAGGATTTAATAAGATCCCCCCTCAGTCTTCTTTTCTCTAGACTAAAAAGCCCCAAGTCCCTCAGCCTTTCCTCATCAGAGAGATGTTCCAGTCCCCTTATCATCTCTGTAGTCCTTTGCTGGTCCCTCTCCAGCAGTTCCCTGTCCTTCTTGAGCTGGGGAGCCCAGAACTGGACACAGTACTCCAGACGTGGCCTCATCAGGGCAGAGTAGAGGGGGAGGATGACCTCCCTCCGCCTGCTGGCCACACTCTTCTTGATGCACCCCAGGATGCCATTGGCCTTCTTGGCCACAAGGGCACATTGCTGCCTCATGGTCATCCTGTCCTACCAGGCATGCTCCAAGCCCCAAGTAAGGCAGCACAAATTAACATGCTATTGCATAGATCTCCTCATTACAGAATGGGCAGTCTGTTGTCCATTGGGGTAGATTCATCGCATTTTCTCCCGAATTCGTAATTTCTCACTTCCAGGCCACACAGCTAACATTTAAGGGAGAATAAACAGGTTTGTCTGAAATTATCAATTCCCCCCCGACAGCACTGCCTGCGTAATGCTGTTTATGCCATTGCACCTAAGTAAAGACACACAGATTTGGACTAGTGTAAAATAAGACCAGAATGTGGTCTCTTCTATTCGTTTGTATTTTTAATTCACCACGCTTTTCCAGAATTCAGACCACTACAGCGTTTTACAGCATACAGACTTGTCATCTTTATCAAAGTCCAAAACTGCCAATCAGAAAGTAGTAACATGGAAATTTGGAAACTGCCTCATCACTTTTGATATTCCACCCATAGAAACTGCTGTTAAATTCTTTCTGAAATACGAATGGATTTTGTACGTATGGTCCTGCATAAAACTTTCCACTTCAACTATTTCTTTTCTACAGTAAAGAACTGATAAGAATACTAAATGCTTTGAGGTCTGAAGTCTGGCTCCTCATCTTCAGCCTATAATTGATAAACCAACTAAATCTACTTTGACCGAAGCTAATAAAAATGCACACTCAAATAATTCACGTTATCTAAATTAAGTATCTTTCAGCCATCGTACAATATTGTCTACCTCGTGAGACAAAGTAAAGATACTGCACTTGAGACTGACGGGTCAGCACAGTGTAAGTAAAGTAGATAGATTGTATTTAGATTGCACTTGTACACTATACTTAGATTAAAGGTGAGAGAGGCAGAAAGAGATTGCGAAAGGTTTCCCACGGACAACCTTGAGAAATCACATCTTTGGGGCCTTTCAGGAGATTTGCCCAGTGTGAAACCTAAGTACGCAGACTTGAATCCCAGTAAGAGCAAAGGCACACTCTGATGTGTGGGAGTTTCATAAACGTATACATAATGTATAAATTATACATACAGAAAGGCTTTTTATGCTGCTTCTTAAACATTCCTAGTGCGCGGGGGAAAAGTGTTTTACAGAAACCCTACCTCAGGGCAGCCCTCGTTCTTTCGCAGCGAAAAGAACAAGACAAACAAAACAAACAAGCAAACAAAAAAATTCCCCAGAGAGACTAACAGTCCAAGATACGTTACTATATAGTGCATATAAAAGTCCCTGATTCCCATAAGTATAAGAATTGGTATTTCCCCTGGGTCATGTTAAATGAACTTTTTTGTGTAAGCAAAGGAGTTCCAATAGGTTTGCCTCTTAAGAATTAACAAAAATAGTTACCCTCAGCTTTCCTGATGGTTGTTGTTCAGACCGTTCTCAATGCTAGTACATTCCTTTTCACTTTCCTTTTGAAGCTAACAGAACTAAAGGGACTATTTGCTTTCCCCTTCTGTTCTCTTGAAAACAAGGTAGAAGATCAGAGAAGATGCAAAGAGAGATATCTTACAGTACGTGATGTTTTTCTAATTATGGTCTTCTCTTCCTTTCTTACAGGCAGAAAAAAAGGAAACATTTCTTATTTAGTTGCTGCTACCCTTCTTAAATTTGCACTAAATTGTTATAATTGAGTGGGGATTATAAAGCAGATTGTATTCCTGCTGAAACAATGGGAAAACTCACACTTATTTCAATAGGGAAAGAACAGATCCTATTACACTTTCTTTTTAATATCTACGAATGAAGCATTTGTTTGCAAGCATTTGTTTCTGAAGCAATTACGCAATCCAAACACTGGTTGATTATTATAGGGTTGTTCATGTATAACAGATACAATATTTGGACACGAAAAGTTCTCTATTGTTATTCCTTTACTATTGGTTCAGATCATATAATTTATGGTTTGTTTAACCGAAAAACAATCAAATGCAATAAAAAGCAAACTAACACAACAGAAAGTAAATTGCATCAGAACTAGCAACACTTTCCACCCTGCTGGCAGCTTATTACTATGTTTAGCTATTCTTCATATGCTTCATTCTAACTAACCCCGGGGTAGAGCTGACTTGGACACTACGCTACACAGTCTTTCCAGTACAAACCATTTTAACCTTGGCTATAATAAATCACCAGTTTGATCTTCATCTTATTTATTCCCTCTTCTCACCTGTGAAGTTTTGCTCATCTTTGCTGGAGCTCAGAGCAGTTTGTCCCACGAAATTGCTTTGTGAATCGTTCCTGATGCAGAAGGTTTCGGCCAACTGTCATTACAAGATCAGACAACATCATGCTGAAAGTGAGGAGCACTTAAAGCAGGGGAAGGTCATCTCTGGAAAGTAACTTGGAGTAACATTTTACGGAAGCGTTTATTATTTTTTCTGACTTCTTAAAAATAATCTTTACCAAAAAAGAAAAAAAAAATAATCCTTAGCACGCCTCTCCTAGCTTATTTCAAAGTGGTTGAGTCACAAGTTGGTATCTTCAGCTTCCTCATCCTGTAAAAGCAGAAATGCCCTCAGCACCTCTGAGAAGTCCTTGGTGTCCCTGCACAGCATGAAGACCTGTGCTCGGGACCTGGAGAGGCGGCTCCACGACAGCCACGGAGGGCATCAGTAAGGAGCACATCAGTGACTCAGCCCAGAGGAACATCTGACCCTTTCTTCCCTGGAGAGGGAACAAAGACTATGGCCGACCTACCCAGCTGTCATGGTTTGGGCTGGCTTCAAACCAGGGCACCAGCACCACCATTTCCCTTAAAACCAAGGAAACGTAATCAAAGGGACTTCCAAAATTTCCCAAAGTGGCAATTAACTCTTCCATTTTAGAATAAGTTATTTAGGAAATAAAATTCAATGCAAAACCAACCCAGTGCTTTGAAAATCCATCAAGATTCACATCACATTTCCTTTTCAGAAGAGAGAACTGATATTTGGAATTTTAAGTGTGTATTTCAAAGGAAGAGTAAATAGCAGCTTTTTAATTCATCAGAAGCCCAAAGGAAAGGGAACTTCCCATACAAACATGCTGTACTTGGGAAACTAACTCTTGCTGTTGCTATAACAGAAGTATAAATACAGCAAACTACGAATGCATAGTAATTTGTTTCTATGAGCAAGTTTGACATGGCACGGCCAAATAAATTAAGATTGTATGGATACGCAGAACTGAGAGATTCGCTACAGTATTGCGTTGGTATTTCGCCTATTCTAGATCATTCATCGCGTCAGACCTTTGTCTCAATTTCTCTTTAAACCTTTCTCTTGTCCTATTTGAAGACCCACGCTCCAGGGTTATATCTTATCAGTTAATTAACTTTTAGAATGGAAACACAGCAAAAATGACTATATAAACTTTTGCTCACATATTTGAAAGCCAATGTCAACCAATGTGGTTCCTGTGTACCTAATCCAGGAGACTTATAATAAAATCTCATCTTCCATTTACAGCCTGAGGCAAAAGTAGGTCTTGCAGAGAGATGTGTGAAGTGACGAGGTTTAGGAGAGCAATGAAGTTGCTCAACAGTTTAAATATTGGCCCAGCTACTAAACTTGATGCCATGAGGTTCTGTCATTACATTAAAAATACCAAGATTTCATCCACTGTTTTCACTGACTCAGAATAATGCAAAATTCAGTTCAGAAAAAAAAAAAAAATTGCAATTTAAGGGTTTTTTTTTTTGAGAGAGAAAAAAAAACCCTTGAAGGTAATGCTACTCTTCAGTAGACCAAGGCAACACTAACAGGGAAGTATGGGAGGGATGTGTAATGGATCAGTCCTTCACTGTAAATTAATGAACAGTTTAGCAACAAAATAGCAGAAGTAATGAAGACCATCATTTTCATTCAGAGTCTACATATAGATAGGTCACTGCCAACGGGGAATAAAGGAGAAACCAATTCAGTTAGAAAATTTGAATCAACAAATGAGGAAGAGGTGGATCCTCAGAAGCAACTTTGATTTTTATTTTACTGGTTCTTCGCCCAACAGCAGCAAATCTCATTGATGTGTATTGGGGAAAAAAAAAAATCAAATAAGAGCAAACTGAACAAGAGCCAGCGTTTGAAAAAAATTTTGCCCACGGTTCAAAAGGACAATGAAAGACCCAGCAGTGAAAAGGATGAAACACCAAAAAAGAATAAAGAATTTGAATGGGAATCGGAGCCTGAGAGGATGCTGCAAGGCAAGGGCTGGAAGAGCCCGGTGGCCCTTCGCCTAACTCCAGGCACGCCTCTTCCCCCCGGTGAGGATCAGGCCCTCGGGCTCCTAACTCCTCTCATTTCGGAAAAGCTGTGCAATCTGGCGTCGAGAGCAATACAGCCAAACTGAGAGGAACTCCTGTCTGGACCCAAAGCACAGGCTGTCTCCCTGGGCTGCATCACCAGGTGGGGAAAGGCAAGGGCGGAAACAGGGAAGAAGCTGGGAAGTTTGTGCTGGGACAGCTCGGAGAGCTCAGCTCTGCACAACGGACCAGGAAAACTCCTTGGGAAAAGCAGTCCTTGAAAGGAATCGCACTAAAGGAATGAAGGTCGAGTATTAATTTTATTTTGTATTTTATCTTTGAAAAATAGCAGTGGTTTTCTAGTAATAGAGGAAGAAAAATCTATACATAGCAGCCAAGTGCAACACCAGTCATCCCTATTATAGAGTTCAATAAAAAGTAATGTGTCCTGTGGTTGAAATACTCCACAAAGGATTTCGGTTGCTGAATGTACCAATCTTATCAGATAACAAGTGAACAGAAGTTTAAGCCGTGTCAGGAATTAAGGCAGAAACCCCGTATTCTGACCACAGATCCTGGAGACAACATGGTGAGCAGCTCACCATTCCCACAACCCCATGAAGGCAGTCAGAAGTCCCTCTGGAAAGGGCAGGCCAGCAGGCTGCTCCCATCCCTCTCACCCCAAGATATGTGCACAACGCCAAAGGATGTAAAGAAGGATGTAGAATCATAGAATGGTTTAAGTTGGAAGGAAGACCCTAAAGATCATGCAGTTTCAGCCCCCCTGCCATGGGCGGGGACACCTCCCCCCAGCCCAGGCTGCTCAAAGCCCCGTCCAGCCCGGCCTTGAACACCTCCAGGGATGGGGCAGCCACAGCTTCTCTGGACAACCCGGGCCAGTGCCTCACCACCCTCAGAGTGAAAAGTTTCTTCTGAATATCTAATCTAAATGTCCCCTCTTCCAGTTTGAAGCCATTCCTCCTCATCCTATTGCTACATGCCCTTGTTAAAAGTCCCTCTCCAGCTTTCTTGTAGTCACCTTTCAGATACTGGAAGGCTGTTCTAAGGTCTCCCTGGATTCTTCTCTTTTCCAGGCTGAACAACCCCAACTCTCTCCAGCGTATCTTCCTAGGAGAGGTGCTCCAGCCCTCTGATCATCTTCATAGCCCTCTTTTGGACCTGGTCCAACAGGTCCAATGTCCTTCTTATGTGGAGGGCTCCAGAGCCGGATGCAATATTCCAGTCTCATGAGAGCAGAGTAGAAGGGCAGAATCACCTCCCTTGACCTGCTGGCCACAGTTCTTTTGATGCAGCCCAAGATACAGTTGGCCTTCTGGGCTTCACTTAAGAACTTAAACTTAAGAAAATACCCCTGAAGATGATGCCAGCCCCATATGGGACTTTTCCTCCAGCTTTACTACACAGCCCCATAGCCTTATGCATTTCGGCTGAAGCCAGGTCACCCGCAATTCATGGAAAAGGGCTTCCCCAGCACTGGCTCTTCTTCAAACAATGGTCCAAATACTGTGATAATCCCGCTACTCACCCTTTTTTATACCCACTGAAGAATAGGACAGAATATGTATTTATTCCTAGGCATGAGAAGCATGTGTTTGTCAGGTTTTAAGGGGGGCGGTTGAGGGTTGGAGTTCAATTGTTTTGAGTTGACGAGGTGGATCACTATGCCAGTTATTCCCTGCACGCTCTGTATGCTACCAACTGTTCAGCGAAATGTTAAAAAGCAATGCTCATTCATTTTCACAGGTAGATGTCCCATGAAAAAAAAAAAAACAAAACACGCACACAAAAAAAACACCTTAACATCCGCGCACAAGTTTTTTTTAAAACTGAATCTCCTCCAGGAGCAAATGGTCTGCGATTCCCTTGGCAACACAGAAGTACTAAGAAAGCCTTAATAATCTGCGTTAGAAATAACCTTCAAAGTTTGGAATATAAACTTTAGGAAGGACTGAATGATTTCGTGCAGCAGGTCAAAAGTCAAATAAAGACTTTTGTTCAAAAGTATGAAAAAATTAACTATAATCTTCTACTGCATAATGTCAAATTAGAATCAGAACCTGAAGTTACCGGAAAACATTAAGAGGTTACAAAGATCGTAACTTTTGGCAACACGTAATAAAACAATTAAAAATTCGTATAGTCTAAAGATTTTTTTGATATATTAGTAATACGACATACAAGGATATCAAACCAAAATTAGTTCACAAATTGAAATGGATTTCTGGGAAATTTCTCTCATTACATTGTACATTAGCTACAGTTTGTATAATCAAAAGCAAAGATGTTTTCCAGCCTCCTTTAATCGAATGAGACCAAATGGCATCAGTCTTCCACATGAAGATAGTCCCTTTCCTGACATTTGAATCTATGAGAAAATTATAAATCGGGGGAGAGGGGGAGGGGAGGTTTCCAACTAAAATAGTCCCTTCTTCCCCAGCCCTATCGAAGGAATGGCTCCCACAGAAAACAAGTTTTCTGAAAGACAGCACAAATAACTCGTGAAGATAATTTACTTGGTTAATTTACGTACACATCACACTTCTACCTAAATACAGACATAAAATCCATTCCCCATAGGTTTATGTACATATATATATGTCATAATTAGCTGCCAGTCCTGATTTTTATTATTTTTTTAAGTGCAGGGTTAAATCTATATAGATTTATTGAGAAACTTTCTCAAGGAAGTTTCACTAAGAACAGCTTTAAAAAGTCAATAAAACTTCTTATCCTTTAGTTTCAATAAAATGCAAGAGAACATACTGTAGATTTAGATTACCATATCAGTACTTTTGATTTACTCACATTTTGGAGGAGAAGACAGGCAATTCCCATATATAACTGTATTCCAAAGCTGTGACCTTGACTTTTACCAAAAGTTCAATTGCAGGGATATTGTTTTTGAGGCAAGATGAAGGAAGAAAGGAGTTCTCACAGATAAGATAATGAACTGTCAAATGCAGCTTACAAAATACTACTGTTTCAAACAGATGCTCTGATTTAATATGTGTTGACAGCCGATTCAAAAATTATGACTAGGTCATTATGTAGCACACCGACTACAAAGCTTGAATTACTTATTTGTTTATCTCATAAAGCATTAGGCACGTGAACCAAAGACATTCCCACAGCCTGCCATGTACGGATCACAAGAAACAGAATAATACTACATTAAAGACCACATATTGAAGTTGTATGATTAACAATGTACAGAAAATTGGAATTTGTCCAAAGGTAAAGAAAGAATTCTTGAAAAGTACTATTGGTAAAGTTAGTGATTACACCAAGATAAAAAAAAAAAAAGAGTTCTCCTCTAGTTGTTGAAAATAATAAAGGAATGCACAAAATGGCTATTTTAACTATTAAACTAAATGAGTCCTAAGTACTCATACAACTGTAAAAGTACAGTGAAGCTTAAAAAAACCACCCCAAACCACAAGACTATCTCCAGGGTGTGATGAGAATCGTGTACCCATATAAACTATAAACACAGAAAATATTTTTTTTTCTCTACTCAACTTAATAAATGCATCAAGTTTTTTCTAATAAAAAGAAAAAAAGATGAGCTGCCAATACTGAGTGTCTGCTATCAATAAATGAGAAGCCTTGATGAGACCACAAGGTTTTCCAGTACAGTAAACATGCAAAAAAAGCTGAGATTCATATGATGCTTTGCACATATTCTTGTATTTTATGTTGTCCAATATAAGAAAAGCCCATTTTATACTGCTATATAAAATTATTCTAGAAAAAATAAGTGTATGCTGGAGGAAGGGACACGGGTTACATTTAAGTTAAGAAACACAAGATTGACCGTCCTCTCCCAGCAAAAGAACGAGCAAAGATTGTGAAGAAGAGAGGAAATGTTTAACTCTTTAATGTTTCAAATGCTTATCTACCTTTCCATCTCATGTGTTTAAAATGAAGTTTAATATGCTTTCCATTACAATTACAGTGGGACTCTTCAGTAACAGCCCCAAACAAACATGTTCTACGTAATCACCTCCCAAAACCAAATTATCCCTTATCAACGTGAAATCTGCTACGCCTACAAAAACATTGAACAAATAGAAAACAACAGTCACCTACTTCCAATATTAAACTATTCTTTGCGGAGTAACTTACATAAGGAAATAAAGAAATGGGACCTGATGTTTCTCCTCCGCAAGAAGGCTGCCTAATGCACCGTGTCCCAGCTCTGCCGGAGGCGGTGCCCCATGATCCCTCTCCTGAGCCGTGGCGGCTGCTCCATCATCTTCACATTATACTTCAGCTAAGACAATTGAGGTTTCACAATAAAGCTATATTTAGTCAACAAAGCCTTAAAAAAAAAAAAAGACTGGAAGTGTTTACACAGTTAGCACATTAACATATATTTTTGAGCGAAACCCTGCTGTAGCCAATATTTAACAGGTGAATCCATGTGACTGGAATAGTAACATAAAGGGGTACAGCTCTTCTGGAAGGACACGTAAATGATGGTGTATGTTTTATTTTATCTACAAATTATGCATCTTTTTAGTCTCTGGGCTAGTCTATAGAGGATGACTGACCTAACGAATGCCTGGCCGATGATTAAAAGGGAAAGGAATGTGTGTGCTATGCTGGGAAAAGGACCTCAAACGAGGTGAGCTCATGAGCAGGTAGGAGGACACCATCCACACCACTCCATCTGGCGGTACAGGAATGCTGAACGGCTCAGTTCTTCAGCCAGTTCACAGGCTGTTTTGGTGAATTTGTAAACTGTGGTGTGTTGGGGTGGGGAAAGAGTAAATGCTGCTGAGCTAGACTGTAAGCCATGAGGAGGAACCGATGGAGAACATGAGGGTGAAAAGCAGGCTGCAAGAGAATGACCATTAAATTACACAGCTGAGATGGACAGGTGGACTAATACACTCAAGTGCATTTGCATTAAAGCTAAGTAAGGTGCCGCGGAAGGCTGGGCTGGTAGGGAAAAGAAAGTTGAAGAAAGTCACAGTTCAGAAAAAAGACAAAAGCCAAAGTGAAAGTCCTCCTAGTAGGGAACGGGCACAGCCGTGGTAGCGGTAAGTCGGAGTATGAGAGATCAGCTAAGCTCAGTCAAAAGCTACTCACCGCCATCGAACAAAATAAAAGGTGGAAACTAGGTCCTGAGCGTTAGCAGAAGACTGCAGCACGGGCATGCAAAAATCAGAACTGGCAACGGGCATTAAAGGTAACAAAGGTTCCCTCTGCAAATGCGGTAAACCCCAGACACGCTCCACTCTCCCACCCCACCTCCCCAAAAACTGGCCCAAGGTCGCACCACCCAGTCACCGAGCGGATCAGCTGCAATCCCAGGAGTTAGCAGTTATAAAAAGGAAGATCTCAGGCCTCCCACTCCTCTTTCAGGGAAAGAGCTGTCAAGGATAAGCCAGCTGTTTTGAAATTGTCTGTCCTAATGAATCCTGGCTCTAGCAGACTCACAGAAACGGATCTTGACGAGTCAGGAATCTTCGAGATCTCGCAGAGGAAGTGCAACTTCTCAGCAAACGCTCTGCCTATCCTTACAACAGCTCTATTTTATTTTTTTTATTTTAGAGGAGGGTTATGGAAATAAAAGCCCACAAGCTTATCTTTGAGTTGCACAAAAATATTGGAACAAATAATTATCCGGCAGATAAGAACAACTACCACAGATAACAAAACAAACGGAAAAAAAAAAAAATGTTAAATGCATCAACTTTCTTTCCGTAATAGATTGATGGACTCTGGGAAAGAAACCGAAGAACGGTAGCCCTGTTTTAGAATAGCTCGTTTTCCTTGAGGACAAAACTCCTAAAAATGCTCAGCACCGTGAATCCCAAATGACACTCAAATGACTTTCTTAATAATTAAATCATATTGCATCAAAAGGCACACGCCCTTAGGAGTTTAATCCATACGCGTGCACTCTCACCGTGAGTAACTGGGTAAGCAAAGACCGGGTGGTTGCCATAAAAACATGTAGTATGCTCAGCACTAAAGAAAAACTCTGAAACAGAATAGAGCCTTTTGCTTTATGATTCTCTCTGGACCCGATTCACCACTGTTTTATTACTGACTTTTGTTATTGTATCTGAATACAATTTGATTTTATGAGATCTTAAATATTACCTTTATAAACATTTCATGCGATGTTGACTCTATCTGCAAATTGCTTATTTGCTTATTGTATCTGTTCATCGATGCCATCGCAATAGCTTATTTTTGCATTACCTTCTTTGTTGAGTCTAGTTTATCTTCTGAGAAAATCCTGGTATGGAATTTTTAATAAGAAACCCTTAAAAAAAGAAAGATATACCTGTAACTGGTAAAGACATTTTCCCTTACAGTGCTCTGTTTGCAGTATAATTCAATCAGGGAGCTTATGCCAGTCACCGTGAGATTTCAAGAAAGTACTTTGTTTATCATTTAATCAATATGATTTGAGCAACTCAGAAAGATTTTTAAATAGTAAGCTAAATTCGGTACACGCCTGCTGCAACTTTCCCCGAGTTTCAGACTTTTGCTCCATAAACACCCTCCATACAGCATTTCTTTTGCTTCCACCACTCTCACTGTGCAAATGGAACACCAGTGAAAACCTGTGGCCGACCTCCACCTGTACAACACATATTAACTTGTTTTCAGGTAATGGAAGAAGACGACGACACACTGGGAGAAAATAAACCAGGATCACGAGGCTCCCCTGATCAACCCACTCGACAGGTCAGCGCTAATTGATAGCTGCACGCATCTATCCATCACTTCTTCTACTGCAAACCCAAAAGCTTACATTCCACAAAGCACATACTCAAATTTTACCGAACTAAAGCCCAAGAACTAAGCGCGTTTAACTTGTGGGAACACATGAGATGATTATTTCACTCATAGCAAACACCTAATACTTGCAAAAGCACAGGACGAACAGCAAATTGCTAATATTTTTCATTATTGTGAAGTTTGGCCCTGGAAACACCAGCCCTCAGGGTCAAATGATATTCCATAATCCCTCTAAATTTCTTTCATGGTTACTTTCAATATTTACACTTACCTGTGAAATCCGTCTCCCTAGGAAAGACAGGCATCTTTCAAAGTCTTCAGATAAGACAATTTAAGCGGAGACATATTTTGCCCCGTTTCTCATCAAAGCACTTAAAATTGGAAAGTTTATGCTTTCATACTGGATTTGCAGAGTATTTACATTTAAATAAGCTTTAAAAAAGGCAAGATACATGATCTTAAAAACAAAAATGAATAAAAAGCAGCCATTTTCCTATAAATGCTACAGTTAATCATTATGATGAACAGATAGAAAGCAATCCATCTTATCATACCATAGAGCTGATGTAGCTTTTCCTTTCATACCCCACAGAAGTTAATTATTATGAGCAGATGTGCTTAGATTACATGAAAATTTATCCTCCATGAAACTCGGCGCTGCCGATACCTATTTATTTTAAAGCACAAATGTATTCCCTGTTTGTTTGGAGGTTTGCTCGCACGCAACTTCAGCAGCAACGCAGCCTGCACAAAACCCATCCATCTTGCAGGCAGTGATTTTTATGTGCTCCACTAACTGATCCTGTCGAAGCAGTCCTGAAAAAGCACCTGCTGCTCCAAGCAACTTCTCACAAACACGGTGCATCTGATCTGCCCCGCAAATTCCCCCAATGTGCCCCAAATGACGTCTGCCGTGACCACATCCCATGCTCCAGGGGGTTAAAATGCAACATAAGAGCTACATCCCTCCAACTCTCTCAAGAGTTCACGTCTGCATGTAGCTGCTTGGTTCTGCAGACCAATTTCCGCATGATTTTCTCAAATATCATTAATAAGTACCTATTACTAAGATGCCCTCCCAGAGCATAAGGAATAAAATAAGCCAGCAGCAAAGGCTCGCGGTCAGCAAGGGCAGAGCCTGTGGAAGCCCATGTATTCCCATCACACCGCGGCGGTTGGGAGTTCTGCCCTCTCACGTCACACATCCCCTGAGGACGTCCTGATCTACTTCAGTCTGAATTAAACGAATGCTGAAGCGGATGGCCTTCAACAAGCCTAGGACATTTTAAGAGGTCGGTCAGATTCCCTCATACTGCCTACCTTTAGTTCAGGCGTTTCCTTTGCCAACGCAAAGACCAGGATGAAAACAAAGATACAGAAATTTAATATCCAAAAGACAGTAGAAAAGAGATAACTCGAAGAAATTTCATTCACCCTGGGGCACATATCAAAGAAAACAAATACGCGATCGCAGGACTGAAACTTCAGTGAACTGTCAAGAAGGAATAGTACCGACGTTAGAATTGCCCAGAGAAGTGGTAAAAAGTCACATTTGCTACAAGGCTTCACGTCCAAAATCCAAATTTGACTTTACAAAATACCCTACTTCGGGAAAACTCTGTCAAAAATCAAAATATATCATTCCAAACTTTCCTTATTTCGCAAAGCCAATATCAGCAATCCTTTAATAAATGATGCACACACTAGGCAAAACCAGCGGCTGCCAGGAAAAAAATTGACTTTAGAAAAATCTTTGTTGGAAGGTGACAGTTTTTTCATTACTATCTATTGCCATCAAGGTATAGAGATGGCTTTTTCTTGTGTAGTAATTTTATTCCAGTGGAATTCCAATTTTTTGGATGAAGTTTCTCTTGATTTATTATAATATAAATAAGACAGAATCTTCTCCTGAGTCTTTTGAGGAGCAAATCAATGACAATACTGTTAATGAAAGGGGCGAAGGGCTGTTTCCAACAGGGAAAATGCTTGGAAGTGTTAACGCTGCAATCAGACTGGTTTAGAAAGCACTAAACACACTGCTCGGTATTTTTAGTATTTCGGAACACATTTAGAAAGGGTGCCACCAGAAAAGAGCACCAACTGGCTGCGTAAAGCAAATGCAGTATCGGCCATTTCACAGTTACCTGACGCACTCTCGCAAGTGCAAGCACTTCGTAAGCATCCCCGTCACTTCCAGTTACTCTACTGTCACTTCAGCGCACCCGTTTGAAAGTAAGATGCTGGGAATTTTGAAAGACAGTTTAAGCCAAGGTTATCCATTTATTCTGAAATTGAAAACTCATGCCTAAAACCTCTACCGCAGACATAAAGCTATTGGAGTTACATAAATCTACAAATTCAGATTCAACGAACATGACATCAGGATTCCCTCTGCACCTTTGTGGCATGTCACGTTTAGCAAATCCGGTGCCTGACGATTTATACTAAGCCACACTGATGAGCTCTGCCACTTAGGATGCTAATATTCATGTTGAGTATTAGTGCCTAATTATTCAAAGAAACCTGACTCTGTAATTTTCAATAAGAAGTGCTTTCCAAGTAACGCAGAATAAGGGAAAATGCAAACTGCAGCTTTTACCAAGCTCCTCTGGAGGAAATTCCCCAGACGGTCCAAACCTTAGCTGTCTGACAATGAACAATATCGGCTATAAATCAAATTCTGCATTCCTTTCAACATCTCCCTTTTTCCTTTCACCAACAGTTGGTTCTGGGTTTTTTTCTTGGGCTTTTTGTTGGTTGTGTGTGTGTGTGTGTGTGTTGCGGGGGGGGGGGGGATGACGCCCAAACAACTGACAAAGTCCTGTACTATTTCATTGATTTAGGCAGGATCAGCATTTCAACCCAGAACTTCCCATTTATTCAGCTAGGTAAAATAAGTATCAAACTAAGCCACTTTGGTACTATCGTCCTGTAAGAAGAAACAACCGGTCTTTATCCTTCCAGTTAATGTCTCTCACAGTTTGGTATTCCACTTGACTGAGACCATTATGGACAAGAAAGAGGTTATTCTGGTGAAGAGTGGGAGAATAATATCTCTAGCGTTTTCCTGACAACTAATAATATAAAAGCTTTTTACTAAACTTGCTTATTTTTGGTCATGTTTCAAGGTTCCAGGTTAAAGTGTCTATTTGAAGAAAAGTTCTCCTTAAGGCCATTCTCCAGACAACCTGGATCTTATCCTGCTCAGCTCAGATGAATTTTTAACAATTTCCCTATGAACTACAGCAGGTTTGGCATGAATTATCTTTGGATTTGTAAACAGCACAACCGCGACAAGGAGGAAATTAAAATTTTATAAAAGCAAAAGTAGATCTAAATCAGTACTGAACGGGACTGGCTGCAACACGGAGCGGGGAACAAGAGGGACATGAAAGTGTTCTATGAAACAGCAAACAAAAAAGGAGAAGAAACAGGACTCAAATCTCTCAAGAAGAAAGGATGATCCAATTAAATTGAAAATCATCAAGAAACTAAAAAAGTTTACTCACTGCAGGGTTAACCCATGGAACTGAGGCATGCCAGACGCAGGCAGAGGGCAAGGGATTAGGAATAACACCGAAAACCCCAGATATTTTCATAGCTGGTTACAGTGACAGTTACTTGAGCCCATATAAAATATTAAGGATTATAAACCCTCACGTTTCAGGTTCTAAGTCAAGGAAACACAGTTTTAGGATGAGATGGCTCCTGTATTTCTTAGCAGGAGCACAGGAGGCTGCGTGATCAGGTCTGCTTACAACCCACCCGTGGCCGCAGAAGAGACTTCTGTTATAGTTCACAGAACCCCAGACTGGTCAGGGTTGGAAGGGACCTCTGGAGCTCCCCCAGTCCAACCCCCCCGCCAGAGCAGGGGCACCTCCAGCAGTGGCACAGGACGGCGTCCAGGCGGGTTTGGAAAGGCTCCAGAGTGGGAGACTCCCCCACCTCTCAGGGCAGCCTGTGCCAGTGCTCTGCCACCCTCAAAGCAAAGAAGTTCCTCCTCGTGTTCAGATGGAACCTCCTATGTTCAAGTTTGTGCCCGTTCCCTCTTGTCCTATCACCGGGCACCACTGAAAAAAGCCTGTTCCCATCCCCCTGGCACCCTCCCTTTAACTGTTTATAAGCATTTATAGTTTATAACATCCTCTCCACAAACCATGCCGCGTGACCACCCAGGCTTACTGCTCATACCATCAATTTCTCAGATTTCTACAAAAAGTCGGAATCAACTGTTCATAACTAGGATTTTAAATCACCGGAAGCTGGTGCTAAAAACAAGTCGTAATTGGAAGGGCCTGTCTCCAGTTTGAGGGAGAGATTGCTCTTCATTATGGCTCTCATTATGTCTTTCATCCTCCTGAGTAAGTCTCAGCACAGTTTGGTTCTCCTCGGACCTCTTTCATCTACTATACTCTGTTTAATGACAATCCATCATTTAAAAAAGGACCCCAAAAACGACTTTCACCAACGATAGCTGCTTAGATCAGACAGACTACACACTAGATGAAAGAAATCTTAGGAGGACCAAAGAGAGCTGAACTTAATCAGAGGGATGAAAGACAAAATGAAAATCTATCTACCCTTACATTTAAAAAGGAGTTTCCTTCAGATAATGTGATCCCGACTCCCTCTCTGTACCTGTTAAATACGGTGTGAGTACTGTCAGATCGTTTGGGACTTTTATGATTGAGATGCTCTAGCGATTCCTGTAAATTGTACACATTTGGATGGTGCTGCCTTTGGCTTTGAGGTGATCGGGCCATTTCCTATTGATCTAAAACCTTCTTTCCCCCCTTCTTCCCTCCTTCCTCCTAATCAAGGCAGAAATACATAGCCTGGAAAGCTTTGATGTTCCTCTGCTTTACTTCTCATTATTTTGATCTTTTAACAATCCCTCTATTGGTACACACTTGTAGTATACGTTTTCAGTGTTTATGCCTTCTGGCTTCAAAAGACTTTTCTACTTGATCAAGACTTTTTTTTTTCCCCGGAAAACTAATACTGTGCGTGGTACTAAGATGCCGGTATTTGTTTTGTTTCTCAGATAGGAACAGCATATAGTTAAGCAAGAAAACCTGTTTATTTCCTTGTACACGGTGGAATATACTGTCCTGGTTTTGAAGGAAATCAAATATAAGTAATTTATCTGACGCAGTCTCCATCTTTATTTTACGGAGTGTGTACAGATTACTGAGTCGCCTTTGGATAAAATGTTGCACTGTAGATTGCTGTCGGGACAAATTCTCTAAGACTCTTCTCAATTTTTATGTTACTGGCACATGGCTACAGTGACAGAAACGAGTCGGAGTCTTTCTTGCTATTAGTTGGCAGCTAAAAAGTAATGTCGTGACAATTCTCCTACCGCCTTTGAAATGCTCTTATAGCAGTTATACCTGAGGTGGAAGTCAGGCCAGCCCCCGATGGAAATACAGCAGCACAGTCTTAAGCGTCTTGTGACGCCTGCTGACATCTGCCGTGAAAAAAGGAGGGTAGTCCACCATCGCTCTTTTGCGAACAACCTGTCACTGGAAAATCAGTATCAATCTTTTTTCCCCTTGTCCTATCAACTAAGGCCCAAGGAAAGAAAAATTGGTCTACGGGAACGCATTACCTGGAGATCAGTGGGATGTAATACAATATGAGGGCAAATTTCATTTCCCAGACCAGTACCCGGCTGCAGGCTGCAGTACAGCCACGCACAGATTTACATAGACAACTCTGCTACACTGCCAGGTTTTAAGAAATTGGCCCAGGGTGATTTCTATACAAGCAGGTGATTTTATTTCTCATAAATTAAACTGTAGGAATGTCAAAGGCAGCCATGACATGCTCAGAGAGATCGATCCACTACATCTCACATGGCGTCATCTGTCCCTTCTCCTCTCCTTCTGCTCCCGGTCAATTCTAATGTTCCGAAATTGAAAATCTGACTGGGAGAGGATACCTTCCTCATTCCACCGGTGCAGGAAAGGCTAGGAATGCATACACGACATTAGTATTGTAATTTTGTCTCCTCCTCCTTAATTTTTCCTTGTTTTTCCCCTCTGTGAAACATCGTCACGCGTTTTTGCATGAAGCTAAGCTACTATCAAATCCACAATTAAACCCAGGCTTTGGGAAATAATTTAAAGATCAAAGCCTATAGGTAAACTGATAGAAATTAGATACAAACAATCCAGACTCATGTAACAAAGCATGCATACTGCAGTGATAATTCTCTAAAATTACAAAATCCTGTGCATAGATATACATAGCTGACCAAGACTGAAGATAAGTTTTAAATGTAAAATCAAGGGTAAACTTCCATTAAGTTCAAGAGATTGTAATTAGTTCCCTGATATTTGCCAGAACTTAGTCTCCTAAATACCTAATTGCTTTCTGCTAATGAAATTTGGGTATTTTGCAAAAAGAATCCTAATCTATTCTGAATCTGTTGGCAAACCAGGAATTGGAATTATTCAGGAGACAGCTGTGAAGTTCTTATTTGACCTTAATTGTTTGTCATTCTTTACAGTGGCAGAAAGTGTTATGGAAGAAAAATAAAAGGGAGGATTATCTGTTAAAAATATTCTATTTTAGGAATCAGAAGAATAAATTTTAAGAACATGGAGATCAGAAGGTAAATCTAAGAAATACACGTACATTTTTTTAGATGGTATAACGCTACTCATGCGTAGCCCATAACTCTTAATTCCAGACTTACCTCTGCAGTACTGCCCATCTTTCTACACAGTGCCAGCACCGCACATTTTTTTCTTTAATGAAAATTTCACTTTTCTGATTTCAGAACATGCTGAAATCTATCCAGCGTGTATTTTTGGCCCACCCTTCGACGTACTCGCACCCAGATGTGTTACAGATGTACTCTCTATTTCATTATACACACTGCTAGTGAAAATACTGAAGACAGCGGAGAGTACGTGCGCCCCACGGGAAGCCATCTGAAACGGCCCTCCTGGTTGACAGCAAACCACTGATAACAGAGCTTTGACTGCGTTTTTTCAACAAGTGGCACAACCACCTCATCCTGCATTTCTCTAAGTCATACTTTCTTATTGCACACGGGAGACTGTCACACGGGACTGAATTCAATGTCTTCCTAAAGTCAGGAGAATATTATCTGTCCTGCTTTCCACTTACCTTATTGCCTAACCTCCAGCCCACTGCCTTGTCAAGGAAAGAAATCAGATTATCAAGAACAAATAATAGTAAATCAATTCTGGTTCGGTTGTTTCTTATCACCTTATTACTCTCCATGTGCTTATAAGCTAAAAATTGCATTATCGGTGACAAGAAAATAGCAATACAGATAACACGTACTTTATGAATTTGCAGGACAATGTAGAGCGGGTACATCAGTAAAGTGTCGGCAAAGCCCCGGGCAGACATGACTGATAACAGACCCAAAACTACTCAATCCCCCATCCTAGACAGACTTCGCTTCACTAACTTTCCTTTCAAACATATCACAGCCAAGATTCCGGCTCTGTCCTTACCCTGGTAATTATTTTTTCCTCAACTATTTGCTACCAATGCCACCAGCTGCCAGGCAGGTGTCTTCCAGATGGTGACACTGGCTGGGACCACTCAAGTTCAGCTCGCTGGGCTCCCAGATCCATACTCCCACTTGTGTCCCCACAACCACCCGTTAGCAGCGAGTCCCTAGACCGGTATCATCTGGAAAAAAAAAAAAAACAAACCCACCCACCACTGACAAACCTAATGAAACTTCAGCCTCGCTCAGAATAAGGCTCAAGGTGCCGGTGTCCTACCAGGCAAAGTTAATATTGGAGGGAGCTACTGATGACAGCGAAGCCGCTATCAGCTGGACAGATTTATACACAGGACTGCAGCGCACAGCACTGCTCATAAAATATCGCCATCTCGCTGAAGCAGTCCGTGTCTTCGCCACGTTTACTATCGTAAATGTATTCATTGTAAACTTGCGGCTATGGCATTGTCTGTAGCCTGTAAATTATAACAGGATTCTTATATGTACCTCCCGAAATTGGTAATTCTGTGCAAAAGCATCCTGCAGCTCAAATTACAATGAATGCATCTGTTAATTTAGCTAATCAGCAGTTGTATTAACTACCTACAAAACAGGGAATAAGAACTGTTGGGTGACTATCTTATCAGCAAAAAAAAAACCCAGTAATGCTGATGCTTTTTTGATGGCACGTCTCATTATAAATAGGTTACCGTAATATAATTTCAGCTGAAACAACAGTAATGTATTATCAATCTGTAACAGGGTAATGGCCATATACACAAGATAATACAGCTAAAGGATGCCTGTTTGAAATATTTTTGGAGATGTAATGTTAACAGGCAATACCGAAATTCATCCTTTCCTCTTACTTCGTATACAACACGTGAACTTAGTCATTAATTTATTGCAAATTGTTTGTAATCCCAATTCTGCCTATATTTTAGATGAGATTTTGCTGGAACTATCACTGCATTTAGACACACTAAGAAAACTTAGACAGCAGATTGCTACAATTTTGGTTCTCACAATGATAAGGTTTTGATCTGCATCTCAGTCTAAACCGGGTCTTGTCTGCAATACTTCGATAGCTACCACAGAAGCTCCAGAGCAAGAGCCAGAAACCTGCAATGAAGGAGACAGGAATCTTAAATTGCTTGAGTCCGGTGCTGCCTGCCATCTACTTTTTCACTGTCAATTCATATATCAACTTTTCAACTGGAACGGATTATATTTAACACCAACCGTCTTAGCAAAGTCCACACGGTGTGAATTTACAACCCGGTTAAAGAAGGAAAGAAATACTTCATACATGGTCTGATAGTAGAGCACGCCAAGAGAAATATTCGACTGAGATTCCCAATGAGGCAATGCGGGATCGGTCCACCCCGCGACCTCAGGTGAGCCGGGGAGACGGCGCTTCTCCCAAGCAGAGGAGTAGTTTCTCAATAGTGCGTTGGTGGGTTTGTTGTTGTTTTCCCGTACATAAATCAATAAATTATTCTCTAAGAAATTATTCTCTAAGAATATTTGCTGCTCCGTGTCACAGCATTTCCGCATTCTTGCGACGGGGAGCTACAGAGATGGACTTACTGTCTCGTTAATGGGGGAAGATACGGCCAAATCCCCCAAATGAATCACAGTTAAGAAGTGGCAGGAGCAGAAGAAATAAGACGTGATGTGCTCCAGCGCTGCAGCTTCTCCTTGCTTTTGGAAAGCTACCGCTTTTTTCATAGCCGTGTTGTCAGTGTATTTCCAAGACTAGTTTTTAACGCAGATTCTCATTACTTCAGTCTGGTCTTTAACACGTGTCTGTTTACTTTATCAATGGCTTTTGAAGCAGCCTTCAAAGACACTTGCTTAAAATAGGCTTTCCATCCACTAATTAAACCTTAACAATCCCTTGTAATGAGCAACACATTTTTTTCCCCAAAAATGTAAATGTCTAAGGTGGCTGCTCATGTCAGTACTGAAGGGAGAGGTCATTTCTGAAGGATCCTCCATCACAAACATCAGAGAACAGTAAAGTCATTGAAGGGCATCCAAAGCAGAAGCAATTTTCTCACAGTCTTGACACCTTCTAGTAAATTAGTCACTTGTCGAGGAAAATGACAGCTATATAGCAATAGAAAAGCCTGTAAAGCTCTTCATTTACTGTTAAAAATGTTGTCTATGTCACTGTCAAGCAACAGTAACTTCTCCACCCTGTTTTACTCGAGTGCCCTATCTCAGGGGCTTTTTGCAAATCATGCCTTAATGAAATTTAAATAACAACTATATTTCTTAGTTCTGAATGCCACTTTTCTCTTACCTGCATGATTGTCTTGTGAACACGTTAGTCCACTGAAGCTGATACACAAAATGAAAGGCTGTTGTAATTAGTGTAATATCTTTCCAAGATAAAGCCACGAAAACTGCAGCTTCAGACAGCTGTCATCTCTTTGGCTATTCTGCTTATTATTCACAGACAAATTCTGATATCTTCTGCATGTTATATAGTACGTTTACATGCAATTCCAGTGAAAACACTCATGGAACAAGATCTGTAAGCATCCATCTCAGATTCTAGCCTAGAGAAAGAACGGACCTTGAAAGTCATTTCAGACTTAATTCTCCCTCAGCACAGTCATCGTTCTAAATAGGTACACATAAATGTGTGCTTTCTTTCTTTAGAAATAATTTATATGAATTCAATGCCCTTATATAATTGTCTAGATGTGACAGTCACTGAAAACTGAAATCCTCTTATTTACATGACAGTCAGGATACGGACAGCAAAAGAAGAAAATATTCTAAGAACGGATGCTCTAAGGAACAGCAAGACTGATTATCTTCAGTGGTAAAAGGGTAATTGCTGTTACATGGTAAAAAAGAAATTGGGCAGATTCATATAAACAGTCTTTGGAGAATAAGCACTTACTGGCTAAAGACGCTGACACATTATGCAAGCCAATTACTGGTGGTGATACCTCGAATGTAAACTCATTTGTAGGACGCCTGAATAGTGCAGGAAAGCATCTATCTGTAACACCTGGTGTTCTTCCACTGATGGCACAGATTCCCCTGAAAAGACCTGCAGACTCGCAGAATCGTACAATACAATTTAGAACAGAAGGGGCCTCTGAAGATCCAACACCTGCTCCAAGTGGGACCGACCTCAAAGTTAGGAAAGGCTGCTCAAGACCTTATTCAGCTGATTTTTTAGTGTCTCCAAGGAATCTACAGTCTTTCTGGGAATTTTCCTCACTACAGCCTACGACTGTTATCTTCTGTTATTTCCCTGTGCACCTCTGGGAAGAGTGTGGCTCCACCTTCTAAAGGGGCTACTCCCTGACAGTTTGGTGACACAGCAGCTCTTCACACCAGCCAGCTGCTCTTGAAGCGTTCCAGCAGCAGCGAGGTGAGGTATAAACAGCAGCTTTATGAAAGTTGTCCTTACTAAACACTTCTACAGATAAGATACAGAACCGCCGATAATCTAGAAGCTTGTTTTTCAGAAGCAATACGCTCAGAGTTCGCAGCTTGGTTTCAGCTGCCTTCTCCATGGAGATCACTCCCCTTTGTGGGAAACATCTTGAAAATCTTCCATGGGTTTCATCTGAGAACTCATTTTCCTGAAACCCCTCTCATCCTCAATAAGACCTAGCAGCTTGGTTCAATCACAACACGGTATTATAAAAACCAAAGCTGTTGGCAAAACCCACAGTTAATTACAAAAAGTGAACATGGCACTGAAACAAATTTTGCTTAAACCCACCAGGTTATGAGATTCTTTTTCCATGATTAGCCCACACATAGCACATAGCCTATGTAATTGTTGGAGGACTCTCTACAGAGCAAAAATAAACGTGATACTCTTCTATTATACTTCAAATTCTGTCAGAGTAAGATTAATACAAAGTTCGTGCAACTACTGGAGCATAAAGATTACCCTCCCTTCACAGGGAGATTGAAGAATACATTTTAGGACATCTCAATTTACGGAGCTCTCTTTTGAAAACCTTGTGGAAAGGCTTGTGGTCAAAACCTAATTAAAGATATTTACTCCTTTGAGCTTTAGTTTAAAACACATTTCTTCTTTCAAACACAGCCCACATACTGTCAGGGCTTTTCTTTCTTTTCCTTTGTTTCCAGATTATATAAGAAATTCACTTCATCTTTAAAGAATAGTTTCTGCCCTCGTGAAGGAGTAAATTATTATGTCAAGTTTCTTCAGTTAGCATACCTGTATGGTAATTTTTTTTTTCAATAAAAATAACCTTTTCTTAAAGGGTTCATTAGATTTCCCAGGAGACTGATAGCAGCCAAATCTCCAGCCATCTGCAGGAACCACTACAGACTCTGATCACACACTGAACAGTGGAATTCTTCTCAACGCTTTTATTCAGACAAGGGGATCGCTGTATTTTCCAAGCGCTTAATCACGCCGAGGGCAGGAGCCCAAATCCTTTACCCACGCTGAACTTCTCTAATAGCCTTAACGAGCATCAGGCCTCAGGAAAATTATTACTAAAATTTAAAATCACGAGGAAATTATCCTTTCCATTTTTAGCACCAGGAACAGATTACTTCATAGAGGCCCATAGACAAAAGTAGTTCTTTCAAAGCCCGCGTGCTTCATCTTCAGGCAGAAGAGCAAGTCACTGCAGAGAGACTTAACACCAAGCAAAAATCCCCTCCCACGCTCCAGCACACTGTCGTGCTACTTTATCGTCCAGCACAGCAGCAGAACTGTGCAACGGGTCCCCCTTCCAATACCGCGTTATTTTAAGCGCTTCAGTCAGTTTCCAAATTAGCTACTGTAAAAGAGTAAAGACCCTGCTCAAATGCCACACTCCAACTTCTTAAATATTTGGAGGCTGCGTGGAGAACACTTACCCCTTGACTGCAAACCGTGTCCACACGCCTCACCATGTCCCGGCACAGCCTGTCTCACCGAATCTGGCACCAGCACACAGTGACTCCAGCGGTGGGTCTTCCACCTGCCAGAGGAAAAGGTTAACAATTTAGTGGTTAAAACAGGAAAACAGTTAACACATCCAAGCGAAAATTTCAGTTAGAATGATGATATACTGCGGACACTTAAGGAAAAATAGAGACCAAAAGCTGCAATTACTCCTTAAACAAGCATCGTGAACTGAAATTCGGATGCAAGGTTCACCTTCGAGAAAGCCACATCATCCTCCAACCATGTTTCCCGTTCTCATTTTTGTAGGGCAAGCTTCAGAGCCACATCAAATGCGCAGGAAACATCTTCAGCGGGCTTTGCAATCAGGCTCTCCTCCTGCGAGCCCACTCTCACACAACTGATGCTGCACCCAATCTGCTCTCTGTGCTGGGACGGGTGCCAGTCAAGAACAGGAGGACGCAGTGACGCGGTACGGAGCCAGGCAGAGCTGGGTGCTGTGACTCCTGCCGTGGCACCACCTTCAGCTCCCCGCTCTGCTCGGAGACCGTGAGCTACAGGATGTGCGGGCTGGAGATTTATATGCAAGGATATAATGCTTTTCTATTTACTAATATTGTATAACAGATGGGTCACAGAATTTTAATGAAGAGCGGTGAGTAATTGCCCTATTGTACTATTTGTCTAATCAGAATTTTTTAAAGTGCATATTATTCACTGGAGTGAGAGCATCAGGGGAAAAGATAAGAGTTTCTGCAATAAGCATACAATTATGATTAAGGCAGCTGAGTGCTTGTGGTCCCAAAATAGCTTACATTGATTTTCAGATACATTGAGGGGGGAGTTCCCAGTAATAGCTTCCTTGAACACATTGAACCCTGAGGTTACCATTTCTAGGAGCTGTGTCTATTGGCGCTTGTTCCGATGATGACAGACCTACTGAAATCTCCAATTTGAACTCTACTTCTACACGCTTTGCAAGGTTTATTTTTCACACATTGTTATTTGCTTATAACTCTGCATTTTACAGATTTATGTCATTTTCTGGTGGAAATGGGGCAGGACAATGGAGCCATTTCTAGACAAGTGAAAACCCACAAGCAAGAGACTGATTCCAAGCTAACACTTTTTACCTGTACACTGGACAGACAGGAATATCCTCACATTCTCTTTCCTCATACAAGGTGTCCGGGCATGCCTGTCCCCCGTTGGCAGCATCCTGAACGATAATCCTGTACCGGGACTGCTTAACTGCAGTGGCATTGACTGTAAAATAAAGAAAAAACTTGCTTTCCCGACACAGATGGCAGCCGGAGTTAGTGATCCAGCTGTCTTGGTTAAAAACATGCTTTGTGTTCCGTTTATGCTTTGAAACCATGAGCACTCTGGCACTACCCAAAGAAGGGAGGGAGCGGTACAGTGGATGAAAAGCCACCATTAATTGGTTTAAAATTACCAGTAGTTCAGCAGAACTGCACCTGGAAGGCTGATAAATCAACAGCCTAAAGACATGCATCAAAAAATGTCTATTTAAGAGAGCAACAGATCAGACAAGAAAATCAGTATGAGCAAATACTTAAACACCTGAACATGAGAAAAGAATAAAAACGACAACAACAAAAAAACCCTGAACTGTCACACTGGAAGATTTTGCTTCTGAAAACACGTTCTGGTGGTCTCACATTGCTACCGGTAACACTTTTTATGGGTCTAGAAACCATAGATGATAACTTCCTGATAAGAAAACCATTGCAACCAAGCGAAGCTGACTCTCTATTTAACCCGAGTTGATGCAAGACCAATCCACCTGGAAACCCAGTTCACAAAATCTTCAGTACAGAATGCATCATGAAAGACAAGGATGAGATTTATCTATATATCTCTATAGCTAAAACACCCACAATCCTTGGCTGCGTAAGCGGTAAGCACAAACCGAGAGCTGGTTTAACTGCTGCGTGTGGCATCAGTACCTCTTTGGGAAATGTATTCGTGCTTCAAAAACAGATGCTAGAAAACTGAAAAGGGATCTCAACAGGACTTCATAAAGGATTCCAGACCAGGGAAACATCTTCTACCAGTGGACTTCATCAGATTTGTCCAAGAGAGGAAAGCGGTGTGTAAATGAGCCCGCATACGAGCATTATGGTTCCAGCTCAAGATAGGGTCAAAGCTGCAGCAGCAATGAGACACTGGCACTGGTTGCCCAGAGCAGCTGTGGCTGCCCCATCCCTGGAGGTGTTCAAGGCCAGGCTGGATAGGGCTTTGAGCAACCTGGTCCGGTGGGAGGTGTCCCTGCCCAGGGCAGGGGGGTTGGAACTCGATGATCTTGAAGGTCGCTTCCAACCTAAACCGTTCTGTGATTCTAAGATTACAGTGCATTAGAGTAGAAGGAAAACTGAGGAAAAGTCACACCATGAACACAAAGTACAAGCACAGACCTTCAACACTTCCAGGGAGGGGGCATCCACAACTGCTCTGGGCAACCTGTGCCAGTGTCTCACAACCCTCACAATAAAGAATTTCTTCTGAATATCTAATCTAAATCCCCTCTTTCAGTTTAAAACTGTGACCCCTCCTCCTATCACCACATTCCCTGATAAAGAGTCCCTCCCCAGCTTTCCTGTAGGCCCCCTTTAGGTACTGGAAGGCTGTCTCCCTGGAGACTTCTCCAGACCAAACAACCCCAACTCTCTCAGCCTATCTTCATAGGAGAGGTCTTCCACCCCTCTGATCATCTTCGTGGCCCTACGCTGACTTCCTCCAACAGGTCCACATCCTTCTTATGTTGGGAGGGCCCCAGAGCTGGACAGAGTACTCCTGGTGGGGTCTCACCAGAGAAGAGTAGAGGGGCAGAATCACCTCCCTTGACCTGCTGGCAACGCTTCTGATGCAGCCCAGGATACGGTTGGCTATCTGGGCTGTGAGCGCACATTGTCGGCTCATGTTGAGCTTCTCATCAACCAACACCCTCAAATCCTTCTGCTCAGGGCTGCTCTCAATCCATTCTCCACCCAGCCTGTATTTGTGTTTGGGATTGCTGTGACCCAGGTGCAGGACCTTGCACTCGGCCTTGATGAACTTCATGAGGTTTGCACAGGCCCGCCTCTCAAGCCTGTCCAAGTCCCTCGGGATGGTATTCCTTCCCTCCAGAGTGTCGACCACACCACACAGCTCGGTGTCATTAGCAAGCTTGCTGAGTATGCACTCCATCCCACTGTCCATGTCACTGACAAAGATGTTAAACAGCACCAGTCCCAGTACCAACCCCTGTGGAATGCCACTTGTCACTGGTCTCCACTACATTGAGCCATTGACCACAACTCTCTGAGTGTGACCATCCAGCCAATTCCTTATCCACCAGGTGGTCCATCCATCAAATCCACGGCTCTCCAATTTAGAGGCAAGGATGTTGCGTGGGACAGTGTTTGCTGTAGGACTCTCGTTGGCCATGTTCCAGTATTATCATAAATAACGGACATCTATTAGCCAACTGACTGCAAGCAGCTTTGCAGCGAAGGACACGGGAGTCCTGATGGACATGTTGACCATGAGGCAGCAATGTGCCTTTGCAGCAAAGAAGGGCCACAGCATCGTGGGGTCCATTAGGAAGAGGATCACCAGCAGGTCGAGGGAGGTGATCTTCTC
This sequence comes from Vanellus vanellus, assembly GCF_965231255.1. Lineage (NCBI taxonomy): Eukaryota > Metazoa > Chordata > Aves > Charadriiformes > Charadriidae > Vanellus > Vanellus vanellus. Next base: position 7,493,813 of record NC_138910.1, read on the forward strand.
CCTCTCATCAGCACTGGTAAGAAATCTGGGTACCACGTCCAGTTCTGGGCCTCCCCAGGAGGAGGAGGACACGGGCATAATGGAGTGAGTCCAGTGAACAGCCACAAAGACTATTTAGGGACTGGTGCACCAGACACAGAAGAAACCAGGAAAGCTGAGACTCTTCAGTGTGGAGAGGAGAAAGCTCATGGGATCTTATCGATGTGTGTCAATACCCGATGGTAGGCAGTAGAGGAGACAGAAGCAGACGCTTTTTGCAGTGATACCCACTGTGAGATTTTTCAAGCAGCTGAGTACCCATGTACCAGTGATTTAATTCAAGTCACTGTTCCTCAGCTTCCTGATAAAAGTTTCATGTGTCAAAAATCTACCACTTCCCTTAATTAGAGCAGCTATGCTGTCAAAAAAAGGAGATTAAATTCATTGGGCATAATTTGGTCTCAATAAATCCATACTGGCCAGTTTATCAGAATCTGATTCTTGAAATCTTTATATCTTAAGTTACTGCTTCTTCTTGTGTTTTTCTAAATAACAAAGTTGGGATAAGTAATCTACATCTTCCTCGATCCTTCTTTTTTTTTTTGGGGGGGGGGGGGGGGGGGAGAGGGAGGTGGGCAAGATGTTGGTTGGTTGGTTTGGTTTGTCTTGGTAGTACTGGGTTTTAGTCAGTTCCTTTGGACTTAGCAATTGCTCACCCAGAAGACAGCCACTAGATGCTCTGGTGTCACTTTATTACTTCCTTCTCTATACACACAGCCCTACTGACATGGAAACACCCGATTTATAGAAATACTTATTCTTTAGTCCATTCCTCTCCTGGCTGCAGACAGGAAACAACAGCAGCAACTGCACATTCCCCATGTTGTGTTTCCCTCGTTTCTCAGGAAGTAGTGGACAAATATTTCATTCAGCTTTCCCTTACTTCTAATCCATCTATGTAATTCTTGTTATCCAATATCCTCCTATAGCTTTATTTGCATTCTCGATTTCTATACTATATTTTTTAATTCACCTTCAGTTACATGCTTGTTTCTAATTTTTGTGAAACGATTTGACAATCAAAAAGGAAACAAGGTTCTGAACAATTCTGACGATGACAAAAGCTAAAAACGGGGCTATGCAAGCTGTGTTTGATGTTTTCTCTTCGTGGTTTGAAGCTCGAACACACAAGTCATACACAGACCTACACACACGTTGTACCCCTCTGCTACTGGCTTTCCACTAGAATAGTTTCAGGATCGAAACTAAGAGTCCAGTTGGGCTTTAGCCCTTCTTACAGTCTTTCTTGGTAGTTTACAGGTCTTCTACACTCCTGACTGCATAGAACACGTTCCCAAGCAGTATAGCTACCAATTTTCTCAGTTTGTTGAAGTCTGTCTTTTTTTTAAATGTCTTGCTGATATTGCCACCCTTCCCTTCTCCTAAGAACCGTGAACTCTATCACTTTGTGATGATTTTCATTCAAATTATCTACCATCACTAGAATCTTAGCCATTTCCTTCCTATTAATCAGTGCCAAATCTAAATGAGCTTCCCACAGTAATTTTCTCCACCTCACGAAACTAAATTATCCTCAACATTTATTGCACATTACTCGAACCCCATTTTCAAAATTGAATTTCCTCATTGGCTTTTCTACAGCATTCCTTACAAATGTTAATGAACGTAATTTTTATATCTCATTTAGAATTGCTATAGCCTGATTTTCCAGAGTATTAGCATTACGTAGGACTGTCCTTTTAAAGAAGAACTTCAGCTGATTTCAAGTATGGCTATGACTGCTTGTCCTCCTGAGAAAAAAAAGAAGCCTCGGTTTCTCAAGAGAATCTTAACTTCTGTGTCCTTGACTTTGCAACTCAGATAATACTGTTTGAGAAATTTGGGAGTGCCTTACCTCTGCGTCCACTCCCACCTCCCTGTCCAACCAGTCTCCCTCTCCTCATACACACTGCCGTACAACTCCTCCTCTCAGTCCACTCCTCTCATTCCTCCTTTGCCCTTGCATCTTGCCTTCCTCTGCCTTTGACCCCCAGGGCTTCCCCGGTACCCTGCCCAGGGCTTGGAAAGGTGCATCACCGTTCTCAGGTGAAGGACAAAAATCCTTGCTCGCTACTGTAAAGTCTGCTGTATCTGGTCCAGCTTTTACAGGGAACGTTCAGCTTCACACCCTTTGCTCGCGACCAAAGGGAAAGGCAAGGCCTGCTCAACCCGAGACTCAGCACACAGAGAATAAGGACAGCCTCTCCAAACCGGAGCTGTCTTCAGTATTTTTGTGCAGATAAGAGCTGTTGAAGGGTTAAGTCTTTAACTCTGGCCAGCTCTGGTTGGGTATCTGTTTATGAGAACTGAAAGGGGCAGATCCTTGACCGAAACGGCCTGATACAAGGTAGGGGCCACTGGCATTTCTTACCGTGGCACGCCATGCATTTTATCTGCTTTTACTCCATCTTGTTCCAAATCTGATTTAAGGCATGGGGAAATAAACAGGACAGTTACTACCTCATATTTCACGTAAACTTGTTTAGAGAATTAAGCAACAGTGAAATTTCTAACCTCCTCCCCCAGACAACCAATGCCCAGAAGAGGAGAGGTACTTACAGGTACCATCTATTTTCAGGAGGGAGATGAAAAATGTTATTTATTGTCAGGTGTTTGGGGTGGGTTTTTTTAAATCTCCCCATTTTAAATCTATGCTGACAGACCAGAGAGCACATCACCCATTTGAAAGCCGTTACCTCCCCAGGACACCTTCACCAGCCGTTATGGAGGTGACAGAGGAAAATCTACACGCTGCTCATTCAAACCATTTCATAGTCTGAAACCTCCATATTGATTCTTTGATTCTTGTTTCGATTCATCCTCAACGACCCATTAAAACAGATATATTATCGGAGACTGCGGTAGACAGTTGTCACCTTTAAGTATCTGAAATGGCAGAGAATCAATAACTTGCAACAACCTCCCTGTTCCTGCCTCACCAACAGGTGTTTGGATTCAACTGCACTTCTTTTGTGAATTATGTTGTCCGTCCATCTGTTATTGCCCTAAGTTCACCGCTGTCTACGCTTCCGAGGTATGAGATAATCCTTCCCCAGAAGACAGCCTGGTGCCTGGTGACATTTAAATGTAGGGAAAATGCCAGCTTTTTTATTGTTAGATAGTAAAGTTGGACGCAGTTTCTCAAATAAACTACCAACAGCTTAACTGGTAAAGTTCTGTGTGAACCTGATTTAGTGATTGCATGTTTGTCTAAGCTCTGATCTTATGCCGCTACGCATTTAATTTTAAATCTGCCAGGCAATACCTGTTCCTGCTTGATCTGCTTAGTAATTCACCATCTGTATATTGTTTTCATTAAATGCAACTCTTCTATGAAAAAAACCAAACCCCTTAACAACTCACATACATATAGCGGTTTTTAAATTTCATTATCGTGCTGAGGTTTTAATTGCGCAATGCAAATGAAAAAAAAAAAAAATCTCCCAATGTAGCCGCATCAATCTAGCAAATCTAGCAAAAAGCAAACTCCCCCAACTAAGAAGTTTTAATTTAGAATTATATTAAAATGATAACACTGCCAAGGAGGTTAAATAATTAATTTCTTCTCATTTTAATCGTAGACTATTATTTAATAAACAAAGTAATTTACCAGGTAATTTATTCTGCTTCTTCATAGGCAGCTCATTTAAAGTCTAAAAATAAATTGCTAATTAAAACAGGATTCACTGTTTTAGAAAGCAACTAATTTTCCTGTAAAATCTAACAGGGACTGTGCTAGAGCATCCACTGAGAATCTTTGAAGGGCAAGGAAGCCACCGACAAAAATGAAATATTCTGGTAACTGAGAAGGCTTTAATCTGAACAATTAATGAAACACACAAATTTGTCACAAAACCCAACATTAGATCATTACAAAGAAACTTTGCCAAACGCCTAGTGTACAAATGCTAAACGACTAAATCAAAGAAACGTACGGTCCTTGAAAAACCACGAAGCAGAGGAGCTATTTGCACGACCCTGTATGTACATCCAGGTTGGCCAAGAGCAATAAATTTCATAAAATGCAGCAATTCCATGTCCAGCCACACAATGCTGCGACCCTTGGCCTTCTGACTTTGAAGGCAGAAGCCCAGAAGGAATTTATTCCAGGTAAAGAGAACTTAAATCTCCAAATCTGCTCACGAGGATACCACCTCCCTTAACAACCTCACTGTCAACAAACCCCAAAGTCAAAACCTCATTCAGATGAGTGCCCTAAGAATTATTAGGCTGACATCAGCTACAACTACCGTACATTTCTAGGCCTAGTCTCTAATTTTTCCACAAATTTTAAGCTCTTCTTAAAGGCTTACCGGGCTGACATGCTGTTGGGCAGCGAGTCCACTCACTGAAAGACGTAACAAGACAGTCTTTCTTGCAGAGGAGGAGACACGGCCGCACGGTCTCAGGTCTGATGGACTCTGGACATCTATCAATGCAAATGCAAACATAAAATATAATAAAAAATTAAAGCTATGGGAAAATTATTTACTCCTAAGACTCTCACAGGGCTGTAAGCATACTGCCATACCAAAGATATCATTTCTACTCATAGCAAGTCTCATTTTGTGATTATTTTTTTTTATTCACTTTTAACTCCTAAATGAAAAATATGTCATGCCTATTCTAATAGAAGTTTCAGACACAGACAGGTAATATTTAAAAACCCAAAGGGTGGAAAAGGGACAATTTTCTGGGATCAGGCAGATCTTGCATTTCAAATGGGGGAGCAGAAAGGGAATTACTCTTTTTTAATTTTTATTATTTAGGAAGATCACTCAAAAATACTGAGTAATGCATGCAATCCCAAATGACCCCATTTGAAAGAGGAATATGCCACTAAACCCCACTAGGAAAAAAAAAAAAATCTTAAAGCCATGATTCTGTTGCTGAGATAGTAATAAGATACTTAGAGGTATAATTAAAAAAAAAATAAATATAAGGAGACGTATCTTCTCATTAAGTATGATTATCCTAGAGGGCAGATTTCTGTTATCTGACAGAAGACCTTTAAATATTTTTCAGCAAAAATTTTAGTTTTATTTGGCCTTCTATGCCTTCCACTGTCTTTGGATACGGTATAGCTTTTCTTCATGAAATCAGGAAAAACGCAGAATACAAAAACTTACAGTATGCCAACACAAAAAGGTTATTTATTTACATAGCCTATCCCATTTTTGAAGCCACATTAACAGTAGGCTTTCACCACAGCAGCTCTAAGCCCAACATTACTTTGGGTCAGTTTGCATCAACTCAAGCCTAAAAGAGAACCAGACCGGTCCAGACCCTCCTGGGCAGTAACAAGGTACTATTTAATTCTGAAACACGGAGGTTTTATTCCTTCACTTAGAACTGTCTTCCTAAATACTTTTACAGGTTTAATTTTAAAGACGATTATCACTGTAAGAACAATAGGCAGCACAGCAGCAAAAGAAACAATTTCAGTAAGAAGCTCTTTCGAGGCCGCAGCAGTCCTGTTTGATCCAGCCACTTCCATCACACAAGGAATGCCGTGGCAGTGAAGTTTCCACACCAAAGCCACTAAGAGCCCCTTTCTGAAGTCCCCAGTACGCAAAGCTCTTCTTTTTGCAGGATTTTTCCCTTCATGTACTTCACTTAAGTATTTACTTACCCCCTCCGGTTCCATTTCCCCTTACACCATCTCAAAAGCGGAGGGGGTAAACAACTATTTTAGACATTACGTAGATCTATAAACAATATGTTTAATTAGGTAAAGTTACAGCATATCAAAGGATTCTAGGTATAAATGAATACTAGGTTACTTTCCTTTCATTTAATTAGTCTCATTAACCTCAAGAATTTTAATTAACTTTACTGAAATCAACAGTCTGCTTATACGAACAGGATTGTTTTGAGAGCTACAATAAGAAATGAAACTCAGTTGTAAGTCTCTAGACTCATTAACAGTGCAAAAAATAATTAGCAATGTCTTGATTTTGCGATATGAGGGAGAACACCTGTGCTATTTATTTTCCTCATCTAGTAAAGCAAAGCACAATTCAGAATATTTGTACTGCAGAATACCCAATCTTCTTGTGTTGGTATCACATAGAAGTTATATCAATCAACCGAAGATTATAGATCACACATATGGTTCTGCCTTATCGTGGTGTAAATATAATGCAAACTCTATTTACTTTTTCTATTTTATTAGAGCACAGTTAATAATGTGTTGATGACTGTTATATTCCTATGTACTTTATATTTTCCTCACACCTGTCCTTCAGGAAAAATATTTGCAGAGAACTGTAAATTAGAATAACAGCAAAAACTCCACACCACTAAAAACATACATTTTGCTTGGATTTACACAGAAAATTAAAAATGGGCTAGCTATTTATTTTCGTTACTTATTAGAATCGCTTTCATAGTAGTGATGGAGTAGCAGCTGGAGAATTAGTCGCGAACTGAAATTATTTTCAAAGCTGCAGATCCCATACACTAGCTGAAAACGCCTTCATATGTCATGTCTTGTAACTACAAATAATTACTAATAACCTTTCTTAAAATACCTTTTAGGTGTGACCTGGCCAGAACTGCTCTTCATGCAGAAGACTTTCCTTGTCTGTACGCCCACTCCACAAGCGGCGTCTCCGCTCCAATTCGCGGTGGCATTGAGCGCAGTTACCAGCGCGGCTTCAGAGCAGGAGCTCCAGGGAGAAGTTTCCCAGAAGAAATGCGCGCACGGGTGGTCGTTACAGGCACGGTGCTCCTGCAGGGCTCGGTCAGGAGGACAGGCTTTTCCACCTGGAAAGAGCCAAGAGAACGCCATATTTTATCTTACTGCATGTGGAAAAATAGAAAAATAAATAAAAATGTTCGGTTTGCTTAATATCTTTTTTTTCGCCCATTTAAAAGAAAAAATAAATAAATAAAGCTTGAATAAAGCTGTTGACCTTTATGGCTGCAATAACAACCTTCTAAAATATTGTTTCCCCATTAAACTAGCCTTGCATAAAATTGTATTCCAACGCATAATGGAAACAGAAACAGGCAAAGTATATTTCTGAGTTACCTTATTGATACTCCTACACGCAGCCGAGTGGATTCCATTTAAATGCCAGTATCACTCAGCAAACATGCAATTAGGTTTAAAGACAAATTAAGCATTATTTTTATGTTCATTCTCCTCGCTAATTTCCCAAGGAGGAACATTTCTTTTTAATATTTGGACTCTATTCACGGGTTGCCTGGAAGAGCTGAGCTGTAGCGGGTGCTGAACCGCACTGACGGAGGAATGGATCAAACGATACCCACACCTGCAAACCGGGGGGGGGGGGGGACCTGAAAGATAGGTTTTGAGGACGAAGCCTTTACTTTTCTGAAGCAGCATCCTTCAAACTGGAGTCCAAAGATTTTGCTAAGCGACCGCACTTTGTCAACAACTCGTACGAAAGCCACAAAGCACAGGAGTTTGAACCGCCTCCCCAGAAGCTTTAACACTCTAGCCGGCAGCCTGAATTTATCCCATAAAAGCAGCAGATGTTCGCAGCTCAAAAGCTAAGGAGTAATGCAGTGAAATTGTAACGGTAAGCGTTGTCGTTTCAGGAAGAAAGAGGTAAAAAATGCCTAAAATCAAAACCATTCTCTTCCAGGAGGGAGAATCTGGCAACTCACGGCCAAAGTGCTGCAGGTTTTGAAAGAACTGAAGCGTTGGGGCCGGATGGTACAAGGTTCAGAGCACCTTTACGCCCCACTAAAATCAACAGGAGATGAAGGGATATTGCTGCTCAGAGGGATGCCTATCGCCTTGCAGGACTGAGCCTTCTCAAATAAGGTATGACCCCGAACGGCCACAATGAATAGTACTGAGAAAAGAAAGAGAAGGATAGAAACTTCTTAGCACACCGATTTGGATAATCACGTCACATTACCATTCATCTTTTCACGATAATGGACTGTTCCAGAAAGTGCTCAGTCTCAGAAATCTTTAGTACGATGATGGAGTAGAAAATGCCCCAGGTAACTTACTCCCCCTGAAGATTTTTGACTTGGCAGGAAAAATGCAGACCAGTTACTGCTCTTGTGCGTTTGAGCACACGTAAAAGGAAAAAAAAAAAAAAAATACAGTGTAGCAAGCAAACCGAAAAATACCTGATCCACTAGATAAAAATAAAAAGATTTAACTCGAATTTTGAGCTTGCCAGGGAAAAATTAAGGTGGTTTTTTTTTCAGGAATACCCACGGTAAGGAGGCTCTCCTAAACAAGGGGGAGTAATAACGAGGCAGTTTTAACTTAAGATAATAAGGAATAGCACGTGGTCTACCCAACCCGGCACTCCGCCTGCAAAACCACAAGCAGGAGATGCTCTTTATAAGAAGCACAAGAGCCTGGCCGCTTCCTGCAGTTCATTGACAACTTTCGTACAAGGAAAGCAGGACAGCACATCACTGCCCGGCCATTCGAGTAGCCACTTACAGACTTTTTATGGACCTGATGTTCATCAGTTCCTCTAATCCATTTTAAACCTGCCGAGGCTGCCTGCCTCCACAATCGCCTCTTGCATCGAGTTTCCCAAGTTTGCCACGTAAAGAAATATCTTTTAAAACCAGATTTAAACCAAGCCTCTCCGGTTTCGTCAACAGCCTCCTGGTTATCGTATTTTGGGATCTGGCAAACAGCTTGGAGAAGAGGACCCAAGGGTTTGAAGCCGTCCGCCTGTGGGATGGCATCCAGAAGTCCTCAGACAGCAGAGCCACGGCTAACATTGCCTCAGCTGATAGAGGACAAATGAAATGTCACTTGCAAAGGCAGCAGAGCTGTGTAGAAGTCGGTGGCTGAGCTGTGAGCCGAGTATGAAAGTGTCCGAGAAAGCAGGAAACATAACGTCCCCTTAGTACTGCAGTGATAACGGTATTAAATCCACTTCCTCTCGCCACAAATTCAAATCAATCACTATTTATCTGTACGCAGATCTATGCCTCTGCGCAGCAAACCACTGTACTCATTGCTAAACGTGTACAGAAAAAGTTGGGGCATTTGATTTTAATAGTTATTTATTCCTTCCTGGGAAACTTAAAGTATTCAGTTCAAAGCCCGGCATTTTTAGTTCAGCGTGTTTCGGGCTGAGATGACTGAGCTTCTGTACTTCCAGAATTCACTTCTTCAACACTTTACTTTCGTAACTCCATGTTTATTTGTTACTTGCATTTCATTCCCTCCATGGAAAATATGAAGCCAAGGTTGTTTTTCATTTTATTTATTCTCTAGCTTATAGACTTTTTCAGTAGTAGTTATTATCATTCAATTGACAATTACACAGCAGTTTTCATCCTGAAGGGTCCCAAGTTTCTTCGCCAGAGCTTACAAGGATCTTTAAGCGAATAGAGACCATTCACAGGTGTAGGGGTTTGCAAGATCGGGTCCTTTTATTGCCCCAGAAACAGTGGGTGGCTTTAGTGATAATTTACAAAACAGCACTTAACAGAGCTTGTCCTAGACCAGATTTGCATCTGAAAGTGTTTTGCTGCTGCATTAGCTGCACACAGTGCTGACAATAGTAGATATTTTTGTTGTGTCAACAAGGCTTTAGTCTGTTAGACCTGTTCACGTTTTCTGAATTTTTAATGCACCAGATGTGACGCTTTTCAAATCCTGTGTGATAAACCAACGCATAAATGAATTACCGTATGTATAACTGTAGTTAGAAGACTACACTTCTGATATGAAATAGTTTGTGTAAATAATTGTATCACTGATGTTGACGTGTAAAAATCCAGATACACGATGCGTCCACAAAGATCCAGAGGAAATGATATATATTCATCAAGAGCTATTTACTTACTCGCATAGAAAAACAAGGTCAACAGATTCTAGGTCTGCACTAACAAAATAAGCAGGTTCTTTTCTATTAACTCATTTTTCACAGCTCACTGTTCTTTCCTAAATTGCTACTGATGTGTTCCTATATAAAGACACTCACACAATGAATTTGTGTCATGCAGCAATTTCATTAGAATAGGATATAGCTCTTCTGAAGTAAATTCACACCCAGGCTGGCCCTCAGTAGACAAAAATTCATAGGCTGAAGTACATAATTTTGACCTGAAACAGAATTTCTCTAAGTAACACATGCATTAACACAAGCCCATGAAGATCTTCCAGTCACTAGGCATGAAGTACAGACACATAGAAGTTTTATTTCTCATTGCCACGGTATTGGGATCAGCGCGGATCTAAGCACAGCGTGGCTGAGGAACGCAAGTCAACTCATTAAACGAAGAAGCAGAGACCGATGCAAAACGTTTACCACTCACCCTCGCCTGGAAGGGCCAAGATGGACCTACTCCTGCTTTGGCTGCCCTCAGCATTTTTACTGGAGCATGAGTGGGAACACGGGGACCACGGGGACCACTCGCCGATGACACAGTCCGTTGCACAAGGGATTTCACAAGCCACAGCTTCAGGACGGGGAAGCTCTGAGCAGAGGTGATGTGGTACTTCTTCACCTGGAGCAAACAAAAGACGACAGACATGGAGGAAGGCTCAGCCTGGTTCAATATCCACGGTCCGCATCCAACAGACTAACTTTATGGCAAACGTCTGCCTGCCCATGGAGGAATATACTACAAAAGAGCACGTGGCTGGGCTTCAGGCTTCAAAGTGTAATACTTGACCAACTAACTTAAGTATTTCTTCCGAAAAACAAAAAAGAAAAAAATGTGTTTGAAGTTTTGTGTGTGATGACACTGAGGTGCTGGAGCACGTCCAAAGAAGGGCAACGAAGCTGGTGAAGGGTCTAGAGAACACATCTTAGAAGGAGCGGCGGAGGGAACTGGGGCTGTTTAGCCTGGAGAAAAGGAGGCTGAGGGGAGACCTTATCGCTCTCTACAGCTCCCTGAAAGGAGGTCGTAGAGAGGTGGGGGTCAGTCTCTTCTCCCAAGTAACAAGCGACAGGACAATAGGAAACGGCCTCAGGTTGTGCCAGGGGAGGTTCAGATTGGATATTAGGAAAAATTTCTTCACAGAAAGGGTTATCAAGCATTGGAACAGGCTGCCCAGGGAAGTGGTTGAATCACCATCCCTGGAGGTATTTAGAAGATGTGTGGATGTGGTGCTGAGGGACGCGGTCTAGCGGTAACTTGGCAGTGCTAGGTTCACGCTTGGACTTGATCTTAAAGGTCTCTTCCAACCAAAACGATTCTATGATCTTGGCTGCAGTCCACTTTATAAAGCAAACAAGCATGAGGAATGAGATAATTCAATCAATAAAAAGCTGTAATATCAATTATCAACAGAATTTATGATAATTGCCCCCTATTTTCCAGCCACCTCCACCTACAGAACCCCTATTTTCCACAATACAAATTGTGCAGATGCCCACAGAAGACAATATCCTTCTGCCTGTATGCCAGAGAAGTGTCCAGTAGATATTTGGTCATTCTCCTACAATCTCACCAGAACTAGCCACGTACAATTTCAGACTCTACTTCTCACCCAAAAACTCGGAGATCCAAACTATTGGATCTGTTGGACTACCCCATCCAAGGAAGAGATACCAAGGCACATGGACCAAAGTGTACCTCCTGATGAGAAGCATCCTTCCCAAAATCCCTTTCAGCAAGAAGGTAAGGCAGTGGGAGTGGTGGGGAAAAACCTACCAACCAAAAGAACAGGTGGCAGAACAAGCGGCGAAACAAAGCACACAAGGGGTATCATGTGGAGTACATCACATGGAACTATTGCTTTTGAAAAGCAAAATAACATATAAATTTATTTTTTAAATTAAAAAAAAAAAAAAGAAGTTTCCAGCAATCTTATTAATTGCATAGAATTTACAAGGACATCATAATTCTTAAAAACTCATAAAACATAACTCTTTTGGTACTGAATTACACGTCTGAAGTATAATTCAAGTTATGACCAGATGCGACTGACTTTGTTAGACTGTTCTCTTGCTTAGCGTTTCTAGGTCCTTGTGAATTTTTAGCTACAAATCCAAAATTGCTGGAAGCTCAAATCTGCCTGTTTATAAACTACAAGCTCACACTGAACGTTACCTCCTCTTTTGCCCTTATAATAGTTATAAAGCTCTCCTTCAAGGTTTCTTTAATTATGAACCTAGGAAAAAACATAATGACTATCCAACCTCAATTATACATAGGGGGGAAAAAAAATAAAATTTATAATGGTAACAACTGGCTCTTTCACCTCACGCTACAGGAACAGGGTCTGTAACAAGGCGGCCCAGGATGCAATTATAACTAGGAGGGTAGAAAACTGTACTGCTTTTGCGAGGCAACACATGTTCAAGCGGGTAAATAAGAGAGGAGGCTGCTAGCGAGAGTGCATAAAGCTGTCAATAGCGCGGTGGTATTATCTGCAGTTGCATCCCTAAATGAAGACAGGCTCATCGCCCTCGAGGCACAAATAAAACTTTTCAAGCATATTATGAGATGTAACGGAGAATCTAGCAGGCAATCAGACTGCAAGATATGTTTAAAAAGACTTTATTTGTATACTCCCTTTCCCTTGCACTCGTCTACGCTCATCAGGAAGGGCTCGACATGCCCAGTCTTTGCGCCACTATTTTAAGACTACTCTATGAAGAGCGGTTGAAGGAGCTGGGACTGTTTAGTTTGAGGAGGAGGAGGCTGAGGGGAGACCTCATCACTCTCTACAACTATTGAAAGGACACTGTAGAGAGGTTGGTGCTGGTCGCTTCTCACAGGTAATGAATGACAGAACAAGAGGGAATGGCTTCAAGCTCCAACAGGGTAGGTTTAGACTGAACATTAGGAAAGAATTTTTCACAGAAAGGGTGGTTGGGCATTGGAATAGACTGCCCAGGGAGGTGGTTGAGTCACCAATCCTGGATGTGTTTAAGGGACGTTTAGATGTGGTGTTGGGGGATACGGTGTAGGGGAGAACTTTGTAGAGTAGGGTAGATGGTTGGACTCGATGATCCCAAGGGTCTCTTCCAACCTAGACAATTCTACGATTCTATGATTCAATAAGAAAAAGGAGACAAACACCCTCCCTACAGACAGCCCCCATCCTTTGGTAGTGAGTTTGGCACCCCTACAAACCACGCTTAATCCATCACTCGCTTTGACTAGCCCATTACCACCACTGCTGCTCTAGATGCTCGCGTAATGCTGAGAACTACCTTTAGAGAAAAACAATGAAAACCCCATATAAACCTGTAAGCCTTATTCCAGCTGTCTCCTTGAGTCATTTTAGCATCAAAATGCCTGCTAACATTTTGACAGCTTGTCTGTACAGCGGCAGATAACACGAGGCCATCCTGGGGAGACCCGATTTTAGGAGTCAATGGTACCGTAGCATCAAGCAATTATATGCTTTGGTGAAGCCGGGTAAAACCTCGGTCCTCCTCTCCCACCACTGACACTTACAGAGAAGCAGGCGAACAGCCAGCAACAGGCTTCTGAGTGAGAAGGGATGAGATGGGACACCGGTCCTGCAAGCATGCCTCCCCCCCCCCATCCATGCAAGAAGTTATCTTCACTATATACAGACTTTATAGCAAGGGAGTGCCATGAAGTTCACTGAATTCTGGATTTAGCCCACCTTTTCCCCCAATCGGGTAGTGCCAGAGATGTAAGCGTTAGAGAAAACCCTACTTGCTGAAAGCCACGGGAGCCTTTCCACTGATTTAATGACTTTGCGAAGTCTAAGCCACTCCGCTTAGAAGACGGTTCAAAATGCTTGGGTCTCCTTCGGGGTGGCTTCCTCCACACACGAGCACAGGTGCCGCAGATTTTCAAGTGACCACCCTGTGGGGAAGGGAAGCAAAGGAGCTAAACGCGCTTTCCACTTCTTCCCTCCGTGACGTCTTTTCAAGCTGGGTTTCCAGCAGGTGACAGCAACAGTAACGCTGCGAACAGAGGCTGCAATCGGTGGTTCCTCAGCAAAGAAAGGAAGCTTTGAGTTTTTTTTATAAAGAGTTTACCACCCGGTGCATGAAGGTACAATTCAACACTCACTTTGATTTACTTTACAGCTCTATTCACTGTGTTCAGGTTTAATTACTGGCTTGTATTACCGCAGAAGGGAAACATCACTTCTGTACCAGCTGCCTGGCAGAGAATTCTCAGAAAACTATCGTATACTACAAAGGGAGGTAATAATCTTTCATTTTCCATGAAAAGTACTAGTACGGAATACATGTGAAGTGTGCTTTATGCATTGTCACAGATTTACAGGGAATATTAAATTCTCCTGAGCTTCCCAATTGTCCACCCAGTACCTTGAAGGTGTAATTCTTATCTCAGATATTCTGAATAATCTTTCTAGAGGAGGCTTTCTCCCTCCCTAAATAAGACTAATGCTTTTAAGCACCTAAATTATGCATCCGAATGCAATACGAATTCCTCTCCAAGTATGTCTTTAGATCTCAAGACATAACATCTGAAAGCAGCCCTGGAGAGCAGCGGGGTGGGGGATCACAGCAGAAGGATGCCGGTCTCCATGAAAGACATCTTTCCTTCAGACATTGCTCTGAAGTTCATCTGGTGGTAACCGGGAATTAAGCCCAGATGGCAACCCAGGGACCTAGTCTCTCCTGGTCAGAGCCCAGAGCAGCTCCCTCTTCAGGGGAAACTGATTCCTCTCTGCAGCTTGCTGTGACGTTGGAATAAACTGAGAGCATCTTTCATCCATTCATCAGTAAACTGAGCCATCCAAGTCAAAAAGGACAGATGTTTTTAAAGAAATGTTATGGTTTGAGAAACCCCTAACAACTTATTGTCCTTTAGACAATCATTCTATCACCCAATGACCCCTCCCTGCCCAGCACAGGGGATTGGGGAAAACCCAAGGAAACCCAGGTGTTGAAATATAAAGAGATTTAATAGATTAAGATTAGATAATTAACATTAATAGCACTGAAGAACCAATATTGATGCTGATACCAATACAGAATATGTAAAGGTTATACTCAGCCAATTCTATCCGTAGAAGCTGTGCACTCCCAGCAGCGAGAGCAAGTGTCGCACACTGCCAGCGCTACGGCTTCGGGGGGAAGGGAAGGGCTCAGGGGTCCGGCACTGGGGCAAGGGGTTCTCAGGATGGCAGCCATCAAGGGAGAGAGTGAACTTTGCAGCAAACTTTCTCATTTATATTGAATATGACGTTCACGGAATGAAATAACCCTGTTGGCCAGCTTGGGTCAAGTGCTCAGGTCTCACTCCTCCTCATCCCGGCACCTGGCGAGCTCAAAAACACTGAGACCAGGAAACCCACACGCCATAGCTGGCCATAAAGTAAATATTTTCACAAATTCAGACACTAGAGTCTTCTAAAAGTGCAGTCTTCCCAAGTATTAGAAGATAAATTAGTCCTGTGCCACTCAAACCAGGACAAGAAAGAAAAAGAAAAGTAAAAATGGTCTCAGGTTTTGTGGGGTCCTCTAATTAGCTTGGAGCGGGTCCAGCCCATCCAATCCAACCTACCCCAGAGGTTACCACCGCTGTCTTTGTTGGCTCCCTTCAGATAGGACTTGCTCATTTCATCTTCCCCCCTCCCCCACCCTTGACACTGTGCAAGTGCCCAGAATTAGTCTCAAGGAATTATCTTTACTTCTGAAGAGTGTTTCTTCTGCTTTGACACTAAATAGTACAAATCCACAGCAACTGGAGACTGGGTTAGGATGGTGACCAGATTGAACAGTTTCGCCCTAATGTTGAAGATATACAGTGAAAACTAAGTGGGGCTCACACTGGGGTGAACCTTGGGAAGTGCGTTCTATCCTTAGGGTAACACAAACAACTACTGTTAATACAGCAGCACATGGAAAGCACTAGCTGTAAAACAGAATCTATACCTACAATTTACAAGGAGTTACAGCTATTAATTGATTCGTGCTACTCATGATCAGCACAGCACCTTGAAAATATTCCTCTTTTTGACTTATTCCATGCAAAGAAATATAACAGGGCTGTGAGTCAAGCGGAAATTATTTTTCCATATTACGGAATGTTTTAAGGTTTCAAAGCTTTTAAGTTTTTATACTCCTTATTAGAACAAAATCCAGATCTTTCAAAAACCCATATTTTTAAAAGACAAGGTGGGGGAGAGAGAGCAAGAGGATAACTACGTGTGTGTGGCTTTTAGCCATCACCCGAGAAGCACAACACGCAAGTTTCAACCTCTGATCTGCATCAGGTCTAAGAATTGAACCAGCATCTCCATCATCCCAGGAGCCACAGTGCTCCCCTCTCACATGCTCTTTATTTCACGTTTTAAGCAGACTTTTTGTTCTCAGCCTTGCTGAATGTGTGCTTTCTTAAAAAAAAAAAAAAAAAACCAAACTCAATTAAGAAAAATGTTAGTTTTCTGTTCAAAATGTTTTATTGCTAACGTCCTGACCACCTCTAATGGCCTTTTTTTAGCTGATCGACTCCTACATGAATAGTATAGTGGTTAAAGCTAAATACACAAGATACATTCAACAGATAATATTTTCAATATAGGAAAGATTGAATCCATTTTCTTCCAAAGTCAGGGTGCAATAATTAGAAAAGAGAAGATGAGCATGGCATTTTTGTAAATATATTTGCGAATAAAGCTGATCATTACCTAATGTACTGGTCCCTAGTTTGAATTCTTTAACAAGATAAGAAAGAAGCCACATGGAGAAGTACAATTCTGAGTGGAATTCGTGATTCACCTTAAAAGCAAATTAAATTCTTCCCACCAAGGGAAACAGAACAAGGGAGGACATAGAACCCTGCTTAAACTAAAGAACTTTCCGTTTTTTCAGCTGTTTAATTTTTTTCTTACTATCTTTTCCATCCTAGAAGGAGGAGCCCCTCCCCACGGTCCTGAATAACGCGCTCCATGCCGAGGCACTGAAGCAACAGGAACGTTTCATTCTGAACCAGTTCAGTATTCAACTGCATCTGTCTATTTTACATAACGCCCTGCAGCTCCGGCGCGGTAGTCTCATTCTTCCCAGCGACCCGCGTACCCATCTCCTGCGATACAGTTTAATAACTCCTGCCACAGGCATCCCTCCTGGCTCAGGAAAAAGGGAATCGCCACTGGACATGGTACGACGAAAGCAGCCAAACTACAAATCCCACCAGGCAGCAGGAATCCAAAGATCAACTCAATAACAAAGCGTCCTCCCTTTTGACACTGACCACCACTATACCACCTTCATTTTTTAAGAGGAAAATTTGAAAAATTACTTTGAAGATTTCAGGTTTGCACACGTCTGTGGAGCCTCCAGCGACCTCCATGGTGGGGAAAGGCTTTGCATTTCAGGAAATTGCACTTCAGATGGTTCTGCATTGCTACCTACAAGTTCAGGAAATTTATTTTTTGCGCAAACGACTGCTGCAAAAACGCTGCATATTTAATGACAATTACCAGTTTGACATCAATATTTCTCCTTGTAGCATTTCAAATTATTCAGTGGAAATAATGAAGCTGTCATCTAAAATACTATATGTATCGTAAAATTTTATGTCCCACTTAAATCTCAGAAAAGAATGACAATAAACTTTGATTAAATACTTGCCTGTAACAGAATAAGATGTCAACAGACAGCAGTAAATTCAGAAGAATTCCTATTGACTGTATGCCAGTTTGCTAACGGCAACTGCATTCGGAGAAAGCTGTGCGCTGACAATATCTTGGTCTAGGCGTCTCACCAGCTAATGACAACGTTACATTTAAAAGCAATAACAATCAAACTACAACAAGAGGAGAAATTTCTTATAACCATTTTGAATGTGTTCATCTCATCACAACATCATGGATTTTTTTTTTTTTTCCCATGTCACACGACCAGCTTTAGAGACACCTTAAAGCATCCGGGGCTTGCCATGCTCAGTCGTCACCGGGAGACCAATGTCACACTTCACTGAAATCCCTGGCTCCTGGTTGACTTTTCGTAATGCCAGTCAACAGGTAAGAACATCAGAGAAGAGGGGTGTCAGTTTGTCAGGGAAAGCAGTGGCGTATGGAATAAATTTAATTGCAGTGGTCCATCACTATTATCAGAGCCCCATAGCGGAGAAGAGGAAGGCAATAGCAATGAAGACGAATGGAGGTGAAGATCCATCATGAAAAAAGATGAAGCAGCCAAGAAGAACAAGCCATTCACAATGGAAAAGAGGAAATAAACCAGGATCATGCTCAGAAAAGAAAAAAGAATAGATGAGGCAATCATGAGGATTTCAGTCAAAAGACTTAACTGCAATGCAACGATGAAAAACAACGCATTAGATTGAGGAAAAACCATTTTTAACCACATAATGCACAATGAAGAAAAAGGGAGCAACAACTCAGGAGAGTAAGGAAAAAGGAATATAAGATAAAAAAAGTATGAAAAACAGAAGGAATGAGAATAAATGTGAAAAAGAAATAGTATGCCTGGAAACGTGTTACAAAATCACCATAAAATCAGAAGTCTTGCCCAAATCCCTGCATCACTGGCCACAGTCCTGTCCCTTACCTACATCCAAGTGATCATTACAGAGGTTATGAGAAAAAAGATGATGGAAAAAAAAAGTGGTATTTGGTTTTCTTTCCTGTAAACCCTCTACTGAAATTTGGACTGTTTACCTACAACTGTTTTCCCTCTTTGTTCATGCAAATGCACAGAAGAGAATTGATTTGTGACTCTAAGGAAGCTCCAAGAAAGTGAGCACAGAGGGAGGCACGTCAGGGAGCACTTGCCAGGCCTGCAGAGAACCTCCCAGTATACCTCTATGGAGGTATACAGCAGCTACCAGTCTCAAGGTTAAAAAAAAAAAAAAAAAAATAATAATACAGCTGCATGAGGTTACCTACATAAGAGACTGGCTCCGATGTATTTCCTACCCCACATAGAAAGACAAGTAGTGATTTAAAGGAATTTGCTACACGTTCACCTGCTGGGTTTGGGCATAAAAGCAGAATTGCGGCTGTTTGCACAACCCCTCCTGAATTAAGAGAAATTGCTCACGTGGCAGCTGAAAGTAAACACAGGTTCACTGTATTCCCAGAGAGGAGCACAGAAATTGAGGCTGCTGTTCCTAATAATTAACATAGCGCAGCAATCTGAAAACATAAAGTATAAGAACTGAACATAATCCATATTAGTGTTCTGGGGTGTTTTTCCTCTCTCTCTTTGCAATTTTTCTTTTTTCTCCATTATCCCTCCTCATTGTAAATGAGGGAACCTATACAGGTGGGTTGATCAAGACTGATTGCAATTAAGATTTATTGTTAAAATTGGTGCTGTGGTATAATTGAAACAGGTGTCCCTCTATTTTCTTCTGTACTGCTTTGTTCCAAATGCTAATCAACACAAAATACTGTAGAAACCAATTACACAAATAAGTCAAATGTATTAAAATATTATAAAATATAAATATCTTTCCAGAACTTTAAAAAAAAAAAACAAAACAATTATGAGTAGACTTGTTTATTCCAGTAGCGTATAGAGTCCACTTCAACTTATATATCTGTGCAGTGGGGCAGAACAATTTTAGTGGAGGAACTCAAGCATACTAATTTAGAATAAAGAAGGTGGTATTTTATTCCCACTGCACCACAGCCGTAAATTTCTAAACATTCAATTTTTACAGACTTAAGGCACCATCTTCACTCTCAAAACTCAGAATAATATTACCAGGGAGATATTACCAAGGGCAAAGTACAGTAATCGCGCCCTCACACGGTAAGTTACCCCAAAAAGGAAAAGTTGTGCGTGCATGCATGAAAAGGTGCAATGATTTATAGCTTATAGCCATCAAAAAGCTATGACTGATTGTTAACCAAGCAATATTCCCAAAATAAGTGAGCAATTTGCCACGCATTGGGAATAGCGGACTCTCTCTTCTAGCCCCAGAACTCACCCCAAGAGTGAGTTTGTATTAACGTAAGACATTGAAAAATTGTAAACAACAGCGCGGCAGATGAGGTTTATCTAAGCTGGCAAAAGTCCTGTTTTCGGATACAGTGAATGCTAATGATAATAAATAATTGCAAATACCATCTGGACTCTTTGAAAATCATCTTTCTCCAAGTCTGCAATTGAATCTCTACAAAAAGAGGATCAATGCAAAAGAAAATGAAAACAGTAAATTAAAATTAGATTTATGCCAACTACTTAAAACTAAGTGCTCATTTAGAAGCAGTTAACACAAAAATGTGCTCTCGTTCAGATGCAGAGTCTGGCCTAATCCCATAAAGCAACTCCGAGAGCTTCCACAGTCTACCAGGAAACGTTCAGAATTTGCAGGACCGAATACTAAGCTATTTTCATTTTTATTATTCCTACTAACAGTAGTAGTTTCTTTTCCAATTTTGTCTCTAATTGATCCACAAAACTCAGAACAGAGTGGTATTAAGATGTCCTATTCGATAGCTTTTTAGAGATCGCAATCAAGAAGAAAATTCACCCAGTAACACAGATGATCATCAGTCAAGGGTCTAAAGGAATGACTGAAATCTGTTCTTGACAAAAGCGGTGCTAATTGCAAAGCGGTTATTGAGTAAAAACCTCTTAGTGTTCACGCCAGTTTTGCCAAGTATCAACTCTGCATAAGACATTTTTCAGATGGGTTAAAGTTACTTCTGGCTAACGTACCCTGACCTACGCTTGAACCGTTTTTACATAATCAAGTTGTGAATTTTAGAAGGTGTGTTTAATTTCCACTGTATTTTGCATAGATCATTTAGTACTTAAAGGGGGGATAAATCAAATGTAGGAAACGCAATATTAAATATTTTCTCTGTGCTTCCACTTTGCCCATGAGGTGGTACTTTAATTCCATCATTAATAACGATGCCTACATTTTCCGTCGGTAGTGCATCATTCCTCTACTGCCATTTAAAGTGCATTTGGTCTCTAAACTGCTCCACCCTCTGGAACCGGTTCACTGATTATATGGTAACAACAGCCTCATCCTGCTTACAACTCGGCTGCAATGGCATCAACAGAAGAATTTAAAAGCAGGAATCACTTACGTTAAGCTAAAGTATGGAAGGCCTATTTAGAAAAGTTTTCTGTTATTTTCTGTCTCCAGAAAGTTTACATAGATTTAAAATTTGCAGTTGTTCTTTGGGTGGGGAATATCTATCCACAGTCCAGGTTGTCTCAAAACAATTAAACTGTGACTATATTTTTTACTGGGAAAAGAACAAAAATCATTGTTTCCAATGAGGGTTTCCAAGAGGAAAACTCTCCCCGTAAGCAGCGCAGGACCTTGGTTTTGGGTACTGTAATTAAAAGGTGACAAATACCAGATCTGCTAGTGCATCAGGGAGATAAAAAAAAAAATAGAAAAAAAAGTGTGTATTACTCCTCAGAAACCTTGGGAAACAACTTGGCCTGAGGCTTGCTCTCGGTGTTGCTGGTCCAGCCAAGCCAGTACATTCCACTTCCTTTTTTCTCGGCTGATGAAACTATTTCCCAGGAAACATTCACTCCTTAGGGTTCGGATGGAGATGGCTACTGCTGCTTGAATGTTTACGCACCAAGATGAAGCATCCTCGCAGCACTGCAGGGCTTTATCATCCTGACCCGGGAAATGGGGTGTTGCCAGCAGAGCAGCTTCCACCAGTACGGGAACACAGCGTCCCCAGGAGGTCTCTGCTGGGTGGGGTACGCTGACCTCCCACCACCACGTCCTTTCAGAGCTCAAACATACGGATGGGTTTGGCCATGGCAGATGGGTTTGGACTCTGGCACAGCCTGAGCCGGACTGTTGCTATTAAAGAAGACTCTGATCCCCTCGCTTAAAACCAAAATAAGGTGCATACACACCTACAGCTTCCAATTTTTTCCAAATGGAGTGGCGAAGCTAAAACCTGAAGACTGTATTGAAGATTAAGAATGGCCATTGCCCATGCTTTGGTGTTGTCCTCGGGGTACGCCCTCTGCTCACAGAAAGACACGAGAGGAAGATGACAAAGTAAAGGGACAGTAAGCGCAGAAAACACAGGAGAAGGAATTGTCTTTGATATCAAAAATTTCATCAGGCTGGGGCTTTCTCAGAGATGCTGAAGCCGGGACCATGTGCTGAGCTGGCACTTCAGACAAACGTTGCTTGCCGAGTTCAGAGGCAGCCGTGCCAGCAGCTGCCCTCCCACGCTGACCTGCTCCTTATTTGCTCCAAAGCAGGGAAAAAAAAAAAAAAAAAAAAAAAAAAAAAAAAAAAAAAGATGTACGGACCGTAAAGGGCCTGCATAGATACCAACCAGTCATTCCCTAACAGGTTTTCCAGCTCCTGTTGGAGAACCACTATTTTAGCTTTGCTACTAGATTAAAGGAAAACACAGAATCGGTAAATGAAATAAAATGAATGCCCTCCCCCCAGCCCCTTTTTAAACACCCCGAAGTGTCAAGGCTGTCAGGAGGCATTTGAACGCGCTTTTCAAATATAAGAACTGAAACAGAAAAACTGGAGAATATCTGGATAAAATTTGGTTTTCTACCACTAAATTTCTTTGTGCGAAAAAAGCAATAACCTCTCCGCAACTTAGAAAATATTTCTGTTCTGATTATTCAGCTATTAAAATGGGAAAGTGTCATTTTATGACAATTGCTTTCGGCAGGAGATATTTTACACTTATATTCGCCAGGAATATGCACATAAGGAAGAACAATATTAAAACCTTCAGCGTTAATCTGTATTTTCAAAGCTAAGCACATTTTGACAAACTTTCTAATAGACACTGTTCAAAATTCATAACATATATGAGCATGATTACATTACTCTAATTTATTTTTTCTCCTCTCATGCGCAGCAATAAAATTTTACCTTTGAACTTATATTTATTACAACTTTTACTCTACGGAGAGCATGCAGGCACAGAAATATAATAAAGCTCGGCTAATTCCATACATTATTGAAATCCTAACACTGCAAATGGTATCTCACTGTCTTCATGCATACTTAAAATTTCAATTCAAAACTCATTTCATTAAAAGGGCTGGTTAAGCAACAGCATATGCTTATTTTAAGTTTGCGGATTAATGTAGCAGAATTATATTTTATATATTTGGGAAAAAAGTAGGTAATACTAGTGGTTTGTTTAGGTGTTGTAAGCAAAAGCTTGACAGATGCTAAATAATTGAGTGCTCCATCCATCAGACTCCTAAGCACTGTAAAACTCCAGAGAAGGGAAGTGCTGGAGAATAACCTTTGCTTATCCACAGGCTGCTGTTAACTGGCTCTAATTACAGCAGTAAAAATCCCATCGACCACCAAAGTGGGAAGTGTAGAGCTGTGGAGGAATAGCTTCAAACTAAACGAAGAACAAACGGGTGAGAGAACAGAAAGAAGTTAGACCATGAAGATCAGGGGTCACCACGTAACACTAGTGATACCCGCTCAAGGAAAACATCATGACTGACATACGAGTCAAATTTTGGGCATCTCTTAACTTGGTTGGTACGCTGCTAAATGATGCGGCAATCCAAGTCGGCAAGGGAGCAGCTCATGCAATCAAATACGTGATAAAGTGCAAAAGTTGACTCAAACTGCAAGCGTACTTTTGGCACAACCTCCTTTCTCTTCACAAAGGTCACCTCGCACATTAGTTCCAGCTTCATTGATTAGCAGCTGAGATAACAGCTGCCCACACGCACCTCAGAGTCATTGGGAAAAAAGACAAGGGGATGACTTTCTGCGTACGATGTCCTCATCACGTTTCTGGTAATTGTTCAATCATAGAAAAGGCACCAAGAGGGAAAAAGCAGCAGAACAGACTACTCTGAAAACGTAAGAGAAACAACCACCTTTACATTTGGCACGGAGGCATCAAAAATGATAGCTATTTTTACGGCTGTAATTACATGGCTGAGACTCAGAAGAATTACATTTTTCTTCCCTAGAAACATGGCCACGTGATGTTTGATGTCTCCCTGACCCGTAGGAACAGATCTCTCCACCACGACCAGTTTGGAGAACGCCCGCAGGACCAAACACCTGAACACACTGCCGGAAATGGTCCAAATAGGGCTCCCAAACCCACCACAGGGTCCATCACCCCCGTCTTTCTGAGGGCAGACTATGTCAACCTGACTGCCGCAGGCATCGACGCAATCACACCAGGGGAGGTCTGAAAACTCCACAGCCAGGACTCCTGTCAGCCCCTGATTTGGGCTTCTCTAATCGCAAACCTCCGAGGTGCACCAACATCGCGATCCTTCCAGAGCATCTGGAAGGTTCCCACCGCATCCATGTCCCTAACGCAGGCTTGCAGGCCACCGCTGAGGACTAAGCAAAAGAGAAAAGCAAGGGAATAAATACATTAAGCCAATTAAGCTTTTTGACGGCGAAATACCAGTCGAGGCTGGGGAAATACATGAGGGCTCCAGCACAAAGACATAATTAAGTTGCTACACCGGAGGATTTCCCAGAGTTTAGTAGGGCTCAGTGCACGGTGCCAAGCTCTCACAGGCTCAGTTGATCAGATTTAGGCTACTGAGCTATTCTGTGCCACAGCAGGCCCGGACGGGACAAGGCAAACCTCACCCGCGCTTGAGATCCCAGCAACAAGCAGCAAGGCAGGGAGCAGTTTACCGCAGCGAACTAGGATGGTGTCTCCTACATTAAGGCGAACTTTCAAGATCAGCTATCCCAGCTGCAGAGCCCGAATTTAACCAGATCCCTCAGAAACCTGGTCTCGACCACGTTTGATTTAGAGAGGAATACTCACTTGTTAAAAAATAAGGGGAAAGGTTTCTCTTTGAATCTAGGTAAACAGAGCAAGGTTTCTACCTGCTCTCAAGCAGTTAGTTGAAATGTATTCCACTACAGACTTTAAAGTTACCTCACCGGCAACGTAACCTCCCAACATATTGAAAACCAGCAGGAAACGATGAATTAATGCACACGTGCTAACAAGCACTCCTACAACCACGAATGTTTCATGTAGTTTTCCAGCGGCTGCCGCCGTACCCCAGGGCTGCTAGGTGGTTTCGAAGCCTTGAGACAGGGGAAGAACTAGAGGGAAACCGCTGTAAAGCAGGGAACCACAGAAAAGCAGTCAGAGGGACGACTCTCCGGAGAAAAGCCGGAGCAGAACACCATCAGCCCACGAGGCAAGGCAGATAATGTTAACATCTGGACTGGGATGGAGGAGGGAGAGAAGGGAGTTAACGTGAGCGCCGGGGAAGTCTGCCTCTATGCTCAGTAACCGTGGGGCTACATTTCGGTGACGTGTAGAATACTTCCCAGCAATATGTGATGTTACCGCTTATGTGCTGTGTATACAAAGAGATGCAAACAAAATGAGTTTTCAGAGAGCGTGTAATACTGGCTGACTGCACATGATAAGTTATTATGTGCCAACCGACTGCTGGAAAAAGGAACTTTTACACACCTTTGGGGTCTTACCCATATATCTTAATGTCCTGGACCATGACAAATGATTGGATAACAACTCTTACTCCCCTTGTCATCATCCATCTTCTTAGGAGGCTTATTTCTTCAAATCCTGATGATGAACCTCTGTAGTCACTTATCTGAGCAGCGAAAATTTATTGCCTTTACTAGAAAATGAAATTCTCCTCCAGGAGAACTGCAATGGACACAAAAGGGCAAATTTCCACCCTGGAGTATGTGGATGCATTTTTTTTTCTCTTTAGTGGGAACCGTGTACATTTATCCCACGTCAGAAATTGGACCAAAGGGTATCTCCTGTGTTAATAAGAATGGCTAATTTCCAATTAAATAAGCTTACAGATTGTGGAGATGCCCTAACGACAAAAAAAGGATGAGGCCCCATACTAATCCTGATTTCAGAGCACATATTTAACAGGGCTGCCAAAGCAAAGTCTCCAAAATACTTACTAATTACGTTGGACTGCCTCCAGCCGCTGTCACTGGCAGGGAACAGCCAAAGTTTGCAAGGAACCAACCCACCACGTTCAAAGATGATATTATTATTTTGGGAAAGCCTTGAAGGAGTCAAGAGGGCTGTGGAGCAAAGTATTGCGGGGCTGATTTCGACAGAAAATACTGCCATAGCCTGTGGACTTCTTGAGCAGCTGTATAAAAATATTAAAAAAAAAAAAAAAAAAAAAAGCTGAGAGCAGCCCCCAAACCGGTAAGATGCAAAAGTGCAGACTAGCACTGACTCCACTGCACTCATGTTGGACTTAAATATGTGCTGTCTCCAGCAGCTACTGGAACCTGTAGTAGAGACTGGAGTACAAAAAGAAGAAAAGCTGTAGAGTGGAAGTCTATAAATTCAGCTGGAAGAATCCATATGTGCCTTTTTTTCTTGTGTGTTCAATGGCAAGAGTTGGTACCCCAAGAGGGGTTGTTCCCAACGCAAGGAGAGCCCAAATCTACACCAAAGGACGGCTGAGGGATCCAAAAGTACAGCACTGAAGAAAATCAAGTTTCTACTTTTGCCTGATCAACTATGAGAACTAGCAAATTTGTGCAAGTTGCACGTGGCCCTCAGAAGAAGCAGTACTAAGAACAGTCTTTCCAGACTTCGTATCAAGTTTCACAGTTAGCCATTAATTAGCTCGGAGTTAAAAACCTCCATTCTAGCTCCACAGTACAAGAAGGGTTGAAAGAACTGCAGGTGCCCAGAGTGACACCATAAATATTGATCACAGTGCTCGTTCCACTTCATTAGCCACGAAGCGAGCAATGGTCCTCAAGGGAGAGGAGACGGCAGATCCAATTTTAATCAAACAGCCGTACTAAAATGCAAACCTCGCGGAATATTATTTTAATTATTGCTCTTTAGTCATGCCAATTGCAGCCTATTAAAAAAAAAAAAAAAAAAAAGAAAATGTTTCTGGACAGAGAGCCAAAAGCTTCAGCTGCCAGGAAGGTGCATCTACACTACGCGAAGCAGCCCTACGTAACGATGCCCAAGTGAGCTCTGCAACCAGCAAAATGCAGTTTTCCAGCCCAGCACCTCACCCTGGGCTCATTAGAACCACAGTTCATTAACCAGCCAAAACTTCATGCTACCGCAGCTATAGTGTTTCCGAGATACAAACTGGTCTCTGGCAATGAAAGGGCCATACAGACTTATTAGCTTATTCAGACCAGCCTACGTAGTATAGTACATAAATCCTAAACCATTTAGCCTTCAAAATATATGTCTGGGAACACTGCCAGTGAATATTTGAAAGGGATTAGAGGAAACGTATTAGTTGTCACTGAAAATAAAATATGGATTTCAACTGAAACTCTGTATAAGGGGGAGTTTTTGCCCCAAAATCCGTTAGTCTAGCAGCCGTGCTGAACCAAGGGAAAATTGTACAGCTAGCTCCGACTACGCAGGGCAAGCTGATATACTTTTAAAGCTACATTTCTATCTACTGAAATAAAAGATTTTGCTTTTTTATTTTTCTACTTTAATCAGAATAGAACCTCATTAAATGACAGTGTGTGAAAAGAACATATAAACTAGAAAGAAAATATAAAAACTTTCTGAATAAATTAATGTTTATTGCTCTTAGACTTTGATATTCTGGTCTTTACTACTTAAACGCAGTTTAAATGTATTACTTGCCACGGCCTTTACGTTAAACCCAGTAAGTCTGCAATTTGCGATAAAATTCCTTATCTCTCTCTTTCTGAACCTACGCAAAGATCCAAGGTTAATTTGCAGATAATGTTACTTCATGAAATAATTATCTTAGTCTATAGTACTTAAAACAGCTAAATTCAAGAAAGATATTTTTAAAAACGAAGCTGGCACAGCTGCAGGATGGAGGCTGCTCCTCCCTGGCAGCATCTCCCGTGGGGTGCGGAGTTTGGGTATCCCAAGCCCGGAGCAGCCGCCCACACGTCCTGCTCGCCGGGGAGTCGGGACAGGGGGCCTACAGGAGAGCTGGGGAAGGACTTTTTACAATGGCGTGTAGTGATAGGACGAGGGGGAACGGCTTCAAACTGGAAGAGGGCAGGTTTA
Source organism: Vanellus vanellus (assembly GCF_965231255.1). NCBI lineage: Eukaryota > Metazoa > Chordata > Aves > Charadriiformes > Charadriidae > Vanellus > Vanellus vanellus. The sequence goes on from NC_138910.1 coordinate 7,521,723, forward strand.
GATTAGATATTAGGAAGAAATTTTTCACTCTGAGGGTGGTGAGGCACTGGCCCCGGTTGCCCAGAGAAGCTGTGGCTGCCCCATCCCTGGAGGTGTTCAAGGCCAGGTTGGATGGGGCTCGGAGCAGCCTGGGCTGGTGGGAGGCGTCCCTGCCCAGGGCAGGGGGGGTGGAACCAGATGATCTTCAAGGCCCCTTCCAACCCAAACCATTCTATGCTCAGTGCCAGTGCCCCTGCCCAGGGCACAGACCTCCCTGCGGTGGGGAGAGCAGGGGACCCAGCCCGGTGCAACCTGAGCCTCCACAGCCCCCAAAGGCCAACAGCGAGGCAGGCTGCCTTCCTCTTCGCAGCCCCACTGCTTGCTGAAAAATTACTCTCTTGAGTCATTCTTTCTCATCCTGCTAATTTTTCCAAACGTCCTCCTATTAAACTATACAAATATATTCATTTAGTAAACATCCCATTAACCAGGTCAGCATACAGTGTTCACAACTTATTACAGAGCAGCGCCGAATCAGTCAGAGGAGCAATTATGCAATTGTAAAGCAGACAACTCACTTTAATCTTAATATGGGGCTGGGGATGTACATGCCAATGTTCATTCACATGACTCATTCATTTCCAAGTACTGTACACCGTTTGTTTCACCCTCGCTTACGTAGCACTCTCATGTATTTTGATTTGTAAGCCTCGTGGACTGTCAGAAAATATGAGCTCAATGCTTCAGCCTTCACAAAAGGGATTTTGTTATTGAATTTAATGTTTTTACTAAGCTTCTGTCACCCAGGTGGGGGAAGAAGCTAGGCTAGATATTCAGATTCAAGACTTAAATGTGTGTTTAACTCTCACCAAAAAAAAAAAAGAAAAAAAAAAAGAAAAAAAAAAGAAAAAAAAAACAGAACCAAAATCTTTCCAGAACTATTTAAAATAGGTGGTTGTATAGAACAGAAATCAGAGCTAAGATTATGGGATGCTATAGTTACAACAGGGGAAAAAAAAAAAAGTGTTTTTTAAAATCACAGCTTTATTTGAAGGCATTCATTTATTTAAGCTTCTTGGGAAAACACACTGCCATATAATGTTAATAAACAAGAATATGCTCCGTCAACCACATGCAGTAGCACAGACATTTTGAAGACCAAAATAAATAACGTATTAGAAAGCCTACCCTAGTCTGAATTAATGCAGTGGAATTATTTTCCTGGGATTTGAGTCATATATAGCATTAAAAGTAAAGGCTTTAAGATACTTATTGATAGGCAAGAAACTGCTATCTTTAGATCTATGCATGCCCAGGGAGCACTCTGCTAAATTTACAGTCTCAGAGAGTTTCCAAAAGAGTTACCAAATCAGTCAGCTTTATTTGTAAATTCCACAAAAAAAAAAAAAGACCCAAACACCCTCTTGGCTCTAGTCTCCTTTGACACAGCACTAAGCGTACAACAAAAGAGTGCTGACTGTGTATGAAACTTGGGAAATCTGGTGAAACTGGGGTGGGGGCGGAGTCAGGGATGGGGACGGGACTCTTGCTACGTTAAATTTAATGGGAATTTGGCATCTGGTAACAAGAAATGGAGTTTGAATTTATAGGATCATCTCGGTTTCTGCAAAGTATTACGGGCAGCCAAGACCCATTTCCCACCCGTTTCAAGCATGGATGGAGCTATTTCTACAGAACTGCCTATCGTTAAGTTCATGAGGACTTATCAGTCCCGCTGGGCCATCGCATTTTCACTACAAAAAAGACCTGGTACTTTACAAGTCATGCACAATTGCCAACAACGAATGGGAACAACCCCCAGTCAGCGACAGACTTCAGTACAGTGCCACAGGAGATGCGGCAAGGGAGCGCAGGTGGACCTCATGCCACCTGGAAGTGGCTTCGTCCCTCCAGCAATGCACCCTGGGTTCCTCCAGTCCCAGCGAACTCCCTGCTCGCGTGCTAGGAGTAGATAAATATACTCACTTCTTCCAGAAAAGTGACTTTTCAGACAACATCCATCTCCCACTGGCCGTAGCGCCTGAATCCCCCCAGACACCACCAGCCAGAGGACCAAGCCAGTAACTAACTTCATGTGATTGTTTTTCCCTCCTCTGTGACAGGAAGGGAAAAAACACGGCTTTCCGCTTGCATAGCTGCTGACCCGGTCCACATCGAGGTGTTAACTCAGTCATCTTGCTTCTCCCTTTTTGTCTTTCTGGGCTTGGTAATTACTGCGTCAATGTGAGGGTTCATCGGTGGCAACACCATCAGGCAGGTGATGGCAAACTGTAGAGCAGAGCTGCCAGAAAGGAACCGAACAAATTCATGCTTCCAGTCCAATTCCCACATCTCCATAGGAATTTTTAAATAATGCATCTGTTCTAAGAACCACGGTATTGTCTCCCAGTATGGGGAGACAAGGCTTCAAAATTGGAAAATGCATCCCAACAATACATGGTGATACAGTTTCTAAAGAAACGCCATCTCATATACGTTCCCTTCAAAAGCTTTGCTCTGACATTTGCAAACTGCCTCAAGATAAAAATTGAACAGGCTGTTTATTTTAAAAAGAACTATGAAATATCTTATCCTGTTACTTGTTTAACTCTTCTAAACAAAGGCAGTACCTAATTTGAGACAATTACAGACGTGCTTCATACAGACGGAAAGAAAAACGCCGAACAATGGAATTTTAAATTGTTCTCAATCTCCTCCAAGAGGTAATCTTTCTCGATTCTCTAATTCACATTCACTCCAGCGCTTCACAAAAGCTACCATTTATTAAATATGAGATTCAATTCGCAGATAAACAAATGCGATAATGTAACCTACACTTAAAATAATAGCTTGGCTTCAAAGTTTTGGGGGGAATTAGGAGTTTTCCTTTTTTATGGCTCTTCTTAGCATTATTTCTTGTCACGACTTCAGAGCTCAAGTCCTGTAATCGAAGGCCACCGAACTCGTGTTTCCACACGAGCCAGGATCTGCGTGAGGATCGAATCCCGTCCCGCAGAGAGGGCTGAATTCAGTGGGAAATCTGCCAACAGGAGGATGTTAAAGAGCACTTAGGAGCCACATCCCAGGGTCGTTTTCCCTGCTCTGCAATTCCTCTACCACTTCATCACATGTTCTCCTTCCATTATGACCACCTGACTAATCACAAATTGCTGCCTAATGAAGAGTACGGGCATTACAGTACTTAATTAGAATTAAGAGGAAGATTTACTTTAAAAACCTGACAGACCAATATGCTCCAGAGCCAATCTCGGTGGTGCAGAACTAGCCCAAAGTTTCCAAGTCCTGAATTCTTAAGTAAAAATTTGTCAAAACTTATTTTAAGGGGGAAGCCTTCCCCTCCAACATCCATTAACCTCAAAACAAGCGACTAAATTTGTTTTTAATCAGCTCTACTTCGTAAACAGCTTGATAAAAAGAAACTTAAAGAAAGTGCAGCACTTATCTTTAATTTCCACTCAACAGCCTTCAAAACTACTGTATAAAGGTGGCTCTCACAATCGCTCCTGTCCAGCACGCAACGTGCAGCACCGAAGGAATTTCAGCTACAGAAAAAGTCTCCTGTAGGGCCACCCAGCAGGAAAGGATTAAATTACACACGAAAAAAGCCCTTCTTTTTTCCTCCACTAAAAGGGCTGTGGTCAGAGATCGGTGTGAGAAGCTGTCCATTGAAGTTCAACTCATAGAAACCTCAGGAGAAACCGACTGCTGACCCCCACGGCACGGCACGGCACACAGCCGGACCCCAGGGGCAGCTCCTTCACCTCCTCTGAGGAACAGCGAGCACAGAAGACCTCATGGCTGCAGGCTTCTCCCAACCTTTTCTTCCACCCTGACTCCTCCGCATCTCTCCCCTCCCCACCCCAAACCCTCCTGCGGAGGGAGGCGGAGGGAAGCCCCCGGCCCCGCACGCCGACCATTCTTACCCACACTCCCTACCAGGGCTCAGTCTCCTGTCTGCAGAATCAGCTCTAGTTTATCCTTTTTAATATTATCCGATGACAATAAATTCCTAGCTACTACCTCATACTGAATTTAAACTGGCTTGTTTTGAAATGGTTTGGGTTTTTTTTTTTTTCCTTTCGCGAGTTATATCGTATGAGTCGGATTCCGGCCCACTAAGCTTCACGTACAGAATGCAAGAAAATACAGCCAGTCATTTCTTTACCCGAACGATCCTCTGTTTAATTTAAAGCCCTTACACTATTTTCAGTATTTCTCTTGGAAAAAAAAAAAATCTGAACTGAGATTTGGGCAATTTTCTGTCTATTAAGAATTTGAACAATATCAAATGCATTAAAAACTTTTCCGCCTTGCTTCAGCCTGGCGTCCTACGGAAATCAAGATACACCATCGCGCTGTTTATCCACCTGCTGAACAACAGAGAATTCTGAAACCATTTCTGTAAGCGAAATTTCACGGCGGGGTTGGCCCCTTAAAGACTGAAATGCCTACTCGAAGTAGCAGCTGGACATTGGAGAAAGTCACAAACCTTTACCACCACAGAGGGAAAGTTATCCCTCTGCCGTGTTTCCTGGCCGGACATGAGCTGGTCAACCACCAGTGCCCAGAAAAAGACAAATGCTACGAGTGTGTAGAACACGAAACTTTCCCCATTCACTCTTAAGTATTTTACCAACATCTCTGCAAACCGTCGGCTCTCTCTTCAAGAGGACGAGCTCAGGAGCGCTGCTGAAATGAAAGGCTCACGCCTGCACAACCCGTGCCGGGCTGGCTCGCAGTTTAGCTCCAGGATCCTTCAGAAAAGTTGTGTGAATGGTGTCATATCCATATGCCATAATATTGGGTTAAAGACAAACGGCTTAAGGACGGTATTAATGCAAAAAGCTTTGAATTCGTGTATCTCACGGGGATATTATGGGTAGGAAACTAAAGCCCGGGGAAGTTTTGAGGTCACAACTGTGTAAAGAGGCTCTAAAAGCACCATGTCAAAATCAGGTGAAAATACCAGTGATGTCAACGCTGTGAATAGCCACTGGTTATTTTCAAAGAGCCCCTTTATGTGTATCAAAACCAACAAGGGTGGGACTAAAGCTTAATGCCTCAGAGACTCTGCTTGGGATGAGGAGGATAAAAAGAAATCATCCCCACTTCTTATATTCCACAAGATCGCGTGCCCGGTGCTGTGTGTTGGACAGCCTTAGCACAAATATTATCAAATTATATACAAGGAGAGAAGACAATATCTATGTACGTTAAACACTTCCATCACTAGTAGGAAAGCGGTGAAATCCTTACCCACTTTTCGAACCCATTTAATCCCAAAAAATACAACCTTTAGAGATGAGATTCACCCTCAGTGTCACATCTTTCATCTGCTCCTCCTGGTAACCTCAGCCACCTTTGGGTCACAGATCCAGAATCCTGTCCTTAATAGCAGTGTTCAAATTGATCCTTCTAACCTCCTTCCTCTTCATCCCATATAAGTTAATTTTTGAACTTGTCATCTACCTACTACCCACCTTTCAAATGCAGTTCAAGAAGGATCCTATTTTGCTCACATCTCCCCTTTGTTGAATCCGTGTTCCCTAAGAAATAGAGTAACTCTCTAAAAACAATATGACCTCAACATGCATGCGAAGTCATGTTTAGTTTAAAGAAAACAGCCAAACAGGTATTTTAGGCTGCGTGCTCCATTTCACTGAGAAAGCAGGAATTGCTATTAGCACGTACAGGTATTTTTCTCATGTCTTACTGAAACAATCTGGGATTTTTGTCTACAATATATTGTGAGGGGTAAAACCAAATAAATCTATTTTAAGATTTCTTTTCCAGACCTAAAAAATTAACTATAAGTACTTTTGCAGTTATAAAATAGAACACAGGAACCTTATTTCAGTCTCATAATTGAAAGATTAGAAAGCATCAGACTCAATAAAGATTCCCTAGACATTAGAAAACGGTTTATAAATAAATAGTTTAAAAGTATATATTTACACTAGCCTAGTATACAAATATTAATGCTTCTATACAGTTTCTTCAAACTTCTTGCACCAACGTAATAGACCTACAGGTCACACACACCCCGTGCTCTTTAGGTAACCTTTATCACCAACTCGGATCAACTTATGTCAAATTTATTCCATAACATTTAAAACATAAAGGGCGATACAGATCTTGCCATAATATGGGATGTTTATATTTTTCTTAATGTTATAATTCCCATTTCTGAAAGGGCTACCTTGAACCTTCGTTCCAAATCTAGAGGTGTTTGAAGCTCAGGTTCATTTTTTTTTAAAAAAAAGCAGCACCTGCTGCTCCCTCTCGTTAATGCAAGTGGGATCTTTGAAAATCCATCTCCTCTTTGCTGAAACAGCCATAGGGAAGAAATGGCCTTTGCCTTCACCGTTTTAACACTGCTCTGAAGTCGTGAAAAACATCTTTTAGAGACATCAAGTACCAAAAAGGAGCACTAGATACTGAAAAGAATCGCCGGTTTGCATAGAAATTCATTTGAGGGCCTTCTGCACCGACCACAAGCTCACACTTAGCTCACCTGGCACAGAAAAACTATTTCACAGGTAGCTGTAATACCTTATATTGACAAGCAAAGGGAGGATGAAAGCTGGCTATATCCCTAATCAACTCCACTGGTATCTCTGTCTGCCAACTACCCAGAGCGAACATCACCACTGGATACCGATTATAGCTGCCTTCTGGATGACTGACACAAATCACAGCACCAGCATTTGAAAAAGCACAGCCACAGTTCAGCTGGAAATCATCCAACGTATTTGCATTCAAAGATAAAGACAATTCATCAAAGTACATCTGAGTTTATCCTCTAGATCCAAACCCACAACCTTCCAGCTTTCCCGCATCAGCTATTTCAGCCTGTGTTTTAGCACAATATGCCTGACTCTAAAACACAAATATTTACACAAATGTAGCTACCGCAAGAATTGCTCATAGGCTTCTGAGTTTCTATCTTCCTTGGCTCCTGGGCCGTATGTTTGTTATGATCTCGAATGAAGTAAAACTGTTAAAGTGTGACTAAGCAAAGGAAGCTCTTACTTTTCAGCAACTTACCTTAAAATTAACCTAAAGTTGATCTTGTGTTTCTTTCTCAGACATCAATTTCAGTAGAGGATGCAAAGACAGTAAATTCACTTGAATTCGCAATGGTACCTGTCCTCATATTGTCAGTGCGCTTCTCCTGGAGCGGGTCACAATCTGCATTTTGTCTTTTTAAATGTTTCCAGTAGGAGACATCAAATATTTGGCCTGGTACCAGCTGCTGCCAGGTAAGGCTTGATGAAGGTACCTACATCCACTTCACCTGGCTCGTAAACAGCCAGCCGGCTCAAAGAGCACATCAATCTTTATGACTACAAAAAAAAAAAAAGGGTCTCAAATCTATTGAACAAACCACACACCATTCTTAAGGATTCCTGAAACACTCGTAACACTCATCAGCCTTTCTACTACGATACGCCACTACTACTGTGCTGCTACAGCAATACGCTCCTTCCACCACTGCTGCAAAACGAGAAACAGGGACCCTATCTAATTGCTAGAAGGCTCCGCGTGTTGCCTTTAGGGATTTGTGTTTCTAGCAGTTGGGAAAACACACCGGTTTGGGATCAACAGCCCCAGTGACAGGGTACGGTGGGGTACACTCATGAACTAAGAGGAGGAACGAGCGACGCGGTGCGGAAGGCTGAGCCCCACGACAGCAATGGAAGCTGCGGGCATAGAAGAGCTGGTGCCTGTTTCATTTTATTGATTGTACGAGCAAGCGTGTCGAGCAACAGGGTCATTTTAGTTTTCCCTACAAAATCATTCCAAACCTTACAGCTGTAAAGTTGTCTCACCTCCAGTTTGCATTTACATGAATGGCCTATAACGTACACATATTAATCACACCCTCGTCAGGCAGAACTCCTGTTGTGAGTTCTGCCCGGATAATGCTGACAGCACACAAATTTGACCAAAGCAGTATATGAGCCCGTCTTTTTGAACCTCGATGATTTAAGAAGCTGAGACAAACCAGTTCCTAATTCATGGACTGAGCTGTTTAACTTTTAGCTATACATCCTTCTCTCATCCCCCGCGCTATCGTTAGAAGCGCGGTCTCCGCCCGCCCCTCGGAGGCAGCCAAAGCCCTCGTGGGTTCGCTGCGCGTACGGGCACATCTGGGAAAAAGCACCACTGGAGAAAAACCGGCCTTCGTTACTCCATGTACTAAGGTCAGATTAAAGACAGCTGTATTTCCCCGTTAACTTGAAAACAAGTATTTCAATTTTACAAACAAAACTTCTTCTTTTAGTTTCCAAAAGTTTCCGTTTCTAAAACACAGAATGATCAAAATCTAAGCTCATGCTACTCTTACAGGAGAAAGAAAATCCAGACGTACCTTTAGACGCGGTGGTGTGTCACTAGACACAACGCATCAATGGAGATTTAAGATCTTATTCTGATATGTCAGAAAGAACTTACTTAAAATTTACTTTCAATAAATTGAACACAGGAAATGTTTTCTCTGAGCAACTAAACAGACTCTGAAAATTCACTCTTTATCATTAATCCATTACAAGATGCAAAAATCAAGACTTCTCCGCAGGTAAGAACTTGGCTTTGCTGAGATTTCTGTTAACACAGACCTTCTCAGAAAGCTGCTAGCTTCATGCCCTCACCCAGGAGTAAAACCAGACACCACCTCTCCTCGCCGCCCCTTCCTTCTGGGGCTTCCGGGGCAGAGCCGCTGGGGACGCTCCTGCCTCTCGCCGTGCTGTGCAGCGAGCGGGGCGCACCGCTGCCTCCGCGGACAACCGTCCTCAGGGACCGCAGGACACACTGCGATTGAACCGCAAGCGCAGAGAGGTAACTGAGCGCACTGTTATTAATATTCTACCCCCAAAAGAGTCTTCAGCTTCCGTAAGTGCAGCGCTTCCCTGTCAAGCTCTGGCAGAACATAATATCAGATCTTAAAATAACACTGCTTTGATTACCTTACTTCCCTTTACTCTTCGCTTGAATTCCAACAGGATTTCAGTGTCTGCTCTGTCAATAGAGCTGTGTGAATAATGGATTTCTGTTTGGGCACTGAACCAAAAAAAAAAAAGAAAAAAAGAAAAAAAAGGAAAAGGAAGAAAAAGGAAGAAAAAACTGTTTTAAGGAGACTGAAGAGAGACTGGGGGAGGATTTAAGACAAAAAGAGATTTCAAGATAAGGCAAAATGTTTATTCTAAAAGCAATATTTTGCCTTCATATTAACACCCTCTTTTAAAAATATTTTGATTTTTAAATTTTGTTACAGACTTGACCTAGTTCATTTTAAAAAAAACCAAACATTTATCACTTACTCTAAAAAAAGCTGAAAGAAAACATTTCGATACTCTGAAATATTGTTCTCTAGTTTTACAAATAAAACTGCCAGATGGAACAGAAATTTGGGAATAGATCTATTTCAACCCAAACATGTACTTTTTCAGTGAACCTATTAACACTACAAAACAAAAACCCTCTTGTCTTCTCTGCAAGTGCCATGTTCTAGACACTGACTGCCTAGAACCAAAGATACAGCACAGAAAAATAAAACAAAGCTGTTGTGCTGAAATGACTCTTACCAGTACTGCCACAACAGCCGCAGCAGTAGTAGTAGTATAAAGGTTTCCTGCTCAAAAGCAAGAGAAGCGACAAGCCCTAAAAGCTTGGTGAACACCCTTATTTTCTGAGTTTCTTCTATTCACCGCCCTCTGCAAAAAAAAAAATATGCCCTGGGGTTTTGGTGTTTGGGTTTTGGGGGGATTTGGGGGTTTGGATTCAGTTTTGGGGGGAATTCTGGGGGGTTTGGTCTTTTGCGTGGGGGGTGGGGTGGGGTGAGGAATTCAAGTTATTACTGGGGAAAAAAAGAAAAACGTAAAAGAAAAAAACATACGTTTAATCATCTGGCGTAACACTGCTGAGATGAGGACGACTGATTTTTTTATTCCACAAGAGTTTACGTTCGTGCAGCCCCGAGGCTCAAGGAGCCGGGGCTCAGGTGATGGGTGCTGCACCCTAACTCACGCAGCCTCAAGCCAGCAGCTTCTTCCACCGAGAACACCTCAAGAAAACATCTTGCCACCATGAGAGCTATGACAGCACGTTATATTTGTAAGCTACCATCTCGGCAGATGGTCCGTAGCAGGGAGTCCCAGGACCTGCCAGATGTTGTTCATTTCTCAGATACGGCTGGGAAGGGTGCACAGAAACCTCCAAAGCGCCCGGGAGCACCCGGGTGAGGCAGAAGCTGCTGAAGAAGGTGGTTTTGTGACAGGTGCCAGGAACAGTCATTTGGGTGCTACAGAAGAGCGACGGCGCTGCTGTTCTGGGCACCTCTGGCAGTGGGACTCTGCTCCTCTGGGCTCGGCACCTCCATCTCCCTGTCACCGCCTGGACAGAGCGTGAATAAGGAACCCATAGGTTATTTGGCACTGTTATAAATATATAAACCCCACGATTTTAATTCCCACAAAGCAAAGAAACCCCAATACCCAAGCTGACAGTATAAAAAGGCGAATACTCAGCAGCTTTTGAGCCTTGATTAGCTTTGTTAACCAGGAGTAGCGTAAAACTGCCCGAATCCAGCAAAAATCACATTACCTTTGCATTAAACCTTGTTGCCGATCTGATAATTTCTGATTAAAACAATGAAGCCTTTGGGTATAAATTATTTCGTATGTTTTATTACTTAGACACTACGCTGTTCACTATCACAGAGAAATCGTCTTTGTTACTAATCGTTCTTCTGGCGGGAATCAGAACAAGCAGAAGCAAATTAATAAATGATGACATGGGAATTACAACAAAATGGATTGACGACTTGCGGGTATGATTCTGAATAATAACATTTTACAGTCTATTCAAGAGCATTGCTAATAGGTGAGATTTAGTTTACAGCGTCATCAGAAATTTTTGTAAAATGCTTGAAAAATGAATCGTTACTTTTTTGAGTCACAGTTGTTATTTCATGAATTTATTGTTGTACTTCCTTTTACCTACGTTCTCGGGTTGTACTCCTCACCATAATCGCTGCTCTCTTCACAAGCTACGTGACTACAACGTGCATTTCTAAAAACCACGGTCTGGTTCAATATTTGTCTTGTTTCAATCTATTTTCCTGTTATTAATATAGCCTAAAATAGATATGGAAAGTAACAATAAAACGAGTTCCCAAATTCTGCCATCAGACCGAACCATTAACATTTATACGGTAAATCCAGTTGTCTTTCTTAGCATTTAAATCAAAAGACTGGGAAACTACCTATGAAGGCACACCAACTCCTCTTTGCACTGAACTTTTACCTGCCGGCCCTGAGCCAAGTCCTCCTGCCTAACGGTATCTGCGGTTTTCTGCACGCCACTACAACGTTGAATTCCCTTCCTCTCACCGTACTCAAAGTGCCTGCGCCTATCACAAAGACGTAAGAAGCAGAGCACACAAGAGGTGATTTTGGTCATTGTCTACAAAAAAGGCAATGCGATACATTTTGGCGACTGTCCAATTGCATTTTAAAACGCGAAAGTTTCGACTGCGTTCATGGTTGTGTCTCTACTGAGAAGCAGTATTTAAGGAGAGCAAGTGAGCCGGGAAGTTTTCAGAGAGTTATCTTCATCTAGTCAATGCGCAGTAATGTTTGTCAGTTCTAATCAAGACAGCCCAAATTCAAATGTCAAATACTTGCAACTATCTGATCCAGAATACATTACAAACAGGAGATTATTCAATTCCTTGTTGAACAACCTAAAACAACAACTCTGAGAAAAATCACCAGTAATTCTTGGGTTGCCGGTGAATATAAAAAAAGAGTTTTCAAATAAATTCTTTATCTGAAGTATAGATCCATGTACCCCATGATACAGTTACATAATCCAATTGTTAGCATCATCATCCATTTTCCTGCACTATTCTTTTGGTTTCACAGACTTCACCAAAAGTATCCATTGTCCTTCACTAGCTAAATAAAAAACACTTTGCTGAAAAATTCTGCTTGAAAGAAGCTGGCGATATAGGTCTTTTCCCATTCTATGCATTACTTCATTGCATTTCTACACATTATTTCATTTCATTTGATTTATTACACTACTGTCTTCTGATGCCGCAGAAGAGGCGCGCTCAAGGGATACGGACCAGACACGAAGAGTTCCTCGCAAGCATCACATGCATGTTCAATAACTTATTAACAGAGATTACAGACACTACTAGGTGGGAGCAGACAGACACCTAACAACGACAAAGTAATGAGGTGATCACGGTCTTCTCATTCCTCCTCATCTATGCTAACTACTGCAAATTACAGACTCCAGCTACTGCATGAAAAAAATGCTGTACGTAGTATGTGCCCTATGGAGGCCCCTTCATTATGGACCCTCCTACGTTAGCCTATTTAAGAAACAAAAAGTCATTTCTGTGCCTCTAGACCAAGTGGAAGTAAGAGTGCTGCATCACTGAAATTCATACAAGCCCTTACAAAGAGATACTGCTTTGAGATGGAAGTCTTAGAGAAACCCCACAAACCAGAGTCGGACCCACGTCTGACTCGGTCCTGAGGTGTTCAAGCTCCAGCTCAGGCCAGCAGCAGTTTGTTACCCGGCTCAGAACCACAAAATCTCTTCACCAGAAATGGAATAAAAAAAGCCAATACAAGGGGCTCCCATGGTGGGGTTTGAGTGGGAGAAAGAGGTCAGGTAGCCACAGCTCCCTGTTCCCCTCCCAAACGGGTTCCTCCCCAGCCCCTACCACGGCATGGTCAGGCACCACGAGCGTGCAAGAGATGTGGCATGGGAGAAAGACGCTGGGGAGACCAGAAGTGGGACAGAGAAGGGCTAACGCCTTGTTAACTTCACCCACTGCCTATCAACATGTACCAGAGACAAAGACGCACCTCCAAGCCCCACCTTGCTGGAGTGAAGTTTAGGCCAACAGGATCCCACAGGCTCCATTGGCTGCAGCAAAGTCCCCGTTCATGGGAGACAGGACTGAAAAACATGGCCGGTTCCCTCCCACTGAAGTCCACGTAATTAAAGCTCATTTTTGGCAAGGGAAAAAACCAGTCTCCTCATGAAAAAGGCCTCAGGTCTCTGAGCCACGGAGAGCGGCACGTAACAGCCCAGCATTACACAGCGGAGCACGGGCTAGCGAGGGACACGGCGTGTTCAGCCAAACTGTGGATGGAGGGAGAGGAGGAGACGCAGCTACTTTTAACTTCTAAAGGGAGGCGAACTATCACGCCGCAACAAGAAGACAGCACCATGCCAAAAAGTCTGGCATTTATATGAAAATGAAGACGTCTCGCAGGCAGGGATACACAGAAGACCCAAAGTACCCTAATCAACATACTCCAGGCCCAAACGAGCTGCTGTTAAGATGATCACATAATGGATTTTGTCATTTAACGGGGTCCAAATAATGTATTTTTTTAATCCCTTTAGGCATTCAGTGGAAATACTGAGCAACAGTGCCAGGCACGGATGACAGAATGACTGGATAAAAGACTGGATTTTGGGATACAGAGTTGAATTCTACAAAAGATGCTTAAGTAAATGAAAATACCAGCGCATAACGCAGCTACCCAAAATGCTTTCAGCAGAGCAGTTACTTGCACAGAATTTTGAGCTGAATAATGGTATGCATTAGTATAGGCCTTATGCTATTTTACCTGTAATTGATACGTCTCTCAGTTTCACACGACTCCCTGCTGGCTTCCCACCACCAACAAACCAGCTATTCCAGGCAAAACACTTTATGCAACTCTGCTTTTGCCTTTTTTTTTTTTTTAACTTTTTTTTGTTGTTTTTTACTATTTTAACTCCAGCTTTTATCCACAAAAATACATCACTTACTGCAATGGGAATTTAGTTAAGAGAGCATTACAGAAGGAAAGAATGTTATAAACAAAGCAAGTAATATTACTGGATTGACAGAAGAAGAAACATATTTACCTTTTTTTTCAACTTTGACTTTAAGGACTCTGCCAGTCCTATCCTGCTGGATCAAAAAATCAGAAAAGCTTAACAGTAGCATTAACCAGTGCTTCTCGTCTGCCTAGTGATCTGGGTATTTCCTTGTGAAACCTTCTCAATTAGAACCGGACAACGATCACGTCTAGTGACAACGTTTGCCTCGGGGTGGCGGGGCGGGAAGAATGTTCCAACTTTTATTTTCTTGGTAACTTGAACATGCACAGAGTAATGGAAATGAAAAGAGTAGTGTGAGACTTCCAACATCTTGTTGAACAATTAAGTGAAGAAGAGACACTTCAAAGGCATGGTTTCTTAAGGATCATAGTCACAGAGAACAGTTTGATCAGAGATCAATGAGCATCTGCCATGTTACGTGCTTTCCTTCCCAGTCGCGAGTCGGTGCATAAAAATGGATGTTGGCACAGTTTTAACAGCGTGAAGTACATGGAGCTCCTTAGCAATGCAGGACTCCATCCGCACACATGGCTGCAGGACCGGACCCACAGTGATGATCGCACAGGGGAAGAGACCACTCAGACCAAATTCAGAGACAGCTGCTCTCTGCTCCCCAGTACATCCCAGCTATGTCATTTTATAACGGTTGCAGATTTTTTTTTGCCCCATTTTCACAAACTTACAAGAAAACCACATATATTTTCAACGTACTTCAGGAGAAGCCGTGCTCTTCAGAGAAAGCAGATGTCATTTCATTCTGTCATATTCTAATGCCTCATAAATGACACACTATTTTTAACCACTTGCAAATTAACCCCTCTTGTTATCGACTTGAAATCGTTTCCTATGATCGGTCTAGGCACCATGTAAAAGAAGAATTCTCCATTTCAGATATAACATCAGGCTGTGAAGTTCCACAATTTTGCCACTTTTGAGATGATAGCACAGTCTCACTGTGACTAAGGACTGCAAAATCGTGCTCCATGTAATTGAATCTAAAGATCTGACAACGCTGACCTTATCAAGAAATGAAACTTTTGGCGGAGGTTCAAACCATGCACGAGAAATAAGCTCTTGCCGGTTGTTTGTAAACGTCACATAAAAATGTACTTATTCATTATTAACAACTTGTAAACTGAACACACTGCGGGTCTCAAGCTGCTGCCAAGTAAAGTATTACTCAGTACAATCTTTCATTTACATCTAATTCTTGTATTAATTCTGGCAGCACAACCGAGCATCCCTTCTCGTGATTATGAGAGGGTTATTGTAATGAGATAAATATGCAGACTGCACACTAAAAACCGAGGATACAAGACATGCTAAGGGCCAGATTAATTTTGTGAATGCCCATAGTGCCGCTGGCCTCAGACACAGCCCTACTTTCGTACAAGATGTGCAAAAAAGAGGATTCTAGGGAGAACCAGGCCATTGCTATCCCACGTTAGTCATGATAAGGCCAGTGGTGACAACACATGACCTGTACTGGTGAGTACCTATCTCCTTTAGGATAAAATAGATAAAATAGCTCCAAGCAAAATCCCGGGTTATATCAGCACTAAGATGTTGTGAGCATCACAATCAACTCAAAAATCTGAAGTTTCATAAAATCCCAGTAAGGAGCTATTGTAAATAATCGCTATTGCTCTGCAGCAGAATGCCATTTCAGAAGGAGACACAAAAAACCACGGGGCTTTTAAGACTATACCGTTACGCACCGTTCTTGTTCTTGCATACAGCTTTCAGCATGCGTTTTCCAGGTCCGCATTTTCCATGGTCAGTCACACATACTCCTTCTGAAACGATCCACTCGTAACACAGCGGGTCTTCACAAGGAATAGATTCAATTAAATGCGGACAACCTGCCGGGGTGCCTACTGGGTCCACGACCACTTGCCTTTGTCTCATTCGAAAGCCTGAAAAAAGAGAAACTGAATTAACTGGACAACAGCGAAACATTATTTATACCAATAATCTAGCAGCAAGAGGACTATATAGGGCACCTGGAACTGAGGGATGTAAAGGCAAAGGAGAGCACAACACTTAGAAACTGAATTGATCAGGATGGCACTTGGCCGTACGCGCCCACAGCCCAGGCATGCAAAACCTAATAGCGCGTAAAGAATTCCAACAACCCACATTTTTCACATTTCTTTTTCCTTTTCATCAACATAAGACAGAAATACACATGTCCAAATATAGGAATTTGCCACTGATGCATATATTAAAGTAATAACAACATTAAGATAAAAAGAGAGAAACAGTCAAGGAGTTGAAGACATCAAGGACATCTATATTCTGCCCGGGAACCCACTAATGAAAAGACTTGTTTTGAGATACAGCAGAGCAGTTTACTAAGAAATTAGTATTCTGCTTTATGAAGGTGTAAGGATTTCTGATACATAATGCATTTCAGACCTCTCTGAAATGACATCCTATTAAATTGGAAGATTCAAATGTAAAGTGGAAGAAAAAGGTTACAGAAATAATGAAAGAATTGATTACATAATCTACCTCCTTCTGAATAAAACCACAAGTCATGTTGCTATATAAAATGCAGAACAAATACGCAAGTATCTTTCAGCGTGTTTTGTTATGTAAATGACACAGAATGCTAAGAAAGGCAGAAAAAAAAATACACGGTGGTCTTTCCTACAACAGCCTCAGAGAAGGGGCAAATATACAGCATTAGTGGAGGCACGTGGAAATGCCTTTGCCATGAAACAGAACAGAAAATGGAAAATAACACCCTTCAGAGAATATAACAGCCCAAACTTCCACCGTTCTCAAACCAGCAAAAAGAAATCATTCAAAACAACTTAAAAATGAAATGGTTTTGCAAATCTTCATATTTAACCATATAATTTTTATTGTTTCTTTTTTAATTTGAAAAATTCTGGCCAGCTCCAATCACTTCAAAGACTTGTGCTGTTTTCAGAAAAGTGTCATTTTCAAACAATAGTATTCATTCCCTGACATGAACTCCAACAGTTGTCTTTTCAGCTTAGAGCCTTACGAAAGGCTCTGCAACGAGTCTCGAAACGTTGCAGCAGCAAACACGTACACCGGTCAGTTAAGATCTGGGGGGGGAATTCTATTTGCGTACTCTTCTTCCAGGAATTTAAACCAAACCCAGCACAACCAAAGCAATCTCTCGGGTCAGCCTAACTCCCGGATGTGGGATACACCTCAGTCCTGACTCCCTCCAGCCTCACCCGAGCACTGCCACGGAATCCAGGCATGTGGCAGGACTTCCAGGGGGGATCAGAGCAGGACAGCCTGGCACTATGGAGGTCTGCAGCTGCTATCCCAGGAAATCCTCGTTTTCTACAAGGTCAGTGCAGGATAAAAGGACCTGAATCGGGCTGAAAATCTTATCTTTTTTTTTTTTTTTCCTTCTCCCAAGAATAACTGCAAAAAGCTTTCAAAGGTCATATTCCACTCCTGTAGGCACATCTAAGAGCTTCACCCTATGTTAGATTAATTTAAAAAAAAAAAAAAAAATACATTAAGCTCCCCATGTAGAATTCGACACCACTGCTTTTGCCATCTTATCATAATATCCCATTACCCGCTTTAGATCCCCCGATGCTGCAAAAGCGATGCGTAAGAGCAGCCATTACCTCTTCTTCCGTGGTGGTCCTGGCAGTTCTCGTGACGGCAGGGGCCCCACGCCGACCAGGCAGACACCACGCACTCGGAGGGGCACGGCACATTACACAGCTGGGAGGCGGAGGGAGCAGGACCCAGGCAAAGCTTCCCATCAACTGGTCTAGTAACTAAGAGAAAAAAAAAAAAAAAAAGAAAGAAAAATAAATAAAAAAAAAAAGGCAAAGCAGGGCTGTGACTGTGCCCTGATGAAGGCACAGAGCTCTGCAGTTCACTGCTGGCCTTAGTTTTCCAGAACGCACCAAAATCCAGTGCTTTTTTAGGGTCTTATCTCCCAGCGCAAAAAGTTAATCCTCTGTTCAGCGAGGCACGTAAAGTTTTATCTAAATGGTCCACATCCGGCAGGCCAATTAAGACTACGGTAAGCAGGTGTTTTAATAATAAAGTCAATGCTGATTTTCTACAACAACCTAAAACCTAATCCCCCCCAATTACGGCCAAGGAGACCTCTTTACACCGTCCTGAAGAGAAAGACGCCTAAGAAAAGAATCCGACAAGCTCATGCTGCAATTAGGAGCCAGGCAGAGGCAGCTGAGAAAAGCCTGAGCACGGGGGGATCATCCCCACGTTCATCCCCTTCAGGGGCACTGCCACCCCTAGGTTGCAGGATCCAGAACTTTGGATTTTCTTCACCTACTTTAAATAGAACTGAGCAGCGCTCTCGGTTTCCTCTACACAGACGTACAGAGAAAGCATCTTTCCTGCCGGGGAGGTGAGACGTCCTCTTGAGTTGCCTGCACCCAAGGCAGGCATGGATCTCCAAACCTCTTCATCTATGAGATGAGCTGACCCCAAACTCTGCCAAAGTACCAGTTTAGTTGATACTGACAATAAATTTGGAAAGCTGATTCTCTTTGTATTTTCATTTATCATAAGAGAGTTCTAGTTTCAATTAACTTCTCTCGCCTTTTTATTTGGGGCAGAGGGAGTAAGGATAAGAAGGGGAAAGACTCTTAAATCTATCTTCTGAGTCATTATATGATATTGCATTTTAATTACATTATGGGCTGAATTTGGCTGTCCCTTTAGATAAATCAATATCAAAGCAGTCTTTCAAAAGGCAAAGGCTTGTTTGAGTTTACTCTGCCATGGTATTACCAAGACTTCATTAATTTTTATAGCTACTGAGTTTGCTTTATCCTCATTTTTATTTTTAATGTCTATTTTCCTTTGCTTCCATGCATGGAATTGACTTGAAAAGAATTTATAAAAATATGCCCAATATATGAGTAATCTTTTATTTTGCTGATATTTTACCATTCTCTTTAAAATGAATCATTTGAAGAAAAGCACAACTTTTTTTTTTTTTTTAAACACAAGATTTCAGTGCTCAAAATCCCAGTAAATTTTCATTTGCACGTCCTGAAGCGGAGACTTAAGACCAATATCAGCGCTTGTGATTCCAGCTCATAACAGGAATCAACAACAGCTGTGATTTAATTCTGACCTGAAAGATGATATGTTAGTAAAAAAGACCATTTTCTGAATGATTTCTGAGACACTGTAAGGTCTTTGACATGTTCATTTAGAGATTACAACAAGGTGGCATAAATCCAATTCACCTGAATGCAAACATAAACAGACCTTTTCTAGAGACCTTGAAAGTGAAGTGACAGACAGAATGAGATAAATATTAGAGTTTTAAGGATAAGAGTACTTATTTTACCAAGAAGTCTCATGCATGGCTTAACCTGCCTTTCAGCATCAAGCTCTGCAAAACTGTATCATTTTTTGAGAGTTCGCTTGAAGAAATGAAAGGAAATAAAATTGAGTGCAGACGGTCAGCCCAAGGAATAAGGGCCAGTCCCACTCTGCTCTAACTCAAGGCGTCATTGTTAGCAACGGCTCTTTCCTTCTCACCGATTTTTAGATTGTTTCTATATTGCAATTTAACTACTTGAATGTGGAAGCCACTAGATAAAGCAGGTTGGCTCTCCTGCCTTGAAAACTAACCAGCTCCAACCAGTGGTGCCGAGCGTATTTTAAATTGGTTTGGGGTAAAAGAAAAACAAGAAAAATTGATTACAAAAAGTCAAGGAGGCGGGGTTTTGTTTGTAGGCTGAGCCTACCAGCCATCCCAGACTCATGGAAGACTTTCCTATCCTGGAGGAAATCCCTGCCTTCCTCTCCCTGCCAACCACCTTCCTGCTCCTCTTCCTCCCTCGGGCTGATGCCCTATTTAATTCTAGCATTGGGAGCTCTTTTCCCAGGACCAATGTCCTACTTGTCATTGGAATAAGACTGCTTTGTTTACTCACTTCCTTAAGTAATTCTGTATATTCTGTAAAATGTAAATCGGAAAATACACAGACTATTCTAATCAAATAGCCAAAGATATTCTAGGTCTGTGCCAGCTTATACTCACTCTACACTGGCTACGATCCTCCAGTGAAAGTCTTCAGAAATAAGACAAGAACAAAAAGGAACAAGTTGCATTAAAAAATGCACATACAATAGCATCCTTTTCCAAAACCAGGAGGGTATAAAGAGCCACAATTTCCGGCACAATAGCCAGAGTGACTGGATGGACCAGCAGGGTCCTCTATAAAAGAGTCTATAAAAGAGTCCCTTCTTCAGCCATTTGACTGACAACTCTGATTTCCATCAGTTTTGTTTAAAAGCTTGATGTGACTTTCTATTGCTATTCTTTCATACTCTAATACTTTTTTTTTTTTTAATGAACTATAAGGCGGGTTTTTCTGTGAATCTTTTAAATACCAAAATGCTCGCACACTCCAGCCTCCAAAGCGGTGCAGATAGCCTGGCTGGGGATGCCCTGTTCAGGACAAAAACCTTACATGATGGATATGATAAATGAATGCAGCTGCTACGGCTCTCTTTACATACTGGGCAACCTTCTGATTTTGCTCAATAATTGACTTTGTAATGGCATTTTTTTACATTCATATAGAAAAAGTGCTTTTCGTGCACTTATTTTCCTTGGAAAAAAATATTAGCAACTTTTTGAGGGGAAGGGGAAGGCAGAAGTCAGGGAGGAGAGGAGTAAGAGGGGGAGGCAATATCTCTGATTCAAGTAGCACCTTATTTATTACGCTTGTTCGTACCTTTTAAAATCCTGTGTTCTTCCCAATCTATAGAACAAACTTGAAAAAGCAATCAGCTACTAATCTGGGAGCCTCTGAAACATTGCACATTTCTATAGCTGTTATATTGAATCTATCCTTTATAAATGTGACTACAGCTGTTCCCAGCACCAGTGTCTGCCTCAAGTTTGAATTTTACTATTTGCTGTTATTTTCAGGTTATTGCTACCAGCAGGAGATAATAAATTGGGTTCTAAAGTATCTTGTTTCCCTATATATTTTTACTGAGGTAGTGATTTGGAGGAAGAGTGGAAGAGGAAATCAGCTCTGATATGATTATTTCCATAATGTAATTTTAAGCCAATAAATAAATTATCTGTGAATGTAGTCATACAGACACATACTTGCAGGCACACATACCAATACTATGCTAAGAAGTAATGATGACCAGACAGAGAGAAAAATGTATAGGACGCATTTGGGTTGCAGTGATTGCTTTCAAATTTAGTTTTTCAGTTCCTCAGGAGGTAAATAACACATTTTTTTTCCTGGACCTTTACTTCATTTCCCTTTTACAGTGAAAAACCAAGTATTTCTGATATTAACACCTAGATGAGACATTTCTAAATATCACTAACATATCTGGAATACATGCAAAGAATATCAGGACTGTCTCTTATATACTGGTGCAGCCATATTTTAGCTAATCTTCAACTCTCAAGGCAACAAATCCAGATGCTTACCACATATTTTGGCAAAACTAAGCCAAATTAACGATTGCCAGGGGAGAAGAAAGGGAAGGCATATCGTTGCAAAAGTTCTTACTGCCTTTGCCAGGACTCCTAAACCAAAGACACTTGGATCAATACAAAGGGAAATTACTCGAGAAAATAACAAAGGAATGAGTTGTGTTATGAAAACACCTACATGTGTAAAACATAATAGGGATAAACCCAGCACAACACTTGTAATTTCTCTAACCCGAAAGACTTGTTTTTATAGCAAAAACAAAAGATTAGACAAAGGAGAAGTAGTGAACGTAATTGAACCAGCCTGGAAATGGCACCAACCCTGGTCCGGTGCATCCTTCCATTAAAAAGCCTAATGCACCCCACGCCTGATGGAAAAGGGTGCCTTTATTCTTTTAAGCAGAATCAATTAGTTTTGAAGCCAGAAGGCACGAAGTTGAAGTCCTATTTTCAATTAAAATCTATTTAATAGACAAGAAACAAAAAAGTATGAATAGAAGGCTAATCACAGCATGAAAGAGGGTTAATAGCGGATTGCCAAGAGCAACAACGGTTTAATGTATTTCAGAACAATAAAGACCCTCGCAATTTTGTTAAAGTGACACAGACTATTAGCACTCTTTGGAATAAAAAGTTTCCCTGCGTCCATATCCTCTGCTGTACAAGGGGATGCTGATCCCAACTGGGATATTGTCTTGTCTCACTACAGCAGGATTTGTAGAGATTCTCGACAGAAACCACAGGTCTGGCAAAAATTCAGAGTGAACACGGGGCTTCCCACCACCAGTCACACAACTCAGCAGCCCAGAGGTGACAAGTCATTAAGAGCGTCCAGGAAAAACAGTGGAGGAAACAGGGATGCTGGGATGCCAGTGAAGGCAATGATGGGAAGGAAAAAGGGATTTTTGAGCCTCGTTGCCTGTTATCCGGAAAAGGCAACCAGATGCTGGAAATCAGTGGGACAGACCATCAGAGAGGGTGAGAGAAACCACAAGGAAACCACAAGGAAAACAGAGAAGAAAACCCAAAGGTGTTTGTATACTTCACGAAAGCCTCACGAAAGTGTGAACTTTGCCCCTTGCGAAGTTTAGCATTCATTCAACAGGAAGGAGCACCAAGGAGCAGAAATCATCGAATCATAGAATGGTTTAGGTTGGAAAGGACCTTGAAGATCATTGAGTTCCAACCCCCCTGCCATAGGCAGGGACACCTCCCGCTAGACCAGGTTGCCCAAGGCCACGTCCAGCCTGGCCTTGAACACCTCCAGGGATGGGGCCTCAACAACCTCTCTGGGCAACCTGTGCCAGTGCCTCACCACCCTCACAGGGAAATCTGTTCTGTGAATGCCACATGACTGCAGGAGCTCTGGTACCATGAGAAAAGCACCATTCTGGATGTCTCTATGATACTGGGACATGGTACAGGTGGCCCAGAGCGAAGCTAGTGACACGCTAAGCTAGTCCACTCATGGCGTGGCCGCGCCAGCTTGGATCTCGAAAGCAGCAGGGCTGCTCCACGCACAGCTGGCTCAAGTTCAGAAGCTCGATTTATCTAAAATGCCTCCTATTCCAGGACCAGACCAGTAACCACAGGCTTCATTATCTCTCCCCAGTGTCCCAGTTTGTGGAATAGCCCTCCTTTTATTTTTTCATCTGACTCAACATTATTGCTTGAACTCAGTGCAGCTCCCCATCCTCATATCAACAACAGGACAAAATTACTTAGAACGTACCATCACTGTTTTGAATAAAATTAATCCAGCTCCAGTGGCAGGAAATAATGACAAAAATACAAATGCAGTAAAAATCTTAGCTTTCAAAGATAAAACCCTGAACCAAAACAGCGTATCTCATGTGTGAACTGACTGGGCAGCGTATTATTTGCTGCTTATCAAAGGCAGTTGTATAAATAAAAGTATTTATAAAGAGACAAATATGGTCATATCAAATAGTTTGTTGACAAAAAAAAGGCACATTCTTTATAAGGCACCTTTTAAGAAGGCACATTTCATTCACTGTCAAGGTCTTTTATATATTATTCTCTTCATTTTACTTTAATTAGTTTCTAGACATGAAAGCACTGGAAATATTACACCTCTAAAAGACATTAGGGAAAATGTTATTTTCCCTAATGGATTCAAACTAAAATTTTTGAAATACACATTTAAACACTACTGTCAAGCACTACAACGGTCTGAATAAAATCATTTCCTCTCTTGCTTCTAAAGGGTTTCCCCCGAAGAAGCCAGCTGTTACATATTTATTTTTCCATTATGTGAGTCGTATCTCGTAAATTCTGCTCAGCGTTTGGTGAGCTTACAGATCAATAACTCGGCATCCCAGCAATATAAATCTGAGGCAGACTTGCCTGAATATATTTTACACTTCAGAGGTGTATTTCTCATCTTTTCAGGCCGGTTCGGTCACCCCGATGATAAATAACAAGTTTGGGATGAGGGGGATCCTTAGGGGGGTTTCTTCCACCTGAGAACACGGTTTCAGTGATTCAGGTCAGCCAAGCACAGGCTGGATGCTCCTGTTGCTGTACCACAATCCAGTTGAACAAAGCTTTTTCCGTACCACTGCTGACCATCAGTTCTCTCCCCCCTGTGGTCCTAGTCAAGTTTTCTCATTACCTATCTATTCTAACCCATTCCTTTTCAATTTCATACACCAGACAAGGACAACAGGATTTAAAAATCAAAGTCCCTAAATTCTAATTTCCATAGAGTAAATCAATCTTCTCATTCCTGCAGCTTCACCAGCATAAATTTGGGAAAAAAAAAAATAAAATAAAACCAGCATGCATCTAATATAGGACTCCTACTCCACACGGCGTTCATATTCATTCCAATGGTGTATATCCCGCGCCAACTCCTACGGGGAGCTTATCTCCATCAACACAGTCTCTTCCCAATAAATGTGCAGGATGGTAACAGCCATAAATGACAACAATCTGCACAACCAACTTACTGTTTCTAAAGAGTCAGACCTGGTGGCTCACAAGACAGCTAGCACCCAAAGGGCTGGTGGCACATTCAAACAGGACTCTTCGTTGGTATTTCTCCCTTCCTGAAAGTACTTCCGTAGTTTATTGAACAGATGCCACACGTACCAATTTGAAACACTAATCCCCCAGAAGACACGCGTTGGAAGATCATGATTCAGCGCAGAACAAAGAACTTCCAGGGGAAAAAAAAATGTGGCAGTGTCATTAGGAAACAGAGCATACAGAGCAAAGAAGGCAAAACTGCATATTTTAGAGCTAAAAAAGACAAACGGGCAGAAAGAAAGGGATGAGAAAAAGTACAGAATAATACAAGATGTGAATGAAAGGAGTCCTCAAATTCATCTCTGTGCAACTCCAAAGAGGCACTAATTTCTGGAAAATAAAACACAGTGCCAAAACATCTCCCATATGGGAATTAAGAATAGTCTGAAAAGTTTACTCATCAGATAAGAAAGGATTAGACATTTCCGTCTATCAGAAGTTGGGAGAAAGTGCAATCTTTTGTAGAAAACAAGAAAGGATAAAGGCCATAAAATTAGCATTTTGAGACTTGTATAAGTAGGACTTACATAAAAGTGCAGGGGAACACTTTCAGAGCATTTGGGGATTCTGTCAGTAGAGTGGCTTGTAAGACAAAAATACATAAGGGAATACACACAGGGATGGATCACCAAGTAACCATTACACCTGAAAAGGTACCTGAGTATTTACTAAGTCCTGACTTGTAAACGGACTAAAGGAGGTTTTGCTGCTACAGCCGATAACATGCAAGTTTATTAAAAAAAATCTGATGTAAGATGAACCAGGTGGAATTGCATCCTAAAAATAAAGCAAAAACGGGTTTAGGCTGGTGAACTACAGTGGAATAAGTAAGTCAAGAAACTGTGTCTACTAACAGGTGAAGACTGAATATCTCTCGAAGGAAAGAGGGGTATAAAACTAATAGACTTCTGTAAGAAATAGACACCTTTTAGTGTTACCCTGAAAAACTAAGAATAACGAAGGCACAACTACTTCACATACCTGCTACTGAAATCCAAGATCAAATAAAAATAAATATACGGAGACAAATATGATGGAGACACTCATTAAGCAAAAAAACTGTAAACAAAACTTTAGAGCCTTGTACAGGTATGAGAATTTAATGTGGATTTTCAGATGAAAAATAACAAAGATTAAGAAGATACAAAACTGCAATGATTTGCTGGTGAGATGGTAATAAGAGATACATTTTATTAGCCAAGTTTACTATATTGGGCAAACAATAAAGAAGATTGAAGGAAGAACAGCATTTCACAAAGGTCTTTTCAGTCCTATAATTAATACTTAAGCATACAGGCTCCAAAAAACATTATAAGAAAATTCTGAAAGTGAGAAGTAAATTGGATCTCATTCAAACACATAAAACAGAAAAAAAAAGTCAAGATATATAAGGCACAAATTTTATGAAAGAATGACAGGGCAGGCAGATCCCTAGTTAGAAAGCTACAAAAAACATGGAGAGAACAGCAATCCCAGAGGGAGAGTAGGTAACTAGCTCAGATAAGAGAGGAGATGCTTCTGGAGAATTTTATAAAGGATGCCAGCCGCCAGACTACTGATTAAGAGTTATAGTCTCTAGATAAATCCAAAAAGCATAATTTAATACGAACACAAAAGGTTACGCCCTGGCCTTCAGGAAAGAAGTTAAAAAATTCCTAAGGAAGAAGATTAAATGTAGGAACCTCATGTTTACTAACCTTTTGAACATAAACACAGACGCCATTCCCAGACTCTAAGAGGAATTTTATTTCCCATATTATTGGACCTATTCATTGTGATTCAGAGCAGAGCTGTATTGCCAAACAAGGAGAGAGATTTCACAAACTGATCATTGCATAATATTCTTCCATATTTTTACCAAATGCCTTTTTTGTTGGTACACTGGGAATTGTTAGTTAGTGATGTCCACCCAGATTAATTAAAATCTATTGTGGGAAAACACATTTCAGGTAACATTTTATAAAATCAACAGTCACAAAATCTAATCTCAATCCAGAGAAGCCCACTTAGGAAAGAGAAGAAAATATATGTGTCCCATGTTAGAAGTGTCTGGCTTTCAAAATAAGTTGAGGATCTGCATTTCTACTTTATTTCAAAGAGCTTCCATAGAAGTGCACAGATTTACATTAAGAAAGAGGTATGAAGAGGGGTGACCACGATCATGTCTACGGTTTGTTCCAGACATGGGACGTCCAGGCGCGGGGATCAGGGAGCATCCAGAGACGAAGGGCAGAAAGGGCAGATCGGAGCTGTACCATAGGTACCTCATTTGCATATTCTATGCTACTTTTTGTGCAAAATTTGTCCCCTCCTTAAAAGCAACATCAGTTCAAACATGTAGATTTGCTGCTTCTATCTCGGGATATCAAAGAATAATGATAAATTTGAAGTATTAGCTGACCACCTCTGTGAAAATTAAGCATTATAAATTTAAATGTGTTAAAATTCAGTGAGATACTTAAAGAAAAAAACCCACAAGGATCTGTTTAAAGCTAATTACGTTAAAGTTCAGTCTAAATTAACAAAAGCCTAACAACTGAATAAAGATGTGGATTCCTTGGACAGAATAGCTAACATCAAAAAAGAGCGCAGCCTCTTAACTTAGGTACCCACGCACTGCCTTACCTACACACAGGGAAATACAGGTAACTGAACGACACAACAATTTACACATTTATCAAGTGTTCCTTGCCAGCTTCACCAAGATGCAAGAGTCTCGGAATGCAAGAATATTACAAAGGACTTCAAAGACTGGAAGACCTTCTTCCTTCAAATATTCAGCACCCACGTTACAAGTATGGACTTCCTCCTTAAGGCCTAAAAATATATATAACTTCACTTGGATCAAGACAGAGGTTTCTTAGTTAGGTCACTTCTTGGGCAGAAAGATATGAAATCTTATCAATGCATTTCCGAAAGTAATACCTGACTGAAAGTTTTCCATTTTCAGTATCTTCAAGTTGGAATTTTATAATCAAAATATAGAAAGATTTCAGCAGACTTAACCTTCTGAATAACTGATATACAGAGATTCAAGAAAACAGGGGCTCCCTTTCTAAATATCAACATTTTAATAAAAGAAGAAATACATGGGAAGACTAAGCAAATGAAAAACGGGAAAGATATCCTTGGGGGATAAAAGAGCTTTGAGCAATATGTACAAATACATCACAGATGGTACCTGTCTCCAACAAGGATTCAACATATTTTATCCAAG
Organism: Vanellus vanellus; assembly: GCF_965231255.1. Taxonomy (NCBI): domain Eukaryota; kingdom Metazoa; phylum Chordata; class Aves; order Charadriiformes; family Charadriidae; genus Vanellus; species Vanellus vanellus. The sequence continues at coordinate 7,549,373 of NC_138910.1, forward strand.
AATGCTCCTGGAGAGACCACGGGACAAAAATCTTCTTTCACATATGTCATTGGGCCTAGGTCCAAATTCTCATTGGAAGTAACCAGAAGAATAACAACTGTGATGGATGGTAATATCCTATTAGACTCGCTTGTTTGATTCCTGAATGATCCTTTTAAGAACACTCAAGAGGTGAAGAAAGAAAAATTACTGTATTTTTGATGGCAGCAATTAGACGCTATATTTGCTTATCCAGAGAAGGATCCTCATCTTCTCCCCATCACTGAAAAAATGGTACAATAAAATATGAGATGGCCCAGTGATGAATAGACGTAATCTGTCAGTTCAGATGGGCAGAAGAGAGGCCAGAAAATATGTCATTCCTTATTTATTCAACGAACAGAAATTGATCAGTTAGTAAATGAGACACACTGAATATTACTGGATAGGGAGGGATTATAGGGAAGGCTTTCCCTCTGTCTATTTGCATGCCACCATGTTGACAGTAGATGGGGTTCTCACGTTTGAAGGACTACTGTAAATCTGCACTACTGGCTTGGAACAGCAGTAATAACTTATACCTTGTACGACTGCTCTGCATGTTTGGTTTCTTTAGTTGCCTATATGACATTTTTTTTGTTTTTAAAAAACAAAGGGTTAGAACTGTAAAAACAAGGAAGAGGTATCCCAGTGTTTTTTCTTTTTGATGCGGGAAGAGCTTGCAATTTTTAAGTTGCACTAAACTTTTAACAAGGGGAAAACCTGCAGGTGATCACAGACTGGATATATAGCACCAATGCTGTTATGAATTATGTTGGTGTAAGGGTTCCTGATGCACTCCTCTAATCTTCTTGAGTAATTCACAATACTGAAGAAGAATAAAGCGGCGTGAATGAAGTCAGTTAAAGCTTGCTGCTCGCCAACTTGCCGTACAGTGGCTGCATGGGCCACAGATGCGGTCAGAGGGATGAAGACAGTCAACAAATGTTATACACCTCTCATCAACAGCACTTTTACTTTGGAAGTCACGTGCATCGCATACTTGTGCAGAACAACAGAGGGGAGATTGTGTTGAGAGAGGAAGGTAGTGCCAGATGTTTGGGAGAGGTGAAGCAGCAACTATGCACGGACTGAGCAGAGATTAAAACACATCTGGTTTTTTATAACCTCAGAATCTGTGTGGGATGCTAGGACACACTGGGTGGCCAGGAAACATTTGCTTTGCCTTTGTAAGTAAATAAATCTAAGATATGATATTGTGTTCTTATTATCTCTGCTCAAAAACATATTCTGCAAGAGCACTACATAGAGTAAATAAAACAGCCTAAGATGAATTATTCATGATGATTCTGTATCTACTCATTATTCTTCTAAAAGAAAGATAAGTCACTTCCAGAGTCCAAAAAACGTCTGTCTGCTCAGAAGTTGTGACAATATTATTTTTGCTTTCCCCTTCAAATCACAAGAAAGATTGCGTATCAATCTGAAGCAGAGGCTAAAGCCATACCCAGAATGGAGCATGACATCTTTTTTTATACTCTAAACCAGGACTACAACCACAGATAAATGGAATCAGCTACCAAGGGGATGGGCTACCCGATATATGAGAGAGGAAGAAAACTCAACTCCAAGCAAAATTTAGCTCTTTCATCCTTTGAAACCTTCCCATACAAATACACCTACGGAGCTGGCATCAGTTCACTCCATAAGACTGTGGCTCCTGGCAGTTCCTCGGGACCCCGAGGACCATGCTCTCCTGCTCCTCGTGACGCTGAGTAACACCTCCCTACGTAAGCATGGTTGCAATGAGGCCATCAGCTAGCCAGTTGTCCTGGTTTGTCCTAAACCACGACACCAGTCTACTAATGACTGCATGTTACCTTTTTTTCCCTCTGCCGTTTCTCTTACTCAGATCTCCTTGGGCCAGGCAACTCAGAATGACCCTACGCACGTACCTTCCTTCAGTCGGTGCATCCCGATTTCTATGGTGATTTGGACGCAGTAGACCTCCCGGGTTTGTATGCCACCTCCACAAAGGCCTACGTGCTTGTCATGGTAAGGGTCCTGCTGGTCAAGGAGGAGAGACACTTGGCAAGCTTTCCATTCAGAAGTCCTCCAGGCAAACCTTTGGAAATAAAAGAGACCAGGTAAAACATGGTTTTGAAAAGACTATGTGTGAGGAAGTGGTACTTTATCAGATGACAAAATACAATTGGTTTCCTCTTTATAGCAGCACTTCCCAGTGCAAAACAGGGAATGTTTTGAAACATTTTGAATGTTAAATTTACAAAGGTTAAGTATTTGTTATTTGCCTGGAGTACTTGTGTAAAATTTTTCACATAGCACTAATCTCCAAAGCGTTCTGAAACACTAAATCATCCTGACAAACCCTTTGAGCAGGGTGCAAAGAAGGAATGAAGATTAAGAGGTTCGATTAAGTGCGAAAACTAGTTTTCAAACATGCGGCTGAAACCACTAAACCACCTCTCTCCACCAAGAGCTGAATGCCTCACTCTGAAATGCACTTAATAGCCAAAACCCTACATACGTCAATGGAGCTCCAAGCACCGGGCGGCTTTTCTACAGGCGACAGCTTTATAAACACCTGGGGCACTACCAATTTCTTCAAGGGATTGGCTAAAGTAACTCATGTTCTCTCATTTCAGTTTCCAGAAGTTGTGGTACACAGCAAGCTCTAGCTAAAAGCATTTTCATTCTATATTCAGTTCACACCTAAAGAGCATCAATAGTTTTCAAGGAAGGATAACGTTCTTGGGTACAGATATGCGAATGCTGTACAGACAATCGTCATTGGTACGTACCAGCTTAAGTGCCAGGAAGAACTCCTCAAAACGATAGGGAAAACTGTATTGTGTATCAGCGGAAAGGAAAAATTATTTCGCCATCATGTCTGAAAATGCAGGGCATATTTCTAATACAACAATTTTCACAGGCATAATTCATTTTGATTCACAGGTCACAGGATAAGTGAAGTAAATAAGAGCCTGAAGTCTTTCTTCAGTTTCCCAAACACAAATCTTAGGCAATATTGTTTTTACAACCAATCTGTTCCCACTTCTGCTGCTTTATTCCTTTGCTCCTCTAAATTTCATAGTTTACTTTTTCCATACAATCTTTGTTGGGTTTGTGTAATGTAAGCTATGTAAAACAATTTCCTCCTTTTATCCTCCAGATAAATGCTCTCTCCTCTTACAGCAGATCCACGGTTGTTAAACGATGTACGTTTGTTAGCCTGCTGACTGATCGCTCTAAGCTGACGTGCAACGGGGCACCTCTGCAGAAAAAGCCCTCCACGTTGTAATTCTGTGTGTTCTCCATAGCGAGTATCTGTGCCCTGACTACAGCTATAGCAAGGAAACACGTATCTCAAAATTACACGAAAACAAAAATTCATTAGTTTGCCTGAGCACGCATCCGTGTTCTCTTAACTTCTTATGTTGTAAATATGGGCATAAGAATGTTTTCCAGCCCCTTATGAATTTTGTAACTTACTCATGGAAAACATTTGTGAATACTGCCAATTACCGTGAATTTACAGGTGCTTTTCAGATGAGCTGTCATGCTCTCTTAAATAATATACAGTAGCATGTGCAAATCTGGATACACTCACAGGGTTTATTACCAACAGAGAAAAAAAAAAAATAACGAATACGCTTTTCACATGACAAGCATGAAATACTTGAACTCCCACCACCTATAAAGCACAGCCATGAATTTTTCCTTCTATTAGTTCCTTCTGGGAATTCCTAATCACCTTCCTTGGGCCTGCAATGTTAAACGCAGCCTTTCCCTTGTAATAAAGGCAATGAAAGTGCTCTTCATCAAACACCGGGTGAAGAGGATTCCTCCTCCACACCACTTCAGGACATGGCGCTCTTCAGGTCTGTGCTTTCAAAACCAGAAGCTTAAATACAGAACACACACATCTTTCCACAGCCATGGAAAACTGGTGTAGGGAAGTTTTTTTAAAAAAAAAAAATTACTAAAGAAAAACTTATAACAATAATTGACTAAAGAAAAACTGATTATCAATATCTGGCTCAGGTAGTCAGCTGTGAACGCTGGATCCTAAGGAGTCGTCGTTTGCAGAGGTGGGAGTACCTGCTTCTCCTATTGAGCACGAGCTGTGGGAGTTAACGCCTATGAAAATTAGGCCATCAGTGATTAAAATTATGCAAAATAACTAAATCTGAGCTCAGAGATAATTAAACTTCATCAGCCCCTGAATCTAAAAAAAATCCCTTTAGATATTTTCACAGAGTAACTGGGTGCTGTGCCACACTGCAGAGCAGTCTTTAATGAACAGCTCTCGGGTGCCCCCACTGGCGCCCACTCTTGTGTGAGCCTCAGCCCCATCAGCCCATCTTGCTTCTTCCCAGCTGCACATGCCCTCAGCTGTTTGGAGTTTTCCAGTAACAAATCCCGACCCCAAGCATTTGTTGTTTAAGAGGTACACATTTTCACAGCCATTAACAAGCCCACAACACCAGAAACATATCCAAGGGATTGCTATCCCACTGAGTGGGAAACCTAACGCAAGACCTTTCCAGATGGAAGCAGTGACCTTGAACAGCTTTGGAGCAGACTCTTCGCGCAGCTTTAAGCAGCATGGCCGATACTTGGTATTAGTTTGCCCATCTAAGGACTACACTAAAGACAAGGAGAATTAACATTAACATAATCTCTATTTAAATTAAATCAGAAACTTTTTGATAGCCATCAGGAAATAGCAGAGACTACTGGATGGGAAATATCTGGAGGGGGGGTTGCAACTTTGGCAACCTCAACCCAGTACTTGCAAATTATTATCAATATCCACAGCGGGTTTACCACATGACTACAATTTCTCCAGCTGAATGAAGATGACCAAAGCCACCAATGCCACTTTGGACGTTCTGCTGTTTGAGCAAACAGCACCAGAGGTGTGCTGTACCAGCGTTAAGCTAAGAGGGCAACACCACCCAGCCATCCCGTCCACCTTCCCTAGAGGGTGAAGAGCGTGATAATTTAAGAAGCGGAAGGGCCATTATACATTTAGATCGTCAGTTGGTCAGCTCCAGTGTACTTTTGTGATCCCTACACCAAAACCTGTTGGTGCCGACAATTTCAAATGTCAACAGATTTAACATCTCATTTTAACTCCTACCAATATCTAGTTAAATTGTTGCAAACTCAGCATAGTTGCAGTCCCAGCTGTGACCCACTCATGTTGATCTGTACGCATCTTACTACAGGTAAAAAAATCTCAGCCTTTTCCTTTGGATTCCCAATAAGCTTCTTCCAGTTTTTGACAATACTGTTCGAGCTCCAGGAGGTCTCGCTACTTCAAAGACTGACAGACCCCATTGCTGATGGTTAGAGGACTAGCTAGATAATGTGCCAAACAGGGACCTCCAGAATCCACAGTCTGCTTAAGGAAAGGGGCAAGGAAAAACTGCTAGTTTAGAAGCAATAAAGTGCACGTTTGTGGTATCTAGGAGGGAACTTGGCTGATAAAGCTGAATAGCTGTAACACCCCGTAAGCAGTGCTCTGAATTTCCCTGCTAAACAGTTGAGGAAGCAGAACAGCAGGTGCCGTGGGTTTCTCTTATGATCATGGCAAAACGTGTTCTCGCACTGCGACGCCCAACTGCAGCCACGGGAGAAGTGTCCGACGTGGAGCTGGAGAACCAAAGCTTCACCGTGGATGGGTCCTGAGGGGAGGCAACAAAGCTGCCCAGCTGAATGGAGGTCATCGCTGCGTGCCCAGGACCAGTGAAGGTCAAAGGGCTGAAGAGTCGTGTTGCTACCACTCCCAAAGCGTAACTCTGGCAGCCTACCAGCACATTCACCGCATTTCCTTTTAAGTCTTTCCTACTTCACGCTAATGCCTTATCTTTAATTGGGGCACATAACGGGCCTCATTCACAAAGTGATACCATCACACCCATATCTCAGCAGTAACTTCAAGCCTTTTGAAAAAATTAGGCCTTAAAACTTCCCCATTGTCCATCATTTAACTTGTGAAAAGCTTTGAATTTCCAGCAAAGCAAAGAGGGTTTTTTTCTAAACCCCTGTCTTGTAACATAGCAACCACAACCAAAATGAAAGATTTAAAGACATAATCATAATTCTGGAAAATCTATCTATTCCCAGTGAACACGAAAGCTAAACATGAAGGATAAAAATGACATAATACATTATTTTAAAACTGATGACTCAGTGACAGCTATGCAACAAACAAGTGCTCAAGATCTTTCCAATTTATAGTAACCTCTTGGTCCTTCAGTCTATAGGACTTATGCTCTTACTGCTTACACAAGTTTTATACCTGTATATACCCATTCACTTTAATTGAACTATCCCAAATTTATATCACAATAAAAGAAAGAAGAATCACCTCCTATGTATTTAAGCTTTTTAAGCGCTTAATCTAATCCCTTCAGAACAAATAACCAAAAGTAAAACAAAGCACAAAGCTCTGGAGTCCTACACGCAGTTAAAGTGTTTTATTTTCTTGCATTTAAACTATTGATTAGAGAAGTTATTGTAAACTTCAGCCATAAAATTAAAAGGCATTCCCATTTAACAGCAAATTTACACTAATTGCCATGGGCCTGTGATGGGACCTTTAACTTGCAGCCTTGCTGTGGACGTAGAGGTAATACTTCACAGAGCATTTTTGAAGCTGGAGATATTTTTTTCCTCCTCTGGATTCTTTTAGGGGGCTGGAATACCACTTTACCTACCTCCCCCTGCTGAGTACAAGTCTGCTGCTGCTTTTCTATGTTGGTGGGTGTAGTCTGCAACATGTACCTTCATTCCGTCATGGGGTGCTCTCTGTCCCTGCATTAAAAACCAGCTTTCCTAAAAACCCTTCCTTCTGCTCAGAGACTTGCACCCTTTCTGGTCTATGTCCTCACCCATTTTCTTTGCCGTGCCTGGAACATGCTGTGGAAAATTCTTGCCCAAAGAATAAAGCGAAAGGAAAAAGAATAAAGCTAAAGAAAGGTTACTTGTCTTAATATCAACAAGAAATAGCAAAGAATCTATTTTTAGGAAAATAAATAGCACTCTTAAAAACGTCTTAAAATGTTTTAAGACTAATCTCATTAGGCAAACACAAGCCAGACAGAAAGAATGAACGGTTTGTGTTGAGACGAGACAAATGCAGGACAGCACCTTTTATTTCTGCTACTGAATCTCCTTAAATTCATCATCTTCTTGTAAGGGGAAGAAAGAAAAGATAACTGTTTGGTAAGCCTGAGCAAAGCCACAGATGAGGTGGCATATATTTAAGGGGAGAAAAGCATAATCTTTCCAGGTATTAGACTGCAAAGAGAATATGCTCAAACAAGGAGAACGGGAGCACAAAAGACTTCTTATATTATTTCATAGGGATTACCGCTACATCCCTCTGTGTCTTAAAGCTACTGCTTTCGGGTCTAAAGTACTTCCAGTATCTCGGTCACCAGTTCCCAAACATCATCACCAAATCACCAGGCTGTAAACTATAACATGGACCCGTAACATCCTTTACCATCGTCTGACACTTAAATAATGTACTTAAAAATGTTTGACTTCTGTTGTTTAATACCAAATTCTGGGACCCACAAGCTGACATCTGGCAGACCCATAGCACAATACTGCAATGTTATACAGCAACATATAGATTCCTGATCATTTCCGCGGTACTGAATGGCCAACCCAAAGTCTACTATGCGAACCAGGCACTACTGTAACATTCTCCTCAACACTGCGTACGGTGAGAAGGTCATAGCCTACCACCTGCATTTTGAGATATGACATCCCCAGAAATAACAATTAACTAAACACCAGAGGGGTTTGTTTAGGGGTTGGTTTGGGTTTGGTTTTGGGTTTTTTTTTTTGTTTTTTTTTTTTTTGCTATATTTTTGGTTAAGCGGCTCTATTAACCTGTAAATCTAACATTATTTTTCTGGGTGAGCTCATTAGGCAGTTTATCCCAGCTCACGCAGCTGCTTCGCTGGAGATGTCGCCTGAAGGATTGAAGGTGTGCAGGTATGGCAGGACGGGGAAGGTTTAAGAGTTCGTAGGCACGTGAAAAGCTGGGCATACAGCGACATACCGAAAGAACCACAGGCTTCCTTCTTAACAAGAGCAGCACCTCCAGAAAATTATCAGTGTTATGCAGGTTCTCACCTTTTGGGCTCTCCTGGCTCTACGCCGATCCCCTACAATCGTTTGCACTTTAATACAGTGCAACGGCAAAAAGTAGAAGTGAGAAACCAGGGTCAGGCATTCACTCCCTGATTAACTACCAGCCCGTCTACCCCAATCAGGTGTCACCTGCACCCACGCTCCTATACAAAATCAGCCAGACAATGTGTTAATCTATTGTCTTTGAAATTGATGTGCGTTTGGGCAGGAGCAAAAATCACTCTGTAAGAGCTTTTTCGTAGGATGTAATCAAGCAACAGAATATTTTTTTTATACTTCCTCTCTTCTGCTAGCAGGGTGCATAAAAATGATCAGCATTTGATTTTGAATGAACCCAAGGATATCGAGACATTTTTACAGGTTACGCCTTCCTAAGAAACACACCTTGCAAAGGCTTTATCAAAGGTTTTGGCAGTATCTGGCAAAGCCCCAGAAACTCATGACTTGATCACCGAACAGACCTCCTATTAAACACACTCATTCCCAGACAGGGAGATTTGTCCGCATGCATATAAAATTTTATCAATCTCGAAGCATTTTACAGTCAATCTCAGAACATGTCACATGAAAAATTAATCAATATTTTATTTCCTTTGCAAAGCAAACTACCGACCTCCTATGCTAGCCTGGCCATGCCGAACAGCATGGATTTGCAGACCAGAAAGGAGCGATCCTCCCCTTCTGCCAGAACAAAGATTGCCATAAACCACGCAAGCGCTCAGGGACTGCAAAGTTTCCCGTTTCAAGAAGTACCCAGAGGGAAGCCGAGTAAAGCCCAAGCTATTACCTCTGATCAGTTCCCATTTTCCTCAAGGAGGACTGGGATTTTTTTATGGGGAGATGAAGGGGAATCATTAAATCTTAGGCAAAAATTACAATTTCAAAGCCAATAAAAGCACAGCCATGGAGACCTGCCCAGTCTCTCTGCAGCTGAGGAAACTCTCCAGAACAGCAATCAGTATGAAAGCCCCTTCAGAGAACAAGAGTATCTGCTCTCAATTTGTAAAATATGAAAATATAAACTGTAGCGGGTCTAATTTAAATTTATTTCTATATATAAGTGTAATTATTGTAATAGCAGTAGCGATAATAGCAACAATTACGAGAATATTACTAACAATAAATAATACCACTAATCACAGTTAATAATGATCAAACCAACAATCTTTTAGATGCAGAGAGAAAGCATGACATGCGGCCCTCCCCACGCACAGACACTGCGCAAGGAAGATGTGCTTTCCACAAGACAGTCATCAAACAGGGGCTTCTTTACTTCCAAAAAACTGAGCTAAAAGCACTCGCTATACCTGGGGCAAGGCTGCAGCAGCTCTTTCCCTCCCGCACTGCATGCTTCCCTCTCTTCCAGCTCCGGGCATTGCTTCCCGGCGCCCACCGCCACACTCCGCACACCGCGGCGACGGCTCCGAAAGCCCGGGGCAAGATCTCCCAAGCCGCAGTTCCGCGAGCAGGCGCTCCATGGGGACCACTCCGATGTTTCGCAGTCTTTAGCGATGACACAGGACTTGAAGGTCAAAGGGACGGGATCTTGCACACAGTGGCTGCGATAAGAACACAGTGAAACAACTGATGAGGTCTTGCTTAATAAATTTCCTTTTTTTTTTTTTTTCAAGCCAAACCCCCAAAGAAGAAATCCATGGTCATTCGGGGTAAATCAGAAGACCTGCATCAACACCAATACGATGAACGTAAGAGGAGCTGGGATGCAGCACACATCACGCATTTCCAGGGAGTTCTGGGTGCAATCTTGCATGCCAAGTAGTTTGCAAATAATACAACTCATTTATTTCAAGTTAAAACAGACGCGAAAGGCACCATAATTGTTCCTGTACAGTTAGAATTGCAGTTTATCCAGGATGGAAAATAAAAGCCAAGCCCGAGAGAAATACTGCCACTGGTAACCATTCCCCAACACCTCTCACACAGGACTAGCTGTCTGCCATAGGTCCATCTGTCCAGGTGTCAGCACGTCCTGCTGAGCAACTCCGCTCTTTTAAAAAATAATTAGTGACACACTAATAAGAAAGGTATTAGTTCTGTGAGGCTGTTATCAAACAAATGCTGTCAAACAAGGACAGAGAGTTTCCAAACCTCCCAGACCACCAGAGCCCCAGCAATGCTGCAGCTGTGGCTGTATTTTGGGACTCAATTACTCCTGCTGATATGAGGACATGATCCTCATTCATTCTGTAACGCATCAAGACACCGCACAAGGCTCAGCTCAATGGAGAACACAATTTTAAGAGCTGCCAACTGCTGAGGTTTGGTATCAAGACACAAAGTCCCAGAATAAAATTTTTAAGAGTTCCAAACTTACAATAGATTTTCACAACAAAAAAGTATGGCAAATGTAGCAAATGGTTCTGGGAGAAGACAAACCTCCAGACTAAGGCCACCATCCTTCCTTGCTCTTCTGCTTCTCTCTCAGCCAGTTGATGGCTCTCCTGCCCAGCACACTTGGAGGGACCCCGCAGAGCACAGCTGCTGCTGCTCCACCTCACCCCAGCCACAGACCAGCCACAAAGTCACCACTCAGCTCCCAGAACAGGAGAAAAACCTTTCTTGTCTCTCAAGAACCTTAGAGAGCTGAGGTAACAGAGTGAGAAAGGATATACTGAAAGAGGACTGAGGTATGTGCGAGCAGAGACATCACTGAAACACCCCGAAGGATGGGATGGGACAAAACAAAGATGAAACCTAGAGAAAAGAGGAACAAAGATTTTCTGACTGATGCAAATTAGTCTCCCAAAATTAAGATTTTCTGACTTCTGCCTAGTGTTACACAGATGATATAAATTGGCCTCCAAAATTAAGACCATACAACACAGCGTGAACTCTCTCTACATTTGTCTTCTTCAGCTACCAGTTGCTCACGGTCAGGCTTTTGACAACTGTAAGGAACAAATATGGGTACACTTAAAAGGTGTGAAATCCAGAGCTGCTGCCAGGGAACCAGCCATCACTTCACTTGGAATAACTTATAGCACACTTTGACTAACCTAACTTTCTCTAAAGAAAAGAGACCGGGGGAATCATTTCAGGATTGCAGGGCAGTCTCATAGGGGGAGCAGAGAAGATAAAGGATATTCACTCACTTCTCCTCCAGTCTAGAAATTGGTCCTGTTTTCACAAAGGTCAATAGGAATATTCCCACTGATACCTGGTGAAGTTTAACTAGACCCTCAACTACCAGCTAAATACAGCATTTAGTGGCTTAAATTTATAGTTCAAACTAAAGAAAAAAAAAAAGTGTAACAACCTTTTGTCTCAGTTTCTTCACCCAGAATAAAACCCACTGATCTCACAGGCGCTGTGAGGATGAATTTACTGAGGTTTATTTTAACAACTTCATAAAGTAGAAACAGCTTGTGATATAGCCCCCTCAAAATAAAATTATTCTTGCTTACAACTCAAAAAGATGTCTCATTCCTCTATTACATGTCAAATGGAACTATGCAACTGACTGGATGTTTTGTACCAGAGACAGCTTTGCATATTATTGAACCAAGGACTGAAAAGTAATAATCATTATATCTGTACATACAAACCCAGGGATTTTGAGTCCTCTTTGGAATGTTAGCTTAGGTGGAGTCACATGAATGGTAACTTTAATTCCAACCAGGCATAGGCAATCCAGGAGGTTCTTGGATTGCACTGATGACAGCTTCCTTCTCCAAGTGGTGGAGGAGCCAATGAGGAGAGGAGCTATGCTGGACCTTGTTCTTACCAACAAGGAGGGGCTGGTAGACAGTGTCAAACTCAAGGGTAGCCTGGGCTGTAGTGACCATGAAATGGTCGAGTTTGAGATCATCGAGGCAGCGAGGAAGGTGAGCAGCAGGCTGACCACCCTTGACTTTAGGAGAGCTGACTTGGGCCTTTTGAAGAATCTGCTTGGTATGGTGCCATGGGATGAAGTGCTGGAAGGAAGAGGGGCCCAAGAAAGTTGGTTAATATTCAAGGACCACCTCCTCCAAGCTCAGGAACAATACATCCCTACAAAGAGGAAGGCAGGCAGAAAAGCTAGGAGGCCTGCACGGATGAATAAGGAGCTCCTGGACATGACCAAAAGGAAAAAGGAGGCCTATAGGGAGTGGAAACAGGGGCGGGTAGCCTGGGAGGAATACAGAGGAATCGTTCAAGCAGCCAGGGATCGGGTTAGACAAGCTAAAGCCCTGATAGAACTGACCTGGCCAGGGACATCAAGACAAACAAAAAATCCTTCTACAAGTATGTCAGCAAGAAAAGAAAGACTAGGGAAGATGTGGGCCCTCTCCGGAAGGAAAAGCAAGAACTGGTTACCCGGGACAGACAGAGCTGAGGTACTCAATGACTTTTTTGCCTCAGTCTTCACTGGCAGGGACTGCAGCCACACTGCCCATGAGACAGAATGCAAAGACGAGAATTGGGAAAATGGAGAACCACCCACTGTAGGTGAAGATCAAGTGCGAGACCACCTGAGGAATCTGAAGGTGCACAAGTCCATGGGACCTGATGAGATACATCCACGGGTCCTGAGGGAACTGGCAGATGAAGTTGCTAAGCCACTAGCCATCATATTTGAGAAGTCATGGAGGTCTGCTGAGGTTCCTGCCGACTGGAAAAGGGGAAACATAACCCCCATTTTCAAAAAGGGAAACGAGGAAGACCCAGGGAACTACAGGCCAGTCAGTCTCACCTCTCTGCCTGCCAAGATCATGGAGCAGATCCTTCTGGAAACTCTGCTGAGGCACATAGAAAACAAGGAGGTGAATGGTGAGAGCCAGCATCGTTTCACCAATGGCAAGTCATGCCTGACAAATTTGGTGGCCTTCGACAAAGGGATTACAGCAGCAGTGGACAAGGGAAGACCAACTGATGTCATCTACTTGTGCAAAGCATTTGACACTTTCCCACACAATATCCTGATCTCTCAATTGAAAAGACATGGATTCGACAAATGGACCACTCGGTGGATAAAGAACTGGCTGGACAGTCGCACTCAAAGAGTTGCGGTCAATGGCTCGATGTCCAAGAGGAGACAAGTGACAAGTGGCGTTCCTCAGGGGTCGGTACTGGGGCCTGTACTGTTCAACGCCTTTGTCAGCAACATGGACAGTGGGGTCGAGTGCACCCTCAGCAAGTTTGCCGATGATACCAAGTTGTTTGGCGAGGTAGACACGCTGGAGGGGAGGGATGCCATCCAGAGGGACCTGGACAGGCTGCAGAGGTGGGCCCAAGCCAACCTCATGCAGTTCAACGAGGCCAAGTGCAAGGTCTTACATCTGGGTCAGGGCAATCCCAAGCACAAATACAGGCTCAGCGGGGAATGGCTGGAGAGCAGCCCTGAGGAGAAGGACCTGGGTGTGCTGATTGACGAGAAGCTCAACATGAGCCAGCAGTGTGCAATCGCAGCCCAGAAGGCCAACCATATCCTGGGCCGCATCAGAAGAAGTGTGGCCAGCAGGTGAAAGGAGGTGATTCTGCACCTCTACTCCACTCTCGTATTGCATCCAGCTCTGGAGTCCCCAACAGAAGAAGGACACAGACCTGGCTGGAGCGTGTCCAGTGGAGAGCCACGAGGATGATCCAAGGGCTGGAGCACCTCTCCCATGAGGAGAGGCTGAAAGAGTTGGGGCTGTTCAGCCTGGAGAAGAGAAGGCTCCGGGGAGATCTTATTGCGGCCTTCCAGTCCCTAAAGGGGGCCTACAGGAGAGCTGGGGAAGGACTTTTTACTCGGGCATGTAGAGATAGGATGAGGGGGAATGGCTTTAAACTGGAAGAGGGTAGGTTCAGATTGAACATTAGGAAGAAGTTTTTCCCTGTGAGGGTGGTAAGGGACTGGCACAGGTTGCCCAGAGAGCTTGTTGAGGCCCCATCCCGGGAGGTGTTCAAGGCCAGGCTGGACAGGGCCTTGGGCAACCTGGTCTAGTGGGAGGTGTCCCTGCCTATGGCAGGGGGGTTGGAACTCGATGATCTTCAAGGTCCTTTCCAACCTAAACCATTCTATGATTCTATGATTTATTTCCCTTCTAATAGTTTCTCAACACAGATATCAGGTGAGCCACCCGTGCCACGACGTTAACAAGATTTCCTGATTTGGAGTAGATAAAGTAGTGGCAAATGCAAATCACTGTCCTAACTGACTACTAGAAAACTAGAGTTAAACTAAGACGACCTCATGGAAGGAAACCAATCTCACATGTTAAAAAGTGATCAAAACTTTGCATTCAGATACCAGTAACAAACCCCAAATCCGTTTTTGTGCCACTGCAAAGGAGATTTAAGTCTGGCCTGATCTTTACTGAAATCCAAAACAAAATGACGCCTTTAAAAACTGCTTTGGGGTCTTCTTTAAAATTCCCAGTGCTAGCCCCAATTCTTAGCAAGACAATACCTACAATACCTCTCCTAATGGATTCAAACCTATGCCGACACTCCACCCGGGAAAGACACCTCTGCTCAGCAATCATCCTTGCTATTTGCAAATGCCTTTGAAGTAGGAAAAGACTGAACAGCTGTTTCTTTGCCTGAAAATCCTTCCACCGCTCCTACTATAAAAGGCTAAAGAGATAACTTTGCCGACCTTAAGGTGAACAAGCCGCAGAGCCGGCAATTTCCATCCTTCTGCTCGAGTAGATGTTTTTGAGGGAGAATTACATGAAACTGCCTAGCAGAAAGCAAATCTAATTAACTTGCACCTACTCATTCAGAGCCTCAAAGTCAAATTAATTTTGACACCGAGCAACACAAAGACAAATGTAAAAACACACTTTTGCATGAAATTCAGACACAGTCTTTCATGTCGCAGATGTATTTAGGACAATCTAATACAGATAAAGCCCAGACGTGCGAGACATTCGCTGGTCTGAGGCTGCAAACCAGACGTGTATTTGCGCTGCTGTGGCTGTATCCTTACCGGCAGGGAGAGGAGGGAGGTCTTGGGGATGGGAGATGCTACGTAAGCCTTGCTTTCAAACTAACTTTCCAGGTATTAATGCATCAGGTTAGATCTCCTCTTGGGAGTCAATCTAGTAACTGAGATATAGTAGGGTACTTATGTGATTGACGCTTTTTTCTATGTTACACGCTTGGCTTGATACTGTAAAACTACAGGAGTTGCTTCCCAACCTATGTGACGTTGCCTGCAGTGTCAGATGGATCGGTTAGTTAGCAGACAGCAGCAGCACAAAGCCCAACTCACTCAAGTGGCAGAGAGCCTTTCTTGTGTATGGAAGGAGAATAAACCACATACCAAAAAAAAAAACCCACAATAAACCAAAGGAAACCTACTCGTGCCTCTTTTACACCCGCATAGTCCTGCAGCTACAAGCAGAAAAGTAAGTGGAGGATGAGGAAAAGCGGTCCCTCGTACCACTGCTGCGGCGCAGCTCCACGTCCCCCGTGACTGAGTAACCGCAGGCTGCTGCCGACGGAGCAGCGCTGCTCTTCCCCGCGAGATACAGTAATTGTGCAGCCCCAAGCTGAACCACACCACCTTTCTGTTCTGGACAAAAAGTAACTCACCAAAAACCAGTACATTTTCCAAGAGGTCAGTGCATCTGTGCTGCGTGCCTTACAGTCCCGTACTCATCGCATCTACCGCAAGGAAATGAGTAGAAACACCTCTATCAGTAGGAAAAGGGAGCGATACTCTCCAGGAGCAGCACATCATTAAATCAGGTTGGCCACAGCACAGAAATTATCCCAGGTTTCCTTTCCCAACCATATCAATGCGTTCAGGATGGAAGGTGAATGCATTTCCTTACATTAGAGGATGAGACAGGTGGTTATTGTTGAACCTTTTACACTGAAAGGATTACCTCCAAAATAATTTAACACATTAAGAAGCTACGACCATGACCATGCTGTTGGTATGGAAGGCAGCACCAGGAGGACAGCCAGGCTCTTCCCCAGCAGCAGAGGAAGGCTCCCGAGAAATGATACTGATTCTATGATTCTATGATTCTATGATTCTATGATTCTATGAAATGCCAAGCCTGACCAGGGAACACATGCTCAAATCCATGCACTGCAGAGCAAGAAAATCCTGAACTAAGCTAAGCTACGTTGACACCAATGCATTTTCATGTTTTCCCTTTTTCTAATGTTGTCTTCTATTCTGTAATTAACAATCCAACCTTACAGGCTGCTGGAATAAACACTACCTGCTCTTTGCATGTGGCTTATAATATTAGGGTCTAATAACGGACAGTCTTGCCATGTTTCTGACAGCATCCAAACACCTTTTTTTCCCCATAGGAAACTGGCAATCAGTGTTAACAGGCATACTGTCATAACGTGTTCTAGAGTCCTCAAGGGCTGCCAGAGCTATTTTGGATACTGGTGATACCATACACTGAATCGGTGCAGCAGAGGCTTCTTTGGCAGAAGAACCGCCATCCCCTTCTGCCCCAGGGTGGTAAGGAAGATGGGGAATATATCCCTGCCATACAACTGACCAAAGGGAAAGGGAGCTGGGAGACCTATAATCCAAACACAGGGCTTTGGTGTCTAAGATGTCTAAGTTTTCGTGTCTTCAAAACTTAATGCACCAGATCCTCTGTTTCAATTAAAAATAAATGCTGACTTACATTTGGGCTACCCAGGCAGACACTGAACTCTTAGGGCTACAGAAGCAGCTGCATGTCAGCACGATTTGAAAACAGAAGAAAAAAAGTACAATTATTATTGGACACTATTTCTAAAATGTTACTTATTGAAATGAAAAAAGCAGTCACGGTTCCTTTGTTTCATGTGCTTTTAATAAAAGCAAAGGAAACAAGACAAGACTTTCTAAAAGAACACTAGAAAATAAAATCTCCTTCTTATCCAATAGGTCAGGGATTTGTTTTCAAGCCTGAGCACCGAGGCTCCATTCCCACATCTGCTGGGAGGAATGTGAACATGCATCTCCTCTCCCAGATCAGAATCGTAACCATCAAATAGCATATTACAGCACAGCGTTTCCACCTCTGGACTGCAAAATTTTGTATTCATCCAGAGAACAGAAGAATGTCAACACTAGAAACTGCAAATACTTTTTTCGTAAAAGCGTACAACAGTACAGTGGTTAAGCACAATCCTCTAGGAAATGGATAATGGAAATTCAAATTACAGAGGCAAACAAAAGAGCTGAACGCTGCTCTACCTTAGCCTTGATGGATGGGTTATCCCTTGACTGAGTTTGACCTGAATTTTCACTTACAAAGGCAAAGTAAACAGAAACCCAAATCCAACTCTATAATATCATTGTTGTCATCTTACACATAGAACGAAGAGTTTAAGAAATACGTACTTAAAAAGACTCCTAATCCAAATAATAATAATAAAAAAAAAAAAAACTAAAAATGTTTGCTCTTGAATTCAACTTCTCAGTATGCTTAGAGAGCACACACATCAGGTTAGAAAATCAGGTTGGATTTCACTCTCTAGCTATGAGCACTCATTTTACTAAATTCTAATTTAGTGTCTAGTGCCGGTCTCTTCTCCCAAGTAGCAAGTGATATGACGAGAGTAAACGGCCTCAAGTTACACCAGGGTAGGTTTAGAAAGGATATTAAGAAAAATTCTTCATGGAAAGGGTTATCAAGCATTGGAACAGGCTGTCCAGGGCAGTGGTGGAGTCACCATCCCTGGAGGTATTTAAAAGACAGGTAGACGTGGTGCTGAGGGACATGGTTTAGTGGTGGACTTGGCAGTGGTAAGTTAGTGGTTGGACTTGATGGTCATAAAGGTCTTTTCCAACCTCAGCAATTCTACGATTCCAAATAACTTTTGTTTTGTTTTGTTTTTTATAAAAAAAGGAACACGAGTGCCTTTGTCTCACTGTTCAGTAGATTTTTACAACCACGATAAGACAGAAAACCAAAAAGAGCAGAAGTTCTAGCACATATATTTCTTGCAGCATTTTCAGAGTTTGGGGGCTCTTTTAATGCATGAAAGTGCTTATGTTTGAGTTTGTTACTGGATATGAGATTTAACGCAAAACTAAAACTTTTTCTGAAAGAGAATGAAATCTGAATTCTATCTGAAATAGTATGAAAAAAAAAAATCCAGCTTTTTAAAAGTCTTTAAAAGCTTCAAATCAGATACCATAAAAGCATCCTATTTTGATGTCATTCCTTTTATTTTCACGAATATAAAGTTTCTACACAAAAATTGTTTCTGAGCAGAAATGAATCTGTCTCAAGGTCTATTGATATTCTGCTGTTCGACTGTCTTCAAGTGTTTTCAAAAAGGTCCGTCCCTCCCTTTTCTCTTCCTTTCTCCCTTTTCCTTTGATTTTGACAAATGTAGAACCTCCAAACTGAAAAATATTTCATCAAAAACATTTCCCAGCTCTCCTTCTCTGATACAGCACGTCCAATCCTCCACGTGCTTCTGCTTCTCTCCAAATAATTCCTGTTTACAGTTTTTACCTTTAAAAATTGCTATGATTTTTGCTTGCACCTTAAAAGTTGATACGGACGTCCAGGTCTTCATAGGACCAATTATTTAAATGAAAAAAATATTTTCCTTATAATACCAAGGATTCTTCAGCTCCCACCTGAGGGTCCCCTGTAAACCAAAGGATCCTTTTTGCAGGGTTCAACGGCATAACTTAAGCATCGTGAAAAACTGAAAACAAATTTCCCACCGCTGCTACCTATTTCACAAGAGAAAGGACACCCCATCTGCCACTCCCATAAACAGCAAAGTGGTTTGTGAAGAGGCCAAGGGAATGTCCTGCCAGTAATCCGGCATCTGTAATTAATGAATGCATTCAGTCTTTCAAAACCAGCTTGCACCCAAGCCCACCAAAACCCAATTTTTGGCCAAAGACTGTTCTCTCACCCCGAGGAATGTACTCGGTACCCTTTGCCATCACTGTGCACGACGGCTAATCCACCGCCCTGAGATCAGACACCAGTAAATTAAACAACTTTGATAACAAGTCAGGCATCTTTGCCATTGCATTATAAATTAGGAGGCGAGACGAGCATTGGGTTCCCTCTCCTCGCATGGCCTTCGGCCGGCCCGAGGTCGTGAGCTGACCGCTCCCGTTATCCGCTATTTTCCTGCAAGAACCAGGCAGTGGCGGGACGCAGCGTGGTGGCAAAGCCCTGGCAGACCAGCAGCTTGCAGCCCGCCGTTAAAGCACATCTTGGGACATCCCTCTCTCTTGCCTCAGTTTTCCAGAAATTTAATTTATACCTCTCATCGCTACTTAGGCGTCGGTGTTAGTCGAAATAGGAAACCTTGGCCAGGAAAGCGAAAAAGCACAAATAAGGCGCTTCTTTCCCGGTTTAGAGCAGACGCTTGGCTGCCTGCCAAACCCCGCTCCAGGGTTATGCAAATGCGTTTACTCTTCTTTATCAGTAGCCAAAATATCATCACTTTTGGAAAGCGGCATCTGCAAGATCGGGTCCATTCTTCAGAAGAATGGCAGCAAATACGCTGCACAACAGAACGAGGAGGATGTTACCGGGGGAGGCTTAAAGGGAGCCGTTGTCAGGGGTATTTGATATCAGCAACACTCCAGCCCTGGAATTAAACATGGATTGGATGTTAGGTCCAAAAGGAGAAAGGAAAAGTGTGTGACTATCTGGACACCATACCATGACATGAACCTTTTGTCCTCTATTCCATCAATGGGCTTTCCTCTTGTATTTGGAGTGAGAGTAAGGGACGGGTCAGGCTCAGCCCTCTGCAATGAATCTGAGACACAGCCTCAGCAGGAAAAGTCTGCCAGGAGGTGGCTAATGGAGTTGTACACTGCCAAAAAGGGGGCTAGATCAGAAAAAAACCCAGAAAGGAGCAAGAAAGACAGCTCGATCAGGGATAGAGTCACTAAAACTGAAGCTCTCGGGACCTTCTCCAGAAATTCAATGTATAACTCACACAGGAGCACAACAAAGATGATAAAACATTTATAAAAACAACGTCTTCCGTTCCCCATTTTGACAGCGAATATAGCAGTGAGCATGTGAGGGCAGAGCGAGTGAAATTTTAACAAAGTCAGGATCCCCTTCCCAGAGCCTCCGATAAGCAATGAGATAGAAGAGGCAGAAGAACAGCGAACAAGTCTTCGCAGACATAAACCTGCTGCTGGTCACACGGTGACATAAATCACAAGTGACTCCATTAAAGTCAAGAAGCTACATGAGCATAAAATCTGTATATCTGGAATCAACATACACTCAGACAGGTAATAAAGTCAAGATGTTAGAAACTGCTGGAACAGTTCACAAAGCTTGACTTTTTTCCAACCGGAAAAAAAAAAAAAAATCCATACTTTGCTACAGGTGTATTAGGAGGGGGTAAGAAAAAGGGTAGAATGTATATTTTCACCTCAGTATGTGTGCAAAACCACTGCAGACATTAACAGGGGTAGAGAATTGGACGCAAAATAACCCTTTCCCTCTGCAATTTGAGTTTGCGCAGGTTCCGGGAGCTACAGATTGCTGAGAAACAGATTGATTTCTGCAAAATTCAGAAGCGGGATTTTCCAAGAACTTCTAATATCCTTGAAAAACAAAACACAAGTAGTTCTCTAGAAATCTTGACTTTCTCCGAACTCAATCAATTTCTCGGTCATCTGTAGCTCCTGGCACCTGCCCAAATCCAACCTGAAGTCAACTGGCAGAGCTTAGATAGCTTAAATTTAAATGCGAGAAACGGAGAGAATAAATCTTCCCATTAGTTGCTGCACATTACTGTAACCTTCTCATTTGAATTACAGCAAAGCAACGTACATAGGCTAAGAGACATTTTAGCTAAAACCCATGAGGACAAGAAAGCAAAGCAAGTCACGGATCTAGTATCAGCATCCAAGAGCTACACCCAGATGGGAAGGCTCCTCAGGAAGCAGCAGGACAATCATGGGTTTGCTCACTGACCTACCTTTCCAAGAAATATCTTCTAGTAAATTCACAAGATGAAACTTTTCAGACTTATTTCACCCAATGTTGATTTGTAAGAATGAAGGAGTTTAAGCCGGTGCAATTTTCTTCTGCCAAATATATGCAGTACATGACTGAGAATGAAACCTCCCCCTCCCACAGCCAGCGCCCAGCAACAGGCCAAAGTGATATATAATTCCATTTCCTCCATGTTTTCTCAAAACAACAACAAAAAAAAAAACAGAAGAGAATTATTAAAAACATAAAATGAATTAAACAGTCACAAATCGTAGAAGTATGCAAAATATTCAGCATATGCTAGCTTTGCAAGAAGGGAATTAAATCAAAAAAAAAAAAAAAAAAAAGACCATAAAGAAAACACATAAAAATTTGCATTTTAAACTCAAGAACGGGAACGCATTTGCTGTGGTGCTGCCACGCAGAGCAAGCGCTCCGTCAAACAAATCCTTACCTCAGGGAGGCGTTTTTTCCATCGCTCCTTACACACCTGACCTGCCTGGTTTGGTAACCAATCTCCACCTCCCCAGGACGATGGTGGGGTCTATAGCCTTGAAGTCCAGACATGCTTCGCTCTCCAGAGTCCCAGCCGAAATCCGGCATAGTCCTCCCCGCCAGGTCGACGTCTTTAGGATGGGGCAGCCGGCATTTGCCCCAAGACCCCACTCGGAGGCTGTGGGTGTGCTCCTCCTCCCCCAGAGGACAGGCGGGAGTGCCGCAGGCTCTGGATTCGGTCAGATTCGGGCACGGGGCACCCCCGTAGAGGGGAGGAGCGATGACCGCCCGCGTCCGGTGCTGCAAGCTCTTGGCGCAGCCTGTGCCACACTCGGACCAGCCGGAGAACTCGGACACGACGCAGTCCCGTGGGCAGGGCACCAGGCAGGCTTGCTCGGTGGGCGGCTGTGGAGTGAAATACTCACATATTTCGTTGGCGACGACGGTTCTGTTCAGCTTCTGGAGGCAGCGGACGCTGCGGCGCTGCAGCCCGTGCTGCGCGGTGACGCAAGCCCCGGCTCCCACCTCACCGCCGGCAATGGGGACGAGCCCACACCTCTCCCATCCCGAAACCTCCCACTCGAACAGCTCCAGGTGCCAGTCGCAGACTTTAAAGCACCTCCTTTGGCTTTCGGGTTTGTCCTTCTGGTGGCAGTTCGCGTGGTACGTTGTCCAGCCCTCCGCGTGGGTACACCAGACGGCCCGACTCCGAACGCCCCCCGAGCCACAGTCACCTACACACCGGCCCCAGTGACCTGCAAAAGAGAGAGCGTTGAGAAATGCCATACAGTACTCCTGCCACAGATCCATGTGGACACCCAGGAGCATCCAAACCACACCTCGCCATGCATTAACAAGTAAATAACTACCAGCCGGTCCCTAAAATTGTCTAAAAGCTTCCTAAAGGCTGCAATTCATTTCTCCTCCCAGTGTACTCCCATCTCTAGACCAGTCGGAGAAACTTGGAGGGAAAATAAAAAATGCCCCACAACATCTCATATTAAAGGCAAGCCAGGCACATTCCTGTAGCAGTAAAATGCATCCCAAAGCCTGAGGAAATATGAATATTTAATTTCACTTGTACAAACGAATATAAAAATGATCATGAAGGAACAATAATCTAACAGGAAAAGAAAGTCAAGTTAGATAAGACTGTTTTACTCTTAATAGAGCTATTAGTCAATGGAATAAACTGCACTGGGAAGCAGCTGAATCAGCATCTGCGGTGATAAAACAGTGAGGATAAATACCATGAAAGTAAGAGCATACTCTCAATAGGAGTTCCAAATCATAGAATGGTTTGGGTTGGAAGGGACCTGGAAGATCACCGAGTTCCCACCCCCCTGCCATGGGCAGGGACACCTCCCACCAACCCAGGCTGCTCCAAGCCCCGTCCAGCCTGGCCTTGAACACCTCCAGGGATGGGGCAGCCACAGCTTCTCTGGGCAACCTGGGCCAGTGCCTCACCACCCTCAGAGTGAAGAAATGGAGGGACTGCCTGGCTATGAGAGTGTATGTCTGTATGTCCTGCAGGACCGGTCCCGGAGGTGCTGCTCTGAGAGCAGAGGAGGCCCCTCATGTGCACCGACTTCTGAATTACCCCGAGATGCACATCGAGCAAACCGTTTCCATTCGCAGCACGTGGCACTATAAGAGGTGGTAAAGCTAGTTGTTTGCTAAGAGAAATGAAACCAAAATTAAACCCTGCAATGTCATTTTCAGTTCTGAAGCACATGAACATATATATGTAATCGCATGAATCTTATTTGAGGATTTGCAAGTCGATGTAATCAGACAAGGCTAAATAGATTTTTCTGTGACAACATTATTCAAAAAAAATCCACCAAGCCAAAAAAAATAATCTGAGGGTTATAAGGTATAAAATTGCTTGCAAACTGAAGAGAAAAGGTAAAGAAAAAGCACTTGGGCCGAATCTTAACATATTAAAGGGATTTTGATGATCATATCTCAAGAGGGGCTCATCTCATTTCTAACTTTAAAAACTTTCCAATGCCTCCTAACAGAGCCATTTCACTCGCTAAGAACATTGCATGGGTAATTCTCACTTGAAAATAACTCGTAAGTACACTATCTTTTGTATTTTTTCAAGGCAGAAAATGTACTTACAATAAATAGGTCGATTTATATTAAGCAATGCTACTCCAGTCAAGTTTTTTTAAAATTTATTTTAAAACTACCAGAATCAGTTACATGCCTACACTATGAAACCAAACACACACACAAAACCCCAAATAGCCCCATAATGGCTGCAATTATAATACCAGGTATTTCATCCAGCTGATGGCAGTTTTGTTGATAATCCCATTGTTCTTTGTGAATAGAGGAGTTAATCCTCCAGAGACAGGGGCTCGACATCGTGGAATAAAAAATAAAAATCAATGAATAAAAAAATCCTGTTCTTTTTTCATTCTTAATAAAGGAGAAAAAATAAATAGGAATCGTATATAGCCGAGCCCCTCCTCCATCCCGTCCCGTGCCCTTGCCATGAACCTTCTGCGGGCGCCCTCCTCCCTCCCCCAGGACTGCAACTCTGCCCTCGGTCCGGCACCTTCTCCCGTGGCGGACAGACAGGGGCAAGAGGGATTTTCAGAGTCGTCAGGGTTTAGACAGCTCCAGCTTTTGTTGAATCCTTCGGGCTCTGTGAAAAATCCTGTCCCTTTTATGCCTCTATTTCACACCAAAAGATTCCAGTGCAAGGCAAGGACTCAGTCGTGACATAGCTTGAATGGGAAAAGGCAGCATCAAACTATACTGTGCTCTACGAGCTGTACTGCACTAACGACAGGCTTTCAGCTGAATCTCATATGCTTGAAAACTGAATATTCAAAAAAAAAATGAATCTTTCAATAAGCTTTTGAAGTTCAGTTACATGAAGAGGTCCATTGACAGTTTAAATGTTCATCCTTGATGCTTCACCTTCATCTAAAAGAACATTCTTATACAAATGCCAATAAGATTCAAAACCAGACATCGGATTATGTATATACTGTCATCGCATTAAAAAGAATAGTCAAAATTCAAAACCTCAAGTACTAGGCGGCTTTTTATTAACAGAGGAAAGTAACTATCACAAAGACTAAGCATCACAACATAATAGTATCATGAGCTTATTTCAGCATTTGTTTCTCTGAAGAAGTTCAGCAAAGGCAGTTTAACTTTTTGACAAGTAGAAGTTTCAGTACAGGAAAAGTCTGGTTTTCACCAGTTTTTTTTTAAAGCAAAAATGCAAGAGTATTAGTGTTTCATTTCAGCATTGACCATAACGGTATTTTACTCATCAGTAGGACCTTAAAACACATTACGCCAATTAAGGATTTACTACTTAGTTCTTCGGATAGCAAACAGCGTTAAAAATAAAACCAAAACCCCCCATGGAGTAATACAAAGCAGTTGTAGCAGAGGACTGGCCAAGTTACATTCACCAAACCTACCACTGCTCTTTCATGACTGCACAGAACTTGTCTCATTAGTACTTTTAATACATTTCTGCGTGTTGCTTGTGAACTACTCTGTAATAGCTGCAGGTTTACCAATCCCTACATTAACAGGGGAGAGAGAGACACAGCAGAAGCAACAAGTGGCCATTATTTAATATCAGATGTGAATTTAGAATGAAAAATTACAAAAAAAAAAAAAAAAAAGCAAGGGCTCATAAGTAATTACACTATCATTAGACACATCACAATTTGCAGTTCTTCTCTGGCAAACGTGCTAAAAACGTAGCCTGCTCTTGCTATACTAAAAAAAAAGCAGCATGAAAAATAAGGTTAAATATCAGAAGCAAATCCGATTACTATAGATTTTTTTTACTTCCTGATGATCTCTTCAGGACATGGCAGTAAACTTATCCACAATATTTCATTGCTTAGTTAAATATCCTGTTCAGTAGCTTAAATGAGGAGAAGGATGTAAATACTTTCTAGTCAATAGTCTGCTTTGTAATTGGAATTTAATTATTTTTAGCAGAGTCATGTTAAATTTACACTTTCCTTGAAATAAATCTGAGTCAATTAAAAGAAACATCTCAGCACAATGTGAATACTAATATTAACTACATTTTATTAAAAACCCATGGGAATTTCAGCATCAAAAGCCCAAACTTCAGAAGGATGCTTCATAACTCCTGATCTGGAATGGGAGGCCACTGGTAACTAAAGCAGAAAACTAAATAAAATGAAATATATTTCACAGTGATCTGTCTATAGAAAATACAAAAAGATGAAGATAAAGGATAGATATCATCCGTCTCCTAACCATTGTAACCTAATCAGATACTGGATGGATGTTTGATCTCATCCCAGCAGGACACGGGTGGGAGAATGAAGACAGTGGATCTGTGTTGAAACAGGGGAGCTCCCAGCTGGATATAAGGAAAAACCTCATCACTGTGAGGATAACCCTTGGAACAGGCTGTCCCGAGGGACAGCAGAATCTCAGCTTTGGAGGTTTTCAAGATCTGACTGAACAAAGCCCTGGGATACTCGGTGTGAATTCAACGTTGACTCTGCTCTGAGCAGGAGGTTCACCCAGACGACCTCCATGGTCCTTTCTGACCTGGATTACTCTGTGAAGGAGCACCTAACTAAAAGTAAGGCTTTGTCCGCTAGGACTTACTACCATGACAAAAAAAGTTTTTCACTAAAAAATACCACTGAGATCTGCAAAGTACCAAGGAACCTGCAATAGCACAAATAAATCCGTTAGTCAACCAAAGCAAAGAGAAATTGGATCAAATCACTGTTTCCAAAAATAAGAAGTTAAAGAAAACTTGCTTGACTTGTACAAAAACTGTAAGAGACAGCAGGTTGTCCTTGTTTATGAAAAACTGTCAACTAAGACATCCTACTGCCTATTACAAGACATCTATAACACTGCAGGTAATAATGACGTGAAAGGCATTAATAAATCAAGCCGATTTAATAAAGAAAAACTACACATTGTTCTGTTTGCCATCTTTTATCAGACAGAAAGAGTATCGTATTATTATCCCATACAGCTTCTCTAATCCCGTTAAAAGCATGCAATAACACTGCAATTGTCGTTTATTTGATGTAGTGTGCACTGATTTGCTTTTCCTGCCTGCAAGACCTACCTACAATTATGCAATAATTATGTCTGAAAGGATACAGTGACATCTGCTCTTTGACACACAGGTCACACAAGCACAAGGCAGGCAGGCTATTCAGACAATAATTACATATTACAGACAAAATGAAACACCACTAAACATCAAACCTAAACCAGGAATCCCAGTAAGAGCTGCTTAATAAGTATGTTATCGCTTAATAAGGATCGCTACAATAATTATGCTCTGTTTAATGTGATATTTAGCTTAATTGCAACCGTTTCACCATCGGAGAACTCATTCAACAATAAGCATCTTCCACAATTATTCTGTCCCTGTAGCTACGTACTAATTTGCAAACTTAGGACAAGATGAGCCATCAGTTAAATAAGAATATTGTGTTAGTAATTTATTTCAAACAGGTAATAGATATTGTCCAAGTCAAATCTGATACATAAGATAGGGAATGAACACCGAAAAAATTAATGGACAATCACTGCAATAGTCCTCCGCTTTTTCTTTCCATTTCTGTATCAAATTTAGGAGCAATTGTTCTAGACCTTAACAATTTGCTTTTAAACAGAATGTATTCATTCTTGGACAAAGTTCCCCAGATATCATAACAGAGACGTACATCTTCGTTAATGCCTGGCTGAGGAATAACTCCACCAGACAGGATCGTAACTCCAGAAGACCACTCCAGTGCCCACTTTAATTGAATACTTCTGCTTGAAATGTCATGTAACCACTTTGGATGTCATTCTAACATCCTTCCTAGTAGTTCTGAGGAGAAGGATCTGGGGGTCGTGGTAGACAGTAAATTATCCATGGCCCAGCAATGTGCCCTTGTTGCCAAAAAGGCCAATGGAATCCTGGGCTGCATAGGGAAGAGTGTGGCCAGTAGGTCGAGGGAGGTCATTCTCCCCCTCTACTCGGCACTGGTGAGGCCACAACTGGAATACTGTGTCCAGTTTTGGGCTCCCCAGTTCAAGAGGGACAGGGAACTGCTGGAGCAAGTCCAGCGAAGGGCAACTAAGATGATTAAGGGCTTGGAGCATCTGCCTTATGAGGAAAGGCTGAGAGAGCTGGGACTCTTTAGCCTGGAGAAGAGAAGGCTGAGGGGAGACCTTATTATGGCGTACAAGTATCTAAAGGGTGGGTTGAAGGAGGATGCAGCCAGGCTCTTTTCAATGGTTCCCAGTGACAGGACGAGGGGCAATGGGCACAAGTTAGAACACAGGAAGTTCCGTTCAAATAGACGGAAACACTTCTTTACGGTGCGGGTGGCAGAGCACTGGCACAGGCTGCCCTGGGAGGGGGGGGAGTCCCCTTCTCTGGAGATTTTCAAGACCCGCCTGGATGCAGTCCTGAGTGATGTGCTCTGGGCAATCCTGCTTTAGCAGGGGAGTTGGGCTAGATGATCTCTAGACGTCCCTTCCAGCTCTGAAACTCTGTGATTCCACCAGAGTACATTTATACAAAATGGAAACCCCCAACTCATTCCATGATTTCCGAGAAGAGATAACAACTGATTCAAACAACACATGAGCTTTATCCCTAACGGCATTACAACCAATTAATTGCAACTATTAGTAACGGTGGTAAAAAGTAAATTCCACTGAACCGCTTTCCTCAGAATTGTTTATCAGCAACACTCTGCCTGTCGTATGAAGCATTTTTATGAGATTTATGTAATTTTTATGTAATTTTATGAGACTTACATACTTTTTAATGAGATTTGGGCGTATATTTATTTATTTTGTACCAAACTGATAAAGATCATGTGCAATACCACGTATTGTCTAACGACTAAATTTCTTTTTCAGTATGATGCAAAGTCATTCAATATAATGCCAAGTAAAATATTTCTAATGATTCAGGCAAAGATCTTCCTATGCTGATGAAAGTCATATCATTTGCATACCATGTTCTCTCCATGTCAGTGTACTCGGTCCAGTCGCATCTTTTCTTGCAGACTAAAATCTTTGGGACCAAGATTCCGTACAGAGTTTAGGATACCAGACCTGATACGTTTAGGTATTTTATATTACAAAGTAATACTAGTATAGCTGCTGTTAGCGTGACTGCCTCTGCTTTCTGGAAGAGCCCTCCTGTATGCCTCCCCTTCATCTACCGCCACATCTCAGCCAAGGTACAGCTTTTCTTCCTTGCCTCTACTTAACTGTCTCAATTATTTTGCTATTTATTGTTAACAGCTATTCAGTAAAACACATTCTGCTACAATTTGTATGAAAGATGCTATACACAATAAAAGACTATTGTACTCTTTGCAATGTGTCACACAGGGCAAATAAAATTCCTCTGATTCCTGGAATTAATTTTAAATACCTGCAGCACTTTTTTAAACTTTCATGACCTACGCAAATGAGTAATTCAGCAACTTCGTTATTCATCTTATTTTAGACCTGAATAAAAGTGAAGTTTAGTGACTTATGGTCATGCAGCAGTTTGTTCCAATTCTACATTTCAGGTTTTCGCCTTATTATCCACATGCGGTAACACTCAAGACACACTCCAGCAAGAAAGACATTCTGCAGCAAAATGTAATGAACACTGCTGTTTATGAAAATTCAGTGATTTACTAACCCCTTGGCACCTGAAGGCAGGGCTTCTCAATATTAAGCACTAATGTAAACTGCATTAGCCGAGCTACTCAATCATGTGCCCGCACCCCGGAGACAGCCCAGGGAAAAATACTCTTTTCTTTCAATTCTCAGCTAAAAAAAAAAAAATCAAATCAAATCAAATAAAAAACAACCCACACATTCCAAAATATTTGTGTCATCCTCATCTGACACATTTTGAGGGTTTGTGAGAACAGATTTTTTGCCTTGATAGCAACTGACATTAGGAGATGAGGCCATGATGTATATAAATGTATGTACACTATAAAAACAAAAAGTATAAATAGATGTTATCAACAGATTACAGCTATGAGTAGTGTACTGCATGTGAGATTAAAAACCTCTGCGCACGGGATTATAGATAGTTATAATCAAACTCTGACCTTTTTAAAATTCTAAACATCTATGAAAAGCGATTCCTTTTTAAGCATAATAGCCTTTATAAGGTGTTTGTCAATGTAACCTTAATAGAAAATGCAGCTGAAAAATGTTTCTTCAGTGATTCCACTTTGACTTTGGGGCTCGTATTCCCCAACAGGAACCATTATTTCCCCATGAAAAACACCCAGAATCAATACAGCATCGGTTACGCACCATCACCTGCAACACAAACTGCCCGGCTTACCAGCGGGGAGCCAGAGGAAATACGTGGCCACTGCTGGACACCCATCTCCACCATACCTTCTTCTGATCCCCAGCCGCCTCTCTAGTTACACTTACACCTTCTCTCCGACCACAGGAAAGCTCAGATCCCTTCGAGCACAGCCAAGAAAGAGGTTGAGGAGGTCTATTCTGATATTTGCAGGGAAGCAGAAGGGAGCTTGATATATTTATGAATGGGATTGCTTCATATTTGCCTGTAGGAACTGGGCTGCCCTTCACCTAGGCAGTCACTCCGAGTCATTTTTCCGGCATGCAAAGCCCAGGTTTCACACCAGCTCCACCTTCCTGCTCGTAGCCCAGCAATGGGTAGGATCCCCGCAGAGGCGATACGCTCACCTCACCCACACCTCCACAATGAACCTTTCCGCACAACACCAAGGTCGGCGCTAGTGGATTCCTAAAGGAATCACACCGGGAAACTCGCTGTCAAAGGTTTGCTGCTCTGAGTCCGGGCTTCGGTGGGACAGCTGGGGGGATGCGCTGGCAGCGGTTCAACGTCTGCTTGGTATTCGAGCTCTGAGACACAAAGAGAATTCTTCGATTTCTGCAATAATCCGTTACCTGGCCAGCACCAAAGCTACTGCCATCCCTTCTTCCAAATTGTGACAACTGTGGTTTCTAATTTTCTTACTCTTTCATGAAGCTTAAATTAAGTTTGCTCACTGAAATAATTGCGACGTTCTGTTTTTCAAAACTTTAAAAATTTAAGTCATTTTTTTTTCCACAAAAAAAATGTTTCACAGAAAAAGCTGTGAAATAATACAGCAATTTGCACACCTGCAAACCCTTTAAGTATCAGAATTTACTTCACACGCACATAATCACAGAAATGTGTGCACCCTTTAGACATCATTTTAAGGGAGAACTACTTTTTTTTCTGCTCAGCTTCATGCTATTCCCAACTTCCATATTTTATAACCCACTACAGCACAGAAGCCAGCCTACTTTTCCAGATACTACAGCTATCCATACGCCGTGGTAAAGGAATTAAAATCCAGAACTGCAGATCAAGGTGCTACCGAGTCTGGCTGGGGTTCAATTCTGGAATTGCATTGTCTCCCTCGGCCCCCTGCAGAGATGGTGTGATGTCCAGATGTGTTACAGGGGATGTTCTCCAGGTGGGACCTCTGAGGAGCCCTGGCTGGAGCAGCCCCTCCGCCCACGGGAACTCCCCTGGCTCCGGAGCAGAAGTGGGGCTGCCCCGAGCTCTTGGAATACACTTATACAGAAAATACCTTCTCAGCCATACGGGCCAGACAGTTACTGCTTTTAATAAGCATTACGGAAGAGCTATACAATGGGCAGGATTTCCCATGGTGCCCAAACTGCTGCTAATTAGTATCTCTGCATAGACGGAGAACGCCGACGATAACAATTCCCTGGCAACAGATAGCATAATTAATTCATGCGAAAAGTACTATTTTTAAACATGTGCACAATCAATTTTATAAAAACTGGACAGAGGTTACTGTAGAACTCTGCAAACAGCTTTTAGTGGGCATTTTCTCTTTTTTTTTTTTTTTTTTTTTTTATTATTACAGTCCATATTTAATTACCCACTTTTAATTTTTTACAATTCAGTTTCCATTCACTCTAGACGCTCTTCTTAAATGCTCCAAATTCTAGAGGGAAAGTATCTTGGAAAAGCACAATTCTCTGCAACACCTGGAAATAGCTGTGTAGGAATAAACGATGCAAGCAGCTATGCCAAAGTTTTAGAACGGTAAGTGTTCTCCAGCAGTAAATCAATCTGCTCATCTCACAGACGCCGTGAGCACAGGCTGCTGACGGGAGGAAAGGCTGAGCGTTGAGCAGCGTCTAATCAATCTAAGAGGGCCAAAGAGCTTAAGTTTCCAGACAGCGTAAATCAGGATGAACGGCTTTAAGATGCAAGTGGTTTTTACTTCAGGGAGGAATGAGAGGCAATAAAATTAAAAAAAAAAAAAAAAAAAAAAAAAAAAAAAAGAGACACCCAAAAAAACCCACAACCAAAAAAAAATACCAAACTCTAAATAACTAGATCCAATTCACAAAAATTGAACTGGGGGAGGAGGGATTAATAGAAAAGGAAGGCAACGACAAAGACATTTAATTTCCAAACTGAAATAATCTCCCTTCACATCATAAATTCAGCTTCTTGATTGCAAGATCCAGAAGAACAGAAGAACAGAATAACTAAAATACTTGAATTGGCACTCAGAGAACATGATCACATTACCTCGTTCAGACTTGCAGGTGTTAAAATTAGAAAAATCTTGGGAATCTTGTGACAAGAATTACAAAATATAAGTAAGCATAGCATACCTAGATGAGGATGCGAAGAAAGAAAAATCTCCATCCCATCTGGAGGCAGATATTTCCAGGCATCGTTCCAAATGACTACACACGCAGGTGAGCGAAAGCAAAATATCGTCAGATTAAGATCCGTGCCTCAGGCCAGACTGAGATCCAGGGATCTTATGAAGAGGTTTTATGATCCCATGATGCTTCTGATTATTTTTATTTCTTTTTGTACTAGCACATTAGACATATCTAGTTGGAGAATGGGACACGGCATTCAACGAAATCCCACCCTGAGAAACAGCCCCTCTGCTGCGGTGCTTCTCTATAGACCTTCCTCCCAAATGAGAGCAACAAAACCTAGAGCTGGGGCAATAAAGCATTACGACATAAAAAGCAATTTTCTACTTGTTTTATTTTTTAATTTTGTGTTTTCTTTTCCAGTCAAGTTTGATTTCCCGGACAAAAGCCAGTAACGCTCTAAGGATAAACAGAGAAGAGGGTACTGTAGTCTTGGCCATAAATGTGTGTCAGTCCATTAACGCGAGCCCAAGCGCGGCACCTGCAGGCAGAGGGCTAACCCTCCATCTCGGGGCGGGAACCAGCATATTTAGGGGAAGGGGCAGGGTTCGGGGGTTTTTTCTTTTTAATATCTACACTGCTGAAGTAAAGAAAACTGAAAACAGAATGTCAGTCCAAATAATTTAAAGATGGAAGTATTCAAACATTAAATCGAGCCCTAAAATTATTCAGAGGTCAGCCTTACAATACCGGTAGATCTTCACTAGCTTTTTGGCAGATGTTTTGCTCGCATTATTCTGAATTTATAGTGGTTACATATTTCTGAATAGTCTTCAGCTATCACTGAAACCCTAACAGACGTGCGCCTTTACATACATTTTCACAAGTTTCAACACAAGGGATAAAACCTTGTCCTTTGAGATGTTTAAACAGCTGAGAATATATATCCTGAGGATGACTTTTCCAGCACAGATCTATGTTTCTTTTGAAAACCGCTAAGAGATGTGGCAGGGTGCAGGGAGCATTCAGGTGTTCTGCTGGGGCTGTTTGCTGAGCAGAGAGGAACAATTTTGAACTTGGAAATCTGGTCACTGTTGCCATAAAAGATATCACGCTATGATTTTTTGAAGTCAAAGAATGGTAACATGGAAAAATACCAGTTACAGATGCACATATGCCGTACGCATATTTTACATCCAAACTTAAGCATCTGCTTTTACAATATTAGTCCACACTTGGCAACCGAAGATTTTTAGAAACAAATGTTCTTCTACATAAGTAATCATTTAACAAGGCCTCAAAAAATGTAGCCCTTAATAGATTTAATTAACAGGTTAATGATGTGCATAGCATGCATGCTCTCAAAAGTAAAGATCATAGAATCATAGAATCATAGAATCAGTGAGGTTGGAAGGGACCTTTAAGATCATCAAGTCCAACCATTAACCTACCCTGATAAAAACACCACCACTCCTAAACCATGTCCCTAAGCACCTCATCTACCCTTTTCTTAAACACCTCCAGGGATGGTGAATCCACCACCTCTCTGGGCAGCTTATTCCGATGTTTAATAACCCTTTCAGTGAAAAAATGCTTCCTAACATCTAATCTAAACCTGCCCTGACATAACTTGAACCCATTTCCTCTTGTCCTATCACTTGTCGCCAGGGAGAAGAGGTCAGCTCCCATCTCTCTAAAACCTCCTTTCAGGTAGTTGTAGAGGGTGATAAGGTCTCCCCTCAGCCTCCTCTTCTCCAGGCTAAACAACCCCAGATCCCTCAGTCGTTCCTCATAAGGTTTGTCCTCCAGACCCTTCACCAGCTTTGTAGCCCTTCTCTGGACACGCTCCAACACCTCAATGTCCTTCTTGTAGTGAGGGGCCCAAAACTGAACACAGTACTCGAGGTGAGGCCTCACCAGTGCCGAGTACAGGGGGATGATTACTTCCCTAGTCCGGCTCACCACACTATTCCTGATGCAGGCCAGGATGGTGTTGGCCTTCTTGGCTGCCTGGGCACACTGCTGGCTCATGCTCAGCCGGCTGCCCACCAACACCCCCAGGGCCTTTTCTGCCAGGCAGCTTTCGAGCCACTCCGCCCCCAGTCTGTAGCGCTGCATGGGGTTGTTGTGACCCAAGTGCAGGACCCGACACTTGGCCTTGTTGAACCTCATACCATTGGCCTCAGCCCATCTGTCCAGCCTGTCCAGATCCCTCTGCAGAGCCAATCTACCCTCAAGCAGATCAACACGCCCCCCCAGTTTAGTGTCGTCTGCGAACTTACTGAGGGAGCACTCGATCCCCTCATCCAGATCGTTGATAAAGATATTAAAGAGAACGGGCCCCAGCACCGATCCCTGGGGGACACCACTCGTCACTGGACACCAACTGGATTTAACTCCATTTACCACCACTCTCTGGACACGGCCATCCAGCCAGTTTTTTACCCAACGAAGAGTATACCTGTCCAGGCCATGAGCAGCCAGTTTCTCCAGGAGAATGCTATGGGAAACGGTGTCAAAAGCCTTGCAAAAATCCAGGTAGACAACGTCCACAGATTTTCACATTAAGCTTGTCCCTGTTTCACAGAAGCAGCTTTCTATACAATATCTGTGCTAATGTAATTACACATCTGGTACTTCTGCTGCTTTCAATCGCTGAGATATTTATAAACAGTGCTACTAATTTACACAAGAGTACCTAGCCGGTCTCATGTTTTACACTACAAATAAAGATATTTGCATGAAAATTCAACTGGAAGGAGTTCTCTTTTGTAGCCCTGAGTGGTTCTAGTGGATATATAAAATGATCATTTAGCCTGCAAAAATAAATCTAACACTTGCGCTACTGTCATGACTGCCTGTGAAACCTGCATAAACTAAGCACGCCTCGAGTTCACCTTGATGTAAAGGGGGTCAAGTACAAACTTTTTAGACAGTTTTAAATTAAACATCAGCACTGGTAATCATCATTGTTCCGCTGTGTCACCAACATGGCAAAACTAATGTTTTAAAATATCATTTCTTGGCGATATTCATTCATCAACCTCACTGTAACCGAGAAATGATCGAAAACCAGGCTAGAATAATGGAAATGCCACACTATCTCTACCAGTATTGTCAAGAAAATGCAGTGGTTATTAATTTAAATATGCTTCAAAGGACAATCACAACTTCAAACCCGATTCAAGAAGATAAAAAGCCATTCCTGCCCCAAGCTGCTTTCAGTTCAATTTAGGTCACATTTAGGTTCATCGTGATAGCACCTGAAATCCCGCAGCCGACTAAATATTGACAGGAGATGCTGCTGCCCTGAGTGTTTAATCAAAGGAGCGGATGAGTCCCAAGCCCCGGTGGGGCGTCACTGAAAGGCGACGCTACCCACGTAACCTTTCAACACCCGCGTGCTCAGGCTCAGCAACGCCTGCCTGGGAGAAAAGCCAAGCCAAGCCAAGCACGGCTTTTTGCTTCATATTTTAAGGCACATCCAATTAAGAAAAATCATAAAATATGTAATAAAAGGAAAAGAAGATGTGTGCATAGCTTTGCTGTCAAATGTATATATACACGCAATGAGATATTTAATTCCAAATTACCCCATTTCGCTCGCATTTTGGAATCAAGCAGTGGTTTTTCATGCAGCCTGTACCCGATGCAACAGCAGCATATGTAAAGTGTCGTGACTGCTATATCGTGGCTTCTGAAACACCGGAGCCGGCTGCCAGTCCTTCTCTGAGGAGACACTTCCAGTGTCTTGGAGGTCACAATGGAGGCTCTGGATATTTCTGCAGGTGACAGGATGATAGGCAATGGACAAAACACCGAAATCTGCTCATCTAATTACTGCAACCCCCCGACAGTAATCTGGACAGGCAGAACGAGGAGCGATTTTGGGGGACAGGGGAATAAAAACACTTGCTAATACTCCTGAACCACAGATTTCAAATGGCTTTTAGTTTTGCTGCTTTTATACAAGTAAGCTCTTTCCATATGAAGCAGCTCATTAGCACGTCCCAGCCGCTTCATTAACCAGTACGTGGGGATTCAATATCACCATAAGGAAACAATAAACTGTTATAGAAAGAGCTTGCTTTGAAAACGGAGTGGGCTACCCGGCCTCTTCCAGAAGGAAATCCAGCTCTTCGTCTTCTCCCCAAGCGGGTTTAAAGAATTACAAAGTTCACAGCAAAATTGGTGTATCCATCCACAAACTGCGGCACTAATATATCTGTCTACACCCTCAACTGATGGACAACACTCAGCCGCAGATAAATCAGACTGGGAGTTCTGTGAAATAGGAAAAATTGGTTCTTCCACTAAGGATACTGAACTAACTGCTCTTAATTGATTTTTCATTCCAATGGGCATTCTTTAATTCAATCAAGCCACTTGGACATAGTCTTCTATTAGAAATGTCTATTCTTTTCTTATGATTCCCATAATAAACATTATTCAGAATATTCTGAAGTAAATAAAGCCAATTTGATTTGAGGTCCTTTTAACAGTAAGCCATATTTTACATATACAAATAGAAATGACTGGTCAAAAGGAAAAAATCAATGAAGAAAAGGGAGCTAAGAAAATGTAATCCATATTAATTAAATGTGAAAAACATTTACAGTCTGCCCTATTTGAAGTCTAGAAATTCAAGATATTCTTCATCTTTGAAAACTGACCTTAAATGACTCGAGTTCTTTCTTAGATGATGAAGAAAGATTTTTAGTTTACATCAAATCTTGATATTACTACAGATATAGAAAGTGGGTTCCAAAAAGTATAAACAGAATGCACGTATATGACTAATAATGCGCTAATAATCTTCAGGTGTTTATAAAACAAACAAACCAAATTTAGAGTTCTTTAAAGAACATTTACTGTTCTCAAGACGCTAAAAAATTCACATGAAATTCTTTCTTACACTGAAACTGGTATGCTAAGTTTAAACTGTTGCTACTTTACTCCTTTAAGATAAAGGAAAGTAAAATATCTCCTGGACCTCTGAGCTCAGTCCCTAAGAAGGTAATGTTGCAGGTCTGTCATAGATTCTTCTGCTTCAAGGTCTCAAACAGCTCCATCAATTAGACCAGTTAGGTTTATTGTCCCATCGCTCTCCCCAAACCATTTCACTGCACCGTCTTCCCGTTCTCCCAAGTATTCTAAGTTAAACCAATAAAACAACCTTGACAGGCAAACTAAGCAACTAAGTACTTTCCTACATTCATTTTTACAC
Organism: Vanellus vanellus; assembly: GCF_965231255.1. Lineage (NCBI taxonomy): Eukaryota > Metazoa > Chordata > Aves > Charadriiformes > Charadriidae > Vanellus > Vanellus vanellus. Next base: position 7,586,864 of record NC_138910.1, read on the forward strand.
ATGCAAATACATATTATTAATGATTACACAGCCAGCATTTCCATTCATCTAAATTTGTCTCGTTACAACAGCTGCTGCCCACAGAATTTTCCCCTGATAATGACAGATGTGTGATCACACACCATATCCACGCGATAGCCTTATTTCCACATGCAGTCGGTTTCCACCGGACCAAGAAAGCAGAAGCTTCCCACCATGCGCCCAAACAGCCTTGCATCAAACTCTGCAATAAAGCAAGAGACTATAACAGCGTATGTACTCCTAAGCTAAGTTTCTCCAACAGCATGGCTTTGGGGCCTATTTTCTGGATTGCATTTTCCTGTATCGTCTTTGCCCTTCAGGATATCTTCCCACAGGATCCTAGCTCCCTAAACAAGCCCATGCTCCAGAGACCAAGGGAGGACCTTTAATCCACTACTTGCCTTCCTCTCTTCCCTCAGGATCTTAATTTCCACCGTCTCATGGTCACTGTGGCCAAGGCTATTAACTACCACATTCCTGACCAGTTCCTACGTACCTGCAGCCCATCTAGTAGATCACCACCTTAGTTGGCCTGTCCAGTACCTGCATACAAAGGATGTAGTGGAGAGAAGTAGAGGCAGGAATGATAGGTGATGGGGAGCAGGCTGGCACCGGAGACCCTACCACTCCTGCTGACTCACTAGTGATAAGTTAGGGAAATCCACACCTGGAGCTGGATAACATTGGTTTGGGGAGAAGGAGGAAAAAAAAAAAAAAAAAGCAAGTAGAGAAGAGAAGAAAGAGATAGTTGTAAAATTGTGTCAGGAATGCCTGTGGATTAAAAACTGTGTTAGGAAATTAAGGACTCCATGCGAGCATCTTCTTCCTCACTGTAGGAAGAAGAAACCATCAACATGAACTCCATATTTCTCCTGGGAAGAGACTCCAGATGCTGCCCACACACCACTACCAGGGTGAAATGGCCAGGACACAAAGCAGCAGGGTGAGCGTAACACCAGGAAAGATGGGAATTGTATCTAACAACTTCAACTGCGTTACTCTTCTTTCTTTTTTTTTTGGCTACCATTACATCTGGACTAATAATGATTAGATTCTTAGGATTTCAGTTATACTAACGATAATTAATTGGCTATACTTATATCTAAGGTATGCCTCCTCCTTGCCCAAGAACAAGGAGAGAAAAATTTGCCTTAAGACAGACACACTTCAACTTCTATGAGAGACAGACTTTTTTTCTCAGTCCATACAGATCTGTGGATTTTCATTCCTGCAGCTGTAGTCCCAAGCCCTATCAGTACCGCAACAAAACAAGACGGAGAATCACATTCTCCCGAAGCAGATCGAGCAGAGCACTCTACCAGAACGCTGGTAAGAACACAAGTGCCTGCTGTGATGCAACATATTCAAATAGCTTAGTCTCGGGAACACATCAGCTTCAGGTATTTTTGTCTAAGTAGAAATAGAGATGTTTTGCATCAGCCCTCTTAGAAAGATTTTTCCCATTCATGAGATGCTGCAATGCCTTAGAAAAACAAAGTCCCTATGGCTCTCCGACTGCAAAGTTCAAAATCACGGGTATTGCAACAGACCTTCATCTTTTCAAATAATTATTTTCTTTTCACATGTAAAAACTGAAGAACACTATGCATGAGAAAGATACTTATGATAACAGCTGCTTTTAATTTTTTTAAATACCAACTAATCAGAGCATTTTATAAAATCTTCCTTAGATTAAGGCTGTACTAAAGCCCTTCTCAAGTTTCATATGTGAATAAACCCATCCATAACAGCAAGTCTGTAAGGGTGGTTTTTTTTACATTCATAAATTACAGCCAAAGAGATTTGCCCCATCAAAACTTCAGTAAAGCTCAGAAATACCTTTTTATGGCCACCTTAAACTCCTAAATCATGCAATTAAAACGAAAATGCTTATACAAGCTACATTGAAATATTAATGCAGCATCAAGTATACACATAAATGGCGCACAGCAGTAACAACAGCATATGCCATCTGACCCCCAAGGATTACAGCATTCAACAGCTGGACTGATCGAACAAGTCACTGGGTGCCAATCACGCTGATAAAAGATAGGGGGTTTACTGATCACGATGCGCATCCTTTGCCCCAGGGAGGAAGAAGAACAGCTGCTATTTCCTGTAAAATCCTTCATACTTCCCCTCTTTAGGGGATTCAAGCCCCAGACAAATGAATAGGTTGGGTAGGCAGGAGAACTCATTAATTTCTTCCAGTCTACTTTTATGGATGTGTTTGCTAGCTCAAGGAGAAAAATTTTTCTACAAGACAACCAAATACCTTCCCCTACAATGTCCACGTGCTCCACTCATGAGGTTATGAGCGTCGGGACCTGCAGTCAACTGAAAAAAAACGCCCGTGGCATCTTCTTCCAAAGGAGAAGACGGGGCCAAATTCTGGTCTCTGTTACACCAGCATCAATTCAAGGTGAGCAGGCTGAGTCCACATTCCTACTCTGTTCCTCATTTATCTCTGTCCTACATTTTGGATGTCCAGCCAATTGCTAAGTTTCATTGATGAAGGTCAGTTTGCCAAGAACCATTTTAAGCAACGTCTTTGAATTTCCAAACGGATATCAGACTGTTAAATAATTTCTTTTAAGGTGTCACAGGAAAGAATCCTGTATCGACTCAGACTCGCTTCCAACTGATGCCTAATCCATATTACAATAATAATGTAAATTATCACTAAAAAGCGGCGAGCCGTTGTGGTCAGATCCCACGGCAGGCAGGCAAGCTCAACCAATAAGTAAACTGTGAGGGAGAGTGGTAAATGTGCTGATTATGTAAATGTAACTGTTTGAAGTCAGAGATGTGGGGCTGTATTTCACTGATAAAATGAGTAAAATAGAAAGAGACACTGCATAAGCAATTAAATTTAACTTTTTAATCAATAAAAGGGAAACTGGGACCTAAATCCACTTTATAGGATTTAGGAATCAAAGTCTTCCTGCAACTCAAAGACAGCTGTGATGCCCATTTAACTAGAAGGGAATCTACTGTAAGACAAAAATGTCACATTCTATCTTGATACCCCACGGAAAAGAGTCATCTATCATTAGATCAAGATAACTTGGTGGTAATGATGCTCCTTATCTTACGTTCTGGTTGGCATTCTTTGTAAATAAAGCTGTGCTTGCAACAGTTTTGATGGCAGCATCTCACAAGAGTTTGACAGATGAGCCCACCTGTCCTTGTTAACACTTTGGATTTGCTTTTTGTAGGTCCACCATTTCTCCCAGGATTCCAGAAATAGGAAGCATATTGTGCCTTTAAACTTGCATTTCATTTCAAAGACCCAAGGTTAGCAGCGGTTGCGTTGGTACCAAGGTGTCCACAGCTGCAAAGCATCAATTCTTCCACCCTGTCCTGTGAGGAGGCAACCCAAGCTATCAACGGCAGTGCCCCAACACTGAGTCGGAGAGTTGTTTTGATTTCACTACTATCTGCCCAATACAGAGTCCCGTTAATTTTGCTTTCTCTCCTCAATGATTCGTTTCCCTATGTCGCCACTCAAATATGACACAATCTGCCACCAAATATCAACTCTCCTCACAAAGCTTCTCCAAAAAGTCAATGGTTTCTACAAGAGCTGCTTACGCCAAACTTCTTCCATCGCCCTTACACACACTGTATGTGAAGTGCTGCTCAGTATTTTACCTTTCAAGGACTGCAGCCATATTAATGTATCTGTTTTTTAAAGTACTGTATAGTGTTACAGACTTATTAAAGCGATCAAATATCTTTACTGACACTTCCACATACGAAAAGCAACCGAGAATATTTATGTAGCAGATAGGATAAGTATACAAATACAAGTTCAGCTGTATTTACTGATGCGAGAATAACTGAAAAATAAATTTACCACACATAGTCGAGGCTGCAATGGTCAGGCTTCATTCTAAAAAGCATAGAACAACTACTATCTGCAACGCCTTTGATAGTTCACTAATTAATGATCAAGAATGCATTTGCTTCAGCATAATTTTATGCTTTTATATGGATATCTTATTTGATTATAATTATCACAGACTGTAGAAGTTTATTAGGGCCAATCACTTCTTAATGCAATTAAAATCCCAAGGGAACAATATGAAGTAATTTTTATTGGTGAAAATGATGAGAGTTAATAACCGAAAGGGAGCCTACTCGTCTACCGCAATTATTCCAAAATAGAGAATGAAAACAAACTGCATGAATTTTTCAACACAGTTTCGTGAATACCTGAGTTAAAACAATCAGTAGGTGTTAGAAGTTGCAGAATGAGCTGATCTTCAGGCTCCTTCTACCTCCTCCAGCATTCACCTCTTTGGGGAAGGGATTAGGCAGTCTTTTTCTCCTCCTGGATGAAATCACCCACTCTCAAAATAGCTCTCTGGGCTATCGCCTCTGCTTCCCAACCCTGTTAACACAACACCTCTAATTCTTTCTCTTTCACAACACTGTGACACTTCCTATTAAAATGAGTCTAAAAACCATTTCTTTACAACACAAATAATTATTTGTTCTTTCACCCAAAGGTATTAACATGAAGATTGGAGGGTAAAAACAATAAGAAGTCTCTATGAATGGATTCTATGTACATACATCTTAGCCCGCTCTTTCATACATTTTTAGAATACCTCCACCTCGGAGGTGGTAAAACAAATTATTCTCTTTCCCATTCTGTCATTCTCTCTCTATTGTCAACCTAACGGTGCTCCCTTTCCTTCTCTGCCCAGACAAGAGCCTTTCAGGTTTTAGTAAGCTCTTTACCCCAAGACCCGCTTAAGAAAAGTAATACATAGCACGCTGATGGGTGCCAGAATGTGATTTATTTCCCATTTCACAGTTTCCCCACAGTTTCCCCTGAGAACCTGAGTAATCACTGCGAGAACATCTCATCACTGCCACTGTTTAGTCCCATTTGCTCCCTCACAAGGAGGGCCTTTTGATTTAACATCTTGTTTTTAAACAAGATAATATTATACTGTTCTGAAAATGTTGAATTTTGAGAAATAAATCTTAAGCAAGTCAATCTCCATTGGATGGCTGTTTACACAGCTGTTTCCAAACAATACAAAGTTCCGCTGTCGCTTACACCATTTTGTCATCAATTTAAACGTTTTGCAGTTCCATTGGATAAGACCCAGTATGTGATGTACCAGACAAAACCTGGAGAGAAACTAACTATAAAAAAAAACCCAACCAACTAGTTCTGAAGAAAATATCTTACATTTACTTAACATACACAGACTTAAGAAAATCATCTGTAGAGGGAGAAAAGGCAGATCAGGAAAACACCAGCCGGCATTATCTGAAGTGAGTAGCCTCTTTCTCCGGACTTCTGCACCAAGCCTAGAAAGCTTCACGCTTCTGCTGGGGCATTTACACCAGGGAAGACTTTACACCAGCAGGTACGGGCAGCGGGCGCTCGGAGCCAGGACAGTTTCCCTGCCGTCAGCAGGGGGAGAATCACCAGAGAGGCGGAGCGGAAAAAGGTTGGCTTCAATACAAAATCGGCTTTCTCTGATTGTTCCTACGAATTGCATAAGAGAAATATCATAACAGTAAACCGTGACTGGCAGTGAACTATTTTCCTAAGTACGCTTAATAACACGGAATATACGCATTACTTCTTGTGTCAATATTCCACTGCGATAGCTTTTCTCCCAGGGCTTAGAGAAATCCTTCCTCCTCTAATCCTGTTGTCCAGTGACAACTTAAGAACTGAAATGGCGACAACTTCCCATTTCCAGTGCTAATTCACAAATTGACAAGATTTTTTTCCCCCCACTGTTCTACCTGTTCAGCCGCGCTCAGTACCCTCCCGCAGCACGGGTTTGAACTGTTCAGCCCCGCCGCTCCTCAAGGGGTAGCACGGACGGGCAGAGAAGGATGCCAAACCACTTATTTTTAAATCATATGTTTGGTGATTTTTATTTCTCTTCTTTGAAAAGAATATTAGAGTTATCTTAGATCAAGGCCACTTAGCTCAGGGCAGTCGTGATTAACCCCTCTGCTGGACACCCAAGACTGGGCATCTTACTTTTACAAAATAGCTATTTGCTGTAGTTTGCAACATACAGAATAGCTATTAATTTGAAATACTTCTGCTTGTCTGGGGAAAAAAAAAAAAAAAAAAACAGTAAGCAAAGTCTTCCACTAATAAATCGGCATTGCCTATCAATTTATTTACAACATCTAGTGAGCCCAACAAGCCCACGCCTTCGCAGCGGCATCTGGAACAACCGCTGTTGTGTTGTCAATTACAACACTTGCCAATTATGAACTGCAACAAAGTATATTGCTATTTAATTATTAAAATATTTCAGCACTAAAATATATATATATGAAGAGATCTAGGAACAAGATACACACTTCAGGCTTCATGCATCAGCTAATTCGTATGGCAGATATTTTAATGGCAGGTAAGGTACATTTTTTCCCCCTCACTTTTTTTTTTTTTTTTTTAATTTAAATGACTGGCGCCAGTTCCAAACCAGAATGCTATTTCATCCCAAAATGGAATACTATACAGTCTGAGTCAATGCCTGTGAAAGTCACTGGAATTCTTAAATATATTTGTTCTGTATCTTTAGGATAAAAAAAGGAACGGAAATTCTATGCCAGCAGTATGACTCTGCCAATTAAACATTAACACCTCAGGCGTTTTCCTTCTGGTTTGATACTCATTTCCACAAATGTTCAAAGGGAAGAGTTTTTTCAAGCCCACATTTGGGCATATAACGTTTTCCCTATGAAATGGAAATCGCTCGATCACCTTGTATTAGTGGCTGGGTAGAAGCCAAAATGAACTGGTGTTTTCAAAAGGCAAAAATATTACGTTTAAATGTCCTACACAGATACTCAGGAATTTGAATCCTACTACTACCCTGCCGTTTCACAGTACTGACTTTACACATTTTCTGTGAACTGGCTTATGTGAGAGTGTAGACACATAATGAGGAGGAATCATACGTAACTGATTTTTATTGCCTAGGTGTCAGGACCTAAAGACAAGTCTTTAATAAATACTTGTGATATTTCTGCAAGAGCAAAACACTGCTGCTAAGAGAATAGGGTGGGTATTCACATGCACTCACTGGCCATGAAGAGCCCTAAAGGGAAGAGCCCTTTCCCATTAACAAAGAGCAATACGTTTCTCCAGTAGCAAACTGGGAGCACCCCGGTCATGCCCACACGTGGACCGTCTCCCCAGAGAAGCTCCTCTTTCACCAACACAGTCAGAGGGGAGGTTAAAGCTAATCCTTCTGAATACTCCTGAATTTTCCAGCTGTTTCAGTAGGAATCTGTGCCTTTAAGTCACTCCTAATTTAGGACAGAATTTGAAAAAAAAAAAAATATTTTGTAGGCATTAAGCATATAAATCCTTGCTTTTAAGGAGGCATATCCCGTTAATTACCTTAAATGTTTTTGAGCCTCTAGCTATGCCCAAGAAGTAGATGCTGAAATGGTCTATTGAGCCACAAAATGCTGAAAACTGGGAAGGTTCATGGGCATAGATGGGAAAAGACTTAATTCAGTACAAGATGGTAAATCAGGTTAAAAAGGGAAAGGAAAAGCACGCACACGCCTTCCACTGTGAATACTTTTCTCAGCAGAAACCCAACTATCAGATCACCTTGAATCCAGGTTTCAAGTGTGATTTTCACCTCTGCAATCTCTCCGCTATCCATCCACACCAAATATTAAGCTCCTCATACAGCACAGGTTTTATTCGTAATCCTGCCCTAACAGTGCAGTTCTCAGTCTCTCTTTGTGCCTCGAAAAAAGTACGCTAAATTTCAAGTGTTTCTAAATACTACTGCCCCAATCTTGTAAGAAACATTATACCACGAGAAATCAACTCAGTGCACCAGAATAGCAGAATCCTTGACTCGCCAGCTTAAATTGATTCTTTTCTCCTTCATACGTATAATCTCTTTAACCCTGTATTCAATATGTTTGCACACCCTATAATGTGTTCATAAGACATACAAAGCAACTCCTCATTCCTCCCTCTTCACCACGAAGCACACTTCAGTACAGAGTAACAAATACCTCATTTTATCCAAAGACCCAGGGAAAAGGGTCCTGCATGGCCACGGCTGCGGCTGCCTGCCTGAAACCAAAGCCCTCCCTGCCTGCCCCTACGTAAACCTCAGCCATCCACATCGTTCATTTTTCTATACCCACTTCCCTGAGCTGAAAAAAAGTACATAACGTGCTTTCCAGCCTGAATATGTTTCCCCTTGCCCACTACCAACACTGTGCATACTCGTGGTTTCCTCCAAGTACGTGATTGCTATAAACTCAACAACACCGTGTCAAGATTCTCACTGGCTTCGGGGGAAGTCAGCACGAGCCAAGGTCCTCTGTCCCACTCCTGTGAAGAACAGAGGTGTGAGGGGTTCTCCTTTCCCTACCAAGGGAACAAATTCCTAAGGGACAAAAAAATTTGCTCTTGGCTATGGGAATGTTTTTCCTAAAAGAATAAACTCAGACTGAATTTGCGACGAACACCAGTCACCTAACCCGCGACAGAAATTCCTTGAAAATGTTTATGGCAAAGTAATAGTTGTGTTGCTCAACCAAATTTATAGTCATAATAAATCAAGAGATCAGACAATATTTAGTGACTACCTTATTTTGATTGCTGCTCAACCTTTTCTGAATGCAAGAGATAATGACCAAAGCCCCTTTTAACCAAAAAAGTAATAAAACTAACAGTACGCAGCAGGAAATAGCTCCATCCCCAAATCTCCATCCTTTTTTTAAGATCGCTTCCCTCCGATGTCACTTGATTCCAAATTCTCTCGCAATGACAGGTGTCACAACAGGAAATAGGAACTTTTGTTTTTTCAATTGATCCTCTCGTCCTAGGAGCAATTTTCAAAGTGCAGAGACTTTTGTCAGACAGCATTTTCATGTATTATACCTTCATCATTTAAGAAGGTCTTGAATGTTGTGAGGATCATTATTACACGACGAAGAGCGTTAGGCAAAGCTTTTTATCTTGGTTGCTATTAATTGTCCTTTTATTGCTGTATCAATCAACTTAATGATTTCCAAAGTCGGGTGGAAAACAGCATGTTGGTAGAGTGGGCAAAGCTGACAGTGGGTAAAACTGTAATCTGTTTACATCTTTGGAGTTGATGGCTTATCTTGCTGGTGAGGCACTTTCTAAAGCGCTCATTATTGGAGCAACTGGAAGACAAAATGAAAATGAGTAGGAGATTGCCTGGTGTGCATATGACTCCTTGAATATTTTGAAAACCAAACTGCTACAGTGCAAAAATAGGGCCCATAAAAACAATACTAAAGAACTTTTTATATGTTTTACCTGTAGATACGAGGAAGAGAGAGACACCAGAATAACTTAGTTCCTAACTGGAGCAAAACTATGATGATGTCGATGGGAGGGAGCCAAAAAGAAGATGGACAGAGAATTCTCCATGTGGTTTTAGTAAATTAGGTGGAAAAAAAAATGGATTTTGAGTTAACAACTTCAGACTTCAAATTCAACAAACATAATCATGGCTTTTTCACACTAATACCATGGCCCAACGTTGCTTCCCTTTAAGCAGTTGGGCACTTCTGTCATTGACTTAAAGCCGAAGTACAATCAGTTTCTTTTATTAGACATGGTTGCTTTCTTTCCCAAAAACTGAATGTTCAGCAAAAAGTAACCAAATGCCATTTATTAACACACTCCATGAAACATTACGGTGCAGAGGAAAAAAAAAAATAAAGCGTCAGGTGCATTTCTTCAACAAACTGCATTATGCAAAGCACTGAATTTATAAATGCGCAAGCGAAGCAGCAGTTTGAAACAGATGGGTCACTGTTTATAAAAGTTTGTTACAGATGGAAAATTAGTACATATACTCTGCCACACCAAACTTGGATCAAAACTTTGCAAAAAATAAAAATAATTTTCTCTCTGTGTATTGCTCTGTTCTTAAAAAACACCTTTTTGCAATTATTTTGCAATGTCAGAGAACTTTAATTCTCTAAAGAAATGCCTGGCATATACTAAGAATACACACCTCTGCTGAAAGCTTCCCTTTCCATGAAGGGAAGAACCTCCAGGATTCTCCCTTACTCTGCCCACTGTGTCCAGACGTATAAGGTCACGTATCCGCCACCATACGTGTATGAGCACAAGCCCTCCCACCAAGCAAGAGTTTGGGGTAGCTTAAACCAGCTGCAATCTCACAAATAATATTAATCTCCTGCTGTTGCGGGACTGCCCCGGTCCTACAACCAGTATTGCCCAGGCAGCTACTCGCTCCAGGCAGCGGCATGGAGACCTGGTGATGTCCATGAAGGGCACACACCATCAGTCCCACAGCTGGAACAAGGTCTTTATTTTGAGGTAAGCGTATCCCAGAATGGGGGACTGGCCTTAGGCCATCTATGTTATGGAGATGGATCTCTCCTAAAAGTATTCCCTTGATCTAAAGCCCTGAGTAAGGCAATCAGGAGTCCCGAAGTGTGCAAAGCTCGGGTGTTCCTCAGAACGCAGAAAAAGCCCTCTTTAGACTATTTTACAAGCTTTTTTTTTTTTTTATCAATTTCCCTCATATATATCACAGACTACATGTTGGTTTTCATTAAGTCTACCGTCACTTTTATCAGTAAATTTTACTGCATATATGCTTCCTATACTTCACCGTAGTTATTTTGTATTTGATTTTATCTTTGACTAGATAAGTTGTCAAGAAAATTTCAGATAGACCACCTGCGTTATAAACAAATTAACAAATAGCAATAGCATTGGAAGATCATAAGTAAAACAGTACAGAGGTCCACAGTTATTTTACCTCTCCTAAAGGCAACTTGCACTCTTCAGGCAGTGAGCGATTCAACAGACTGTTCATACGTCTCTGAAGTATGGAGGACCAAATGCCTCCCTTTATTTCCTGAGTTTAAATGTCATGGGAACAGAGACAGAAATGATAGTGTGTGCTTTCATCACAAAATTCTTGCAAAAATTCTGAACCACAGGTTATATCAAAAGCAACTGCACCCTGGCAGGCAGCATCCTGCTGGAGCCATTTCCACCGCTTCTGCGTGCTCATGATAAAACAATTTTACAAGAGCTTGTAACACAATAATATTTGTATTAAAACACCTCACTACTACACAGAAGCACACACCACTCTCCTGAAAGTCAAAAACTCAAGGCCAAATTTTACTAGCCATTAACTCCAAATTATGCCACCAGCTGAAAGAGCGTAGCATGCGTAGATTCAGATTTACCGAGGGATTAAGGGGAAGTTTTAAACATGTGAAAAAAGCGAGCAACATTCCCACGTCAGTATCACTCGGGAAGTCTCAGTCAAGTTGCAGAGACTGCTTCGTGGGGCAAGTATGGCAATACAGTGGGACGGGGTGATTTTATTGAGTTCCTCCAGGAACAGAGTCCTCTCCATCAGCACGCGTAAAGGCAGGTCAGAGAGGGACATCTCCGCCCAACCACTCTACCACAAGCCCCTGAGAACAGAGAGCTGTGATGGTGTCAGAGGTGAGTAGATACATGAAGGTCCTCTGTCCCTCATTCCTCCCACCTGAAAGAAACAACTCCCAGAGGCCGGGAATAACATCAACCTCCTGAAGCACACAGCACCGCAGCGGGGACAAGCAGACCCCCAAACACCCTGGCACCCACCCCCGCAAGGCAGGAGGGGTGATGTGCCCCCACGCTGAGAAGAAAGGCCCACACAACATGCATGAGAAAATTACTATTTTTTCAGTGTAACATATGAACGTATGACACTAACGGCAGTAAATCAGTAAACGTTATTTAGATTGCCAAGCTCTAACAACCTTCATCCCCTAAAAATGTACTTCAAAGCCATGGCTGCACAAATTAACAAGGGCAAGGGTACGACGATGCATCGGTGAGGGATAAGTAAACATGGTAAGAGAGCCTAAATTTGAAATACTTTCCATAATACCGAACGAATTACAGGGTAATTAGGATTGCAGGTGGGTTTTAATACATCTTGTCAAACTTTTGGCTCAGGTTAACATATAGCTGTGGCCTTGGTAAAATAATACATTCACCATAGAGTTTAGTTTTGAATAAGAAGTCTGTAAAATTTCAGCCCAATAACTGATTTGCAGTTTGCGTATACTGTGCATATATATATATAAAAAAATATTTTCGCACTTCAAGCATTGGGAAACTGAAAACACAAATAATTTGAAGTTTGAAAAGGAATGATAGGAGGCAGACTATACCTGACACCTCGGATCAACCCTCAGAAAACATTTCATTGGCAGATTGGGCTATCAAGATCTGTTGGCGTGAGATGCTTATAGACTGGGTTTTGCAGCCTGGCTTCTACTCACGTAGCTGCACGAAACAACTGGTGAGCCTCTTTTAAAAATACAGTTGTAAGACTGGGCTGTTACGAAAGTAGGATTTTAATAAAAGGTTCTTAAAGTCACTGTGCCTTAAGCAGAAATCTTGTTTGTTTTATGGAATAAAGGTAGCACAAATATTCTGAAATACACAACCAACCGCACAGCTTTCAATTCGTAAGTGGTGAAAATGCTTTGGGTCATAAAAGGCAGTTTTGGAAAACGCTAGTGAAGGCTTCCCCAAGACAACAGTTTTAGCACACACTGAGCATCTCGCTCTGCCTGACCAGGGAAGCTTTGAGTATAAAACTGCTAACAGATGGCAATGTTTTACTTTATAAGATTGATTCGAGTAATAAAGAATGTAAATTTTGCCTCTTCGTTTCTGCTGATGCAAATCCGTTAGAAACTCCAATATGAAAAAAAAGCACACTTCTTGTAACGATTTAGGTGTGACTACTGAAAATTCAACAGAGAGATAACAAGTGTTATCTGGACCTCATCTAACCTCAGACTTGCCCAAAGAATCAGCAATACTTCAGCTCACACTGCTACTCTCGTATGAGATTCAGGAAAAGAAGACTTCTCCGTGAAGTCACTATACGAACTGCTCTAAGGGTATAATGTGTATTGCTAACCAGCACGCACATGTGCGAGCATTGTATTATTTTTATTTTTAATATACGTGCTTTAAATGGTAACTTTACATGTATGTGTGTATTCTATGACATACGATACACAGAAAAGAAATTTTCTTTATTACAGCAGTGCTACACATCAGTCAAAATTTATTAACTAGTATTTTCTGACAATTCAGTCAGTCAGTTTCAATTATTTATTATTCAGCGTAAAACAGATGCTTTTCACTTTTTTCTGAGATCGTATTTTTCCTGTCTTGTCAATAGGAAGTCATATTTGCTATTCAATTTACATAATGTGTAGGCTCTCCTGAATCATCAAAATAAGCTGAAGTAGTAGGGAAGTGACTTACATGAATATCAACGACTCCTATTTTTCACTCTGGGTGACATCCACAGGGAAGCCAAGGTATGCCCAAAGAGTTGAAAAATAATACCAAAAAGGACAGGGGAAGAAAGGCAGGGAGGGCAGGCAGTGTGACAGGAGAAACCCCTGGCAGGCAGCGAAAAAGGGCAAGAAAACGGTAACTAACACAAGAGGGGAAATTTTCCCCGGAGAACACACACATGTCTATGCACTCACTGGTACCGTATCCAGCCAGAGGGTTTCCTAAAGACAATTTAATCTGGACCACTGCGCACCTCCGCTGATCAGCAAAGGAACGATATCCCAGGTCTAAACAGCTCTACAGACGAACAGACGGCTGCAGCCACGGTGCCAGGAAATAAAACTAAATAGTTTAAAAAGCGGCGTGCCAAAGCATTGGATGTGCAGTAGCTGAAACAGATGACTCAGCCCAAAGAGGAGTCCCTTCAATCAGCGCTAACACCCTGCTAAAATTATACTGGTGATAACCATTATAAAAGCCAAGGAAGTAAGAATGACTTTTTCAACGACTTCTCTGAATGATATACTGAACCTCATCATTCTTGCCCAAAATTTTGGTTATAAGAAATATATTCGGGCACAGAAAAGGCAAGTTAAATCTTTCTGGGAGAAAAAAAAAAAAATATTTTGTGTTTCTCCTAATTTATCAGGAAATAATTTCTTTATGCAATGACAAAAAAAGCAGTTATCCATGCTTAAGTGTAAAACACCACCAGACATAAGCACATATTCACTGGCAATGAGAGTGTGTTCCACTTTTCTGCACAACTCATTACTGACAATACCCAGAGAAAATCTTTATAATGTTCTGTTTCTCATTTCATGAATTTTTACAGCTAATGTGTTCTCAGTCAAGAACAATGTAGTGATTAGAACAGAGCTCAGTAAGAATATCTGGCAATGTAATACCTATAGAGTTTAATGAATTTCTCTCTGACTAGAAGAAAATTATTGATCACCAATTTTTTTTCAAGCTTTAGATCAATTTTTACATCATTTAGCATAAAGTTTCTAGAATTAATTCATGAGAAGGTACACATAACAAGCTTTGAAGGTAACAAGATATTGATTTGTGCAACCTTCTATGCTAATTTTAGGATTTGATCACAGCTAATTTAATTTGACTAGTACTTTTTTACTTTTAGATACCAACAAAATAACTTGAAGATGAAGATTCCCTTTGACAATAACTTCAGGAGACTTCATCAGAAGATAAATTTGGGAGAACTTTGGAGGTTTTGTACTCAGTTGTGCGCACACACTTATGCACGAATACACACACACCAGCTTGCTTAGTGACACAAATATTGCCTGGAATAATCCGACAAGAAATGAAGCAACAAAGGTCTCAGTGTGTAGCTACCTTTTGATTAAGAGTCTCTACTTAAAGTACAATTTGAAAAAAAAAAAAATGGTAAAATATGTAATTTTACTTTGGTAGTGTTTAACATTATTTCATGTTGCGTATAAAGCATTTTGTGCCAAATCAATGCAATTTCCACATTAAACAGGCTGAGCTGCGATTTTACACATTTGAGCTTTCACATGCCTTGGCACTGCCTCTCTGTTTCCCGGGACACCGCAGTACTGGACGAGACTATCGGACAGGGATTTGTTAAAAGCACAACTCCTGATCTAGGGTAATAAGTGTTTGGCAGCCAAATTAAATAAAATCTAGAAACCATCTGTTTTAGAAACTTAAATGATTAATTTTAGGAAGATGTTCTAAAAATGAGGTTATTTTTGGCATAGCATTTATTTATCAGACATATCACTAGCAATCCAGCATTTTTCATACCAGGCTTATAACTACATTTTCCAGTTATCCATCTGGGCCCTTTTCAATTCAGTGGTTTAATTAAAACTCAATGGTATTATCAATCTGTTGCATTTTTCATTTTGATGGTTATTACATTTACAGTACAGCAGGAGTACAAATTAAAGTAAGAAGATAAATCGCATCTAAAAATTTCACTTCTGTATCTTCAGTAACTTTCATTGTCATAATATTTTCTAGCTCATTCACGTTTATGAAACAATTTTAATGATCTATTTTTTATGATTACAATAAAGGAAAACAGAAAAAAATATTTTTCAATAGCTTTACGCATCTCACATGGTATCTCTCATCATTCATTCCATCGGTCTGATCAACAGATGGGCATTACACACCAAGGTTGGGAAAAGGTCTGCGACAGAGCTGATATTAAGTGTTTTCTTTTCACCTCTTAAACATGTAATTTGGATATGTACTTGGCTACTTACTGCCAAGAGACAGAACCAGAGAAGTAGGAAAAAAATAACAGAAAAGAGAATGGTGAAATGAAAATTGCAGTGTGGTAAGTTACAACTAGTTTCAATTACTATTAGGGAAGAGCACAGCTGTGCCTTCAAACTACCTGAACAGTTCCGGAGGACTCTCGCTTTAGGTTGCGGCATCCAAACAAGGCTTAAATTTCAGGTCACCATTCTGGCTTAGGTTTTTGCTAATGGGGATGATTTCAGAGATTTTTTTTTATTTTTTTTTTAGTGGCACATAACAACAAAAACAGTACACACTCAATTTGCTTACAGTTAGAAAGTTGATTACTTGATTACAGCAAGCTTCATATGGTCAAAAGGAATGGGGGGGGTGGGGGGGTGGAATCCCATAACTCCCAAGTAAACTTCCTGGAAAAGTGGAAACAAGAGCCTCTGCTACTCTTCAACTCTCCTTACCACTGCTACAGAAAGAGAGACAGGTATAATTGACCTGGACTACACCGCTGCCCACCTATGCTACTGTCAAGGTCTCCAAAGCTTTGCCAGGCTCACAGCACTTCAGGAAACACAAAAACCAGTTTGACATTGGTGCTGTCTGTTTTTCTAGCAGTTTCTTCTTTCCTCTTTCTATAGCAGTAAACTCCCTAAAATTCTAATTACAATCAAGAGAAGACACCCCTGCAGACGTGAGAAATTGAAGAGACACATCAGGTCCCCTGGCCTGTGACCAAGACATTAAAGGAATCTATTTATCACCCCCTTTCCCCGCGCTGTGTGCAGCACTCCCAGCGCACCCACTGTCTCCCCAGGGAGACGATTCCCCTTCTCGTTTCCCAGCTCCAAGCCCTGCAACAGAGCTTCTACCATGCCAGAGCCACTTGCCTGGCTCTGAAAACGGCAGAGCATTGGGAGCAACACCCTTAAAGACTCATTAAACCAAGTTTTAGTGCTGGCTTTGCTGCTTCTGATTGCAACCCCAATAAATGAAAGGGGGGAAAAAAAAACCCAAAGCCTCTCTGGGTCACACATTCAGTGCCACTGAACGCTTCAGGTTTTCAGGAAGAAACATTTCAAATGCTGCCTATAGAAATAGCAAAGCAAGGTTAACTCCAGCAGGTATTAACAAAAGTACATGAAAACCCCAAGTTATTTGTATTAAACGGTAAGCAGAACTGTTTGCAAACAATGTTATTTTCTTTCAAAAACAGAAAAAACAGGTATTTAATAACAGTGGGCATAGCAGAAATGAATGGACACGCAATGCCAGCTCTCCGTAGGTTTGTTTGGCTGCACCGTATGGGAATAAAGAGTGTTACAGGCTCGTGCCATCCAAAAGCAGACAGACACACACTTGCCTACCTGCTCCTCTCCCTTCTCTTCCTCTCTCCTTGTCTCTGGTTCTGAGGAAACAAGGCTTGAGAAAATCCGTTACCTAACCGATGTACACTCTTCCACTTTCTTCCTCCGTTCATTGCAATGCCAGGAGAACCATAGCTTAATCAAATATTTGAACTGGTAGAAGCTACAAAAATCAATGGAATAAGTAGATACACATAAGTGTAATGGGGAAGAGTCAACAAAAGTTTTATAAAAAAAGCCACACTTAAAAAATAGAGTCTTTGGAGGAATCAGAAAGCCCACAGATAAAAACATAGCTATTGGCTACATGAAGCAGGACATTACCAAATTCCCTGGTTCAGACTGGCACCCAGCAGCAGTCTAATTCCTTTAACCAGAGAAGACACAACCTTAACTATACATAACTAGTAACGTGCTCCATAACTAGTAACACTTTAGAAAAAGATCTTGGAGTCATTTGAAGAGTGCTGCGAAAACACAGAACGTTCAGAAAGAGACAGCAGAGCTTCAGGAAATACTGGAGCCCAAAGCATCCCTGGGCAGGGTGCGGTATGTGGGATAGTGCGCTCCCATTTGGAAGACTGCACATAGTCCTAGTCCCCATTTCAGAAAACAATAGTAAAATTAGGGAAAGCCCAGAGAAGGGTACCAAGGATTATTAAGGCTTTCTTTCGAAAGGGGGATTGCATAGACTGACTCATCAGACTGGAAAAAAATAAAACACAGTTAATGTGCATATGCGAAATGTATGCAATATGAAAATCAGGAAGAGGAAAGGAAAAAAGGAAAAGAATATTCACCTGTCCTTGTACCATTAGCTGATAGGCAGCAATCTTAAAACCTTACAAAAATATAGGGCATAATTCTATTAGAAAGCAAGAACTGTAAGGAAAATGAATATAATTTATTAGACCAAAGGATACAGTTAGCAAAAACAAACATGCTTTCACTATATACCATAGCACGTTTATGTAGAATCAAATTTTGGACCCTGTTGCTCTAGGATCCTTGGATGCCAGAAGTACAAATTGTTTCAAAAAGTAATTTAGACAGATGCTTAGAGAAACGCCTGTCAGGGCTATTAAGGTTATTACCCCTACAGCGCAGGCACCATGTGGAGCTCAGGGCTCCCTAAAGCTTCAGGATGTCAGAAGTCGAAGGGGATGCAAGGAAGCCTCTATATTTTGCCCTTTTCTTATACAATTTCCCCAGGCAGCCAGCATGGCCAGTGTTGGGGACGAGGACAGCCTCAGTGGCACCGTGGGGCTGCTCACTGCAGCTGCTCTCATGGGCTTATTTGAAGAAAGGGGAAATCAAGGTTTGCAGAAGGTCAGTAAGAAACACACATTTATTCTCACACACCTCATCTTCTGGCCTTACATCAAAGAAGAAACTACTAAGAAGCATTTATCTGATTAATGTTTTCCAGCAATCAACCTGTCCATTGGGACATCATTCGTTAGAAGTTGTGTCTGGATTTGTGGTGTTCATCATTTTTTTTCCGCAGACCTCACACAAAGTCAGTGGAAATTCCTGCTGACTCAAACGCTGGATCAGCGCCAGCGTTTCCACAAAAAGAAGTGGTTATACAGCTAAAGAGAAGAACTTGGTCAAATGAGATTCCAGCTTGGGTGCTGATCTTGATTACTGAAGGAGAACAAAGAACAACACAGTAAGCACCGATAGGCATCAGGAAAAAAATCGTGAAGTCCAAAAAATAGTCTGTATCATAACAAGCAATGTCATCTCTAATAGCTTTATGCCTAAAGCTTGATGTCTGGCTTTCCCTTTTATTGTCAGCAGAGGGTTCCTTTGGCTAAATAATTGTAACGCCACTTTTTTTTTTAAAAAAAAAAAAAAGGTTTAGTTAACAGTCTTCAAAAAACTACATGCAAATACTAATTTTGCAGCTGCTCAGTTTTGACACACCTGGCTATCAAAATGTTAAGCCTTCTCTGAAAAGACTGTAGTTAGCTGAGAGGAGCCCACCAGCAGTATCTCTTCATGTTGGCATTCCCGATAATGATTTCAAAAGCACCTAGGCAGCCCTTATGGTACCCATCACCCCCAGCCAACGCCCCCGAGAGACACGTCTTGCTCCGCACACACAGAAGTGTCGCTCACTGCAGCCAACTCACATACATTTAACCTTGAAAAAATGCTAAAAAAAAAAAACAAAACAAAACAGAAATTAATATTAAATGTACACAGAACTGCAACTGGGTCTTGTAGTGGGAGCACTAACTAGTGAGCTTTCTGAAGGGAGATATGTGAAGGCACAAAAAGGGCTTGGCACTCAACTTGCATTAACTTTTGATATGAGTCAGACACCCAATTATCCTTTGTGCTGCTGAAAAATCCACCCTCGTCTCTAATTCTTATATTTCCATAACAGTTGACATCTTTTAAAACATCATTAGGTATGCAGTCAAAACAACATAACACTTCAAAAAATTGCTAGTAGTCATAGTTAATTGTCTGTAAAATACTTCTTTAAAAACCTCAATAACTGGAGTTAATATATCAGATATCTCTTCCATGTATTCTGCGGTTGAGTATTTACTAGGAAGGTGTCAGCTACTGGTACTTGCATCAAAAAAAATAACACGGTAGTTGCTTATGCTTTACATGTTTTTCCTGACTTAATGGCACAATTTTAAATAAAAGGACTGAATTATCTACTAATTCAAAATATATTTACTCTGTTCTTAAGATGGTGATGTGTATACTCTTGAAACGGTTTTAAACCCAAATCATATAGAAGAAAATTTTTACAAGAGATGATGTAAATGATTGCTGCAAAGCAGTTTAGGAAGAAGATAGAAACAAGCACAAGCTTGTTACAAAAGATCACAGAAATCCAAAAAAGCAAAATGTGAAATGATAAAAAAAAAAATAATAAAAATGAATACAGGTTAGCCTCTGGAATTTATTACAAAATGCAAAAAAAAAAAATGCAAGATGGTTAGCATGAACGCTAAAAATAATGAGGTTTCAAGAATATTAGGAGCTAAAGGCATCATGCCAACAATATGATTAACTACCACACAGGTCCTATTGAAGTCTTCATTGGCTGACCTTATCCCATCGCTCTCGCACGTCAAGTGATACGTTCCTTGACATTCCTGAGTCAAATGCTTTAGTTTTACTGTGCACCTGAAGGACAGCCGTGCGACCAGCACACACACAGAAATGCAGTACTTCTCACAGGAACCTGGTTTGCTGCCCATGCTCCAGACAAGGCACACACATGCGTTTCTCGCTGGGAAACCCCAGACAGCTCTGCACCGAATGCTTTTTTCATACATTTTTCTCTAACCTCATTTCTGATGCGCTCATGTTACATACAGTCTTGTCCATGCACAATGTGCAGCATTAACAACATACTCTGAGAATTTAGGTCCCATGCTTCCCAGCAGCAATGACTCCGAACACAGAAGCTTGCTGCATCTTGAACGTGGAGGATAAGAGGAAAAAAAACAATGGTAAATTGGCAACAGATCCATAACCTGCAAAGAAAAGATCTGTTTCTTTAATATGCTAGAAATATAAACTGATATCCAGAGTAATTTTTT
The DNA here is from genome assembly GCF_965231255.1 of Vanellus vanellus. Classification (NCBI taxonomy): domain Eukaryota; kingdom Metazoa; phylum Chordata; class Aves; order Charadriiformes; family Charadriidae; genus Vanellus; species Vanellus vanellus. Next base: position 7,607,455 of record NC_138910.1, read on the forward strand.
GGCTTGAAACTAAATGAAAGACTGTCAGATTATGCCAACAGAACCGAACAAAATACCAAAAATTTATCTGCGTGATCTATCACTCTGAAATTACTGCAGACAAATTGCCTGTTTACCCAGAGGAAACCAGCTATGGACATGAATTAATCTCTCTTCTTTGTTAACACAAAAATGGTATTTCCTCTTAAGGCAAGGTATAAGAAGGCAAAAACTGCAAGTGTTTTCTCATCTATTCCTGTATCCCTTTTCAAATGGAAAGGCCAGTTAGCAAGTAACAGAAACGGACGCAGCTGCAGCGTGAATGGAGGTACGCGGGGAGATGCATGGCCACAGCTGCAGCACGCTGCTTGGTCCGTTAAGCTATGAGTACGAGTCAGTCTGTTACCCCAAGTTAATCCTCTGTCTGGGATTTAAATACCACCTCCAGAAAAAGCACTTCCACGAACCACTCCTCGATGTAGTTTGTCAGAGTTCTGTATGGCAGTGGGGGCACTCAAACCTGCCCCAGATGGTGCCTGCCCAAACTGGTCCATGCTAAAGAGAATGACCATGAGCCGTCATAGAATCATAGAATTGCTGAGGTTGGAAGGGACCTTAAAGATCATCAAGTCCAACCATTAACCTACACTGACAAAAACACTTCTAAACCATGTCCCTAAGTACCACATCTACCCTTTTTTTAAACACCTCCAGGGGTGGCAAATCCACCACCTCCCTGGGCAGCCTATTCCAACGTTTAATAACCCTTTCCGTGAAAAAATGTTTCCTAATATCCAATCCAAACCTCCCCTGGCACAACTTGAGGCCGTTTCCTCCTGTCCTATCACTTGTCACCAGGCAGAAGAGGTCAGCCCCCACTTCTCTACAACCTCCTTTCAGGTAGTTGTAGCGAGCAATAAGGTCTCCCCTCAGCCTCCTCTTCTCCAGGCTAAACAACCCCAGTTCCCTCAGTCGTTCCTCATAAGATTTGTCCTCCAGACCCCTCACCAGCTTCACTGCTCTTCTCTGGACACGCTCCAACACCTCAATGTCCTTCTTGTAGTGAGAGGCCCAAAACTGAACACAGTACTTGAGGTGGGGCCTCACCAGTGCCGAGTACAGGGGGATGATCACTTCCCTAGTCCTGCTTACCACACCATTCCTGATACAGGCCAGGATGCTGTTGGCCTTCTTGGCCACCTGGGCACACTGCCGGCTCATACTCAGCCGGCTGTCCACCAACACCCCCAGGGCCTTTTCTGCCGTGCAGCTTTCCAGCCCCTCTGCCCCAATCCTGTAGCGCTGCATGGGGCTGTTGTGGCCCAAGTGCAGGACCCGGCACTTGGCCTTGTTGAACCTCATACCATTGGCCTCGGCCCATCGGTCCAGTCTGTCCAGATCCCTCTGCAGAGCCATCCTACCCTCAAGCAGATCAACACGCTTGAGGGTAGGTTAGATTAACCGTAACCAGGGAACTACGTAGAGACTTTTGAAACAATCAAAGAAATCAGCTTAAAAAGTATAAAAAGCACAATTATTTTTTTTCTTATAGCAGAGGGGAGAAATCAGCAGTGCGGATCTCACCCGGGGGAGACAGATCTTACGGGGCCGAAGGGTGCACACAGGCACAGCACCCATGTCTGCCGTGGGAGGGGGGGAACCTGCACAACTGGGGATGGGGGGATACAACTTCGGGGGGGTGGGGGTTGCTTTTTGTGTGGTGGGGGGATGATTAGAAACTTTTTGAGATTCATTGTAGAGAAGTGTTTTATACTAAGCAACTTGTACTGTAGCTCATCTGGTGCATTGTTGATACTGGTCTTGAAAGTACAGTTCACCGATTGCTGGTTAATTATGTCCCATTAATAAATCAATGAAGTGCTTTGATCCTGTATTGATTTACATTAGATTATTTGAGCAGCTTCTCCTGCAGCAAGAAGGTGTCATAGCTTTCCCTGCCTGTCCTTCTGAAAAACTGAGAAACTTAATATGCTCTCAAATATTTTATTGCTAATTCAGCCACGTGAAGGAAATTACTGATAGGCTCAAGAAGTGACTAGGGAGGACAGGATATCTCATGATTTTAGAGGGAGTAAAACACCTTTGCTTGAGTAAAATAATGCCACATTGACTTTAAGCAAGCCTGACCACTCTAAAAACACATAAAAGGCCACTATGGTTTTGGGCAGCTAATGAGTTTTAATTAAAAAGTTTATTACTTCCTCAGCTAAAAAAACTTATGTTAGAATAAACAGAAGCCTGACAAAACTATTAAACTACAGATACTCTCTACCATCTCGGTCTGTTCGTTCAACTATCTTTCCTCCTAAGTAGACAGGCACTCACAACAGCACAGAAAACACTTGCTACAACAGCAGCAGTTAGCATCTCACAATTCGTTATATTGGATTTTATTGTTATTTTTCTGCTGCAAATTCTTTTTTTCTGCAGTTCCACTAAGCTTAGGTAAACAACATACCATGCACCAGAGTTTTAACTCTCTGCTGACTGCTCCCCGTAAACAGCATTTGTTGACAAAGCTGTGAATTTAGAGAAAGGGGGGGGGGGGGGACGGACAACAATCTAAGGAAAATATTGTAAAAGAAGAGTGACAATTACATTTCTTTTTATTGATGACCCTGAGCACGGCAATGTGCTGACAAACATCCTTCTCATACTATGACAGCTCTCGGCGCAGTGTGTCCTACATACCCAGTAACCTTCATTTTGCAGTTTTTCCTCTTTTCCTAACTGATGCAAAGCTTCACAGGGATGGGGGGAGATCCAGGCAGGAGCAGGTGGGAAACAGGGCTTGAGTTAGAAGTGCAGGGACAACAGAGAGAAAAGAGATTGCAGCTCTTAGATGGTCTTGCTCTTTTACTTTCTTTAAAAGTACCAAAAAACTTGGTGGTTTAATTTAAATTAGGAAAAATTAGGATAGCCACCTGCTCTCACTAGTTAGCGGTACCCTTCAAAGGAGCTACATAAGTCATTTGGGAGTGATTTCTTTCCAGAAACAAGATTTAGAGGAGTTTGTATGTTTGAGACATTGGAGTCCGACCTGAACAGAGAGAAGTCTACTGGCAAAAGAGATGCCCTGGAAGGTAAATGTATTTATTCATTCTATGGTCTTTCTGCCTTATGTTAAATTTATGAGCTTTTATGTTCTGTTATATTTTCAGCTTTCAGCTCAGAAAACCGCAGTCAGGGCACAGAAAGAAAAAAGACCCATAAAGTCAAAAAGCATAAAAAGAGATTTAACTGTGTCTTCTTGATTTCTTTCTTCTCTCTTTGATTCTCTCTTCTGAATCTTTGATTCAGGCTGAACAGCTCAGCAACATTTTGGTGGGGGACAAGGGAAATGCACACCTCCTCAAACTGCCGCACAGCTCCTGGGCTGTCACCATAGCCCAAACCAAACGCATCCCAAGCCCAGGGCTCAGAGAGAGGGATGGTGGCTACTGCCTGCCCACCCCACCAGTCACTCTGCAGGCCACAGAGAAACAGGGTTTCTCCGAAGCCTCTACACTGCCTGTGCTGCCGCTGTCCATAAACGCCCACGAATTCGGTACCAAAACCACATCAGCTCCATCCAATCCATCTTTGATAGCTGCCAAGTGCTGAGCCCTAATATAGGACAGCACGGTGGTCAAAATTATTCCACTTCTGAGCTAGCGCACACATACACACACACAAAAAAGTTTTTGACGAGGCCAGGCAGGTCTGCCAAACAAAATCTCTGTCTAAAAATCTTCTCAAAATACAAAAAAAAAACCCAAAAAAACCTACTTTATTTAGCTTCAGTTGTTCCCTTTCTCTCCAAAAGCTGTGAGCTATAAATCTCCCCTGAACAGAGCCCATTAACGCAATCTCTAACAACCTGTAACACCGGCGGTACCAGCCAGCTGTCACCACCGCGCCTATTCAGGCTTTATATATTGTTCTTGGAAAAAAGCAGGAACACAGTACCTGGGTTTTTGTTTTTGTATCAGAAGAATGCAAGGCTAGAACATAATAATTATGTTTAGAAAAATGATACACACGAGAGTTTCACAGTAGATATTTTATCTATCATCCCGCCTGGTTTCTAACTGAGGGGAAAGCCTTAAGAAAAAGACTCCAAGATGGGTTACAATAAACTGAATAGGAGAAAAAGAAGCCCTGAAAATTAAGCTTTAGAAGTCTGTAATCTTCATCTACAAGACCAAACTTCATCTTTTCTTACTCTCACAATTTTATTGTAAGTAGCTGTGATATTTGGAGCAACTCCTTATATCTACACCTGAAGCCACGCACATTTTAAGAAAATACTTTTCTCTGTTTCCTTTATATACATAGAATAGAGTACATAGAGAATTTATATTTCACTTGGGTTTGAGGAGAAACCAAAAAAACAGTGTCAATATTTAATTTTAATGTCACAACGTAAAATTCTCTTTCAGAGAACTTTTCAGAAACTCAACTCCTGCTCTTCAAGAGGAGGAGGTTGGCAGCATGGAAACTTGGAAAAGGAGTTTCGACCACAAAACTCCATTATTATTCTCCTCATGACCTGCACGTGGAATAATTCCATTTGGTTTTGTTATACAAAAAATTCTACTGCCCTCATTTCTGAATGGAATCACTAAAATACTGATTAGCCATAGGTTTTTAAATTGAAAACATGATTTAAACAAGACAGAGTATGTACACAAGGTACACAAAAGATTGGATTTCTTTTTTTTTTCTATTTAATTTTTTTGTTCTCTCCTCCTATTGCATGAGGACCTCTCAGATCCTGTATGTTTTCTCTCAGTACTGTATACAGTCCAGTCCAGCCTTTGTTAAAGGATGCTAAACCTGGTGCCGAAGGTGCTCTTGGCAGCACAAAGTGAGGGAATGAAGCTGGTCCAAGAGCATCCCAGGCGTACGGTGCCAATGTGGTGAGGTCTTCACTGCTGTGAAGCAAATGTGAAGCAACAGTCTGGGGCACATTTGAGCGTTCCTGACTCTTATGATGTCATCTAGCAACACAGATGATGCCGTGAAATGCACAATCCTCGAGGTTGGCAGAACAGATGGAGCCTTAACCTTTACTAGAGACTCCGGTTACACAGCTTCTGCATCTTAAATAATTTATACCGTCTGATCATATGGGAGCTTCAGCTGTGGAAACAGATGATGCTGAAACAAGATCTGATCCAATCTGTTCACTTGCCACTGTTCAAAAACTGGGAAAGGTGAGCAGGTCAGCCGGCAGCCCATGGCCCTTAGAGCCATGGGACTTTCAGCCCCAAACACTTGTTTATTACTGCTTATTGCGTTTAACGGGATCAGCATAGCTTTGTCAACACCACATTTGCTTCAGCTAATCTACTTTAACCCAGTTTTGCTCTAAAACCAAGCAAAAGATTTCCCTAAATTACAGTTTGGATGCCCTGCAGATAAAGATATAAGTTAGGCAATCACCGCATACATTATCATACAAATACCTAATTAACAAATAGTAGCTTGCTCTTAAGAGAAAATATTTACAGTGCATTTGAAGGACTAGAGTGGTATACAGGACCCCAGTTTTAATTACACTGAGAAGAAACTTTGGTCTGAGACCAGCATTTGTGCCGAATGTCAGGACGGGCGACGCTGTACAGAGAAGCGCGGTACAGGGACAGTCAGGGCTGCGGACGCCGTTGTCCCCAACGCTGGAGGAGAGCAGCCACATATTGGTGCACGTTTGCATTTACACAGAGAGGGGTAAGAAGCTGCAAGCGAGGAAGCAGCAGGAGTACGTTACCCAAGTCAGCCTCAGGGATACAAATAAATCTCATTTTTAGCAAGCTATTTTAGACAGCTGAGGCAGTCTGAAAGCTCTAAACTCTTTATTCTGAGGGTGGTGAGGCACTGGCCCAGGTTGCCCAGAGAAGCTGTGGCTGCCCCATCCCTGGAGGTGTTCAAGGCCAGGCTGGATGGGGCTTGGAGCAGCCTTGGCTGGGGGGAGGTGTCCCTGCCCAGGGCAGGGGAGTTGCAACGAGATGATCTTTAAGGACCCTTCCAATCTAAACCATTCTATGATTCTATGATTAAAATCATATATAAATCAATATGATTCATGCTTCTCTTAAATGACTTCTCCCCCAAACCATTCAGGGGAATCATATTGAAGTAAACCAGCCCCAGAACAGCTTACTGTAATATTCCAGAATAAAACCGTTTTATAAAGGCTGATTCATGAACAGACCAAATATTGCTGTTCTGGGATGCACAACAAAGCATGGGGCAGATGGTCAGGGGTGGCAGCAGCTTTGCTTGTCTGATTTTAATCCATCACCACAACTCTGTCAGAGTCCTCAGTCCCGTGCGTTTCACTTACTCACTTGTTCGGTTCTTGCAAGGCATCCAAAAAAAGCCCACTGAAGAAGATGTACAGCTCATATTTACTATTCAACCCTGCCAGCATCCCTGGTTTTTTTACACAAGCTTGGTGAAATAAATTTGCTCTTGGCTGAGAGAACCTCTGCCAGATTTTCTATCCTAAGCGTGTTTTAATCGGATCGCGGCTGAAACTTTTCAAAAAACAGTATTTAATGAAAACAAACAGATGTATAACTGCCGAATGTCACTGTAAGATTGTTAACATGTGTCATCACCAAGTTTTAATAGCAAAACTGAAAAAAAAAAAAAAATCAGGAGTTATGACAGGGAAATACGGTTGCTATAGAAGTCCAGCTTTGACAACCACAATCTTCTCAGCAGGGAGGAGCTCCTACGCACAGCCCGAGCGGGCGCCTGTGTCAGGCTCTGCGTGCACGCTCGCCCACACAGCTCCCACCCGTGGGCTGGCGCACCCCCCTGCCCCTGCCCACCCCGCAGCAGCCTCCTGCCCTCCCCGTGCAGACAGCTGATTCAACAGAAAACCCTTTATAAAATATATATTTAAAAAAAAAAAAAAAAATAGAGTTTCCATCTCATCATCTATCCGAATGGACTCATCCAGCAGGGTCACCCAACCTGACCCACTGGGGAGTGGAGCTATGGGTGGAAGCCTCTACCCAGGGCAGGACACAGCTCCCTTTGGCAGCAGTCCTCCAAGTCCACGCTGTAACCTCCTGCATAAATACACCCGTTTAAACAAGTTCCGAGTTACCAATCCAAGCTGCTTCTCCAGAGGATAATTCCACTTACAGCAGGCGCTGCTCATACAAATGAAAAGGACGAGGCGAAGCAGGAGAATTTGGAAAGATACACTGGGGATGCAGTCAAAGAGATCCTAGACGCCAGATCCTTCCACCCAGCCACGTTCATGCTTCAAAATACCCACATCAACATCATGACTCCTATTTCTAAGAATAAAGCTGAATAAAATGATCAATGGTTTCTCCCTCTACTTTCCATAGGAAAGCAAAGCAAAGAGCCTGTCTAAACTTTCTTCTCTTCCTTAATGAAACTCTTATTGATTTTTCATCCTTGTGAATCATTGCCTCGGAGCAATTTCTTTTAGCCACCAGTTCTCACATTTGATTTGTATGTATGCTTAAGGGAAAGTTTATCAATAGAGTCTCCAGAGAGATACTAAAAGGGATTTATGAGAAAGTTATGAAACTTTACATATGGCATTTACCAACCCTGTTAAAAAAAAAAAAGCAAGCCTAGCATAATGCATGACATTAACAATCAGCAGCTTCATGTAGCATCCTATGCCACCTCCGTGCAGCTGTCAGCGCACAAAGACAACAGAAGTCAGATTGAATAGATTTATGTTGATAAAGAGTAAAAATAAAAAACATCACAACAGAAACTCATTCGGATGTGTGGATCTTCCACATGTTAATAGCTACCTGAAAACAAGCAGAGCAGAACATGTGTATGTGCCCATAGGATAACAGGGCAGTTAAAATGTATACTAGAACATTAAAATGTATATTCAGGCCAGGCATGAAGAGGCATGAAGAAACTGTTATAATTAAAAAAAAAAAAAAAAAAAAAAATCCATCAACAATACATTAACAGACAGCTTTGCCAATACCATCAGAGACATAAGAAGAAACAAACCTCTGATAATTTAGTCTTAAGCTAAAATGATCCAGCTGCTTCAACTGCTATTTACATGTGGAAAAAACAAACAAACAAACAAAATAAAATGCTATGGACCTTTTAGTTCTCATTCATGCAAAATATGCTCATTTTACTGGGCAATGGAAGAAGCAAATTTATGGGCCAAGAGGCATCATCCAGGATACAGTAATTCAACTGTTAGCCACGTTCATATCTAAGAAAAGGAGACAGCCTTTTGCTTAAAAGTCAATATTTTGCATTATGATTAATATTGTCAAAAATGGCACTGTCCACAAGTAAAAACGATTGGCTAGGACTGGTTTCAGAAGACCTGAAAACAAGGATCTTTAGCAAAACATCTAGAAAAAAAAGAAAAAAGGAAAAAGAAGTCAGCCCCTATAAAATTTATACTTTTAGAAACAAATCTGAATCAAGTTTGTCACTTTATCAGTCAACCACCCGGTATACCTGTTGTCCTTGAGAGGTGAAGCAGGAAGAAAACTTGATGGAAATCATCTTTTTCCCATCTTCTCATGCGTCTGTCTTTTTGTTGAAGTAGTAACTTACTAGTACTATCCTAATGGGGATAATACAATTGTCCTCAACCGTTTCCCAAACTACCCGATGAAGGGAGGAATTAAATAGGGTTACCTAGCTAGTATCAATTAATATCCACCAGCAGTGATCTATAACAGAGCCTGCAGCGCGCTGCCCACACGGCTGAGAGCAGAGAGGAGAGAAACCCCTGTCGGTCACAGGGATTAGGCTGAAGAACAGACTCTGTGAGAAGGTCAGACTTCACGATCTGAAGTGTGCCAAAGGAAGAAAAGTCCTTGAACTACGCAGGAACGTGTGCTGGATGAAGCTGAGTGAGACTACTTATGCAGGATGCTTACTCCACCACAAAGAAAAGCGGCAACACCAGCACAAGGAGCAAAAAGGAGATTTCACAAAGATAAGCAGATTAAAAAAATTCATCTGTTGCTCATGACAATTAGGTCTTCTACTCCAAATACGTTTAAGAACTGTAAAAGGTTATATTGGGATGCGAAAAGGTTAGGGAAATTTTTAAATTCTTACAAAATAGCCAATACCAAAATACCAAGATTAAAAGAAAGAACATTTATAAAATCCTACATGAAGCAAACATGAAAAGGTTGCTCAGTTGCAAGATAACTGAGTAATGTAACCTTTCAAAGCAGCAACAAAAAGCGATTAGACCATCCCTTGGATTGGAAATGATTGATTATTACTGCTAATATTGGAATTGAAGTTGACTGTAATGCTTTTTATGTAATTGCTTTATTGAATGCTGCATAGCTTCATTTGGTAATGTATTCAGAACATTGCGAGTTTACCATTTCTTTAGCTCCTGATCCACTAAGACACACAGACGTATAGTTATATTTATCCCAATGATATTGTATTAAATGGAATACACTAAGGTTAGTTCCTGACCTTTCAGTTAAGGTCTATGGGGAATCTTCTGCCTGCAGAATCATCTGGTAGATTTGAGTAGAGCAACTTTCCATCCTCTGCATCTGTTCACCAGTTTATTACACAAACTGTATCAAAATACCTTAAATCTGATTTGGGGCCCTGTGTGCTGTAATAATTAAATCATTTTGAGGACTTTGAAAGCCGGCTCATCTGTTTAAAAAAATCAATCAAGGACAAGTAAATCACAGCAAAGAAGATGAACAAGTAAACCTTTTTTTTATACATCAGAGTACATTAAAATTTTAAAATACCTATAAGGCAAAGCAGGGATTGTTTTTGTTTTTCACCTTTGCTTTCATTCAAAAAAGCAGCCTTCAATATTTAAATGTAACTATATAGAATTAAATTTTCTCAAGTGCTTTTCAATTTATTTGATTTGCTATCTCCTGGTGTCACTCCCTGCTTTTTTTGGAGAGAGTCCTAGCACAGGTCAGTAGACAATTAGCCATCAATGAGTACCTAACATGAGAGTGAAAATTTTGGGCTGCCTGAGCTTCCATTACTAAACGAAGCCACACGTTTGGAAGCTTGTAACAAAAGGCAGAAAGTACTTTAGAGGGTGCCGAACATAAATATAATGTTACCTTTAAAGCAGTAAGTATGAAAAATATCAAAGAAGGTGTGTAATACCAAGCTTTATCACCTATCGCACGCGTATATTGACTTAACTGAGACACGCTCACTTATCTACAAAGCAAAAATTGGGTTTTAAGTACTGTACTTTGCAAGACCCTTAGGGCACAATAACATTACTGTCATCATTTACTCTGACTTCCCTGTCTCTCATTTGATCCTTCTCCAGTCTTCTCAAAATGTTGCAGCTGTGCTTCTATTTCTCTCACCTACACCAGTGTCCTCGGTTAGACGGCAACACAATTATACACGGTTGACACATAAATACACACAAGAAATAACACATAAACATACACACACAGATACTAACATGTAAGCAACACATTTAACACTCAGACACACAGTATAACTTTCATTTCAGGATATACTTGGCTTTTTCTTTTTTTTTTTTTTTTTTTCTCCTTTCCTCCCCCACTTTTTCATGTTTGGAACCAACTCTAAAAGTAAGGTTTTCTTCGCACTTTGCACAGGAATGCGGGAGACAGAGGATTGATACTTCCTTAAGAGAGAAGTGTGATCAATAACAGTTAAAGTTTGGATAAACCCTCATTATCAGATTTATACAACTTCGAAACAAGTACATGTCAGCTACCTGTTAAGCACAGGCAACTCCACACATTATGAGCTCACCACTGACACTGAATAATACTAAATTTGGGAATACACACCTGCACAATCAATAATTTTCACATTAACAATTATTTAAATTAAGCTACTCTACTTGGGTTATGAAACATTTAATGCCAGTTGGAAAACAGATGTACTGAATTAGTTTAACTGAAGATACCAAAAGCTTAGATAACTTATTCTAGTCATACGGTGTACATATTTAACACACAGAGCTGCAAACATTTTATTAAAATTCAATTTTACTTCCGCTTGGATTCAGTATTAGTTTATTAATACAAGCAAGAACATTAAGGGAATGACAATAAAAACTTTACATGAGCACTACCTTATGTGCGCCATATTTAATAAAAGGACTTCTGAAAAGTTCCTGGTGTTTCATGATTGCAGCCTCCTTTTAATCCATGTCTGTAAAAACTCCAATTCTGTACTCCATATAGGCAGCTGCTTCAAAACTATGCAGCTAATACGCATGAGAATTTAATAAATGTAGAGAAATAATTTTTCTATATCCAGTGTCTCCACTGTGAAGATTTTCAACAGCTAGAAAGGCTTATTTTGCTTAAAAGCAACCGGGTGATATAAATCAATTTAACTAATGGGTCAAAAGATCTTAAAGATGTCACAAGTACTAAATTTATTTTTGTCTTCAGCAGCTTCAAACTTGTGAAATTTATGATTATAAATGTCATACTGTAGAGAAGTAAAACATGCCTCACACATAGGTGGATATTTTTAAACTATTGATATTTGAAGGTCTTTGGATCTCAGGGGTGACAGAATAAAGCCCAGAGGACACCCATCAGTGAAAAAGTTCAGGTGATAACCCAATAAACACCAGGTATCTCCCCAGCCTGTACTTAATCCCATGGCTGGCACCACCAGCCACGTTTCATCGTTCTGTTGACCTATTCAATAGGTCAATAAAGTCCTAATAAAGACTTACTAAAGTACGTACCTTACACGTTTAATTTTTTAAGTATATTGAAAATGTAGTACTTTAAATGTCAGGATTTTTCAGCAAGTCATACGGTGTGAACTATTATTGCAAATAAAGCGTAGGAACACTTTTAAAGTTGCTGTTGACTATGCCAGGGAATGTGAATCCTTTCATTACCACTCCATTCTGCACAGGGTATAAACATCACTCTGCACTTGTTGGCAGTTACTTGGGCTGCGCTGGTGGCATCAGCCCCTTCGCAAAGTCTTCTGCTCTGAGTTTGACAGCACTGCTTTATAAAGAGACACGAAAAGCTTTTAAAACCAGAGCCTGTGGAATACGGGGAGGGCTAAAAAACCCCCACATCACTGAGTGGGCAAAACCAAGCAGCAGATATATTGGCTTAAGAGACGCAGGTTTACTGGTACTTTCCCCGGGAACAGCTGGGTACCAAGTCGTGCGAGCTGCGGCTCAGCAGCGACGTGGGATGCGCGATCGAGGCGTTGGGCTGGCTCCTCTTTGAACATATGCCCTTTCAAGGGAAATTAATCACTCTCTTTATCACTCCTGCAGCATCTGGAGCCATAATCATTACCCAACTGCTGAGAAAGAAATGAAACCACTAATCGCAAGGGGAGTAGGGCTTAGCGTTCAGAGCAGGAAAGTTTTTATTAAGTTCTCATTTGAAAAGTGATTTTTCATGGCTAGCTTTGCAGGACACGCCACACAAAAGCTGGATATACTTCAGCAACTGTCTACAACTCATCCCCCAGCATATAGAACCAATATATTTAGGACCTCTATAACGAGGTTTTAACATGCTTTTCCAAATTTAGCTCTATAATCCTAAATCGCTGTTATATGCAAGTATGACATGGAGATACATTTAACCATAAAATTTAAAAGGTCACTAGAAGAAGGAACTGCTACCAAGTGGTCGACACCAGGCAAGAGTAAAGACCAAATACTGCCTCTGGAGTCACACACCACACTCCAATACATCTCAGCAGGAACCCTCTATGCAAACTGAAGCTCAGATATTCAAAACTACTACGCAGAATGAAATGCTCGATTAATATATCAACTAGCTGAGGGTGATTAAAATAAACCATAACACTATGTCAATAATCTACACTACCATGAAATATCCCCCATCCCTTCCAACTTCTCCAGTTCCTGTTCCTGGCTTTTACCATTCAAATTGTTTTAAAAAGAAATAATGAAACAAGATTAAGTGGATTCCAGCAGGACTATTCCCATGCATACCAGGAAAAAAACAAATCTAGGGAAATACCAGTATCTGTGGGCTGACTACACAAAACCTGTCTCCCTCGAAAGAGTCAGTTCTATTATCTGTATACTGAGAACAACAATATGTAACTTAGGTATTTCTAATACAATTTTGGATATTTTCACCCACAATTCTGCTGTACACAAGAGCTGAACGACAAAGTGATTACCCCGATCTATTGAAATCATTCAATTAAGTGGCTATGTGAAATCCTTATTCTAACTAACTTAAGATATAATTATTTAAAAAAAAACCTGCGGGGTTCTGAACAAGGGCAGCAGAATAATTAAATCTAGTACTCCGCTGAAACAAGCTGAATATGTGATCATCCATTTTTAATGCTCCGCCTATACGTAACAACAGAAATCTTTCCAACAGCTGCATTCAATTAAAAAAATATTAACCCCAAGGAAAAAATACAAAAACATCCCCATCTGTTTTTCTTGCCACTCACTGTGCTTCTTTTGTGAGTGAAATATGTACAACAATACAATCCAACAAAGTTGAATGAAAAGTACCACAATTCCAATAATAAGCTATCTTTTTTTTTTTTTTAAATGAACAATTTAAAAGAAACCACTTTTGCAGATTTTCCCCTGTGACCCGCAGCTCTGTTCCCATAGTAACTATTGAGGAAAGAAAAGGATAAGACGCCTAACTTATACTTTTCCCAATACCAACAAAAACCAGAAAAAAGCACCTCATTCTCAAAAACTATTATTCTCAGGAAGGGAAGAGGGACATTAAAAGATTAGTGTGAATCTCCTGTGTAATCTAGTTTAAACCACCACCTACTGAACGTTTGATGTTAGTTAGACAAAGATATTTGTTAAAGGGTGTAGTCTTTGTGTAAGAGAACTATTGAAATAGTTTTGCAAGCCCAACAATAACAAAATTACCAGGCACATGCTGTAAAAAGCTTACATCTGAACTCAGCAAGCACCGCCATCAGCCCACAGCCCTGCTGCTGCACAGCCCTCGTCTCCGCCGAGGAACTTCTCCTCTGCATATTATCTCCAAGCACAGAAAGTGTTAATTTTAACATATATTGCGGTGTCCTTTCAGTTCCTCTTTTGCTTGCCTTTTTAATTTGACTGATATGTTACGCTTCCCGTATTGTTTGCTGTGGTGCAGTTTTCTAGGAAAAATAAAACACCGAAGCCAACGACTCGTTCTCCAAGCTGTGCCACCAAGAATGTTTCTCTGGTGTCTTCAAGTCCCTACAGGAAACCAAAGCTAGTAAGAACATACCAGGTTTTAAAGACAAGGGAAAAGGGCACCAGTTTAAGCATTCCTGCATCTCTGAGCATGCTTTCCAAACCATAGATCCCCCAGCAACAATTCTACTGTCTCTGACACCGGACGGCATTCTCTGGGCCACCAGGGCATGTTCTTCAACCACATCCCATATGCTGAGCTTTCAGCCCTGTGGATTAATGATAAATCCAGAAGCTACAGTGGACAGGACCCAGGTGGGCATGCAATGGGATGCTGTGGCACATTTATCCAACACAGCAGCAGACCTCAAGCACCTGGAGGACAGGCCAGGCTGGAAGATGAGCTTCCAGCACAGAAAAGGTTCTTCAGGAGAGAGATAGAGCTCTTCTCATGTTTGTCCGGTTCTCTGATAAACTCACCAGCATCTACTGCCTGAGGACACAAGCTCTCCACCAAATTTGAAATGTCTCACCCACCTAAATATTATTTGTACCACCACTGCAAAGGGTTATAGAGTGAGGCAACAGATGCACCTCCACAACTCCAAGACAAGTTGGATTCAACTGCTGAGGAAACAAGACCAAACGAGCACACCACACCAGAACTGGAACAATAAGGGTGAGGTGAAGCAGCAGAACCATACATCATAATATTCAGAGATGTGTGGAAGAGAAAGGTGCAAACATGGATAGGAAAGGGTAAAGAATAATGAGGAGAGAAACCCAAATATTTAGCAATCTGAAACAATTGTACTCCTGTCTAAGAAAATATGAGATTAGCTTTGAGGCCACCCATAAATTTTCTCCAACATCAGCGACTGATATCAGGCAGCACATTAAGTTTTGCTGCTAATGAAATTTTGCAAAGCAACTTTCTTTACAAAGTTTCAAGGATTATTGTCCTTTTAAAAAGCTTTGCATAAATAAACATATAATTTATACTGTCGCATAAAATATTCTTTGTTGAGAATTATTTTAGACCAATTTAGAATTGATTTTAAAGTACTGTTTTTAATAGTTAAAATAATTTTTTTAATGCCTACTTAATGAAACTACACCATTAGATTAAGAACAAATAAACTACTTCAAATTAAATTGTTTATTACAAAATATTCAAAAAGAGCACAATCTATATGATTCTGAGATATTTTAGGCCAGGCATTTCTAATTAAAATAGTAACATATCAGTGGGTGAAACCTCATCTGAGATTTCATATAATTCTGAGGAGCACTGTTTAGAAAAGATTTAGTTTGACAAACCAGTTCAAAGAGGGTATGTTTACAGGGGTCCAGTATAGCTTGGTATCCTTAATTCACAAATACACTAGGAGCAACTACCAAGAGTTGCTTAAATTAAAGAATAGTTTGGCTCAAATACAAAGGTATAAACTGATCACGAATAAAGTTAAAGGTGAGAATAAGAAGACATCATTCTAGAACAACTTTTCAATCATCAAGTTTATGGCAACAATCTGACTAGTTTTAAAATGGAAACTTAATGAGGGGTTTTTTTAATTATTTATTAATTGTTGCTGCTGTCAATATCACAAGATTGCAACGTACACCCCAAGAGAACCACTGCAGTCCTAAACTCTCGGTATAGTGAAGAACCTTAGAATCATTCAAAATCACGGCTAAATTGCCAGTTTAGAGTTTATTTCAAATTCCATCCACCCAGACAGCGTAAGAATAACCTACAATTAGAACATTTGCCACAAAATAAGAAGTTTGGATGCATCAGACAGTCCAAGAAGTATCACCAAACTTCAAGATACCACACAAAGATCACTAAAAAGACATTTGCACTTCATTCATGAATTGCTGTCCTATCAAATAAAAAATAAAAAAAACCAACACAATCTGGAATAGATTATCATTCTTCACCTCGTAGAGCTTTTAAAAAAATATCACTTGTTGCAGACTTGTCTTTGAATCTTTTTGCAGTAGGTTTGAGGTCTACTGTCCTTTGAAGATCTGGACACCTTTTAACATTCGGTGTACGTAGGTAAAAGTTTGTCTTTTAAGACGTAAGGTCAAAGGCACTTGCAAACCAGCACTTGGCCTTCCTGAAATTAAGATCTTGAGAAAGGGCATTTTATGGCAGTATTATCTGAGAACAGAGAACAAAAGACCTTTTTCATCTTAGCCATAACTGGCTCACCCACATTCACAAGTAGTTCAAAGGTTCCTCTACGTTAGAAGCTGTTCTCTGAAAAGTTCATTTCGTACCCTTTCCATTATGGATTGTTTCTGTAATGATCAAAACCCATTTGCTAACCCTATTTTAAGAATGACTTTCAAATATGGGTAATAACTGAACTAAAGTTTTCTGTGTTCACCTGGAGCAAGAGAACTTATGGCTCACCACACCTAGCTCCCAGAAGCCCACAAACACCAGAAGATTGATGGTTTCTTCCTCAGGTGAAAACCTCTCTACAGTGATCAGATGTATTACAAACCCATTTCCCAGTCTGATATCTCACTTTAAGTGCTCTTCCATCTGTAACAGGGAGCATGTCCCTGCTGGGCTAAATACCCATCCTGATTCATTTTTTTTGAGAGAATTACAGATGGAGACCCACCTTCTATGGGGTATGTCTCTTATCCCCTTCGTTTTCACTAGTATTTTTGAGGAAACGGCACGTGCACAGTCACTGAGGTGTAAATTATGGAGGAGCTGAAGACACCAGCAGTGATGGTGAGACTACAGCTTCCCCATGCAGCAACTGCAGGCATCTCTAGGAATGGTTATGTCTTTAGTACTTCCTAATTGTAATTATCAGCCCCTCTCCTATAAAGCACCCGAATTATTTCATGTTGCACATATCTTAGACTTAATCTAGATTTTAGAACTGAATTTTAGAGTTTCAACCAAAAATAAACCAACTGGAATCATGATGTGGATTCATGTGTGTATCAATATTCTATTTACAGTTTTAAAAGCTTGAATGGCCATCATTAAAACTTATTAGCAGAAATTCCAGGCACTTTTAGGAACATTCAAGAGTTGAAGAAAATCAACGTGGTGAAATATGCAAATCGCTAATTGGCTATTGCATTAAACACTATTAATTTACAAGGATTTAGATCCAATTAAATTTTCTCAAGATTGTATCACTAAAACTGCTTTGTTATTTAGCAAGTGTTAGAAAATTATTCAGCTATTTGAGGTTGCTGAGTAATTTAATTGGTATAATTATTGCTTTCATGTTTAGGCTGGCAGTCACAAAATAAGTATCTGACAAGAAATGTCTTGAAACCAAAAGATACAGTGTACAGATATTCAGACATTAATACATCATCTCTAGAAACCAAAGGCTAAAAAGAAATGGTTTTCAGACAGGCCACAAATAAGCAAAATGCAAGCGCTAGCCCTTCCAATAGCTGGGGGAAGAGTACATACAAACTACCTCACACTGCCAAGTTCGTAAATTTTAGAAATGTAGAGCCTGGGTTTTCTGTAGATGCAGTGATTTCAACACAATTGCTTTCACCTGTACCCAGACCACCAAGCCCAGCATAAAAATGTATGAGTCTTCATTAGATAAAGCCAAGGATTCAGCTGGAAAAAAAGCCTGCTTTATAAACTTCGGTGCTGATACAATGGGGTTTTTTTCCCATCCCTATTAAGGATGCATCCCTGGACTTCTATCTGCTAGGAAAATTTACTTTAGTACTTATAAATTCATTTTCTTAAAGTCAGAGCTTTCAGTAGCATAATCTTATTTAATTATAAAGCACGACACTTCAATAAGAAGTTGAGTTTCTCTACAGCAGGTAAGTAACTTGCTTGAAACAGACAATTCAAGATTTAAAAACAAAGCAGATCATCTCCTTTCACATCAGGGATTACTCACGTCTCATTAGATTGTTTCATTTAAAAAAAAAAAAAGACAATAGCTGATGGACAATAATTGAAAGACAATAGAATGGATCTGCTTAGTTCTGACATAAAAAACTACTTCATTTTAGGTTCACTGTGCTGTGCTTTTTTTTTTTTTTATTTGACACAGAAGTCCTCAAACTATAGGATAAGTTATTTTTTTTATTATTATTATACAAACCACAGATCTCATTAGGCTAAGATCTCCATGATCTACATCCCAAAGTTATCGCATTAACATCCTGCCGCAACTGGTTATGTTAACCCTTCTACCTCTCCAGATCCACCTGCTCCATTCAAGTTACCATCCTTCTCTTTCCAAAACATGCCCCTGTACTATTTTGAAAGAAAGATACACCTTTGTGATTAACCATACCTGAAAAAAATCATTTCAAGCAAAGTATAAAAATGCATACAAAAGCAAGCCACATGCGCCATCCTGACGGCAAACTGCCATTTACACTCTTTTGTAACTAATTTCAGGGTCATTGCAATTTTACTTTGACACACACGCTTCCAAATGCCTCAGAAACTAAAGCTGCAACACATGCAGCAGAACTATCGAAAGCAAGCCATTAGTTTATTACATATGCCCTGACACTGCAAAATACACCCAGGCTCTTGTAACCAAGATTTTTCCAAAATAAGTATCCATTCAGCCTATTGAGAGAAATCTCAGCCCATTGTGCTGTTTCTTAGGATGACTGCAAAAGACAGAGATTCAGGATTTAGAAATGCTGTTGCTTCACTACTACCGCAGAGAAAGTAGAGGCTTCACAAATAATACTCTCTTTCTTAGCAAAACAGTGATTTGGGTGAACATATATTCATTTCAACCTAGAACTAAACATTTGGGGTTTAGATATAACTTTTATCTAATTTTCCACAAAATACTCCAAAGAAAAAATGAAAATGTTGTCTACAAATATAAAAATATTTAACTGGAGAGAAAAAAAAAAAAAAAAAAGAAAACAACCAACTTTGTTTTTGCCAAACAGGACAATGAATTTGGCTCAAGCTCACAAGTTATTTTCATTTGGAAAACATTTCACTCAAAGTTGTTTTCTACCTCTCATCACTACATAAGCAGAGAAAGTGCATCAAAATACTGTTAGGATTTAACATTTTTAAAATTACTCGAGAGCTCAGATTTTTCTAATTCACTGTGGGAGCCACAAGAACTGACAATTTTCTTCTGCATCGGGAAATTAGACCTTTACAACGAGCTCATCACAGGGCTTTCAAGAGCATGGTACCCCACGTCCACACAAACCTGTGCACCTCCTTTTCTTAGTTCTATATACATCTGCCTCAGATGCCTTTGAAGCATCAATATCTCTTTATTGTCAGCTGGAATCATCAAGTCTAATTAAATTTTTATGACTTCCAATGCACACCTCTAAAGACTGACGAAGGTACAATACACTTCAGAACTGAAAAGAAGACAGACAGCATTGAAGGGTCTAATTTGGCTTGAGAAAACAACTCTACCTTTCAAAGCTTGTTCAAAAATCATGTAAATAACAGGGAATTGGAGAAACACAACTTATGTTGTTGTTTATTTCCTCTTCATTTTTCACGCAAGCTGTTGTAAAAAAAAGCCTTTAGAAATATAGTATCAGATTGTTCTTAACCAGCACTTCACCGGCACTTGGCCTCCCATCCCAGTGACCAGGCTGAGAAGCTTGCGCTGATCTGACCAGGACAGAAGCCCTCTCAGAATAATTGTTTCATCATTCAGCTAATTCAGTCTCTTACCTTCTGCAGAACTACAATTAAAAAAAAAAAAAAAAAAACAACAAAAAAAAACCCACACAAATAACCAAAACAGCAAAGAATCTCTCCAAAAAAAGGGAGGGAAATTATTCTTCCATCAAAGTTAATCGCTCTGTTGCTCAGTCATAAAAGGCCAAACCTCAAAGGGATCCTGTGCAGGGAAACCCCTGGTTCAGTTGTGTATTTTTGATGAAGTACTTTGAGTAAACATTTCCCAGATTTGCCAATCTTTCCACATCACTGCACGTTCTTTGTTGGCATGTTGTGCTACAAAATAAGCTTCTAATGCGTCATGCTCAGTTTTAGGCATCCGTATTGTACCATTTCTTAGTTACCTCCTCCCTCTCAGTAAGTGTTACCAATGCATCTCCACAAATTTTCCAAACGTTGTGCGTGCCCGACTCTGAATATTCAAACATTGCCTGTATCCAATCTGAGTGATGGACAGAAATAATTCACTAAATTGACTAAATTCACTAATGAAATGTTAACTATATCACTCAGAAAGCATGGACTTTTAATTCAGTTCATCCTGAAGGACGCTGGTGTGCCCTTTTCAATTCAAACATGAAAAGAAAATAATTAAATATTTCAAATGAAGCAACATTAGGATGATGATATTGGAAAAAATTTTACTCTTGGATTAAAAGCATTGAGGAGTCCAGAATTACACTCTAGAGTCACTCTGGTGCATAACTGCAACAGACAGGAAGATCAGTAATTTAAAATAGGTAATAAACCCCCCTATTTTTCAGTTACAAAAGAATTCGGAATAGAAGACATTTTCAGGCTTTTTTAATTTATTATTGAGCTAAAGCAGAATGGAGAAAGGGCAATAACTCTGTCTTATCTAGTAGATAAGGCAACATATCTTTTTCCTACCTGTTTTCCAGACAAACTGATGACCTCTCCTGGCTTCCAGATCAGCTGTTTGTAACATTAAGAAAACAAACAAAAGGAAGGACTTCCCCAGGCTTTGCCATGCCCAGTGAGGAGAAACCCAGTTCTGTTGCAGAAGCATAATTCAGATAATTCAGTCTCTTGTCTTCTTTGGTCCTAGAATTAACAAAAAAAAGAAAAAGCTTGCTAAAAGACTTAAAACACCAAGGCAGCAGGCTCAGCCTAAGGGTAACCTAGTGGCCACGGTGCATTTCATAGTCCCTGTGTGCCAAATTCGGGGAGGACAAGTCTGTTATAGAGGCTTCACTTGGAGAGAAGGCTGGGGGGGGGGGGGGAGGAGAAGGAGAGGTCCAGCTCCCAGAGGACCTTCAGTCCCATCCTACAAAGCCAGCCACCACAAATGCTTTTAGCAGGTTTTTAAGATGAAATTTGCCAGCGCAAAGAAACGGCAAGGGATCTGATAACCCTGTGATGTGTCCCTTCTTTTCTCTATTTAATTTATCTTCAGCATGAAATTTATCATGGTACAAGCCAACTAAACCAAAGCTGAGAATGGGTTCCAGGTGCAAAATTTGGTTCTGAATACAGACCCCATGTCCTACATTTGAGACCCCTGACAACTGAAATACCAGACCTGGAACTGGTTTTGCTCCATACCATGTGTCAACATGGGACACACACAAGCAACACAGTAAATGCAGCAGGAAAAGCAGGGGGTGCTTATCAGTACACGATGAACCAGCCTGGAAAGGAAAATTAGACATTACTCAAGCATTTCTCTGGAATTTGGGACTCGCATTCAAGTCCCTGATCTTTGAGCTCCAGATCAGCAACCAGGTACTCCAGAGAGCTCGCTCTCACTAAGGGATTTTAATTAAGCTCTCCAACACTTCAGATGAATACCAGGGCCAGGTTATGATTGAGAAAGGAATGGATAAAGTCCTGTTGCTGGAACATTTTTACACCGTACAACTCATTAAAATAATCACTGTGTGGCGTTGGAAGCAAGGAGGAGTGTCTCTCTGGGTCTCCCCTGCAACACAGGAGCCCAACTTCTAAATGCCTTCTTCAGTGATCGTCCACACTGTTTACACACCATGGAAAAACTCCAAAACAAGAGGGATTAAGAGAGGTATACAATAAAATAAAATCCTAGAAGTTCTGATTCCGCCTGGTAATTCAAATCTCTGTTTCTCTCATCTCAAAAGATGACCAACCAGCCACTTATTTAGGCAGATTTTACACGAGTTTCAAGATATTTTGGATTTGTCCACATTCAAGTGGGAACAGTTTTGAAGTCTCGAAAAATGTTCATGGTTATGTGCCAAATCAAACAAGACCTGGTTTCTGATGTAAATTTACATATTAACCTTTTCTCATGTAATAGCTTTTGTATTTATACCATGTTTAAATTCTCAACATATTTCTACTTCTTAGTGATTAATCCTACTTTTATAGGTAAAAAACGTCACATCTATATTAGCGTAAGATGAGAGATAACACCTGTCTTCAAGATTTGCCTTCATTGGCATAATCTTGGTGATTTCCATTAAAATTATCAGTTACTAGAAGTTTGGTCCAGAAAATTCCATTATATTCCTAACCTTATGAAAAGCAACATTGTCGTAATACATAATACACAGCATTGCTCTTGATAAGAAAGTGAAGATAAATCTGAAAATAGTACATACTGAATATACAGTAAAACTTTTAATTTCAAGCTGTATTCAAATTACTTTGAAACAGTTTCTATCATGATAAATTCATGCAATTATATTTAATCAGATATTGACTAACTACGGTGGAAGATGCAATGTAATATCTGTTATCTGGTTTAGTTCATTCTTGCGTTTCAGATGCATTTCAGGTGAGACGTGAAAAATCATCAGGCTGACCAAAGACAGTAATGCGGGCAAGGGACCAGATTTACTGCTTTGCTCATGTCTTCTGGGTTAATTTAGTTCACAATTCACATTAAATTCAGAATGCAACCCGTTGAGTCCCAACACCTGGGCAACGTAATGCAGACCACGAGCGGCCTCATTTGAAGCACAAGCAAAGCTCAGAAATCTTGAGCATCCTTCAGAAATGAGATGGAGAGGACCCCATGCCTCCCCGATGCAAAGACAGTAGAGAGGTCCTCGGGGGTAAAAGGGGGGCCCTCAGGCATCCTGCAATTAACTTTTTTTGCCCGTCTAGCTGGCAGCTCACCTCACACAGAAGAGCTGAGGAGGAGCGACTTGCCCAGTGTCTTCAGCATTGCAGTTACCATCTGTGACGGTCAGAAAACGGAGTCACCGACTTTCTGTCAAGGGAAATAAAAGGAATTAGTGACATTGGCTCCAACAGCGATCACACCCAAAAATGCAAAACAAGGAAAGAAATTATTCAGATGCTCAGATTTAAGTGCTGGAGGGGAGCCAGCGTGCCCAGCCCTGCGCAGACAACGCTCCTCTGAATTGCGGGGCAGCTCTCCAGGTCCCACAGAATGCTGTAAAAACAACACATCTTAAACAGGTGGGGGCATGAAATGGGCAAACCTCAGGTAACAGCTGATAAAGATGCCGAGATTTTTAATGAAGCACCAGTAGCGCTCATCAGCTGCTTTCTCAATACACTGCCTTCATCGCAGCATTCAAAGGGTCAGTAAACAGCAATAAATCCCTGGGAGTAGCAGCCTCCTGCCCAAAACAAGGGGTTTCACATATGTTCATTCTTTGGGCAGGACTACAAAGATAACTGGCTGCTGCTCCCCACGGAGCAAGAACAGAGATTACATTAAGTCAGAAAAAATAGAAATAAATTAGACACCATGAGACTGATTCTAATCTCACCCACCCCAGCAGAGTTCAGAGTCCACTGATTTACACCACAGCAAAGCACAATAAAAATTTGTCTGTATATCTAGGTTTGTATAACACAATTTGGAACAGTAGCTGTTCTGTCCTGATATGATAAAAAATTATTGCACAGGCAACATATGCTATCTACAGAAACATGAATAAATTACATTATGAAGGCCACCAACACATCACATCAAATTTAGTTACAGTATATCTCAGCTCCCAAATGTGTCAGCGTGGCTAGCTGTAAACTGGCAAACAGAAAAGAAAAAATGGAGAAAAAAACATGAAATTTACATTTTAAAAATTAATTTCACCAAGACTAGTCATGATTAAATTCATGTGATGGCTTAAATATGTTCAAGAGATGTGTTTTATTCTGAAAAATATCTTGCTTTTCCAAAACTGATTCTCTGGATATATTCAAAATCCTTTATAATACAGGCCTAGCCAATTAATAGTCTGCCCTAATAGATTCTCACGAAGTTAAATAATGAGGTGTCATTCTCCTATATTTGAAGGATTAGACACAAGCATCCTTTTAGCTTTGTTTGGTTTGTATGGGATCTTGCTCAGAAAAACAAGGCTATCGTGCATTAGCTGTAAAACAGGCAGTCTTGAAAAAGCCACGTGCAAGTTTTATAATGATCCTAACAACGCATTTACATTATCTAATCCATTGTTAATTCTCTTAATGACAGGATTGAATAAAACCAGTTTTAAATAGCAGAATTCCATTTAGAAACCTACATTTCTACTGAAAACAAGGCATTCGAATATAGTGTCAAAGTGGTATAAATAAATAAATACATATACAGCTGACAAATAAATATCTGATTTCTGAAGTGTTCAAAATTTAATTTCATTTTCAACGTCAATGAAACATCCAGCAGCCAAATCCCAGTCTAATCCTTGCTTAGCTAGGGAGGGGGGAAAAGCCTCTGGGAAACTCTTCCCATTTTCCAGCCACTGCTCCGACAACCACAAGCTACAGATGTGCAAGCAGAGGCAGACGTTTCCGAGCGACAGGCACTGGGCTAGTCCAAGACACATTGGAGTCCTCAAAAGCATCCAACACTGAAAGACAAAAGATTGATGGTCCAATTTTGACTCCCCACTCTACACAAACTGCAGTGGTAGAGAAGGCACCAGTTGCACTCTCTGCAAGTTTCCACAGGACCAAAGGTTGCTTTAGTCGTTCCGCACCATTTCTGGGGCTTAGGTAAATTCAATCTGGGTCTGCTCCAACATGGATTTATACAGTATTTATTACTGAACTCCAGAAAAAGATCAACTTAAACTGATCTAAACCTGAGACATGATTTCAGCCTTGTCATACATCAATTAAATTCCCCCCGAGTTCACCAAGAGTTGTGACCTTCCCCGTCGTGGGTAAATCTGACCTACTTTTTTTTGTACGAGAAGCAATTGCTGACAAGGACACCTGGGTAGCACTCTCCATTTAAAATACATGATGCAATTAGAATAATCCCAAACACTTTAAATAGCAACAAAAAAAAGCACAACTGCAGATCATACGCGTGGCTATAAAGCATTTGGCAGGTGTCTAGCACAAAGATAAGCATCATTAATCATGAATAAATTTTCTTAACAAAACGTAAGCAGTAATTATGCAACTGTTTGCCTACTACTCACGGCACAAACCCATTGCTTGTGATATTCCAAGATAATCTGGATGCTTATAGCATACTATTTATCCTCAGATACCAGTAAAATCTGCCTTGCCTTCTCAGGAAGCTGTTATCCAAAAAGCTAACTCTATTCTGCCCTAAAGCAGCAGAATGCATGGCCTGTAACAGCAAAGGCTGATCACCACAGGTACACACTGCAAACCATCCCTGGGGGAGGTATTCCTAAAAAAACACCAATGCTAGTGCTACAGCTACGGAGCACAATGGAAGTGTTTGCACAGTCACGTACAACAAAGTAGGAACAGACCTTCGGGTGCAAGTGCATCCGTGCCCATGACACGGGTGTATATGCATACCGCCCAATTTTTTTATTTCATGAACATAAATTCCCTTTATTTCTTATGGAAAACAAACACCATATATTCTTCCACTTACACGTATGGAGGAAGACAGTCTTCTGGTTAAAGTAAGGGCACCCTAAATTCATTCTGCCTCCAGCTGTGTCAGAAACCTCTTATGCAAAAAGTCACTTAAGGTCACACTCTGACACCAATACTTGATTCTGCAAGCGCTGCCCTTGATTTCGGCAGGGTAACTTTGCGTGTATGAGAATAGCGGCTTGATTCTCTACACCTCTACCTCATCTGCAAGCCTCAGCGAAGAATATTTACTCTTCTTCCAGGAACATTTTAAGAAATCCTGGATAACAAACATACAGCATGAATGAGCTAAATTTATACATCAGGATGACAATTGCCTAACAGTATTTTTGTCCTAAGTGGTCACCCATCAGGAATCAAAACATTAAGCTCCACAATTCTTTGGTAATTTGCTACAATAACTGTAAGGGTAAATAATGCCTGAAAGAACATCTGGTGTTAACACATCTGCAGACGGAAGATAACTCCAGCAAACAACGAGCAGACGGTCTAAATGAGCCTGCTTTGGGCTGGGAGCCCGCCTGCACCATCTCCAGACCGACGAAGCTGAACATAAATTCACACTGGTCCCTCTTCATGTATAAACCTTAACAGCCTTCCTCACCACTCAGTTGCTGGAATACTTAGTAGGTAGTCACCACCTTCACCAGTTATATTTGAAATGTCAGGTGATCTCTACAGTCCGATTGTAAGAATCTATTAATTACATAATCTTTTTTCTTCTACTCAATCATATTCACTTCTTGTCCCAAAGCTATGGAAGCTCCTGGGGATTAAAAGCAAGAATATGAAATTACTGTACTGCCAATTAATTGCTTCTTAACTTACATCGATTTGTTTGGGGTAAAAACCATGAATGCTAACTTTTCCTGCTTCAGTTTTCGTACATCCTAAAAACGTAATAAAAGCAGGTTTGAATTTAGAAGTTTAATTATAAACTTAGCTAAGTGGATTATAATGAAAGATGTTCCGGCAAGGGAGCTCAAACTGATGCATTATGACTACATTAAAGAAAACACCAGAGAATAGACTTTCCATCAGTAGAACGACTTTAATTAAAATAGAGATAGAGCAGAACTGTTCTGTGAAACGATGCTGCTGTTACATCTCCTTCACTCTAAGTACTTCCAATGGACTCTATGGGAACGCACTTGACTTTCAATAATAAAAAGTATATGTGATTTCAGACTTTTCTGAGGAGCCCAGTTTGAAGACCACTTAAATGTAGTTGAAGCAAAACTTCCTCCATCTGTACACAAACAGGTATGTCTTAACTCTGCCAGAAAAGCAGGGAGATTTCCAAGTCAAGGATTCGAGAGTTTGTGACAGGCACCATCCTGACACTCCTCAGCTGCACGGTCACACAAGGCACCTACAGCCGCCCACAGCTCCCGTGTCCGTTGAGAGAAGGATGAACAATGCTCAACAACCAAGGAGCACCCCGACATTTCCCCCTAGAAAAATCATTCCGTGTGACCCAGTATGCAAGTGCCCAAGTATGATCCAAGCCTTGGACTTCTCAACGGTATTTAACAGCCATGGACCTTCTGGTGCTCTCATTGTTGTATTTTAGCACTCAAAGTAGGCTAATTTACCTTCACAAATGTTCTTCAAGCTATTATCATACTCCTCACAGTGGGAACAAGCACAGAGCAATTAAGATCAAAATGCTCAAGACTGTCAATAGGTTTCTCTTGTGAACTCAGGCATTGATTTTTTTTTCTGAGCAGCAGAACACAGAAAGTGTCCAATAACTTTTAAGTCACCTTTTCACACTGCTTGTGCACTTTCATATATTTCATTAAATACAAGAAAGGCTGTAGCAGCTCAAACCAAACATCCACAAAGTCCCAGATGGTGTCTCGGATAGGAGAACGACGCCAAATGCCCAGGGTGCAGTATAAGAACAGACGGCGCATAAATAATACTTCTCACTCTACCTTCCCAGCCTCCAACTAGTTGTGGCTTCCACACCTCCTGAGTCAGAAGGTCTTTGTACCTGACAGCCCTCTTATAAACTTATGGAGTCACACCCCGACCCTCGATAAGTTTGGGATTTTTTTTTTTTATATAGGTTATGCATATAACCTATATACACCTACACCTGGATAACTTCTCACAGCACGCTGGTCAGCCAGCACAGCAGAACACAGCCCAGAATAAGCTCAGTGATGTTTTCACGCTATAGCACACCCTTTCCATAACGGTAAAACTTCATAGCTTTGAGGGGAAAAAAAGTTTCTTTTTGTTTATTTTTCAATGGTTAGAGAAAAGTTTGAGTCCATTATCAATATACTATTCTGCTTTAGCTTTTATCATTGGCACTGGATGAATTTAAGGTCTTTTCAAACTCAGCTATATCTAAAAATTATGGTCACAGTTGCACACATCTTGGATTACTGTTAAATTGCAATTAAGCAGACAAAGGGAAAGGGAGCTGGCACTGCTTCCAACGCCATTTCAGTAAATGCTATTGCAAGTTGTTGTTCAAAGAGGATTACTCTCACTTTACTGGCAAAACATTGCATATAATGCACGTTCAGCAGTATAATACCATTTGGAAACCAGTGTTTGAAATTATTTTCCTTTAAGAGGCAAACCTGGAAATCGGACTCAGTAGAGAGCAAACTCCCTACTTTACCAGCATGACCACTCACACTGAAAACAACAGAAAGCTTCAAAGTCACCAATTACAAGGCAGCATAGTTTCAAAAAAAGAAAAAAACACCTCATAACCTCTGCTGCTGCAGGAACAACGGCAGATTTTCCTACCATTCCCATTAAAGCTTTCAGTTCACAGAAATTAAATTGCTTTACCGCAGCGATTTTCTTCTGCATTCTGATATTACTTTATATTATTTGACATTAATACAACATCACGGGCTGTAGGTCAGGGTTGTTTTTTTTTTTTCCCTCTTCGCTGGAACATGGCCACCACGCAGAGTTTATCAATCTTAAACACAAGGTCAAAATAATACGATCAAGTCCCACCAAGCATATGAGCTCAGCAAAGACTTAGGCTCTGCTTAGCAGGGGAAGGACCATCTGCCTCCTTATCACAGGACTGGCGTACCTGAAGCTTATCTCCAATTTAAATTGTTATATTCTACACTTCCACAGAACAACCAGAGCAACCGAGTGCACGCACGCACCCAAGCATCTGACCAAACAAATTAATTCCAGATAGGCAAGAAAATATTACAGTTCTAACTTGTTATTCAGTTTTGGGGAGAGTATGTGAGGTTCAGTTCTGAGCCTCTAAATATTGGTCACTATGGCGAAAATAACCCCGCTCCTGTACACACAAATGTGCAGAGGCCAGTTTCAATACTTCTTGAATGTATAAAGTTTTCTTTCTCTTGTAACACTTACACTAAGAATAATTTCTTTTCCACAATATTCGTACCTCTATTTGTATGTAGTCATTACTGTTTTGCCATTTGCACTACTTAGCTCAAGTCTACACCCAAATGAGCTAATATGTAGAGACACCCACATATCCAAAAAATAAATTCCATTTCAAAAAACTCATTTCCTAAGTGCTGAAATAAACATTTATTCCAATGCATCCTCTGTCATCAGCTGCTTATTTCAGTGCACCAAAGTACAAACTCGTAGGAGAGGAGAAAATACGGAGCTCAATGCAATGCAAATGCTATACCACTGCAGAAACGCGCAGGCTCTACAGAGGAGCACAGTTAATCAAACACTGACACTGTACTTCTTCATTTCCTATCAAACATCACCAGTGAAGTCTTGTGGTGAAGTCTTCCTACAACCAAGGCTTTGTCATTTCTGCAGAATAAAACCCCGTATATGTCAGGTCCCATGTGAGAATACGTACTTTAAAGAATTATAGCTAGAGTTGTCAAAATAAGTTAAATATATTTGGTGATGCCCTATTGATTAATTTATTTTCTTTCCACCCACTTTGCAATAGATGCCCCAGTCCTTGATGAAAATTGGCCCAAGCAGACAGTGTAACAAAAGGGTTAAGAAAAAATGATATTATTTAAAAAAAAAAAAAAAAAAAAAAAAAAGAGACGCACAGTGAAGGCTGAACACACATGGAAAAAAAGAGTGGCATTGGGATCAAGAACTTCTAAAAACTGCTTCTGAACACACGCACACATGCTAACATGCACACACTGCGCTCTGAATCCATACAGGCTTACTCCAACACACATAATACCCAGCTTGTAATGAAAGTAGCATTTGGGTTTTTAGGGGGAATTTATTTTCAGATACGCACAAGCTACTGCTGATACCAAACCTCCCCATGCCACTGTCTGAGGGCCTTCTGGGAAAGGCTTCACGGACTCATCTCCCCCCGCAGCGGTAGTGCCCAGGAAGAACATACCTCCACAGAAGACGCACACAGCAGCTGAGAGCTCACATCATCCCATCTCATCGCCCCCTCGAGAGTGGGGGAAACACCAGGCACACGCTCCGGCTCAGAACCCGGCATCAGGATGCACGCCTGAAACTCAGGCGGTCCCAGGCACTTTGCGAGAGCCGCCGAACCAGGTGTAGGAATATCTTTTTCGTATCAAAAAAGCATTAATAACATCTGCACAGTTATTTAAAAGTGGACTTGCTTTCACCCCAAGATTAACTATGCATGAGGACCACAAAAATCCCAAATTACCATACGGGCAGTTAGAAAGAATAATACTGCTTTAAAGCAGTTGGAGCAACCAGTTGAGTAAAGCTATATATCTATTTAAAAATTTTGTCACTGTTACCTTTTTCATTCCCATTTCTTTTTCCCTGTAGCTGGTTATAGTCACTCAGTGTATTTTATCACATTGGAAAGTCTGATCTCTTTAGGGTGAGAAATATATTTGCCCTGAACACAATGTAATATGATTCACACAGGGGTCCCTGACACTATTGCAGTATTGATATGAAAAAATAATCATAATGATATCAACCGATAAAAGCCCTCCGTATGATATTATTTAAGCAAGGTCAATTGCCCATGCAGGTTGTTCTTACCAGAGTTCACGTTACATCACTGGTCCCATCATCTTGACCTTCCCTGCTGTCATCCCCATTACAGTTCAATTAACAGAGGAGTCCTGCAGTGGCTTGATGAGCATCTGCTGCCTCTACCTGGCAGTAATTCAATAAGGATACACCACAGGAAGAGATAATGAGAAGTCAGCCCAGTTGTTCTGTCTCCCCCCAGGAGAGCAGATGAGTTTGGTTTATGGGAAAGAGTATGACCTATGAAAATTATCAGTTAATTTCATATTCCAGAGCTTCAACGCGCTAATGGTAACTTAAAGTGTTCTCTGGTTTCTCTGATGGTGCAGCCCATGAGGGTCTGTCATTTTTCCTGGTGGGCCCTTGATTAACCATCCTTCCCATGCTGAAACGATACATCTTCCAGAAAGCATTTTCTCATTGGCACCTCTACCAAAGGAACAGTTTCTACTCAGGCATTCAGCAGTAGTAGGTCTGAATTAGAAGAATTAAACACCTGAGCATAGAAAACGGGCCAAAACTACTGCCAAAGTAATTCAGACAGAATGAAATTCACACCCACGTCAAACCTGGGTGAAGCACTTTCACAAAACCGAAATCTCCTAGGTTCCCCTATGCTGCAGGTAGCATCAGCCTGGCTGTCCTCTCCCTGCCCCACAGAACAGTTATCAATGTTATCAAAATTATCAATGTAAAGGGAAGTGATCACCTCCTCCTCACTGGAGCCCAAATTCTGGTTCTCCCTCCATTTCCTTCTGCACCTTTCCTGCAGAGACCCCCCCCTTAACTCTCCCCTATCCTCTCTAACTCTCCTGTTGCTTTAGGAACACCTATTCCATCACTAAAAACCCAGAGCCACCTATAGTCCCTTCATCTCCTACTCCACCACCGGTTGTCACAGTGACTGTTTGAGGGATGCGGCTCTGTATTGTCTCCTGTAGAGCTCTCTCTCGCTCTCTCTCACTACCATGGATCAAACAGCACTGGAAATGTTGAACTCGTCTGCCTCTGCTTTTGAGATTTCCAATTTCTTCCACTATTTCCCACGTTTCTCCTGTTCTGGGTACTGAAGATAACTACATTCTTCTTTCTACGCAGCTTCCATTGATGTTCAGACTTTGACCGACTCCTCTGTCGCCCCGTTTCCTTCAGCTCACTCCTCCTAAACCCCACGTTTATTCTCACCAACTACAGCTGCTAGGATAGGACGTATTTTGCCTTGCGATTGTAGCGTCCTCATCAGTTTTGCAGCCCTATTTCAACAATCCTATTCAAGAAAACAGGCATTTTCAACTTTATTTCAAAGGCAGTTTTCTATTTCATGTTGTCTTAGTATCATTAAGGTGCACATTTACTCAAGAAGAGGATGAGCATGGGAGGGGAAAAAAGAAGATACGTTTCCTCTCTAAGCTCTGCTTCTGTAACGAGGTCAGTGAGCCAGAGTGAATTTGCATGGCTGCACAGTCCCGTGCCTCCACATTCACACCTTTGTTTCCCTCAAGATCACCTTCATTTGAGACACATCCTTTCCCATCACACAATTATTTGCACTGCACTGAGAACTGCTTACCTGCGCTGACCACTCTTTTCTACAAGTACAGTCATCAGGTCTGTTCATTCCCCATTCATAGGATAATCCGGGCTGGCAGGTCCCTACCTCAGGAGGTCTCTAGTCCAACCTTTTGCTCAAAGTAGGATGAGGCAGCTATGAAGCACACCAAATATACTACATTGTCCTCAACTCTTTTATTTTGCTTCTACTTCCCACCAGAAAGCTTAATCTGCCAAGCGCGCACCAACTGACATCAGATCTCAGGTTGAGGTTCATCTCTTGCAAGTCCTACAAGCAGGCAGCTTTCCCCCCCTTTCAATAGAATTCTCTTCTCTTTCTTCACTTCTGCCATCTCCTTCTGCTCTTCAGCTTCATTACCTGCTGCACATCTACTCCTGGCTACACCTCTACCTCAATGCTCAAACCCTTTCCACCCTCTGCCTCTCATTCTTTCCCACACTAAATTAGTTGATTTCTCCCCAAAAGACAACAGATACCATTTTATGAAACTCACCACCCTTTCTCAGCTCAGTTGCTCATCCGTTTTGTCACCCTAAAATATCTTGTTCCTCTCCTAACTAGCCCTTTGTTCACTTGCATCTCCTCTCTTCTATTTTCTGTTTCCCTGGGGTCATTTTCATGCCTCCCACGTTTTCTCCTCTATTGTTTTCTGCTTCTTTTATTTTTTTTTTTTCCTGGAAAAGCTTAGAGAGGACAGACACAGACATGCTACGTTATATCCAAAATAGGACACTATAACAATTTTAGAGTTGTCAATAATCGGCATTTACTAAATGCTAGAATTAAAGTTGCCTTGCAGGAATGTAG
This sequence comes from Vanellus vanellus, assembly GCF_965231255.1. Classification (NCBI taxonomy): domain Eukaryota; kingdom Metazoa; phylum Chordata; class Aves; order Charadriiformes; family Charadriidae; genus Vanellus; species Vanellus vanellus. Next base: position 7,640,536 of record NC_138910.1, read on the forward strand.
TAAGATAGTCAGTTTCATGATTACATCTATTTTTACCATATTACTAAAGTCTATATTAAAAAGCAATTTAAATCTATCTTTGACTTCTTTTCCTTTTATCTATTCATCACACTTTCAACCCTCTCAAAGCCTTACTCATACTGCTTTCTGAACCAAGCAGAAAGGATGTTAATATCCAACAACTGCAATTGCAGAAAATGTTATTTACTTCACTCTTAATAATTAAGTGTACCATTAAAAAAAAAATAACATTTTTATTTAACTATATTAGGTTAAATAACTTTAAATTTGATAAGCACGCTATGGACTAGTTTTCATTTGGTTAAAGAATAGAAAGGGTCTATACAAGTGCTACCAAATCAGTTAGTGATATTCACTAGCTAAATTTTGGTTTAAAGCTGCATCTCATTATGAATAGCAGAGTAAAACACGTATATTTGGTCATACAGGGCACAACTGTAAGCTGCAAGCAAGGAGTATAAACACTCTTTCAGGGGAAGGTCTGAGAACAACTCACGGGGTGCCAAGACGGGGCTAACAGGAGGATTTCAAAAACACGACAATCAACAGGAGGCTGCCCAAAGTTTTCAATTCCAATTGACAATACTGGAGTTGCATTGTGTTCACTGGAGTTTGTGGTGGTTAGAGTACACCAAAACACAAAAAAAAAACCCACATTTTTCATACTAGTCAAGACAAACTTGTCAGACTTTTGGAGGTTAACATATTTTGCGGCCTATTTTTTTCCCCAAATACTTCACTTTTCCAAATTAGGTGACAATGAATGAGTCTACTAATGCTAGAGTCTCTTGTAAAATAATACACATGGATGTTTACCAGACTTTAGCCTTCATTTTCCATGTGTTTCAGAATGCAAATAAAAATTGAGTGAACCTTCGGGAGAAATCGGTGCTGGCAGAAGTTCTCTTTGTGGATTTACACTTAGAGAGATTACCACCTTCTGCAGTAATATGGCTGCACTTTAAACTAAATAAAATCTCCATTGTTGATAGCTTTCCAAGTCTGATAACATTCTTGCTCGCTGAAAGTATTTGGTACTGCTACTATAAACACTTTCGGTATTAAAACCTGCATCCATTCTCAGGCTTGTATTCCGCGTTATTTGAATTATTTTACCCTCCTCTGGCATTTTCTTCCTTCAGAAAGACGGGAACCTGAACTAAATACAGGACTTGATATTAGCAGTAATCCAATATATCTATTACACAAACAAATCTAAAATAAAATTATAATTTAAATGGCAGAAGTAAATATATTGCAAGCCCTGGGCATTTCTTTAAGAATTGGTTTACCAGACAATACTTGGCAGAGGCGGCACAAGAGCTGGGTCATAATTTTGCCTATATTTTTTTTTTCCTTATGTGTTAAAACTAGCAGGGAACTGGGTTACTACTAGAGTTAGAACTCCATTTACTATGTAATTTTTCTTCAGTACACGAGTCTTTTTTTAAAGGACTGCAATTGCTTTGAGTTATACAAAAAGATCGATCTGTAGAAAGTGGAAAATGTTTCCTGTCCTACTTTCGAGATTGGGATTTTGTCATGCCAACAATTGTTTTGTGGGATCATTCCACATCTAAGACAAAGGAAAAAAAAAAAAAAAGAAATATTTGTCCTGTGGAAAGAACTTCCCTTGACTTACAGGAAAATACACATTTGCAAATATAAATATGCTTAAAATTACAGACTCTACTCTTCCCCATTTGTCACTTTTCCTGCTAGACAAAATTAACAGTGATTTGGACTCAGTGTTAATGAATGCCGAAAGCAACTTGGCATTCTCTTACCAAGGACCTCCGTAAACTGCAGCTCAGCAAAATAAGACAATCTTCTTATCGTGTGTAAGAGCTCAATTAAATCATCATTTTAATGTAATCCTATTTAGTAGCTCTCACGTTTTCTGTTCTGATGCTAGCGATGTTAATGTCTGAAAAAAACAAGGAAGCAAAAATACAGAGGTAGAAGGGAAAGACAAGAAAATGCAGCTTCTGTTTCATTGAATATAATTTGATGAGGGAAAAAAAAAAAAAAAAAAAAAAAACAAAGAACCCAAAACCCAGAAGCATGGGAACAGCTTACAGCAGAACATAAAACTCAGTTTTTCTGGACCCCAATCCATTCTGACAAACACAATATGACTCATGAATTGAGAAAGACTGCTCTACCCAAAGACTTTCAAGCAGTTTTCAAAAGTTTGCCTGCTTCCAATTGCAATATTTACTTAGGTGTAAACACCTTGCTAGAGAAATTGATGATTATCATGACAAACATTAAAAAAAAAAAAAAAAAAAAACACAAAACACAAAAGAGGGCTATAGGAACACCCCTCAAATGCACGTAGCTCTCTATACATGAGCAACTAATCTCCCAAAGTACTATGTAAATTGGCTAAGCTTAAAAGTTGCATTTAAAATTATCCTCAATATCCATTACAAAAAGAAAGGCGCCTACCCACTGATAAAACTACCCACTGATAAATTAGCAATTGTAATAAGGGACTGTGAAAGCTAAAGGTAAATTGATTATGTTGTACCTAATTTTCTCTTTATTTTAATCCAAAACTCTCCAAAATGCAAGAAATAAAAGTACAGGCAAGATGGTGAGCAAAAAGCTTGACTGCCACATAAAACATCTAAAAATAGTATTTCAGTATATTTCCATACACTGGAAGTAGCAGTGAATATCATCTATATAAATCTATTCCTAGCAGAGGTTTTCAGCAGCATCCAGGACTTGAGAATCAATTGTAAATTTGTATTTTAGAATAATCAATAAGAAAAAGCACAAGTCAGGCTTACACAATACGCAGCGTTTAGGAGGAAGATCAGCCATGCATCGACTCATACAAAATATATAGAGGCATTATTATAAACCAAATTTTTTTAATCTTATGGGATTTATTTGGGAAGAACTCAAAAAACTTCTTTTAGAGTATCACTTTAACAGTTTTGTTAGTGATGTCAGACATCTCCAAGCCTGTGGGTCATCGAATCATAGAATTGCTGAGGTTGGAAGAGACCTTTAAGATCATCAAGTCCAACCATTAACCTACCCTGACAAAACCACTTCTAAACCATGTCCCTAAGTACCACATCTACCCTTTTTTAAAACACCTCCAGGGGTGGCAAATCCACCACCTCCCTGGGCAGCCTATTCCAATGTTTAATAACCCTTTCCGTGAAAAAATGTTTCCTAATATCCAATATAAACCTCCCCTGGCACAACTTGAGGCCGTTTCCTCCTGTCCTATCACTTGTCACCAGGCAGAAGAGGTCAGTCCCCACCTCTCTACAACCTCCTTTCAGGTAGTTGTAGCGAGCAATAAGGTCTCCCCTCAGCCTCCTCTTCTCCAGGCTAAACAACCTCAGTTCCCTCAGTCGTTCCTCATGAGACTTGTGCTCCAGACCCCTCACCAGCTTCACTGCCCTTCTCTGGACACGCTCCAACACCTCAATGTCCTTCTTGTAGTGAGGGGCCCAAAACTGAACACAGCACTCGAGGTGGGGCCTCACCAGTGCCGAGTACAGGGGGATGATCACTTCCCTAGTCCAGCTCACCACACCATTCCTGATACAGGCCAGGATGCTGTTGGCCTTCTCGGCCACCTGGGCACGCTGCCGGCTCATATTCAGACGGCCGCCCACCAACATCTCCAGGGCCTTTTCTGCCGGGCACCTTTCCAGCCACTCCGCCCCAATCCTGTAGCACTGCATGCGGTCATTGTGACCCAAGTGCAGGACCCAGCACTTGGCCTTGTTGAACCTCATACCATTAGCCTCGGCCCATCGGTCCAGTCTGTCCAGATCCCTCTGCAGAGCCATCCTACCCTCAAGCAGATCAACACACCCGCATAGCTTAGTGTCACCTGCGAACTTACTGAGGGTGCATTCGATCCCCTCATCCAGATCACTGATAAAGATATTAAAGAGAACTGGACTGAGCCCTGGGGGTCCAGAATACATACGACTGATCTGGCTGGTCCTGATGCCTCCATAGCCATAGATGGCACCTATAGACACAAAAGGGGGTTCACTTCACCCAGATTGCTGTGATGTGCAAATACCTTCAGCAGGTAAAAAGCAGTATTGAAATATCTATGCATAACCTATCTTCAGATCAACAAGCTGTCAGTATGAGTGAAAAAGGCAGGTTCATAACTACACTAGACCGCACAGGAAAAGCTGTAGACTCCTTTGCCAAGAACACCTTGGGAGAAGGTCATCTTGCCCAAACCACAAGGGCAAGCCTCCAAACTCAGATCTGTGTTGTCAGTTCTCACTGAAGCAGCTGCCACAGTTTCAACACTTGACCTGGACCCATGGGAATAGGTGACAGACGTCACATTTTCAACAATGAAGAGATGCTGGCATATATTCAGGACGGGCAATACTGGAATCACTTGAGTGGGAGGAACTGATGGCCAACTCATTAGTGTTTCTCTGGCTTGCTAGCAAGATTGATAAATGTGGTATCAAAATGCCATCCAGAGGGACCTGGACAGGCTGAAGAAGCGGGCCTGTGTGAACCTCATGAGGTTCAACACAGCCAAGTGCAGGGTCCTGCACCTGGGTCGGGGCAACCCTGGTATCAATACAGGCTGGGGTATGAAGGGATTGAGGGTAGCTCTGCTGAGAAGGACTTGGGAGTACTGGTGGATGAAGAGCTGGACACGAGCCAACAATGTGCTTGCAGCCCAGAGGGCCAACCATGTCCTGGGCTGCATCAAAAGCAGCGTGGCCAGCAGGTCAAGGGAGGTGATTCTGCCCCTCTATTCCACTCTCATGAGATCCCACCTGAAGTAATGCATCCAACTCTGGAGCCCCCAACGTAAGAAGGACATGGACCTGTTGGAGTGGGTCCAGAGGAGGGCCATGAAGATTATCAGAGGGCTGAAGCACCTCTCCTACAAGGACAGGCTGAGAAAGTTGGGGTTGTTCAGCCTGGGGAAGAGAGGGCCTTTCAGTGTTTAAAGGGGGCCTACAGGAAAGATGGGGACAAGCTTTTTAGCAGGACCTGTTGCAATAGGACAAGGGGTAATCATAGAATAATAGAATGGTTTAGGTTGGAAAGGACCTTGAAGATCATCGTGTTCCAACCCCCCTGCCATAGGCAGAGACACCTCCCACTAGACCAGGTTGCCCAAGGCCACGTCCAGCCTGGCCTTGAACACCTCCAGGGATGGGGCCTCAACAACCTCTCTGGGCAACCTGTGCCAGTGCCTCACCACCCTCACAGTGAAAAACTTCTTCCTGACGTTCAATCTGATTTAGACTAAATATAAGGAAGAAATTTTTTACAATGAGAGTGGTGAGACACTGGAAGAAATTGCCCAGAGAAGTTGTGGAAGCTCCATCCCTGGAGGCTGGATGGGGCTTTGAGTAACCTGGTCTCGTGGGAGGTGTCCCTGCCTATGGCAGGGAGGTTGGACTAGATGCCCTTTAAAGGTCCCTTCCAACCCAAACTCTTCTATGATCAAAGGCATTTAAACCATGAGGGAACATTATACAGACACTGACTGACTATCTTATACCAAGAAAAGAAAGAAAAAAGGAGGTTTTCTCCTTCTCTGTTTCTGGGTTAGGCCAATTACTATCAGATTTGTATGATGACCCCAAAAAATTATTGCATCTCTAATAACTTGCACCAGCATCAGAACTCAGCTGAGCGAAATAGTCTTATTCTAATGCCAGTTTTTCTTCCAGGTACTGAAGTGGCACTGTATTCAGCCAGTAACCTTTCTAAACAATTCCCCCTGCAAACTATGCCTATGAGACCCAAATTACTGCACAGCCACCAGGAAGGTGAATATGAGATGAAATATGAGCAGGGACCTGCCACAAGCCCACATAGTCAATTATTTAAAGAAAGTGCCTATCCACGAAGCTCACCATGGAGAGTCTATGCAATATGGAATCACATTCAATTAGACACAGCCCAGATCCTGGTTAAACAAGAAGGGAAAGAATAATCAGAAAATGTTGAAGTGGTACCTCAGGCTACAAAAAAAAAAAAAAAAAAAAAAAAAAGAAAATCCAAACTTTGTTTCAGTAAAACAACAGAAGAGCCACCGTGCCTTAAGAAATGCCCTTGCTGGAGCTGGTGATGCTCGGCGGGTGCAGTGGCAGAAGCCCACCCTTGCACACCAGGAAAGGGGGGAGCAGGGAATCACCCAGACCCCAAAACATGACAGCGGCAGCCCTCCAGGCAAGGGAAGACCTTCAGATTAGAGGCAGCAGGACTCTGCTCCCCTGCAAGTGTAAGGTCCACAACTGAGAAGTAACCTCACAAGGTCTCTCAGGTATGAAAGTGCCAGGTAAAAAGCCACATACCAGCTCCAGTGCTTCTACTCAACATTACCTGCATAGGTTTGTTATTTCTCAGCACCCTAGCGCATGCTAGGCGTACCATGCACACTTCACCGCAAAAGAGTGAACCATAACATTATCAGTGATTTCATACAGAACAAAGGCTTCCACTTTAGTGGTATTTCAGTGGTTGCTTTACAAACTCAAAACGACATATAGACACCGAAACACAGGAAGAACACTGTTCATTTTCCTCACTTTACATATTTTTTGTATTAAATATCATTGTTTATTAATGCAAAACAACCTGTAGAGGGAAATAAGTCAAAAGTACTGATTTCCCCTTTTTTCTCCTCCCGTAAGCTGCCAGCTTTTTTTCTCTCCCATATCATTTCTCATCAGAGAACAATCAGGAGTTGCTCTAAGAGCTAAAAATAAACATATTATTCTACGAACACAGGTTCATTAGGAATGAAGTTACAGTACAGTGGAATAATTCTTTCTGATTTTGTACATACACGCTTTTCTAAGTGCACCCTCATCCAAGTCTCTCCCTCAACATCTCTTCAAACAAACCCACCAAGAAGCTGCTTAATGTGTTTCCATTTCAATACAGAGAAGTTTTTGTAAATTCAAAATCCTTTCAAAAATTGTTTCCTACTGATTTATTAATTTCTGAACAAATGAACAAGTACCTGTTTTCCCGCAAACCTTATAAATTTTATTTTCTCTCATAAATACTGACACCGTTTAAGTAGATCACTATGCACATCCAGTCTAATTCCCTCATTAAACAGGCCAAAGAACCCTCCTGAAAATACCTGCATCCAGGCTGTAACTTCTTCTTAAGCTATGACATGTACTTTAACTATGGATATGACGGTTCTTTGAAAGTGTCAAGAGTTGGGGGGGGGGAAGTTTTATGTCTACATAAGTTCTTCTTGTAGTTAATCATCATTTAAAGCTATAAACTTGAATCTTAACAAATCTGTCCTGGTTGGAGGTAAAACAGAACCAATTTTGTTCAGTAACTTCGCTTCTTAGCTGGGCCTCTCTGACGACTGAAATTAACTGCATATTGTGCAGACAGTGTTCACTCTCTCCGAGTGATAAGCCCAATGTTTATAGCCGATGCCCGGGCATGGGATGCAGAGAGGCTCCTGCTTATACTTATTGCCATAACAGCCAACGCCAACCAACTTTGTTATTGGCCCCGTTGGAGGGTCGGAAGCGGAAAAGCATAGTGGGGTCCCACCTGCAGGGGGGAGCAGACAGGACAGGTGACCCAAAACTGACCAACGGGGTATTCCATCCCCGTTGCACTCATGCTCAGTATAAAAGCTGAGGGATCAAAGGGTCAGTCTCTCTTCCTTCAATGGCCGACGTCTGAGGAGGACTCTGTTCGTCTGCCTGTGATCCCGATCCTGAATCCACATCTGGAATCCAGCTCCCGTCCATCACCGAGTCCAGCCTGGGACTGCCCCAGTGCCAGCCTGTGTCATGACTGTCATCTCGGAAGCTTGATTCAGTTTTGTATATTTTTGATTATTTCTTTTTATTTTATTATTAATATTTCATTAAAGTAGTTTACTTCCTTCTAAACTCATAAGTCTCTTTTTCTTCTTCTGCCTCTCTCTTTGAAGAGGGGTAGAGGGGAGCATCTGTCGGTCCCGTCTGGGTCCCCTCAGGTCCCCAGTAGTGGATTCTGGCCTAAACCACGACAAAATGTAAACAAACAAAAGAAAGGTATGCAAGAAGTGAAGCCTGTTCCTTCTCTACCTTTCCACTCCAATATAGCAGTATGAGTCTGACTACCAAAAAAAAAATCACTGTAACAAAAAAAGAAAAAAAAAAAATCACTGTAACCTTTTTAGCAATACTTTCAAATGTGAGCAGTGATTTCAGGTGCCCCTTACAGGACACAGTAAATGGGCTGGGATTGCAGAAAGCAGGTGATGAGAATCTCCAGAAGCCAGCCTCTTTTACAGGCATCTCAGAGAAATGAAAAAGAAATGTATCCAAAATTATTCATATTACATATACCATTGCAAGTTCTCTTCTGATTGCCTTAGGGGAGCTAAAACAGCAGCCTGTGAAAAATAAGTGTCCATCAGGCTCGTTGTGATTTCCAGACATACTCAAAAAAAAAAAGGTTACGCTTATATATAATCCTGACATGTCAAGTGTTATTTGGAGATTTAAAAAGGCGTTTTAAGTATCTTAATAAATGCTATTATGTATTGCTATAGGATATGAAAAATATTAAGATAGATTAAAAATGTTTAAAAAAGCCAGCTTGTGTAAGGGCCTAAGCTTCTGTAAAGAAGTGACTCCGTTCTGAAAGAATCCAGTTCAAAAAGACTACTAGAGGAAAAAGAGGAGGTAGTGTTAACAGAGAGAAACCATATAAAAAATTATGTCTAGATAAATCTAATGCATAAGCTTCTTCATTAGTGCAGTATATATGAATTTTTCATGATGAAAATTTCAATTTCTTTCAAAAAAGAAGATCAGGATGAATTAAAAGCTCTCCCTAAATCTTTCTTTGAAAGACTACAAGGAGCACTAGATGAACCCCCTATAAAAGGAAGTTACCCCATTTGACACGAAGCATTACAACACTGGACATGATTCTGCCATCACTGAACTCAAATGGAAGTTGTTAGCAATTTAATCCACTTCAAAAACAAACTCCTTGGTTAAAATTCTTTTTACTTTATTTGCAGAAGGAAAACCGCATTTCTTGATAATGGCCCGGAACATGTGATTTATGCAGATGAGCAGCCCTATACATAAAACAGACCTATTAATGTAATTATTAAACATGTTCATTAATAACATTCCATTTACCACAGCCTCTTAGAAATGCCATAGCAAAGAAAACACTTATATGTTGAATCAAAGCGCAAAGAACATTAAAAAGACAAAAAAAAAAAAAAAAAAAAAAAAAACTCCAACCAAAAGAAAACCCCCAAATCTATAAATGCAATTTTATTCTGATTCAGAAATAATTTAAGAATCTCAGGGAAACTCATGTTTTTTCCAAGAACCGTAGCTGCAAAGAGCAACAAGCAGACACACACAAACCAACGGAGATAATAAATTTGGGTCTATCCTAAAACTACATGTAGTAACCTTACAGGAAAGGAAGTATAGCCCATACCATAAAGATGTGTTTACATTTTTGGACTCTACTCTGAATCACAGCGTATTGCCATGCTCACACAAGAATCAAGCCTCGTCTACAAAAGAAAATGGCAACACATGAAGCACCTTGTCTTCACATACGCTCTCTTCTTAAATCAAGCCACTCAGTTGCTTAGCATGACTCCTCGTTGTTTCACTGTCTTAATCAGAATAGTGGCCTGAAATTGGGTTGCTAATGTACAACATGGTATTACGAAAAATATCAAAATGAAATCTAAACAGCAGCTACCCATTCTCCTTGCTAAAAGTTACAGTCTCATTTTAAAAGCAAATAATTCAAATAAAATTCAGTCAGGAAAAAATAAAATGCTAATTTCCTTTACTGTTTTACCTAATTAAGAAGGTGTCCCATGGGAGCACAGAAGCTTGGATCTGTACGGATGCTCCCTAGAAGCCCACCCCTCCAGTTTCGTGTACAACCTCAGCTGCCTCCTCACCTCACCATCCATAGGTCCTGCAGCACCTCCAGCTTCAGTCCCAACAACCAGCCAAGCAAGAGGCAGCATCTCCTGCTGCTGGCTCCACACCGTACACACAGGTACCGGCAACAGACAGGATGCTCAGCACACACGCTGCAGCCTTCCCATCGGAGGAGCACTGATTTCGCCTCGCTACTCTAGGCAGCCACCAGCTCTCAGTACATATACAGAAATATAATTGCCTTTGAGACTTCTACCCCTCTACAAAATTTGGTTTAGGCTGTGCAGCAGACTGAAGGGGAGCACTCACAATCCAGGCTAAAAATAAAATTTAATAATACACTATACACCAGCTCATAATCAATTTGCATATATAATTTGACAACACATTCTATATTATTTGATATGAAATTGATTGTCTGCAACTGGCGTGGTGCAAGATCTCCAACTAAAAATAAGCACCCTTGCTATAACAGGAAAAAAAAAATGCCTCCATAAATATCCCTTTTCCAGTCCACTACTGCTTTTTTTCTTTTCCTTAAGGACCAGATCTATACATCACGCTACTATATGAGAATCTCCTTTATCTCAGAAGAGGAAGTTTGCCATCTTTCACGGTTGCAACATAAAATCTCCAAACATCATCTTGAATGCATCCTCAGGGATGATCGGAAACCCAACAGAAAATTAAAAGCACCTCAAGACATCTTACTGCTTTAAATAATACAACTGGGGGGAAATCAACACGCGTTTCTAGATGAAAATAGCCAGTACAAAGCAAAACACAGGACCATGGCAACAGGAGCCGCCCCCGCGCATCAAGGCCCCTCAGCAAGGGCCAAGGCTTCGGTGCCCCACAGAGCCACACGAGCGCGGATGGTTTGAAGCAGCGTCCGCTTCTTGCCCTCTCGCTCCAGGCGAAATACAGCAGAGACACAGTCAAACAAACTGGGGTACTGCAGGGAGGCAGCAGCGAGCGCCCCATCCTCAGTGGAGGTCCTCAAGCTGTCACCCGGCTGCTCTGGAGCCACCTCACTAACAGGACGGCACCGATCCTGCTGCCGACCCAGACCAGGCGCTCCATGTCTGAGTGAACCCTGGGTTTCGTCGCTGCCAGCCCCGACTGGCACTCCCGGAGTGCCCCTGGGGACAACCTGCTCTGCAGCAGCTCTCCCGGGCGGCCTCGCAACAATCGCTTCTCCTTTCTCCTCACAGCAGTTAAGCAGCACACAGAAAATTGAATCATAAGGGTAGACAAATAACACATCACAGATCATAGCGCTAGGAAATCGTCCTGTCTTTTGAAAGAAACTTACTGCTGAAGCCTTAATTTGTGGGAATTGAAAGCCTCATAACAATTTATGTTGGATTAAGGTCTCTGCCCAGTTAAATGCTAGTACTGACAGTCCAAGATGAGTTCCCATCTTATGGACAGCCACCAGCCACATGCTTACAGGCAACATGCCAGAGCACACTGCACTTTATCTGCTTTCCCTCACTGCAGATTATGCTCCTCTGGGGATGCAAAATCTCACAATTCAACGACATCAGCTGAGAACTGCACTAAATCTTCCAAGCGCCTCCAGCAGCTGATGGGCACCTCCACATCCCTCAAAGCCTATGAGCACTCCAGTTTGTTCAACTTGTGAGTGACATGTGTAGAATACATTAGGAACTCTTTTCGCAGTTACTCCTGACGTGGATGGCTAAATCATTAGCCATCTTCCCACCAGCCACCCCAACCAGTTGCTGGAAGGGCACTGGCTCATGTCAGTTGGAGCAGGCATCCTTCAGCCTCATCAACTCCCACAAGTTGGTAGAAAAGATGTTCCAACTTCTGAGAGCCCATAACCATGGTGTGAGATGCGATTCCCTGTGAAGAGACACCTCCCCGCTCCCAGAGCACTGAGACATCCCTGGCTGCAGGATCAGCCCATTGCCACTCCTATGGCAGCCTCAGGCAGGGAAAGAAGTGTCAGGTTGACACTACATGTTTAACGTCCAAATTGGAAACTTGTCAAACAGGAAAAATATCAAAGTGTACCTGAAATTTTAGTTGGTCTTTAGCTGCCCATTCCCTTCAGAGCACCTCCGAGCTACCAGCTGTGAAGATGGATTCAGCAGCGCTGCTGCCCCATGGCGTTACGTTACCAAACCGACCCCTTCTCACCACCATCTCGTCGTGCACCACATCCGAGCTGGAGACTGGGACGACAGGTAGCGTCAGGGGCTGGGCAGCTAACACTCTTTCCTGGGGACAGATCCGCTTGGAACAGTTTTGCTTTTTATCTCCACTGCCTTTCTCCCCTAAAAGAAAGATCCTCCTTGTCCTTACTGCTGCCGAAACAGCTCTGCCGATTAGTAATTCCTCCTCTCCCCAGTTCTCAGAGCTGGATTACACCAATGCAAATGTAACACAAGAAACAGCCTCTTCTCAGGTACTCTTGCAAATATAGGTATCTCTCCTTTCCCTTATAGCCTTCTCAATTTCCATTTTATTTTTAATTTGCATACTCCTTCCAGCCTAGCTGGTTTTAGCCCATTTACCACACTATAAAAGATTTATGAAGTTCAACAGTAATCATGTGTCATCTTCAACATCCTTACATTTTACTAGACCCACAGCATGTAGCTTGTTTTAGCTACTCAAAAACATTATTTGCCATATAACAACACAGATTATTCACTTGATACCAGCATTTCCAGCAATGTATTTTCTGCGCTGAGAGCAAGGAACCACAAGACACATTCAGCAGCCGTCAGTGATTATTCAGTGCTTCGTATGCTTGCAGAAGGCCTGATTTACTCTGTGTCCAATCTCCGTGACACCTCTCAGTTGCTCTGTCTGAGAAAGCCCTGATGAGCAGAGTGTCCTTAATCTGTCCTTGAGAGCCCTCACCATGTCCTCCTTTCCGTAACTAAACAATACAGACCATCCAAATGGACACGGCCAAACTATGAACTAAATTTGCCAACAATAATCCGTTAGTCCTTGAGGTGACTCAGGCTGCTCCTGGGATAGACGCAGGTCCACTCCAAATATCAGCATCGCTGGGAAGCAAATTCATTTGTCTAGGTTGTGCTACGTCCCAAAACCTTAAAATCTTTCATTTCAAGCTATCGGAGTCGTGGAGAGCTTGCGAAACATCAAGAGCCATCACCTGCGCTATTGCAATCCACACGTGTTATCACCTATTACTCCACAGCATGGAGCAGCAATCTCCTGCGACCTTGAAGTTACCTCTTCCTCGTGAGAGATATACATTTTCATAAAGTGGCGGCAACTTCTGGAACCCCAAATCATATTGATTTTCTCATTGGTTTTCCCTGTCTGTCTCTTTATACATCTGTAATCTCCCATGACTCCAACATCAGTATCAGACAGCATAAGCATTCGTCTTTCACTTTTTTTCTTGAGCAAAACACCAGCAGTTGACAACCCCCGCTACACCGGCATCTCTCTGCAATTTAACATTACTAAACTGAATCTGATTCTGAAGCTTTCTCAGTTGGCATTTTATTTTGACACCTTTTTCATCCGTTTTTTGGATTAAAAATAATGGTGGCCACCAATGACACGTCCGAACTTACACTGCTCTACAAAGTCCTTAAGCTCATCTCTAAAACTGCGGCTTACTTCTAGATGTTACTGCGTTGGCAACACAACCGAGAGATCAGATGCGGTTTTTTTCCAGACAATCCCCTGTTTAGCTACAGTATAACCAAACAAAGCTGTCTCAGGGAAATGAGTGGAACAGTACAAAACAAGGACAAAGCTTTCCCAGGCTTTTCATGCCTAGTTTGCTTAAGGGTACCCCTATCTCCAGCATCATTAACAGGGTTCTTGGCTTTACCTGACCTGTATTTCTCACGTCTGCAAAAGCACTGACAGGCTCTGCAGTGTCACTGAGCATCTGAGGCAGAATAAAATGTTTAAGCCTGTTCTTTTTGCCATTCTGGGCCCTTTAATGACAATCCTGCCACATACTATATATACACCGATAACGAGAACTTGGTACCTCTGTGCTCTCCTATTTTTGGCAGTCTTTTTCTGAACTACAGCTCTACCACTCACCATTCCTTTCCCTGTCATGGCTCATATGTACTTTTTACAAACTTTCTCAACTAAAAAAAAAAAAAAAAAAAAAAAAAAAAAAAAAAACCACACCTATATTTAAGACAGACCCAAGAAGCAGCCGCTTGCAGAGTCATGGACAGGAGGAGCAGTTTGCAGACCAGCACTTGGGAAACACCTTTTGTGGAGACTCCATCTGCAGCAACTAACTCTAAAACAGCCTTTGCTTTCGCGGGAACGCAGGGAAGAATTTGTAACACACAGTCTGAAATTCAGCCCGGCAGCCTTACTGCCCGTTTTTGCAAGAGATGGGCATTACACACCACTGGTGGCCCTGGTGCAACTTTAGTGTACAGCATCTCTGACTTAGTAGGTATTATGTGGCTCTCTATCACCCATTCCTCAGCCCAACCGCATGCGGCATCTCCACCCCAGGATGGAGAAGGATGAAAGCCTGGAGGAAGCCCGTACTCTTCTCCCCTCTCACTCAGTCCACAGCAGAAAACTCTCCTTTTGGCAAAAGCCACTTGTTTCCGCATGGGTTTGATAGCAGCAGCCCGCAGGCAAGGAATCCAGCATCCGCGATGCTCAGAGACGCGTTTCAGTGCACAGCCAACGCAACTCCCATACCTGCCAGCAGCGCCGAGACACTGCTCAACTATTTCAAAGAGCTCACGTAAAAATCGATTACGCAGAAGCGTGCTGTGCGTGCTGTCTATAAAAGATAAGCCGAATGATTTTTGATGACCATCTGTTTAGCAATGGCTATTTAACATTCACCTTTTGACTGTTATTTCTGTCCATTATTTACCAAACCCTGAACAGTATTTGCCAATGGTCCGACAAGAGGAACCACATTATTTACATTACAATACAGCATCATCACAGCAACATTACAAAGTGGTATTTTGTAATACGCAGATTTGGTAGGAAAAAAAAAAAAACAAAACAAAATTCAAGCTTAGAAACTATTTTGTACTAAGACAGCACCAAACATCTGACTCAAGGAGTAGAGACTGCTAAGTACATGGGTGAACAATTATTTCCAACAGGAGAATAAACTGACCAGCGCACAAGCAGAAGCACAGGCAAACTCAAATAAAAAAGAAATAAAATAAAATAAAAAAAAAAGAGATGCATCCTTTTCTATTTTTGTTCTCATTTGATGGCTCTCATTTACTATTCCTCAAAATCCCATTTGTTAAGCCTTAAATTCTGCCACATATAGCTCCTTTTTTTTCTCAGTATATGTATTCTAGCTTATTCAGTATCTCCTACTCTCTTTCTTCCTAGCCTCTTAGTAAAAATATTAGCAAATTTTCCGGGAAGAGGAATAACTGTCAGAACTGGAGTGTAAACCGACACGTTCCCTCCTATTAGAATTAAACTATGTTTGACCCTCATGTGATGGGGCTGATGTGGTTAAGATTAATGAGTCAATTATTTCTAGACGAGGTACAAGGCACCCAATTGTTTCACTATTTCACTACTAACCACTATACTCTTTCTGCAGCATTTGATACCCATAAAATAATTGTGAACAATTTTTCAGTAAGACATCATGACTATTGGGCTTATTCTAAAAAATACGAAAAATCACCAAGATGAAAAGGAAATGGGATAAATGTACAGTTAGAGCAATCCTCCAAAGCCATTGGCCTTAAAGCTTTTCACTTGACAAACTGAAGTACCCACAAGATATCATGCAATACAGCACAACGAATTGCTTGCTATTCAGCTGACCTCCCACGGGGACCTGGGCTTACAGCTCCGAACACCGTCACGTATGGCACTGACAGTCCCCACACACCCTGACAGGGAAGGGAAAACCTACACACGTACACGCATTTACAGAATTAACTCTTCCAAGTTTTGTAGTTCTCTATTTCAACAGACTTCTCACAGCGCCGTACATTATTTCGTAATATTTAATACAGACATCACTATTTTAGAGCAGGTGCAGCTCAGCAGAAGTGTACAGTGAGAAATCAGGCAACGGGTGACGCTCTGCTCCATCACTCTGGACAAGTACCTAACAACGGGTTAACAAGGTATGTAAGTTCCGTAACACCTACACTCAGCAGAACGAGGAATGCAAAACTAGTGGTAAAGCCCAGCTACAGGAATTCACTCATTCCCTTTGAGCTAAACCTCATTTTAAAAAAACATTTCAAAGCAGAGAGAGTGTTGAGTTTCTCCAAGTAACGAGTGCCTAGGAAACTTTATGTGAAAACTCCTAATGTCTTGGGACGGGCAGAGCGTCTATACCGCATAGTCACATTGCACCAATGTGCTCCTTGGGAGTTGTTTAGGGACAGGACTTGGGGACTCCAGTGACATCCACAAAAATGAGAGAATATGGAAGGACACGTTTTTGGTATCTCTACCTCCTAAAGACCCACAGTATAATCCCACTTTTACATCTGGCCCAAATTCACATTGAAAACCATCCTTTAAGCTCTCAATATATAAGCTTACGTAAACTGGGCTTTAAATCAGCATTTTAGAGTACGCACTTGAATACACCAGAGGAAATCAGGAAACATTTTTAACAAAGTTCATTAAATATGACCTACATTTGAACTTCCATATCTTATATGGCAAGGATCCCCTTAAATTTTCTCTTAATCCAAATAAAGAAAACGGGTAAGTCATAAAAACCTTCAAAACAGGTAAGTGGAGCAAGTGACTTCAAACCAAGCAGACCTGCAGAAGTTAAACCTTAAGGCTTTGGTCTGATTTGAGGAAGCCAGTTTTGCTGTTATTTTCTCTTTTGACCGAAAAGGTAAAAATGTAAAAGCAGGGCTTGCTCTAGTTCTGGAGCACTGGAGTTCTGGAGCACTGGAGTTCTGGAGCTGGATGTCCTAGCTCCACCAGACCACCACCAGCCCAGGAGTAGGGCTACCCAACCATGGGAGCAGGTGCCTCCACAGCAACAGGTCATTCAACCTGCCTGACCATGCTTGCTCTCACCTTCAGCTCACTCCATAAAAAGCCCTCGTGGGAGGATGCTGCGCGTGTACCATGAGACGCGTAGCAGAGGAGAACGATCAGTTCCCCCAGGCTGAGCGAGGAGATGAAGGACGGCATCACCAGCTGCTGCTCAGGGACTCTCCCAGCACACTTTTATTTTTATGGTAAGTGAAAAGCAGCTCGGTGCCCTACGAACCTCTGCCACATTTGCCGGAGCAGAAGTGTAATAAAAATGACAGAGCTCCTCTCGGGGAAAAGGATTCAGAGAAGCTACATGCTGCTATGGACTTTTGGGCACTGCTGTGTGGGAGAGGGAATAAAACTCAAATTCAATAGACCGAACCGTCCCTCACAATCCTCTCCCCTGCTTCTGGGAGGGGAGGCCTCAGTTCCCAATAAATTGGCAATCAAAGCAAATGTCACCTGCCCCAACTACAAAAACTGCTGCATTCTGGAAAGGTTTTGCTGCTGTCTTCAACAACAGTAGGATCAATCCCATCAGGTGTTAACTCCCCGGTATATTGGCAACACAAGGTGACATCCCCTAATTGAAGTTGCACATAGCACTTTCCCTTTCCAGCAGTCAAATTGTGAAAGTGAATAAAAATACTTTTAAAAGAAGTTCACAACTTTTTCTTTTTACATCAACAGTCTTCAAAAACACTTTGATTTTTTTAACATTAAAAGCCAATCAGATAGATATTAGGAAAAGAAAATATTTAGGTTTTAGTTATAATCAAATTTCCTTGATGGAAAGAGTTGGAGTTTTTAATCTGAATTTATCTCTTGCTTTTAGCACTGAATTCAGGATTCAATCAAACAGAAAATAAAATGCAGGTTCCCTATTACTTCCATGGAACCTTTAGTTAAAAGAAACAACCTTTAATATTTAACAGAATATAAAACCAGCCAAGCTAGGTACACGTATATCTTGCCAGTGCTTTAGCAAGCGGTAGTTTCCTTCGTTAAGCACAGTAATGACATACTTCCCAGGTCTGTATGCCCACCACTAAGTACGCGGCAAGTTAATGAGAAGCTTTGCCAAGGGTTCAGCCTCCGTCTGCAGCGCTGCCCCCGCATACGAAAGGTGGCTGATGCTGATCTCCTCACCTTACCCATTTCTGCAGAAACATCTGCCAGGGGAACAGACAGGACAACGTATTCAAACTTTCCACAGCCACCTTTAGCTATCAGGAACAAGACAGGAGACAGTACGTTAGAATTTGCAAATTTAATAACCCATTCCGTGGGTAAGAGATTTAATCAGTCAGAAAGTGATTGCATTTGGTGCGACTGGGAGACTGAAGCCTGTCCACGTAATGTTTTGCCAACAAAGAAGAGCCTTTAGGAAAACTTCCTTAAGTCCTACCCCCCTTGCTTGGAGTCACCAAAAACGTGCGTTTTTATGTACTTTGGGCTCAAAGACAGAGGAGTAAATGGCAGCAAAGAGCAAAACACACAAGGCAGGAGGGCACCGCGCGTGCAGGGGCAGCAGCACGGCTTCAGGAGATGCTGCACGACACCGATGGGAACGCAGACGCCGCGCAGGCTCGTGGCCCTGGCCTCTAGGCTGGCACCCAGACAGCAGGCGACAAACGCAATTAAAATTTCTACACCAATGAAAGTTTAAGCATACTTGCATCCATTCCATACCTGTTATCTGCGAAATCTACTGCTAGCATTTAACTTACTCCACTATTTATATCACTGCTTAATTAGGCCCCAAGGGTGACTTTTAATCTAATTTACACCAAGTAAATCCTAAATCACCAGCACTTGCTCAGATTTACTCCAGTGTAAAGGAGGTGAGAAGCTGCACAAAATGCTTAACACAAACATTTTTGTTTCCCATGTTTGTAGTTGCCCAAAGCTTCCATGAATTTCTTTAAAAAAAAAAAAAAGAAAGTTTCGATCGCTTTTTCTCTACAGAGTCTTGATTCACCATTTTGCACTGCAGTCTATAACCTGCTGGTTTAACCTAGAAAAACTACAGGTACGGGGCACTGCTGCGCTACAATCACAGAACTCCTGAAAAGAGGGAAAAATTAATCCATGCCGAGTGCCATACTGCTGCTGCTGCTGGTTTCAAGTCGGCTTAGTTTAGAGATTGTGTAGTTGTTTCTGCGAGTGAGTGCAGGCAAACCAACGCTGTCCCCCAGGGCAGCTCTGACACGGCCACCACTCCTGGTGTGAAGGACAGGAGCCTCCTCCTGGTAAGGGCTCACTCGAGAAATCAGTTCTTGCCTGATCCGAGCTCACTTGAGGAATGATTCCCAGTGGCAAGAGAGATCAGAGCCCTGGCTTCTCTCTATTTGCATTTTGCTTGGGGCAAATAAACACTGCCGCTGGGAACGTAGGGAGATCCACCACCTCCCTTCATCCTCGATGCAGTTCCCCATAACGCACTAGCAAAGCTACGGGTCTTCTCCGGTCCTGCTGCCAGCGACACTATCTATCGCCTGGAAAGACAAGAGAAAGCGTTTGACATGTTCTTTTCCTGTGCCCGAGAGAAATGTATTATCTGCCCAATAAACCTGGTTATCTATTGAACAGACAAGCCGGAGTCCTGCGAGCCTCCTCAAAATCAGGTTGGTTACGTACCGGCAATCGTATTACACAACGCTCCCCGATTTATCTTTTTATTCAAAACCACTCTTTACAGAAGACAAATGAAAAGCTGAAACAACAGAATCCCTCATTGCTGCCAGCATTCTTCATCACTAGCAAAGCTTGTTCCAGTAACAGTGGAAGACAAATGAGATTATTTCAAGACTGCGGGCATAAATTATGAATATAAATGCTAGAGAATTTCACACGTTGCTTCACACTGCCCTTTCTCACACGTGGTCAGGGAAGCAAAATACGTGTGCACAGGGAGATGAACAGGATAAAGCCAACCAGCATTTTAAGTCTTGCCCTCAGCACCTAACACTTGGCATATATCTATATATAGAGTTGGGGTTTTTTTCTTTAAGATTGTGCCCAGCAAAATCCTTGCTTTCTGGTCAAATTTGTCCTCATTTCTCAACACCTGGACAATTAAAATGAGAGCAGCAGTTCACTTTACAGCACTGTAGCCCTGGAGTCGCCCATTTTTCAAAAAGTTTGCCCTGTAAAGCCTAAAACAGCTCTCTGAGGTTCTTCCCTCATTCTCATTTTTCAAAGCTTGCCTCTGGGTTTGGTTTGGGGGAGTTTATTTGTCTCTGATTTCTATGCTAAAGTGCCGAGAGGTACAACAAGAATAGGTGCGTGCTGTTAATATTGCGACTTCTCTGTGGATTTATTTGAAAAACAGTAGAAAGGCTAAAATGAGTCAAGACTGTAGTTTTCCTCTTCATTAAACTTCTCCTCATCCATGCATAAACACCTAATTCTCCACTGAGCTTCCCAGAGTATTAAAGTCATTTGAGAAAGCAAGCCAGACAGCATCTTACTTACATCTTGTTTTATAAAAACACAGTGACGTTTCTGCAGCAGGACGGCAGCAGCGATCGGAGCCGCCCTCACCCTGCTTGGGAAGGAAGGTTATTCGGCTGCAAACTGGGCTGGAGGTGTTCCTGGAGGAGCAAGACAGACGGACAACCTTCTCCTAAGCAATCCGACCACCACCCTTGCACCCACGCCAGGAAAAAACAGCAGGGCAGGGAAGTAAGTTAACGAACCCTTGTTAGGATGGCCCGCACAACCTTTTTGTAGGGCAGCTTCCGAGCACTGACCGCCGCAGGAGAAGCTGAGAAGGCAACAAAATACTCCAGTGAGTACAAGGACACACCACTGAGCCAACCCACCGGTGCAGAAAAGTATGCAGCACAAAGGTTCTCCGGTTTTAATGCATGAACCCATCCTATGAGACGTCCTACTGCAAAAAAAACCACAGGTGGGGCTGGCTCCAAACTTAAAAGAAATTGGTTTATGAATGCCTGTGCTGAAGCATGAGCTTGAATTTTTACTTCTTTTTTTTAAAAAAAAAAAAACTTCCAAATTGGAAATTTTGTTCCCCACAGACCTGCTGTCAAGTTTTCCTCTCTTTCGCCGATGATCAGCTAAATCACAGAAGCTACAACCGTTGTTTTGAAGTTGTAGCTAACTTTGGAACCCACACGCTATTTAAATTCTCACAAGCATGGCAAATGTAACTTTCTGTATTTAAGATGCACCCTTGGATTTAACATCGTATTTAGCAAGGTATCACAATAGCTTAGCATTAGATCTAATTCACTGACCCTTTAATTCAAGGCTGGCTGCACAAAGTAGCAATGAACACGGAAAAAACAGTGCACTGAATGATTATGCATTGAACAATACCTGCAAAAAATAGTACTCTCAATAAAATATTCTTTCTTAAAATCCTTTCATCAGTTGCATTGCCGATACGATCACACAGCATTTTTTTCCTATTTAAATATTAAAAATGTCATTAAAAAGTTAAAGCATTAGGAGTGGGGTTTGATCACTTTGTTCCAATGTCAGCAACAATTGTCCTGTTAAACGTCTTCAGCCTAAGGAAACACTCACCCATTTGACTTTTACCATGCCATTTGCACAGAAAATAAAAACCAGCATAGAGTATATTTTTCTAGAGTTGTTTCTAAAAAATACTACTTTGATGCGACAGCTGGAGCGCAGCAATGTTTGGAATGGAAGCAACAGTCAGCGCCTGTACCCAGACCCTCTGCTCACAGATCCCAGCCTTGCGGCTACTCAGATAAAAGGATTCCTGTGATTACGTTAAGCACGGGCCATCATTTAAGATAAACCAGTAAAAGCCAATTAAGGCCACAACATATCACACATCGTTTATATACAGCATTTCTTTGATAGGTACACACAAATTTGTGTACTGTTAGTTTTAGCTGTTAGCTTTAGCAATTAGCAGATTTCATGCTTTGTTAAGATAACGGCACTAACCCCGAGAAAGAAAGGTAATTCACGGAGAGAGATCCCACCATGGCCATTAGCAACCCAGCTAACAAACTGCGGCTCTCCTACAAAACCCATCTCGGCAGTGCACGACCCAGGGACAGGGTTTTATGTAAAATGTAAGTATCAGCCAGCATACGTGAAACGATGAGGCCATCTCCGCCACCTCACACCATCTCCAGCTTCTGGTAGCTACATCAACTACTCAAGCTTTGCTGTTACAGTTTAGGGTGTTATCCCAGTGCCTTGCTAAAATTATACCTCGGTAACTCTGAATTTATCTAAATTTAGTAATCTCAGTGCAGGTTCTGTCACCTAAGTTTCACTATAGCTTTAGACCAAAAGTTAAAAGCAATGAAATTCCAACAGTCTCAGACTCACACTCGGATCTATATTTAAATCGTGGGAGATCAATTTCTCCCCTCTCCTGAGGATCAGTCATTAACCTTCTCCCCAACACTTCAACGTTCGCTCAGCACAGCTACCGTATAAGATGTTAACAGTCATGGTAGCTTTGCGTTAAAGGTTAATCACTTCAATTCTTTTTTTTTTTTTTTTTTTTTTAAGGAGCGATAAAGATCTGTTGGACTGTTCATTGCACCTCTCAAAACAGGCGAGACTGCAGAGAAAGATCTTTGGTTAATCACCTGGAGGAATGAAAAAGCAGGGAATTTTGCATTATTAATGAAAATCTAGGCAATTAGATAAGTAATAGCCTCCTTCCATTGCATAATACAGTTAAAGTTGCTTATAAGGCTTCCTGACGGACCACATTTCAAGCCAAATTAAAGCAGCTTTCCCAGTTATGAATAGTCTTGTCTTATGCACTCGGGAGTTGCAGGGTTCATCCATGACTGTCATTAAAACTGGAGCGGTTTATTTCATCCTGCAACTTTTTAATGTTCTGCCTGATTATGAAGGTTATCTTTCTCACATATATTTTACATCAAAAACATGAGAGAGAGACACCTCACCGCAGCTCCATATTCAAAATATTCAACTGAATGCCAGAATATTAATCCAAGTCCCAGATCTGAATGAAGCCAAGAAGAGTTGATCTGAACGCAGGCATCCCTCATCCTAAGTAAATCTCCGCCCCCTCCTACTGGCTGTGGACTCTCTGATGAATTACCAGAAATTCCACGGTGAACATGAAAAAATTATTGAAGAACTTCAGTCAAGCCCAGAATATTTCATTAAGTCGTCTCTGTTGCAATCGGAGATTTCTGATAAAAAAAATATTTTGCATAAGGATGTTGGAAAAAGTTTTAGACATCCAAATGATGGAAACTGTCCCTATGGATGTATATATGCAATTCAAAAAACTCTAGGAACGATACGCGGACCATCTGTTGTAAATTCAGAGGAAGAACTGCAACTCACTCTGCAATACAAATTATCTTCACAAAGTGACAGATATCTCAACACAGTATTATGAAAATAAATACGAATCTTGGGTAACTTTTCCCACTTCGTGGGCTTCAGTTTCCCATATGAGGGCTGAGCATAAGTTTCAATTCAACATCTTAACTGAAGCGTTTCCATTTCTCTGTCCTGCACACGACAGTCTTCACTGACTACTCTTGGGTCTGCGCTACGCGCCCCATACAGCTTTGTTCGTTATATGTGCCGTAACTTTGATGCCTCCAATTATAAAAACAATTGATTTACACACAGAGTGATAATAATCAGAGAAAGGAAATACCTGATGCCTGACGAAAAAAGACTGTGCAAATGCAGTACGTGAAGTGCATTCAAACTCACTGGTTTTTAAGAAACAGCATTTTATGTAGTTCTCGTTGACACTCTTTGCTCAGAAATGACCAACAAACAGAATAATAAAACTATTAAATGTCAGGATGTGGTGTACTGGCTGAATATATAGTATGCTACCACACTTGCACAGCATAATGTCCATTTTTACTAAGTCTTGCTACTTTTTACACTAATTTACTTGTATTAAAAGGTGCAGCTTTACAACATCTCAATGATATCAGGAATTCTTTTTACATTTCATTAATTCAAACCCAACATTTATTACGACAGTAATAAACAACAGCTCCACTTGGGAAAAAAACATCGCTAATACGTTCGAGGAACACGACAAAGGAAGAACTACCTGTATCACTCAGCTCAGCCCCCCCCCAGCCACAGAAAGGTGTGGTAGAAGTTTAATCTACAAGTCTCTAAAACATCTACTCTGCATGTCTCCTCATACACTACCATCAACTTCAAACGTGCAGAAACAAAACAAGTCTAGAGTAAAAGACGGTAGTTAGGACTGTAGCCTGGAACAGAAGGGCATCACCACCTGTTGGGTCAAACACCCAGATGATCCGGGAACATGCGTGATCTCATGTGCTAGAGAAGAAAGCCAAAAAAATCTCAACTTTCTCTTATCAGGATGAACATGCTTTCCATTCCTTAAACCTCATAATCTGATTAATCCAAGCACACAGACACCAGCACGTGTCTAGTGTGACCTAGCTTTAATACTGTTGACAACAAACAAAAACCAGTAAAAATCCATACACTCAGGTTACATACCAGAGAGTGAAACTCCCTTGGATATAACAGCAGAGACAGAGACTCCAGATACGTAATCCCTCCAACTGAGATGCTCTTCCAGGACTTCTCTGATTTATGGTTTAAACCCTCTCCCAATTTTCAGGCTAAAATAATTTTGGACAAATATGTGCCCAGGTCATCTGATGCCAAATTATCATTCATCTTGAGATCCGAAGCTGATCTCCCCTCCTCCTTGTCATTTATGTATGGAAGGGTGGGAGACAAGATGGGAAAGAGAGGATGAGCAAATGGAGCAGAGCCATCACGTTACCTCTCGTGATGACTGGAATAACACATTGCACATGGAGTTCCCAACACACACATTCCCCAAAGCATCTTAGAAACAACTGCTAAGGTTCATAATAAAATTTTTGTCCCCACGTTAGGGACAGTTGTCCATTACTGAGACATGGAACTGAAGCTTGAGAATACAACCCCAAACCCCGGGGTGTTGGACCCTGGATAATGCAACACTGCTTCACATCACACATACATTTTTGTTTTTCCGAGGCCTTATGGACCCACAACAATTTCACAGGGTACTCCAAGATTTCCATGTCTAAAGTTCTGCCTTCACATCCTTTATGTATACTTCAGCTACTCATTTCTAAACTAAATATATGTAGTGTTCAAAACGAACAACTAAAAAGGTCATATCTCAGCTCTTTCCAAATCAACCATCCTGTGAACGCGAGCGTGTCGCCTGCTAGCTCCCTTTTGTCTTTACATTTTCTCCTCAACGTACAAGGACTATTTCACGCATGGTGAAAGAGCATCTTCGCTTTTTCTCGGTAACTATCTGCTTCAGAGTAGTCCGTAAAATTGACAAAAATTGTATCAACCCGAACCATTTCAATTTGCAATGTTTTAATGCCAATTTTTCATATAGACTTCTCACGCAACAGCAAAGGGGTTTCCTGCTTTCCCCCGTGGACCTTACAGCCTTTCCAGGCTTCCTGGACTCCTCCTTCAGAAAGCCAAACATCAGAAATAGGTCCTCGGTGCTCTTAACATATAAAATGGCTCAGAAGAGCCCTGGTGTAGCCACATGATTAACAAGGGCCACTTCTCAGGACCAGCAGTGGTGGGAACACACCGAAGAGCTTTTATTTAAGCCACTTCCTTTCTTCCAATTCATTCGGCAACAGGTCACTTAACTGCCCCAGAAATGGTCTCTAAGTGCAAATGCAGGGTTTTAGCACTTCTCCAGTACTCAACTGCAGTACAGCTGGCCAATTAAATATTTAATAGAAAAGTCCTCAATATTTAATTAGAGACAAATAGCATTCTTTGGCACTTTAATTTGAAAACAACCTCTCCCATT
The DNA here is from genome assembly GCF_965231255.1 of Vanellus vanellus. NCBI lineage: Eukaryota > Metazoa > Chordata > Aves > Charadriiformes > Charadriidae > Vanellus > Vanellus vanellus. The sequence goes on from NC_138910.1 coordinate 7,666,348, forward strand.
GTACCTATACATGAACGTTTAACACGACAAAGATGTATTTAAAGTTATTAGAAGTTTGTTGATAACATTATTACAATGAATTAATGCCTTGTCAGCAACTGCTGTACATTACATCCTTATTACTATATCTAATAAGTGGATTAAAATAATAATGCTGTTAGCCTTAATCAAGTAATAAGGTAAATACACTTGACTATTCAGGAAAATACGGAAGAATTTTGAAACAAAATGTTAAAGACGTAACTTATCTGTCATAGCGTATTTATAGTGAAAGATATCATTTAAAATATTCTGAATACTTATTTAATAACCAAACCTTCATATAAACTTGGCTGTGTCATGGCTAGTAATAACTATTTTGAGATTCCTACTGATTTTCATGGCAGCATCTACCAACGACAGTATTCTAGAAAATTGAACTCTACCATTCTACAAGCTAAGGTGAGAATAGTCAAATCCTCAGATTAAAAACATCCCCACAAAGGGAAAAAAAAAATCACTTCAGAAACACAGAAGCACAATTTGTTCAGCATGCCCCTAATATATCACTGCAACTACACAGACCAAGCAATTTCTTATAAAGTCCCACTTTCCTTTCAGATGAAGAAAAATAAAAGCAACAGTCCAGAACCTGAGACCTTGGATCAGAATTCTCCATTGCGTCTGGACTCTCGAGAGCTTTTCAGCTATAGTTTCAATAGTCCCTTCTAGTGAATTTGCAATTGGTTGTAATAATCAACATATCACTGAATTTCATCCCAATCATTTTCTACCTGCATTCCTACGTGCCCAGTACTGTAACAGGTGACAAATTCCACCAGAATGATGGTCGTCGTCTCCACCAGAATGATGGTCTTCTCCACCATACAAAGCTTACACGTCACAGATTGAAGCTGTTAGTGTCAGAAGTCTTTGCTATTGGGCACACAACTTCCAAAAGTTTTGATTATGCAACTAACACAAGCAGTCAGGAATCCATGATATTTGCACCCAGAATTAGAGCCATTTCAGGGCTGCACCACCACCCTGAACCACATTTTTGAGGATGAGTACCTGAACCTTCACTATCTTCCGTAAAGTAAAATTCAAAAAAGTTTCTGGAGGCAACATTTTTTAATGTTAAAACAATAATCCTACACACTGGAAAAAACAAATAACATTATCTAGTACGAACTGCAAATAAGTCATCTATATTTTCCACATATATTTTAATAATTTACATAGGCCTAAATGAAAAAAAGATGATACAGACACACCTGCAACTTTAAGCAATCCTGGGTCTTTCAGTTTAAATGCAAAAAACTCCCAAACCACTCAGTTTTTGCCGTTTCCATGCGTTCGTGTGACACATCCAGTTTTGGTGCTTTACCCACCACGCTGAGAGGCTGGTCTGCAACTAGAATGACAGCCAGGACACAACTGCAGCCTGAAGTGCCAGTAAGTGCCAAGAACTTCGAAGACATCTTTTCAGTTCAAAGATCTATTATCTTCTCTGAATTCAACCTTGACAACATCAAAGACGACATTAATTTTAACATGAAAGATATGTCAAATAACATTAGTGAATCCATCATCATCATTGAGCAATGCATTACCCTCATTCAACATCAGGTTCTTTTGAGGTAAGGATCCCTGTTGGAGGTTACAGGGATGGAGGTGTGACAGAGTAATAAGGGATTTGATTAAGAAACACTTGAAGGTAGCCCTAGGTCCTCTCCAGCAGCTCTTGTCGTTGCTCGTCCTCAGCATGAACCCTTGGGGAGCCAAGAAAGAGCAGGTATGATAGCAGTACCTCATGGCCAGAAGAAACCACAGCAGTAGCAGCTTTCCTCCAAATCCCCAGGAGAGGGATGTGCCCCATATGCATCTTCTGCAAGTCTCCCAGCACCACCTCCAGCAAAACGGTCGCTTAAGAACCCCCGCCAGTATCGAGCCCCAGCTTCCTTATGCTCAACTGCTCTTCTTGGCTATGCTCTCTGGGGTTTTCTTTTTCTCCTACTACAAACTGCATTATTTCAAACAAGAGCAATCTTGAAATAATTGTCTGTCAAAGAGCTTAAATCCGATCAAGTGACACAATGCGTGCTGGAGGAAATGCAAACGCATCAACCGTATCGCCCTCAGTGGGCACGAGGGGAGGGGAGATAGGACAAGACTGCCTGAGTCAGCACTCAGTCCCTCTGACCTCTGTTACTGGTTTTTAAACAAAGCAGTGTCTGATTTGTTTGTTTTCAGGTTGGTTTTTTTGTTTTGTTTTGTTTTGTTTGGGGGTTTGGTTTGGGGTGGGGTTTTTTTTGGTTGGTTGGTTGGGGGTTTTGTTTTGGTTTGATTTATACATACAAACCAGAAAACTTACTTATAGCTTAATGGCTTTGAATAGAAATAAGAAATGAATGCCTCATAAGCCAACATATTGTTTATACTGTTATTTGATTAACCTTTTCTTCCCCTTTCTCCCCTTAACATGCTGAAACTACAGAAAGAAAAACATTGATTTTAATAAGTGTTAACATTTACACAGGGATTTCTGGCTTCTGCCTACGACGACCTGCCTTACTGGATTTGAAGACCAATCGTCGACGCTGCTGAGTAGCTCTCGTTTTCTTCTACACAATCAAAGAACATTATTTAATCTCCAAAGCCCTATCATACAACCATTGCTTCTTCTATCAAAGATAGCAAGGCCAAACAAATATTCCCAACGCTTGGTGGAGAGGTCTCCAATAATCCCCAACTCCCCAAGGGAACTGTTCTAGGGGCAGCTCACTAAAACGCTGCACCTCCCGCACTGACAAATCTCTCACAGAAGATGCTCCAATTCTCAGGTTCAAAGTCACACGGGCTTTTAAAGTCTGTTCACTACCTCAAAAGGTTCCTCTAAACAATTTTATATCAATATCTGTTAAGAACCCAGATGGAATTTAGCCCATTCTGGACATTTACAGCCATTTTCCACTTGGTTTTAAACAGACTAACATTATCTATACCTACAACATAGCATGCAATTCTTGTTGCCAAGTAATTGTACGTGCAATTGCTTCTGGAGAGCTGAAATGTCTTTCCTGTAAATACATTATACATTATTTAATAGTATATATTGATATCAAAGTACCTATATATAGTATCCTTATAAATATATTATTAACTCGCTGCTTTACAAGCACTGGCTTCAGTTCATTCTCATCTCTACAGCTGCTGCTGCTCCAGCAGTGCAGTGGTCAAACTCCAAATTGTAGCAAGAAGCAACCAGAAAGGAGAAGGCAAAATAGAAACATCAGCAGACACATGCTTGAGGCAGTCAACCAACTCCTATATGGATGTCAGCAAATATTTGTAGAAGAGTAAGAATTTACAAGATCAGACCTTAATTTTTTGCATCCAAAACAATAGTAAAGCAGGGAAAATGATGACACATTAAACTAAACACAGTGACAATTTGTATCTATTAAACGGAATATGCAAATTCAGTCATATATAATGCTATCACAACTCATTTGTTTTAGTTTCTTCAAATATTCGTGTTTTAATTGAATAATTAGTCAGAAATTCTGGCATATTTACAGGCATCTCTTTAGAGAAGCTAAGGATGCACAGGAACAACCTTTTTGGACTAATCTTCAGCTTGCCACAGCTGCCACTTATGCCCATCCACGAGAGCTGAGGACGTGGCTGCATGTGCCATGTCACTTCAGTTCAAAGAGCAAAGCTCCTTCAGGGAACACGGATTCATCAACTCAGTCGCTTGTGACACCAGCAGCAAACCCAAGGCAGAGCACTAACAATTACTTTTCAGCAAATACAGAATATTGAGACGTAAAAGAGCTAAATAAGTTAGGGACGCTCTGTTGAACACTACGCACCGAGGGCAGTGTCCCTTGCAGGATCCTGATCTGTTCGCTACCCAGAGCATCCCTCGCCACACTGGAATGGCTCCAAGTATATTCCGCAGATCAGACAGAATGTTTTCCTTTTTTTTTTTCCTAATCAGAAAAACAGAAATATTTCCTTGTTGTTTCAAGACAACAGGATTTCAGAGTCATTCTGATAAGCAAAAAAAAAAAAAAATACAACACGCTGTTAGAAAATGTATTGCTTTGATTTCCTTACTTGCCCACACTATGATGGTGGCTGTATTTTTGAAAATGGAACTACTACTGAAAAAAAAAACCTTTCAAGGCTAGTCAGATGAAACACCCTTCTAATGTAAAAACATTTTCCTCATTTCCTGCACAGCATCAATAACTTCAGACCAACCTAACCGGGGCAATTTCGAAGTAAGGAGGAGAATACCACAGCTGAAGACCCACAGACAGCAAGAGGGGGAAAAAAAGAGGATAAACGTCCATTTCTACTTTCCTTTGATTTGCTATCAGTTATCCTGGGAGTTTCATCTGCCTCAGGAAAACAGATTTAATTTGTTATTACTTATAAAGCATACTTAAATTTGAAACAATTATAAAAGTCTGAACTTTGTTCCATTTTAAAAAGTGGACGGTTTTTAAGGGTTTTTTCTTTTTTTTACTAGTGAGCCAGAATATTTGCATCTTCACACTAGCAGGGCTTTCTCATTCACTGAGATGTTACACAACGTATACAGGAGCTAACTTTGAAACCCAGAGAGGCAGAAGGGTATACACACAGGTCTCTTCACAGCAATACCAAGATGTGAGAGAGCAACTGTTCTGGAGTACAAGGCACAAAATTCAAAACTGCACATCAGAGGACTTAGTTACTCCAGAGTGCTTTTTAACAGAAGCATTTAACAGAAACAGAACAGAGTTCAGTCTCATCACGATGCACTTGTTATCCACTATCCAGTACCGCAAAGGATTTGAGTGTTTCCAATCTATAGGCTGTGGCACAGACATGGCATGGGATGAAGGCTTTCCCTACCTTCAAAAGAAAAACAACATTCTATTCAACTTTTGAAGACATCTTAAGAGTCTATTTAGTCTTATTTTCAATTCTCCTGAGGTGTCAAAGGCCTTTGCAAACATACCTTTTTTCTTGTTTAAACATCCATTAGCACATATATCTCCGAGAGACACACCGGGATGCCGGATTTTTCATCTCTAAGTACTTCCAGATACTAGGGAAGCTGAAATACTCAGAACATGGTGCCAGATACCAGGTCCTTAAAGAACTCAAGTTTAACACAGCAAAAAAAGAAATGGGGGGGAAGACTCAAGCACAAGTATTTCTGCGTTGCAAATGTAAAATTATTTGTCTGAGCCCACACTGCAACCCAATAATACCAGCCTTGGCTCCAGAACTCCAAGCTCCTAGCTACGTGATCAACCCTTTTAGGCCACATTAACTCAGTTTTAAACTAGAAAAGACTGCCTTCAAGTGCCGCAAAATTGAATCAATCACTGATTGACTAGTAAGAAGGTACTGATTTATAGTGTGCCTGAGCTGACCTGAAGTAAGTGACAGCTCTGGCTAGAAGAGAGGATCAGTGAATCCAAAGATTAAATTCTGTTTCAACAGAAACAACCTAACAGATACTGTCCACAAGCAAGTAGGTATTTAAAAAGCTCAGGCTGTGCTTCTGTGAATTACTCAAGAAAAAAAATAATATCAAAATCTGGAATATCAAAATAACAACATTAAAAGCTGGAAGCAGACGCTATTCAAACTTCTTCATTTTTTCTTAAATTCTTTCAAGGTAAATTGATTTTCAGAGTTTATACTGTTATGTTACTACCGAATAGGAAGGTATCTGAAATAGTTTATTTCCAGACAGTGCTTCCATACAGTGGGAAATTTATTTAAAGCTAAATACAAGACCACTAGCTTTTGTATTCCCATTTAAATCAACAAGAAACCTCACACTGACTTTGATGGGTTTCAACATTTTCCCATTTTGCGTTTTCTCTTTTGGCTACATTCATGAAAAGAGGCAACAGGGGGGAAAAGGGGCAGAGAAGCCGTTAGCTCCATGAAAGGTTTTCACTTGTATTTCATAAACATTTGACTTAGAGAAACTAAACTTTATTACTATCATCTGTCACTAGAATAAGGATATTCTAATAAAAGTATTACACTATTCTTAGAGGTTATATGGACAGGGCAAGTCACACCAAGCCAGGTAACTGTCGTTATGTCATGGTCTCAATCAAGGACCAGTAATGAGCAACACATTTTAAGTATTTGTATCCAGTATCCTAGTTACTAGACAGCATGATGCAAGATTTAGTAGAGGAGACACCTTACACAGAGTTAGTCAACAAGTCACCAAAGAGATGCAGGAGAAGGGTTCTACCTTTCACTGAGGCAAGGAGTAGTTAAGTAGTCAATTAAATACAGGAAATTATATACATGTGGATCTCAAAAAAAACCAAAGCGTTGTCTATTTCAACTAAGACGACTAGTCACTCTAACCCATGGAAAAGAAAAATTAACTCGATTATAGTTAAAATGTTAAATTTGTCTGCACCTTTTGTTAGACTTCAGAAGAGAGACTGGCCATAAACACCAACGCATGCACGAAAATTCTCCAGTAAGTGCTACGAGAAGCATCAAGAACACAAGAAGAGGGATCATTTGACCACCACCACATCAAGAAAGACTCCAGCACATCATGTAGACAAACCTTTCCAGTTTAACCTTTATAAATGTACAAGTGAAGGGTTCCTCTCATTTCTCCGTCTGTGATTTTACTATTTTGAATTTTGCAGATAAATGACTCGCTGGATTTTGCCTTACCCGTTTTGAATTAAGCATGATCCCAAGTTATCTGGAGAGAAACAAGCATTTCTCTCTCAGTATGGCAAACCTATTGAGCGAGGGCAGCCGTGACCTGGCAGTAAGCGCCCTAGCTCAGCCGCAAGTTTTCCAGGGCATGCAAGGGCTAAACCCGCTCCCCAGATGGAGCCAAGGTCGGGAGACTGCTCCCAACCTGAGGATCAGGATGAACAGAAAACTGTTGGTAACATGGAGGTTCTCTATTATACAAAAACATTGGAGAGCACATTTGACTCCTGAGCATCCCCAGGGAATTTATTACATGTATCCAGCATCTTGCCGAAATAAGCATCAACAGTGATTTCCTGAAAAGCACACATGACTCCCCAACCTCTTTAGACTTTTTTTTGTACTTCTCTCATGCTATTTTCCTACTGGAAACCCCACTTCATTAAGTGAACCAAAGCCATCCTCATCCCTTATTCAAGTATCTTCACAAATTGTTCTTGCTCTCACGGCATCTATCAAGCATAATGTTAATGATTACATGGAGATCAAGTTTATCTTTTGGTCTTCAAGTAGTTCATCATTCAAACTTTGTACTATTGGAATATAGTTAAATGTTATCTGAACTCCATAGTTGTCTAATTTACTTCCTTTCCTCTCTCTTCTTTCTCTACAAATGGTTTTCTCATAGAAAAACATAAGCTTTTACAGATTAGACTTCCTTTTTTAAAACTCAATACAGTATCTTATACTCTGAGTACTGCTCAAAGGTGTAGCAAATAGTCAAAATTTTGTCTTACAGAAAAAAAAGAGAGTTAAAAAATACATTTATTTTATATTTTTAGGCCTGAATCCTTCTAGAGGTCAAATATTTCACTCCTTCCACAAAGCAGTTGCAATAAGCTAGAAACTAGGAACAGCAAAGTTTTCACACGTCCCCCCTCCCCTCAGTCCAGCAGTCCATCTTAAGTGGAGGTTTCCTAACTATAGTTTTTTGTGAGAATGAAGACGTTTTGGGATGTGTAATACTTCTGCTGGTTAGGACTGATCTTCCATAGGAGGAAACAATGGAAATTATTAAACTCTGTATATCTTAAAGTGCCTCATACAAGCTAATTTTCCTGTCACAACTTTCAGCATTTTGTAAGTCTCCCCTCCCACTCCAAACTCTACGGAAAAAATGTAACACATATCCCATTCAGATACATCAGTAGATCACAATCTAGGCTTTTCACAAACACTCAAGGACTCTAACACACCACTCATGATATAACAAACACTTTCCGCTTTTCTCTTCGTTTTTCTTTTCCAAACTTTCCAACATCACGACTGCATTTACCCCAGACTCTCAGCTGCAGCAAGCCACAAAGCTCCCCGGAGCTCAACCGCTTCCAGCCCGCACAGGCTTCGTGTAAGGAGTTCAAACTCAGCTCCCAACCTTTCAAGCACTCAACACCAACCTGCTCTGTCGTTCAGCAATCTGTGCTTCCCTCAAGGCTGCGTGTAGAAAAAAAAAGCTACATTCATAATCCTTTCTTGCAGAAGCAGATGCCATGCCACCTCAAAACACGGAGGATTACATCAAGTGTACGACTCTCCACTGAAGAGCATATGTACCGACAACTCAAAATATTGTCCTACAGATTTTAGGTAGATCAAGAGCAACTGTGAGAATGGGAAGGAACCAAAAAACCTTAATATCATCTTTTCCATTCTGGTAACAGGATTTTTTTCTTGAACTGACTTTCTTAGTATTGGTCTATGACTAACAAATGAGAATCTACCCAAATCTTCCACAAAACCATGCAAAGCCTACAAAACGTTGTATAAAAATGCAAAAAAAAAACCCCAGTCTAACAAATAAAAACAATCTAACAAATAAAAACAATAACAACTTCCTCACAGTTACAGCATAGTCATTCAAAGTTCAACTACATTCACCTTTATTTCATGCAAGAAAATGCCACCTGGAGAAGTCTGAATACTCCCTTCTACACTGATGGCACGTGGGCTACTGTGATATACATAGAATCGTAGAACTATTTAGGTTGGAAAAGACCTTTGCAATCATTGAGTCCAACCATTAACCTAACACTGCCAAGTTCACCACTAAACCATGTCCCTCAGCACTACATTTACACATGTTTTAAATACCTTCAGCGATGACGACTCAACCCTGGGCAGCCTGTTCCAATGTTTAATAACCCTTTCCGTGAAAAAATGTTTCCTAATATCCAATCTAAACCTCCCCTGGCACAATTTGAGGCCGTTTCCTCTTGTCCTAACCTTGTTACTTGGTAGAAGAGACTGACCCCCACCTCACTACAACCTTCTTTCAGGTAGTTGTAGCGAGCAATAAGGTCTCCCCTCAGCCTCCTTTTCCCCAGGCTAAACAGCCCCAGTTCCCTCCGCCGTTCCTCATGAGACTTGTGCTCCAGACCCTTCACCAGCTTCACTGCCCTTCTCTGGACACATTCCAGCATCTCAATGTCCTTCTTGTCATGAGAGGCCCAAAACTGAACACAGTATTCGACGTGGGGCCTCACCAGTGCCGAGTACAGGGGGACGATCACTGCCCTGGTCCTGCTCACCATACTGTTTCTGAGACAGGCCAGGATGCTGTTGGCCTTCTTGGCCACCTGGGCACACTGCCAGCTCATGTTCAGCTGACTGTTGACCAACACCCCCCAGGGCCTTTTCTGCCGGGCAGCTTTCCAGCCCCTCTGCCCCAATCCTGTAGCGCTGCATGGGGCTGTTGTGGCCCAAGTGCAGGACCCGGCACTTGGCCTTATTGAACCTCACACCATTGGCCTCGGCCCATCGGTCCAGTCTGTCCAGATCCTTCTGCAGAGCCATCCTACCCTCAAGCCGGTCGACAGTCCTGCCCAACTTGGTGTCATCTGCAAACTTACTGAGGGCGCACTCGATCCCCTTGTCCAGATCACTGATAAAGACAGTAAAGAGAACCAGCCCCAGCACAGAGCCCTGGGGAACACCACTTGTGACCATGCATCAGCTGGATTTAACTGCACCAACATGCACCACCACTCTCTGGGCCCGGCCATCCAGCCAGTTTTTCACTCAACAAAGCGTATGCCCGTCCAAGCCATGAGCAGCCAGTTTCTCCAGGAGAATGCTGTGGGAAACGGTGTCAAAGGCTTTACTGAAGTCCAGGTAAACAACATCCGCAGCCTTTCCCTCATCCACTAAGCAGGTCACCTTGCCATAGAAGGAGATCAGTTTTGTCAAGCAGGACTTGCCTTTCATAAACCCATGCTGGCTGGTTGTCCTCTATGTGCCGTGTGATGGCACTCAGAAGATCCGTTCCATAACCTTCCCCGGCACCGAGGTCAGACGACAGGTCCGTAGTTCCCCAGATCCTCCTTCTGGCCCTTCTTGTAGGACACTGGGACACCCCGGTTAGCCAGGACTGCTGATAAATGATGGAAAGTGGCTTGGTGAGCACATCTGCCACCTCCCTCAGTACCCTCGGGTGGATCTTATCTGGCCTCACAGACTTGTGTGTGTCTAAGTGGTGTAGCTGGTTGCTAACCATTTATTTCCTCTTGGGCTATGGGGGCTTAATTCTGCTCCCCATTCCTGTCTTCTAGCTCCAGGGGCTAGGTACCCCAAAAACAACTGGTCTTGCTATTAAAGACTAAGGCAAAAAAGGCTTTAAGTACCTCAGCCTTTTTCTCAGCCTTTGTCACTATGTTTTCCCCTGCATCCAATAAATGATGGAGAGTCTAAATGCACTGATTTAATGCATTCCATGACATAATGCATTACAGTAAGACGTCTCTCTGGGAACAGAGGTCAGCTTTAGTAAGCTACCCAAAGTCCAAGTGACTCCAAAACAGATGCTGAAGTGCTAGTGAGTGCTTTGCTGAACTAGAATCTAAAGTAAATCCAGATTAAAAAAAAAAAAAGAAAAAAAGCAATGAAATTCAAGATCAAGAATTTATAAAGTAATCAAAATATGGAAGCCAGAAATATTTTTCATCTCAGTGGGATGAAGAGGTACAATTTTTATAAACATTTACAAGCCTACTGTCAAATGACTGCAGATTGTGTAGTTTCTACTTCCCCAGAAAGTTTCAAGTATTTTAAGAATACAAGTAACATTTCACTCATTACTCGAAATTATCAGCTAGAAAGGAAACTGAAGTCTATTTTCTAAAGTTCCTTTTCTCAATCTCAGAATGGCTCATAAACGTGGCTTTCTTTACTAGAAGAATTTTGGGTTTAACCTCACATTAGGTAAAACCTTTCTCTATTTCTCTCTGTAATATTTGTACAATTTTGACAAATAAAGACAAAAAGAGCACCGTCAAATACAAAATAATGCTGTCACAGCAAAAATAAAAAATTCATAATGAACTGCAAAGACGTATTGTGGTACTCTGTGCTTAAACCCAGAAGGATTTTTTCATTTATTAACACCCTGTCCTTGTTCAACAGCATACTAATGAAGTTAATCTAAAGGCTAAATTTCAATTATGAATCACAGAACCACATCTCTGCTCCCTGATTGCTCAGATAATCTGAATCAAGCCCTCTCCTATACAAAGCCCAATGGCTGACTGCAGATAAAAGTTCCTGAAACATCAAAAATATTCAGTCCAGAAGGTAAAATCTGACAAACACCTGTTTTCACATCCATTCAATAACTCTGTGGCAAAGTAATGATTTCTAATAACTTGACAGACTGCTCACTCACTTAAAATATGCTGCACAGGTTTGAACAATAAAAGGAACAGCAAATGTTTAAATCTCTCAGGCTTGCAGCCAAGACAAAGTCTTCAGCCAGAGTAAAAAAGGGTTTCCATTTGCTGAAATAATTTAGGAGAGAATGTTTTCCTCTCGAGTACCTACAACGCATTTGTCCTGGAACAAAACCCGAGAGAACCACCAAAGGAACACCAAGGTCAGCGAGAGGCAGTGCCTCACTTGGCAATGAATATGCACGACTACAGACAGAGACGTGTCGCTTCATGATGTGTCGACGCAGTTCACATAAGGAGCTGAAGCCGCAGAACTGGAAAAAACACAAAATATGAGTGATAACAACAACCCGGGTCATTTGCTTCCAATTGCTTCTGCAAACAGAAGAGTGATGAACGTTCACAAGAACGCCAAACCATGCTGCTATCACATCTGAAAGACAGATATGAAGGAAACATTGCATCTGCTTTTTAACAAGACAATAAAGAGAAGCTGAGCTGCCAGTCTTTAGTTTTTAGCTGAGAGCATGAGGCATGGAAGGGCTGCTCACTTCTGATGGGAGCCGAAGGAGCAAACAGGAACCAGAACACAGGAAAGCCACGAGTTTCAATCGATCATAAACCTGGGTCAAAGAAACCAGAACCTTTTGAATGATCTCTCAGAAGTGTTTTCACCATACAGTGCACGCAATTTCCAGATAACATAACAACTCTAGGCTCAATTCCTCCACTTCCCATGGGGAAGGAAACCCAGAAAGAGTAAACGCACTGTAACAAACCATTATCTGACCATCTCTAGGACTAAAAACTTCAGAGGAGATTTTCTTCCAAACCTAGGACAAGACGGTGATAAATTCCCGCTTCACATACGACCATCAGCTCCCGCTCATACTCTGAAAGAGTCAAGCTCACAGACGGGGAGGAAACTCCCGAGACTTGCTGCCATTCCATCACACTCAAACGCAGGTCAGGTATATTGGACTACTTTTTTACTGAGTAGTAAGACTTCCCCCCCCCCCCCTTTCAAGTTAGACGAAGTCAGACAGACACATCCACACCTTCACAGCAGCTACTGCACAACTGAACGCTCCTACTGTCCTAAACACAAATACTAATCCCTACTAATCTTCAATTCTAATTCTTCAGGATATAAGCACAAGTAGTAAAAATTTTCTACCTCCAGCCTCGGTCTACTGGTATCCCTCTTCACTGCCTTTATCCTTCAAGTACATGTCACCCAGTGGGAAGTTATCAGTGCCCAGATGATCCTCAGACTTTTTAATAATTATTTAAAAAAAAAAAAAAAAAGTCATGAAAATAAATGTGTATCCTTTTTTTACCGGATTGCCATGACATTCATAATGTTATCTGATTTGGCAATATTGACTACTATAACACTGATACGTATATGCAAAACCATTTGGCAATTACATCCTTCCAAAGCACAAAATCCTCTCATTATCAACTACCAAAATGGGCACTTTGCTTTTGTGTTTGCCTGGATGCTGTGCAAGTTTTTCTCCGTGCCTTAGTCCTTAAATAAGCTGTTTCTCAGCAACACACTCGTATTTGTCAGACTGAGCAACAGGCAAATACGTATATGCTTCGCAATATGCTTGGTGGAAGCGGGGCGTTTGTCGTTCATAGTTTTTACCGAAATACATCTTAATTGAGTAGCTGCATTACACCACAAATGAGCCAGAAAAAAAGGCCAACAATAATGACAGACCACTAGAAATAACCTGTTGTCTTCTGGGTAAACTGTTCAATGCTAAAACTTATTATCTGTAAAAGCACCTTTTGAATCACTTTTGTTTTGCCCTGTGGAATACCTTAATGTTTCTATCGGTAATAAAATTTCTGGCTTGCAATACTGCCCTCGTCTATAAGACTGCAAGAGAAGGCAGGGAAAAGATGAAAACAGGGAAACACAGAACTGCCGTTATTATTAAACCTTTAAGTTACAGAGTTAATTCCAACTAAACATTTTTCTCTGTTGCACCGTTTCTATGAAGTGGATTTTTTTTTCTAGAAAGGAAATCTAATTTTTGCACCCAAGTGTCAAACAACTCCATGGTCATCTATATGTGCGCCGACTGTACTTCTGCTACAAGTAATCTGTTAAGCAGCACATCCCCAGCTGGGGACTGTAATTAGGGTGCAAACTGCCATACAATCCCCTCGCCAGATTGATGAAGGAGACCTCTTACAAGGTGATCCAGAAGGCAGTGTTGAGACCATTAATCATTTATCCGTCGAGGAGAATACAAAAAGCTTTGCCGCCAAGAGCATTACACTGCAAAAGTATCTTGACAAAACTAACATCGAAAAAAACTAGTGAAGTTTTAATTATAAGGCCAGACACTAGTCACTGGATTATTTTTAAAAGGTTTAGGTAAATTCACATCAAAACAAGAGATATTCAGCTTTCAGACAGGATTTGACACTACTCCTTTTAAAAGCTTGATAACCATCAGCTCAGAGGTTTGTTAGCTCTGCTAGCAGCATCCCCAGATAGCAAACAAATGTAACCGTAATCTACGGAGCAAGCTTAAATACACTGCCAGGCTGCCAGTATTTCAACCTGCAACTATCTATTTTGGGGGATTTGAATCCACAGAAAATACAAATATTTTCAATACTGTGTAATTGCAGGTATTGTTAGTACAAAAATTCAATCTTGAACACCTGCCTAATGGGATCTGCACTGTCCATCCGGAGCACGTAAGTTCTGACTCTGCCAAACATCAGCTAAATTTTTTTTAAATATGCTTACTATAATGACATACCTCAAGTATTTAAAGTTGAGCTCAAGCTTAAGTGTTTCCCTTCTTCATTCTTATTTGATCCAATAACCAAGCCCACATGACCCTCACAGAACTCATGAAACCACTAAGGGAGAAAAATGCAAAAATCGAGATCACTGATGGGTATATTGCTAGAGTTTAAAGTATTTTTCTTTGCAAATAAGTTTTTAACCTTCTTTTGTATGCAACCTCACATTTCACTTACCACACGCCATCCAAGATTATCAGCATCAAAACCTTCTTAGCTATATCCTTCACCTTCCCATACATCTCAGCTGAGCCCAGCCTAAGGATGAGCTGGTTGGGCAGGGAAAGGGGAGGAGGTGTGCTCCCCTCCCTGCCTTCCCTTGAATTATCTGGAATTTAATAGAATTGCCCAGGAGACTTCTGCTGTTTCAAAAGCAAACAAAAGCCATCCCATTCAGCTATCTACCCGACTAACAGAAAATACATTTTTCTGTAGAACGTGCAATAGGGAAGAAACTTAATCCAAACACATCATTACATAGTCCAACAGGATTTGCTTACAAACTCTAAAAACTATCCCAGTGAAGGCAAGCTCCTAGTAACTTAGCCTAAAAAGCAGTCAGCAGACAAGTACTTTTTTTTTTTTTTTAAAACTGAAAAAGCCAAATCTAAATCATTTTCCACAGATCATCAACAAGCATATCTGAAATCAAGAGGAGAAAAAAAAAATCTGCCACCTGTGGCTATGAAGTTAAACCAATTTAAATATTTAAAAAACAGTCGTCTTTGCAAATTATGATGCTTCCCCCACAACTCTCCTCATTCCCTAGAGACAAGAGGATTTTTTCTAAAGGACACAGCGCGGGAGGCAAAGAGTAGTGAAAGCATCTCAGGAGGGAGAAAAGCCCAACAAAATTTTTTAGCATCAAGTGCCTTTACAATGAGGGTTCTTTTGTAAACTTAACTGTAGATACAACAAAGATTTTCATTTGTTTCTGCAACACTGGGAAACTTCTGATTTCCAAAACCCTTGCTTGCTTGAATAAGCATGCAAGAAATCTTCGGAATATGTTAGTGAGAGAAGGAAAGGAGAAATAGCATCATTATCATTATACAGAATCCTACAGGCAGCTGTGGAATCCAAGTTTCTTAAAAACTATTGCCACAATGAAATAACAAAATGCACATTAATGGCAAGTTCTATCATGTATCACTGATTCCCTCAATATTTACATTTTTCCAATATAGCCTGAACTAACGATAAGAGCTCAGCAACACAGTAGGAGCATCCACAGGATAATTCACATATTCTAAGCCACCATATCTTTTTAATAGAAGTCAGTAACATTAAAACATTAACTAAGAGAATACAGCATAACTTACAAATACAAAGATCCAAACTTGGAGATGAAAAGGGTGAAAAAAAAATCAAGTGTGGCATCACTTACTGAAAGGCTGTGATAATAATCTAGCAGAGACTTAGCAACATTTTAAAAAAGCAGGAAAAAAGATCTCTATGCTGGATGGCCCAAGGCAATCCAGTGACACACTGCAACATCTAATCCTGCTGTTTATAATTCTTGAAGCTTGATCCTGCACATCACTGCCAATGGAATAGAAAATATTAAACACAGCATCCGACTGAAGTAATGCTGCAATGCTTCAAGCAGTGAACACCCAAGTCACTAGTACATTGATCTTCTTTTGGAGTAACAAGGAAAAAAAAAACCTGCCCCCCCCCCCTTCTTTTTTGAGTCTTGCTGTGTCATTACTTACTGGCATTAATACTGCTCTCCTCCTTAGGCAACCCCTTAAAGACTCTGATCCTTTATATCCTTTAAAGGGACCAATTAATGCTGCTATTCAAAGTTTCTGACCTTTAGCTCTCAGTCCCAGTGGTGTTATTCAGATTTTTCTTTTCAAGTTTAGCAGAAAATAGTAACTATTTGCGTCTTCCTAAAGGCAGATGTGCATTAATCCTCACCACAAACTGAAGTCAATTTTGGAAAAGTAATTCCCAAAGTTTTCGCCTCCAAACGAGCTCCTCTGCAGGACCAGATGCTTCCCAAATTCTGCCTGCCCTTCTAAATTGCTTCAGTTCAGATGTTCTGCCTTCCAGAAGCATTTTGGCAAAACATTTTGAAAATGCTTTCATAGCTGCATGAAGTTTAGCATCCCACACTGCATTCCCCCTCACCATCCTCTGCAGGAGGACAAATTTTGCCATGATTATTTTCATGGAAGCCACAGTGCTAAGTTCCATTTTCTTTATTCCTGCTAACACCACTCCCCACTCAGCCTTCCTGCCCCTCTTCTTCTCCACAAAATTATTTACTCAGCTTCCCTGTTGCCCCTTTCAGGAATACTACCTAAGGAGCATCCCAGAATCAAAAAAAAATATATTCTTATTGTTTGTTGTTTTCATCTAATTTGTATTTCGAAACCACCAAACAGGGAGGCTGATACCTAGAAAATGAATAAAGCATTTCATTTTCAGAACTGCCCCACGGAGGCATCTTGCATTTTCTTTTCAAAGTATAATTCATGTATGTAATCTTTTACAAGGTGCCAAATACCTCGCACACACACCCAAAAATACCCTAAATATATTCTACCCCAAATATATTCTACCCCAAATATATTCTACCCCTCCCAATCTCTCTCTCTCAAAAAAAAAAAAAAAAAAAAAATCACATCTCATAATTCTACTCCATCAATACCTTTCTGCATTAAACCCTTCCTGATATGAAAGTCGTTACAGCTCATCTGGAAGACTGACAAACCAATACTTCTTTAGACCCGGAGAAAGGGTATTCCACAGCCAAGGCTCTTCCAAACAGCCAGGGAAAAAGTTATACCTATTTAAACAGAGCGCGAGCCGGGCTCCGCTAGCGCTGCGCAGGGAGGAGGCAAACAACTTGACAGTAAATGTAATTAGTGTTATACTTCCTGCCAAAATTAGACATGATATAAGCAGATATATCAAATGAATTTGACATGATATATTACCACTGATGCAGCTAAATATATAAAAGGAAGGGGGAGGAAGGGTAGCTTGGCTTTTGGAAGGATGGGAGTAGGTTGGGTTTTTTTAATTTCAGGGAAAAAATAAATCTTGACATGCCTCCATCATTTCTGTCTCCAGCTTGTTTGTTCATTACAGTTTCTCCTCTCCTTTCTAGTTCCTATTTCCATCATGGTCAGAGTGACACAAAACATCCTCTTTTTGTTGCGGCTCACTAAAATCGCTGCTGCGTCATGTCTCTTTTTCACGTCTTTTCTTCCCTCCTTGTCATTCAGAGGCTTCAACCCATTTGCTTTCTGAACACATGTGCAGTCCGAATCTGTTTCTCAACACCAGCTCACTTGTTCGCTTCTCCGCTTTCTCCTTTGCACTCACCAAAACTCCTTCCCATCATATCGCATCTCCATTCCAAATTGTCACCACCTCCTGGTCATCACTCACACATCCCCTTTTCCCTGACCCAACACCAAATTTCCGTCACCTTTGCAGACTTCTCGGTACGAGCAATTTTCTATTATTTTAAACACATTCTACGGTTTTCTTTCCTATGAACCACACATTTATCTCATTGCTCTCTGTCGACTTGTAAAGCTTCTCTCGATTTGCTCGCTCTTCCACCAGGTCAGCTTCGGTGCAACGCATTGTCCCAGTCATGTTTTTCTTGATCATTCCCCTGCGCTGAGCAAACATCTCAGACTCATTTCACATCCCTCTGTGTTTAGCAACAGAAGACAAACTAATAAGGTATTGTAGCAACGTCTGCAAAGAAATCCTCCCTTACCAAATTCCACTCTCAAGCCCCAGAGATACAAAAACAAACCAGAGCATCACCTAGAACCGAAAAGTGTTAACAAAAGCCTCAGAAAATGACTTATTTGAGAGCTGCTCTATCAAAAGGTACGTCTTTAATACCTAATTTAGATCTGATACTGGAGAAGAAGAGAGAATCTTTCCCAGCTCAACACCAAAGCAGAAGACAACAGCAATCCTCAACGCTCTCAGAGTTCGACCTGGAGATTAATGGGCTCTTCTGTTAAACATAAAAAAAAAAAAGATATTAAACAAACAAACAAACAAAAAGAAAACCACACACATAGCCAACACCTCACTTCCCAAAAGAAAAAAGAACTGAGCTAGAACTCAATGCTCATTTTCTTTTTGCTGCTGCCAGAAAGCAACACTAAAGCTTTCATTTACAGGCAGCCAAGTTTTATTCCAGAAAAACCACCACTTCGTTCGGGGGAAATTTAACCTTTTGCTTATCTTGTTTCAATTTCCATTTTGAATCAGAGTTTTACTTACAAATACTATAATGGATTCTGGCAACGTTTAGACAAAATTCAGCAAGTTCCCAAATAATTTTACTTCTTCCGAAAGGATGACCTTTCACCAGCAACGTATGCCCCACGGACCAAGTTGTGTCCTCTCCAACTGGAAGCTCTGGGCTGCTCCGTTTTACGCAGCGCCCGAATATGCCACTAAAGTACTTGAGATGGAAAAAAAATCTAGGCCAAGCTCAGGTATTTATGACTTTTTTTGACGGAAAGTTTAAAAATTACTTTACCCCAAAAATAAGTCTTTAACTGGACTTGTCTTTGCTGTTCCAGCAAACGCAGAGCACATTGCTGTTCATCTCCTGACAAATTACTCTCCAGGAGAATACAAATCATCCATGCTGAGCTTCAGAAAGGCTCTGGAAGAGAGCTCTGTTTCAACCCACTAGAGACAAAAAGCCAGCCACAAAACAGACTCCATCCCAGCGGAAAGCCTCCCTCGCTCATAAACATGAGTTTTAATCCCATTCATTAACGGCTGAATTGCACTCACCTTTACTGTGCTACATCTTCAGGTCGCTCTTCATCCATTATGGTTTTTGCCGTGGGTGTATTATTTGTTTTATTAACAATGGTAATACAATTCAATACATATTCCTACACAAGACAGGTTATATTTTCCTGACTGTTTTAAAACATTTCACAGGATGGAACACGGATGAATATTTAAATAGCCAAACAATACCACTGAAAAAAAAAAAAAAAAAACACCACCAGAAGCACCAGAAGAAATCTTACTGTGTTCCTGGGGGGGTGGTTTTGTAAAATAAAGTTCGCCTTATCTGCCAAGCCTCCCACCACCCAAGTTTTCTCCTTCATGAATGAACACCACACACTAAAAACTGATGCTGCATAAACTGTGCATCATCGCTAGAGACAGTTGCAATCACAGACTCCGCTGCTCTCACCACTGCTAAAGCTGTGTATCACGTTTACTACGGCTATCTGAAATTAATTACAGGATCTTAAATATCTGCGGCCTACAGTTTTTTTAAGTATCTCAGGAGGCCGGTGTTAATGGCCAGGGGTTGTTACCCCCATAGGGCAGTACCCTCAGCCTCAGGGCTCTGCTCTCTCCTCTCTGCTGACAGCGATTGTGCAATGAAAACCCAGCAATTCGGTGAGCGCAGGTGCCTGAGCAAAGAAACAAACTTCTCTCTAGAGACGGAATATCACTCTCCTGTTATACATGTATAGGGAAAAAAAAAAAAAAAAAACACAACCAACTTTTTTTAATATATATATATATATATTTCTATACCCTACAAAGCCTGCTCTGGTGAGTTCCACTCTCCACAATCTCCTGTTCAAAACAGCAGACGGCAACCCACGCTGCTCTCGCCATGTGCTGAAACAACGCCAGTATGAATTACGAGCTATTGTGGGAGATGGATCAGAAATGACCACAATTATACCTAACACCTGAAGAGATTGTTTCATTTGATCCTTCTTTGGGAAGGCAACGCCAGCCTGAAAGAGCCAAATGGTACGTAGCATCCTTCTGTCCATTCCCGGCACCCTGAAGACAGGCAAGGAGCCCCCCCTCACTCTGAACAAGGACCAGAAGCGCGTCACAATTTTAGACCGTCTCCAACCTTTCAAAAATACCCACTATTCACCACCAGAATATCCCTTTTCTGCAGAAACACATTTTCTATTTCAGCAACTGAGTCAGGAGGCTGACTATTTCTCCACTTTCTAATAGTTTTTAAGTAGTTTTAAACGTTCATTTCTTTCATAAAACCATTTATTTTCCCTCTCTCCTACCTTTTCAGGTCACATCACCTCGACTAAAATACTTTTCATGCTTTACTGCAAGCGGGTTTGCATGCCCTGCCTTCAACAACGGGCACCCCGCATCACCCAGGAGCCACCGTGGGAATCGGCGGATTATCTCACGTGTTATCCCGTCTCTCCACTAGCACCTGCCCAGCACTGCATGGATACCATACATCACACACACATTCTGGCACCGCTCGGCAGCCCCACAGAGGGCCAGTTGCCAACCCTAAGCAAAGGGGACGGTGCTGCAACAGGCGGGCAAACACAGGGAGCACAATCCACCGGATAAAACGAAGGCAGCTTAGGCAGGTAGAATTTACTACATCACTAACACAGTTTTTTCTTTGTTTTCTCAGCGGTCCTTGAATCTATATTTCCTCACCCGTTTCATACACTTTCTCAAAATAGCTGCCTCCTATCTGAGTGAAGGTGGAAAAAAATCCCAACCTCCTTTTAAAGTAGCTAGCTTATTGTCGGAGCCAAAACATGAGCATTAGCTAGATGAGACTCAACAGAAAAGAGAGAGAAGCAACCAAAAGCTTTTCCAAAAAAATTAGCAGAGACTGTTTCAGTCAGGATAAAAGCTTAAGAAGTAAAAATCATCTTAGAAACAAAGCGCAACTAAAAGCATTCCCAACAAAAGTGGTGCAGCATGTCCTTAATATTCAAGTGTTTAAGCTAAATACAGCAGAAGTACAAAGGAACGCGTAAAGATGACTCAATAAGGAGATATTCAACGCAGAAATAGCATTACCAGCGTGTTTATGGTAAGCCTGCTAGTCCAAAGCACAGTATTTTTTGGTTCTCCTGTTCAAAACAAGACTGCAGACAACAAGCACTTGTGCTTGGACACAGAAGTACGGCAGGACGGTTCGTTAGTGACGCAGCGGACGGACCTCTGCGGACTCACAGAACAAGCAGGGAAACCTGCCTTCCTCGCAGACTTTCTGGTTTTAAATGACCCACACAACTTTTTTTATCCTCTGGCACAAATCCCTGGGATTTTTTTTTTTTTTTTTCCAAATAAACAGTACTTTATTTTGCCTGCGGTGCTTTACCTGTTTCCCCTACCGCAGTAGCCACTTCGTCACCCCCCTGGAAGCAGCTTTGGGATGCGCGGCTTCCAGTACGAGCACTGCAATGTTCAGCGTCCATCAGCACCGCCCCGGGCTCACCTGGCCATCGCACCTCCATTTCACAGCACACCCTCCCATTTACGCGATCCTGGGGCAAATAACAGAACAGGTAGCGCTTTACCAATATCTGGAATGCGATCTCTGTAACAAATTCAGATTATCAAAGTTCAGGCGAAGAGCTGGAGTGACGCGTGGGCAAAACCTCACGGCGTGGGAGGATCGAGAACACACCAAGCAACTTGCCACGACGGCGCAGAAATTTTGGGGCAGGAAGTCCGACTCCGTCGTATCATGAAACTCAATTATAATGAGGCAAGAGAGCCCATCCGTAGCTTCTTAACTTCTCTGGTTTACAGGCAAACCACACAATTTCTCGCCCCTAGCCAGTCCCAGCCGCACTGCTAACACGGGAGCCTGTGAACTGCAGCCAGGACAAGACAAATTTTCATTTTCTATTGTCTTAATAAAGAGCAAAGCAACAAAGCAGCTACGTTTTGTGAAAACAATGCTTTTGTCTCACCAATACCGAAACATAAAACCCCCGGGATTCAAGAAAGTTCCTACCAACTGAGAACCTAGACACGCACTTTTTGAATACACTTCGAGGCGGTCCAGCAGGACAGTTTCCCTCACCTACAAAACGCCCCGAGAAGATCCCAGAACCGCCTTCGCGTCAGGTGGCTCCGGCAGACAGGTTTCCGCTTTCCCCCCATCCAGCCCATCGACAGCATCGCACGCCAGCACAGCACACGCCATTAAAGCACAGTAAAGTACACCTCTAAGGGAGAATGGTGAACTTACCTCGCGGAACAACAGCCTGGAGGCAATTCCACCACCTCTTTAATCTGCAACAGCATCCCTCTTGCTCAGCTTTCATAATCCCTTTCGGTTAAGGCATGGGGTGCCAGCAGCATCGCAGGGCGGGGAAGCAGAACACACACAGGCACTCGGGTTGCCGGCACAGCACTGTCAACTCAGGGCTGGTTTTCCTTTTCCTTTTTTTTTTTTTTCCTTTTTAGTTTTTTTTTTTTATTATTTTCTTATCGCACTCTTTGCTTACAGCCCGCGCAGCCAGACGAGCTTAGTTGCCTTGGACACCTGGATAGGACCATCCGCATCGCATCTTCCACCACGATCCCCCCCTGCCCACCTACCAGCGGCAACGGGGTATCAGAAGCTTCCAACGTGCAAACACCACCTGGGTTTTCCACTCCCCAAAACCGCTCCAGCGTCGCTGCTGTTCAGCAGCGAGCTCGGCACAGGGCACCTGCAGCATCTGGCATGTTTCACCGGCTCCAGCTCCGGCTCCTCACGTGCTCTCCTCCGTTACCAGCCGCTGGGATAGCTGCCGCTGTGCCCAAATACAAAAGGAGCAAGTGTCTAAAACAGGCACGAGAGCTTTGCTCATCTGTCTGAGGGCAAGACATAAGAGACTGAATACTGGGGGAGAGGAAGAAGAAAAAAAAAAAAAAACAAAACAAAAAATCTATTGAAGTGCAAGGAGACCCGTGGGAATCCCCACTCCTTACTCGCAAACCCCAGAACTTTTGTGCCATCAAAGGCAGCTGAAAGCAGCAGCCCGAGTGCCTCCTACCAGAGCAGCGTGTCAGCAAACAGGCGTCAGTGCGATCCTTATCGGAAAGGCTTTCTAGTGAAGAGACGTCCCTAGAAAGCCGTCACTACAAATACAGTTTTCCTGAATATCATTACTGATCCAGAAGTAATGAAATAGCAGATAATATGGCCCCAGGGTACAAATCAACCACCTACCCTAATGCATACAGATGGAGCTCAACAGCTCTTCTGGTCTTCCATTACCAGAGTGAAATGGGATCTCTGAAACACCATCACGGCAAAGCAGAAGAGAAGCTTACTAATGACTGCTGTTTATTTCTGATTCCTCCGAAAGCGGTTTTAAATGCTACAATCAGAAAAAAAAGTCTGTTTTCACGTGTGAAGATGAGTAGACACAGCTTCCCCTCAAAGAACCAAGATGAAAAAGCAGGAACGTACAACCTCCTGCTCTTCCCTGATTTTGCAGTAAAGGCTTTGCTGAGAAGTGTCTAAATACTTTTTGTAATAATCAACAATGAAACTTCACCCAGTCCCACCAAAAAAAGTTGCAAAACTGTCATGACTTACAGAGAGCAGGATCACGCTCCCCTTCTTCGTGTTCGCATCAGTTAAAGCAGTAACTTCCAATATGCTCTAAAACCAACTCGGCAAATGGATAAGGTATGGGCAGGCACAGAATCTCTCCGCTTCCATATTTAGGAAAATTTAGCACTTAACACCAAGAGCCTACTCCCGCAAAGACGCAATGTTATGCATTTTGAGCCGGTCACATCCCCGTAAACCAGCCAAGCCAACGCACAGCGCCGCACGCGCATCACACACCCCAACGTACCCGTACCTATCACCTTCGGCTTTGAGAAGTACCCCTGTACTCAAGCAGGTTACTTTAAAGCCATCTCTTTCACCCTTGCCACGACATTACCTAAACTCCACTGAAATCTTTCCAAAAACCTAAAGAGTTCACCACTTTTTTTTAATCGATTTCCTTAAAGTTTGCAGATTTTATCATGCAAGTCGAACGCCCACACGAGGCACCAGCGTGACACACGGCACAAGAAACAGCAGCTCTCTCACTCACCACGTCCCCTCTCGCGTACTTTCAGTAACAGAGAGTCGTAACAGGTACATTATCCCACTCACCCGCACACACGCTAACGACATCCCCTGCGCGGCTTCTTCCCAAAATTACATTCTGGGGAAATCAATTCTTTAAGCTGATTTTTTTGGTTGTTTTCATTAGAGGAATTAAACAATATATTTCAATTATACAAGAGAGCTGGAGGCAGCGGTCAGCGAGTACTTTTATGACCCTCATCTATTCTTTTAAAAGCCTTCTCCAGAAACGCTCAGGCAGGCACATGAGTGGGAGGGAGGAGGAGGAGGAGGAGGAGGAGGAGGAGGGGGGGGGGGGAGGAACATGTCTACAGCTAGTCCTCGGTCATATCTTCACAGAAATAAAGTCCAAACTCTGGACGGTGTGACCTTGAATGGACAGCGACACATAAAAATAAAAAGACAAACACGACAAATTAAGAATAAACATTCAAAGCGACGAACGGTTAAAAAGGAAGCAGCGTATTAGAGCGCCGGACTTCAAATCGCCGACTGAGGAACCAGCGGAAGGGAAAAGACAACTCTGACACGTTTCAGTACTGTGACCGGGGGCGGGTGAAAAAAAAGTAGGATTTTAGAGGTCAGCCTGCCCGGCCCCGGCGCGGCCCCCCCCTCGGCCGGCGGAGGCTCCGCTACTCTCCGCCGCGCTCCGGCGGGCGGGAGTTCCCCGGCGGCGACACGGCCGCCCCAACGGCCCCGTTATCTATCACAAACTTCACCTGTTTCACGGAGGCGACGGTGCCCCGAGCCCAAACCCCCCCGCACCTCACACCGCCAATTTCAGCCGGAAGGCTCCCAAAAATAAACCCGCGGCAACTTCTCCCGCGGGTCCGTCCACCCGCCCCCCCCACCCCTCCCGCCCCTCTGCACCACCACCGCCGCCACCCCCCGCCGGACCCGCACCCACCCGCTCCCCCGGCACCGGGGCGGCCGCACCTCCGGGGGTGCCACATGGAGCCCGGCGCGGTCGGCTGCGGCGCGGAGCTCTGCGCTGCCGGTGCCGGTGCCGGTGCCGCGGGCGAGCCCGGGCGGGGCGGCGGCGGGGGGGGGGGGGTTGAGGGGGCGGCGCCGTCCGCTCCCGCGGGAGGGAGGGAGGGAGGGACGGAGCCATGAGGGGGCCGCACTCACCCGTTCCGCCGGGCGGAGCGAAGATGGAGGCGCGGCGGCGGCATCCCGGCACGGCACGGCCGGGGATGGCGCGGGGGGGACCGGCGCCGTCTGCGCCCTCTGCCGGGCGGCGGCGGGGACGGGGACGGGGACACACGCACCACCCGCCCCGCCCGACCCCGCTTTGTCAGTCCGTCCGTCCGTCCGTCCGTCCCCGGTCCCGGCTGCCCCCGGTGTCCCCTTCGCGCCGCTGGCTCCGGGGCTCTTCGCCATCGGCAGCGGCAAACCTCGTAGAGGCTTAAAAACCCGCGGAAAGTTATTTCTTCGGCATCTAAGGTCAAGGGAGACCGAGTTTTCCCCGGATCTTATTAAATACGCGGTAGCTCTACAAAATGAGGCAGTACCGAGTTTTAATTGTATATTTAGCCCGCACCAAAGTCCCAATTCTGCATTTTTCATAGAACCTCAGAACGTTCCCAGGGATGGGGCCAAGCAGGGACCTCCGCAAGGGCTCAGAATACCCTGAGAGAAGTGCAACTACGAAACCGTTAAAGCCTGGAGAGTCCTACTGTTGAAAACCCTGTGTCTGACGTTTGCCCAGAATCATAGAATAGTTTGGGTTGGAAGGGACCTTGAAAGATCATCTAGTCCAGCCTGCCCTGCAATATAGTCCAACCTGCCCGGCAGTAAGGACGGACACCTCCCCCCAGCCCAGGCTGCTCAAAGCCCCATCCAACCTGGCCGTGAACACCTCCAGGGATGGGGCAGCCACAGCTTCTCTGGGCAACCTGGGCCAGTGCCTCACCACCCTCACAGTAAAGAATTTATTCCAATAATCTAATCTAAATCTCCCCTCTTTCAGTTTAAAACCGTTGCACCTTGTCCTATCACTACACTCCCTGACAAAGAGTCCCTCCCCATCTTTCCTGTAGGCCCACTTTATGTACCGGAAGGGGCTATAAGGTCTCCCCAGAACCTTCTCTTCTCCAGGCTGAACAAACCCAAATCTCTCAGCCTGTCCTCATAGGAGAGGTGCTCCAGCTCTCAGATCATCCTCGTGGCCCTCCTCTGGACCTACTCAAACAGGTCCGTGTCCTTCTTATATTGGGGACTCCAGAGCTGGATGCAGTACTCCATCTAATATTCCAGGTGGGGTCTCACCAGAGCAGAGTAGAGGGGCAGAATCACCTCCCTCAACCCGCTGGCCTTCACCACCTTCTCATCCTGTTCACCGTGTGGTGTTGAGGATGCTTCTGTAACAACCCCAGATAATCACTAATACACTTTCTACAAGCTTTGCCTGAGGAGCGTTAGCCCCATTGACTTTCAAAGTCATCTAAGTCATATTTTCAGGAATTTAATTAGTGCAAGAGATCACCAAACTGGCTGAAGTTCTCAGTTAAGGAGGGAATATTTATTGATTGCAGGGAGAGGAGGCAGGGTGGATACTGAATCCATCACTTTTGTAAGTACATGAAGAGAATGATCTCAGTTTAGCTTGTCTGCGCTGTTTAGAAATCAAATAGGCATTATTCAGCACAACCAACATTTTTTTTATATAGCCAGTCAGTGAGTTTAGGTGTTATTCAGGAGAAATTAATGCACATATCCAACTTAGCAAGTACCAGGTGACTGTACGCACAATGAAATTACTACAATATTTATTCCAGCTTTTCACACAGTTTTTATTTCTGCATTGTTAAAGAAGGTTCATTCTCACACTATGTGGAGTGTGAAACTAATTACGACTACTGAGAATGAGAAATAACTCCACTGACACGAAGCCGGTATAGAGGAATGACAATCAGGCCCTTTAAGACTAAATACATGACCTTTGCGCTAAGACTGTACCCTGGGAATAACCTATTCAGGCTCCGAAAATTAGCTCACCAGACGTTTTCCGCTCAACAGAAACAATGTATATAATGTTTTAATGGACACAGTGGTGTCACTCATGTTTCTTATCTTGTTTTTTCTTTACAGAAATATCAAATATCAGTAAATCCTAACATGAGGATTGTTCATCTCACCACAGCGCCTACAGATCCCAAATGAAACCAGAACTTCGGTGTGCTGGGCTCCGAACAGCAAACCAGTGTTCCTGCCTCTGGGAGCTTTTGTCTTACAAAGACAAGAGAGAGCAGAGAAGAAATGAAGGCGGGGAGATGTGAGGATATTTATCATAAGGCACAGAATCCAACCAAAGATTGAAACACGAGCTTCCTGCCTCCACGTTCAGTCCTGCCCGTTGCTCTCACGGGTTATTCAGCGTCAGCCTGGAAGTTTACTGGGGAAGTCCACCAGAGATTGCACTTGAGCTGGTCAGGAATGTTCCAAACTAAGTTTTGTGAGAAAAGTTGTATTAGTCAAAGATGACTTGTTTTCAACAGGTTTTCTCTCGGGTGTTTCTCGGGTCAGACAGCCCTACCCCGACCGCCCAGTAGAGCGTGGCAGGGGGCATCCACCAGGGCTGTACCAGCCCCAGCTTCGCTTCTCTGCTGCCTGCTTCTTTTTTCCATTTAGAAGTTTTAAAAGGTCTTATTTTTTGTCTGCTACAGAATGGAAAACACCTCTTGAAATGTCAGGGTTTTTTTCACAAGCGACACGTCTTTTTTTTTTCCTGACTGACCCTGTATAGGCAGTTACATTCTGGTTCCCTTCTTGCAGCCCTCGCCTCATCCTCTGCCGAGAATAGCCGCATTTTGCACCCCACGGTTGGGATCTGGATGCTTCATCTGGAGTCGAAGCATCTGGCAAACTGCACCGCTGCAAGTCGTAGCTTAATTTGCCCGTGTAGAGTTTGCATTAATGCAGCTAATGTAGCGTCTGGGTAGGAGAGCCCAAAATCCTCCCCCCCCCCCCCCCCAGCAGCCCCCAGAGCAGCAGTGATGAAAAGAAGAGGCAGCACAAGAGGGCGAGAAGAGTCCTCGCCGTCCTACAGCCAGCTGAGCGCCAGCTCCCTTCAGCGCACGCATTTTGGCTTTGATGCTCTTCCTTCAGACTTCAGTTTTCCTCAAAATCTTTATGGAGGACTATACATACCTAAAAGACGCGTAGGAAATAAAGACGGGGTAAACGTGTAGGAAATACAGGAAATAAACCCGCTTTTCTCAATTTCAGTCGAAAAGCTGAAGTAAGAGACCAAGAAGCGGCAACGGGAAAATAAAAGCACAACTGCAGAGCATGAAGGAGCTTGGAACTCAACAGTAACCTGTTAGGCTGGTTTTTAGCCCAGATCACTTGTTGTTTCTTCTTTTTTTTTCTGCGATTTGTGATCCCCTTGTTACACGGATCTCACCTGCTTTGTGGGGCTCAAAGACAGAGAAGTGGTACCCAGGTAGTGCGAGTACTGGAAGCGTTAAGCCCGTTCTTGCTTACGGACGACTGGCTCAGCCTAAGAAGGGAATAACAAAGCCGCTTGAATGACAGCTTGGATCAAGTTCGTAATGACCTGGTTTGTACAGGCCAGGTGTTATGTAGATTGGAGCTTGTTATTGTGCAAAATTTTGGCAAGCTTTGCGATGCAACAGCCAGTTCCAGCAGAGCTGGGCAGAAAGCCACAGACTACAGGCAGGTCTGTCTTCAGCGCGATGGGCAAAGAAGCCGTCTTTTTCTGCGCTCGGTACCTTGGGGATGTGAACCAACCTGCCTGCACAGCATCTGGAATAAAGCTTATAGAGGAACAGAGAACAGTTTCAAAACGTGGAATTCCAGGCTTAAAAACGAAGAGGAAAGCTTGCATAAAAACACGTCGCCAAGTTTATTGTCTGTTTCTTGGGCAGCGAAAATTCAGAGCAAATCGGTAGGAGATAACAAGCCTCCCACTACAGCCTTAATGGAAAGTGAGCAAACTGTTACAAAATATCCCTACTGGTATATTCCACATTTTTTAGGAAGTCTTTCATAATACTGTATCATTTTTTTGTTATCTAAAAGTAGTTACGAGAGTAATGCGGATGAAGAGCTATCGAAATTAGGGCTCACCTATGATTTGTTTTCTCACTCTTCACCATTAATATGCATATACTATGATTTGCTACTTAAGCTAGTTGGGCTTAAATTTCATTCTTTCTTTAGATGGCCATTTTTTAAAAAGAGGAAGACACCAAAAAAAAAAAAAAAAAAAAAACCAAATCAGGGAAAGTATCTTGGGTGCAATTTTTGTAATAATAATTAATGTTGAACTTCCAGGAAATCTGAACGCTTTTCACCGATACTCAGCATTTATTCCTGCGCTCAAAGTTAATAAAAGGGACTGCACAAATCAGATCAAAGCCAGTTAGATGAGTTAATCGGGTTTCTATTTTTTGTTATACTGAAGACTTTGTAAGCGTGGTGGTACTTACGTTGTACCATGAAAGCTAGTACATCTTGAAGGGGGGGGAGAAAAAAAAATCTGTACTATGTAATCTTTACCAGGATATTATAACTGCAAATAAATGTCAGCTTTTTCCATATATGAAATATGGCATTTTTACTGTAGTAGTATCAGCTTTCATATTGAAGTCAATGGCACCACAGAAAAGAAGCAGAAAGCCAAGCAGCTAATGAATGCCTGCCACGATGGATTTGCAGCCGAAAGGCGCAGCTTTAGGGAAGTGTTACACACAGGACAGACACAAAGTAGGTGTGGTTAGCTGGGCTTTAATGCTCCGTGGGAAGGTGGGCTGCGAGGAGTTTCTTAAATCTCTCCTTGTTCCACAACTTACACTGAGGTTTAGCAGTTATTTTTAATAGTCTGTTATAAGCTGGGATCATGAGAACCTGAAAAAAGAAATTATCCTCTCATCCTTAGGGGCAGTGCCTCAGAAATCGATGCTAATGAACAGACTGCAGCATACGGAAGCTTGCATTTCCCCTGCTGCACCAATTTTGTGCATTCACAAGGGACACTGCAAGTGCCATCATGTGTAATTAGAACGGGGGAGGGGGGGGGTATCATTCATTCACACTTCTCATGGTGTCATTTCTTTGTGGCAGATTTAACCGAGATTAAACAGGCATTCAGTTTAATACTAGTCCTATTAAGGACCAAACATAATTTATTTTTAATTACAGAGTTATCAAGACACCAGCATAATTGATGGCAGTCCTGTTGTGAACATATCCTTAGATGATGACTTCTTTAGTAACAGAAGAAATGCACGCAGGCAGGATATTTATCTTTACTAACATTCTAGTTAGAGTACACCTCTGTGAATACTCACGGCCAGTCTTAATGTTGGGTCCAAACCCACCACCCTCTAGTGACCACAGTACCCCAAATCCCTGTGTGCAGCCCTGTCCGTGCCTGAAATAACTGCTGACTCAGGACGTGAAATCAATCCTCCCCGCGGCACAGAGTTTGCCGGACATGCTGAGGTTGATCAGCCCCCTCTTCACAAGCCATCTGTCCCTTCCTGTTCTTCTCCGCCCAAGTTCTGCTCTTTGTGTCCCACAAATGGTGGCAAGTGTTTCCTGAGGGACACACGGCTCCTCTTTCCATGCCTTTATTATACACCACAGTTCAAGGCGCAGGTAGCGGACGGTGTAAACTGCAAATCAGACCTAAACATCAGTGGAGATTTAACCCCATCGCATCACCCAGGGGGGCCTTAGCCACGTTATGGAGACTCGCTCTTGCTCCTCCCTCCTGCTCCCACCCCCCACTGGGCACCGTACCACAGGGGATCACACATGTTGCATATTGCACAGGGGAAAAAAAACTAGAGCAATCAAAGAGCTTTTCTGATAATGGTAGTGAAAGTAGAGCATTTCCTCCATGGCTTGGTCTTGGGCAGCTTCTTTTGCAGACACATCAGCAACCCAAGCGTTCGAGGAGGACTGGGGTCTGCTTTCTGTACCTAGCAAGTGCCGTGACAAACAAGAGCCGCGTGGCCAGAACCATCCCTTAGCGTTTTACACACTGAAAACCTTTCCAAGAGTAAGTTAACTTCTACAAAAGGATGAAAAACATTTGAACATTTACATTATTCGCACTCCAGGAGAGTGGGTTTGCATAGAAGATCACTGGTGCTATAAAATAATTATAGAATCATAGAATCATAGAATTAGTGAGGTTGGAAGGGACCTTTAAGATCATCAAGTCCAACCGTTAACCTACCCTGATAAAAACACCACCACTCCTAAACCATGTCCCTAAGCACCTCATCTACCCTTTTCTTAAACACCTCCAGGGATGGTGAATCCACCACCTCTCTGGGCAGCTTATTCCAATGTTTAATAACCCTTTCAGTGAAAAAATGCTTCCTAATATCCAATCTAAACCTGCCCTGGCATAACTTGAACCCGTTTCCTCTTGTCCTATCACTTGTCGCCAGGGAGAAGAGGTCAGCTCCCATCTCTCTAAAACCTCCTTTCAGGTAGTTGTAGAGGGTGATAAGGTCTCCCCTCAGCCTCCTCTTCTCCAGGCTAAACAACCCCAGATCCCTCAGTCGTTCCTCATAAGGTTTGTCCTCCAGACCCTTCACCAGCTTTGTAGCCCTTCTCTGGACACTCTCCAACACCTCAATGTCCTTCTTGTAGTGAGGGGCCCAAAACTGAACACAGTACTCGAGGTGAGGCCTTGATGATTACTTCCCTAGTCCGGCTCACCACACTATTCCTGATACAGGCCAGGATGGTGTTGGCCTTCTTGGCTGCCTGGACACACTGCTGGCTCATGCTCAGCCGGCTGTCCACCAACACCCCCAGGTCCTTTTCTGCCGGGCAGCTTTCGAGCCACTCCGCCCCCAGTCTGTAGCGCTGCATGGGGCTGTTGTGACCCTATGTATGTATTATGATACATTATAATTTAGACCTAAGATCTGATGTCCTACATTCCTTCCACCAAAGGAGAGCATTAACTATTTGCACTCTAGATCCTTTTGGGCCATACCCCCTGTCTGCATGACTGCTAACACAACTACATCCACCCCGGTGCGTGAAGGTCAGAAAACCCTACCTGCCCTCGTACAGGCGTGATCTCTCCAAGGGCTTTTGTCATCGTCACCAACCCTGGAATCTTTTGTCCTGTCCAAATTTCAAGATTATCTTGAGTGCTATTTTTGAGAATGCAGGATCAGACCTTTTGATGCCAGTGATGGGTTGAAGAAGGAGGAATATTTATCAGAGAAATCATCGCTGCAAATTATAGCATAGACCAGAACTACTGCAAAAGACCAATTATCTTCTTGGCTACAGCCCCTGGAGTTTAAAGATGTGATACCCTTGTTAATGTTCAAGGAAACACGATACTTGTGTTGGTGTGTAAGAGAAAGTCCTTTGTAAGTACCATGGCGTGTCGGTTAAAGAAAAACATGAGTAGGGTGCAGCACGAAGCCAAGCATCTGCCACCTACTCAGCAGCCACGGCAGGGCAAGAATCCCACCTGCCACGCAAAAGAAGAAAAGCTTCAATGGAGGCACTTCACAAGCTATTAACCTTTCCTGATTGGAGTCTTGCTTTACAGAAAGAGCAGCGAGTACCTATGCCGAAGAAGGGCTTTCCTGCAAATAGTAACCGGCGATAATTTAGCAGCTGCGGAACCTGTCAAGTATTAAGGCGTTCGTGTCCTGAGACACTACGTAGTAACAAAGGTGATAATAAGAGATAAAGAAGGCTCGTGCTGGTGACTAATTATTAGATTTGAAATCTATTGATGACTGCAGAGCAGAAAACTAAAATTCAAGATATTTTCTTATCATTTTGGTTTTGCTTTGGCGTTTTTTTTTCTCTTTTTTTAGTGCTTCAGTCCCACTGCTTTAATTAAGCGTTGACTACAAGGTAAGGGATTTGCTCAACACAATCAATAATGGCATTCTGATGCTGCTGTTAAATTGACCTGCTATTTTTACCATGCTGCTTAGTTATTGCCTATCGTCCTTAGTCACGCCTTGGGGCTCTGCAGATACGCACCTCCGTCGGAGATTCCCAAGCAGGGCTTTGCCTCGAGGAGGTCGGATCCTGTCGCATACTTGTGAGCGTCCGCGCAAGAGATTAAGGGTACCTCCGGACATGTGGTCAGGAGTTTTTGCATGTAGACAGCTGCCTGCAGAAACCTGGTTTGGCCCAGCCACACTCATCATGAACAGCTCTCACTTACTGCCCTACTTTACTGGATTTGCCTGTCTTTGTCTTGTGAATATTTTACACAGCCGGTACACATAAGTATTTCTAACACTAGAAAAAAATCTGCCTTAATACTACTACAGAATACCTTGCTACAGTTTATTATTTAAATGAACTGTTATTTAATTCCCTGTCAACGTGAACTAGGAAAGTGCTTCGCACTATAGATGGCTGCAATTTTTAAGACAGAAAAAAAAAAAAAAAAAAAAAAAGGAGAATTTAAAATTCCAGACAGAAATAGGATGAAAGAGTGAACAGAAATTCACTTAACAGCTTAACGCTCAGCCATGTTTTTCAGAAGATTTCTCTGATTTCTCTTGCACTAAAAAGCAGCCACCACTTTTTGCCTAAAGAACCGTAGATGAGAGGGATATACAACTCAGCCAAGAGCCTTCCCTTCATACCAGGTCTCTCTCCTTCTCCAGGGGCTCCCTGTTTACTGCCTAAACATCACAGCGCTCTTTAGAATTTGTACGTGCCTTGTGCACCTTTGCAGACCATTTAGGGATGCCTGGGCATATGTCCTATCTGTCTATACACGCAAACACAATAAATGCATTACACACAATTTTCCATCACCTCACCAAGCTTTTCATAACTTTCGAAAATTGCACTTTTCTGCATTTTGAATATAAAAGAACGTATTAAATGTAACCGGTTTCCAACAGTAAGGGTTCAATTCACACATCAGTGATATCCGTGTAAGTGGGATGCGTGTGGAGAAGAGCTGAACTGAAGTTCAAGAACAGCCACAAAACAAGTTTGAAACTATTTTTGTCGCGTTTCTGTAAAGAGGTTTTAAACATTTTAAAATCATCCCCTTTTTGTTTTTTCTTCTCCTGTATTTAAGCGCGATAGTGAATTTGTCAGGCCAGGTCTTGAGGTTCGTTTCTGCGGAAGGTTTGCTTACTACGGACGTCACTTTCCTACCCAGGAAAAGCGTCCTGCCAGAGACACGCATTACTGCGCAGGCACTTGTAGTTGCAGCCTCCTGCCAACACTTAGGAATCAGCTCGGTGTATCTGCTCCTCTCTTGGCCGCCGCGATTCTCCCGTTAAGGCTGCAGATCGGTGTCGTTTCACGAATCGGGTAATCTGTGAGGGAAGTCATTGACACGTTCTCCCACGTTAATAATTCACAAAGCCATCCTGCGCAGCACACCCGGGAGCATCGGCGGGATGGGAAGTAATGGACCCAGACCTTTCGAAAGGCAGCGATCGTGTGTTGTGGCGTGCCTTAATATTGCTAACCGAGTAAGGCAACGGTTATGAACTTTAAAAATGTTCTCCTCCCTCTGAAATCCTCATCTAGCTAGTTCTTTCTCCGCTCCATAGTGATTTATTTTTCACTCTGGATGCATAGCAAAGAAGCCAAAACCGTTGACGTGAACCATGGTCTTACTAACTGCCAAGTTTCATGTTTGAGTGACATTTCTGTTTGGCTTTTTTTTAACTAAAACATTTTTTAAAGACACTTTGCAGTCCTAGGACCTACATACATATGCCGAAATACCCCTTCTTTCCCTGTAGCCTTGGTTCTCAGCACCGTGTCAGATATATTTACTAAGCAGTGGGGTGTTTTTTTTCAGATGCCAAGAAACAATACAATTATTTTAGGCAAAGTCTCATTGCTTCCTAAGGACATAACTAACTGCTGGTGGAACCCTCTGAACTTTATATTAGTCTGTGTTGAAGCACTGCAGGATTAGTTATAATTAGCTGTTATCATGTCATTTTTCTCCCAACTACTATAATAATAATAATAATAATAATAATAATAATAATAATAATAATAATAATAATAATAATAATAATAATAATAATAATA
This sequence comes from Vanellus vanellus, assembly GCF_965231255.1. Classification (NCBI taxonomy): domain Eukaryota; kingdom Metazoa; phylum Chordata; class Aves; order Charadriiformes; family Charadriidae; genus Vanellus; species Vanellus vanellus. The sequence goes on from NC_138910.1 coordinate 7,701,547, forward strand.
ATAATAATAATACCCCCAAACCAAAAAAACCCTAGCAGCAACCATGATTAAAATGTCTGTTTCCTATCCCAAACTTAATTTTTAACTCACAGAGCTTGCAAGCTCTTCGCCACACACCCCTCACCTTTCACACAGATGCTTGTGCCTTGTCTACCACACATAAAAATAGGCATTTTTAACAGCAGCTAAAGAGTTAGTTGTACAGAAGGTGTAAGAAGCTTAAGACAAATATTTAATATTAAATAAGTGCTTCCTTACTAAACTATTTACATTCCCTGGTGTAATACTTTTGTGGGTACCTCTTGCCGATTTATTCATTTATATTACTTCAAGGAGCCTGTTAGAGCCTGTAGGCACACATTCAAAAATTAAAAGGACATGAATTCATCAGTGAGCCAATGACGACTAATGGTAATTCACGAGTTGAACCTGTGCCAACTAGAAATAACATAAAACTCCCTACAACTTGGGTTTCTCCAAGTTTAGGATAGGTCTGCAAGCTCTGCAGCATCATCTTGAGAGTCAACAGAACTCGTCTCTCCCACCAATGATAGGTGATAGCTTTCACCCAACAGATCACCTACAGCGCGACAGCTCTCAGAATACAAAGCCCTTGTTGACGACAGTTTAAATAAAACTATACTTAAGTCAAGTGACTGTGAGTGATCACTAACTGCGAATGTTAAGAGACAAAAAGTTGACACATTTGCGTAGGTCATCCCAAAACTTTAATATTTGCAACTCTCATGTGAACAGATTTTATTTAATCAGGGGTGGAAATGGATGGCGTTGCAAAAATTAATGCCATATTAATTAAAGCAAGTCATATTTAATTTCAGAATAATCTACTTTCAGTTAAAAATCATGCTCCAACGTCCCTAATTTAATGCTGCTGGGGAATTAGGAGAGGAATGGACACGTAGGAGGGCAGGGCTCTCACGCTCTCCCTGAATAGCATCTCCATTGCCACCAGCAAAGACAGAATACAAGACAGACCACTGGTCTGATCCAGTAAAACATCTCTTATGTTGTGTTAAAAACCAGGAAACACAAGCAGATATTACCCCAAGTGAAAAAGATTTGTACTTCTTTCAAATATCCAAACTGATGGGGATTTTTTTCCCCACTATTTCTTTGGCCCATTCTCCCACATTAAAAAAAAAAAAAAAAAAAAAAAAAAAAAAGGGCAAAAGCTTTCATAACTCAGGGTCATCCATTATCTTGAACTACGTCTAGACTCTCCACTGTAGGAGGTCGCCATGCCTCAAGGTAGCAACCGTTGCTGCTTTTTATAAAAACGCTGGACCAAGCAAGAGAGAGGAGCAGAAGAGTTTCGTGTAACTCAGCTGTGGCTGATCACTGAAACACTCTGAGTAAGGTGTAAGGATTTCACTGGCTCGTCTTGGAGGAAGTTTCCACCAAAGTTAAGGCTTTATTTTGCAAAACGGGCAGGTAAGCCACACCATCCACAAGCAACTTCATTTCTTTGTGATCAGCTCTGGGAAACGGCTTCATTCCCTCTCCCATTTACGCAGCACAAGCCTTTCTTCACCAGTCCGAAGGGCAAAAGAGTCGCTTTCTGCAGTCTCTCTACAACCTTCTGAAACTCACTACTAGGAAAATTTACACAACTAAAAGATGATTTAAACAACATTTAATACAAGATTCAATACAGAAATATTTTAACTGGATCTAAAGAAGTGGTGAAACGGTACATTTACTCACATTTTGTGCTGTACTTCTGAGTTTACCTTTACTGAGCAGATGAGGTAACATACCTCATTGATTGGTAACCCACCGTTCTGTAGCCGAACGACATTTGCAACACACACGTTAAGGTAGTTTCGGAACAAAGACCCACCAGATCATAGTATAGCTGCACGCATTGGGCAAAGCAGCTGAAGAGATTTACCAATGCCAGTGATGCCAGTCTGCTTTACACCAGGTGGATAAACGCATTTAAATCCTCATGCACACCCAGGACATGGAAAGGCATAGCACAGCTCTAATACCACGTCCCTGGGAGGATTCCAGTACCTAAAGGGGGCCTACAGGAGAGCTGGGGAAGGACTTTTTACAAGGGCATGTAGAGATAGGACGAGGGGGAATGGCTTCAAACTGGAAGAAGGTAGATTTAGATTAGATAGTAGGAAGAAATTTTTCACTCTGAGGGTGGTGAGGCACTGGCCCAGGTTGCCCAGGCAAGCTGTGGAAGCTCCATCCCTGGAGGTGTTCAAGGCCAGGCTGGATGGGGCTCAGAGCAACCTGGGCTGGTGGGAGGTGTCTCTGCCCATAGCAGGGGGGCTGGAACTCGATGATCTTCAAGGCCCCTTCCCACCCAAAGCATTCTATGATTCCATGATTATCAGCAGTGGATCTGATCCCAGCATTTTGAAAGAGGAACAGCTAGAACCTGCCTTTTATGCTCAAACCAAAGCTGTAAAAAGTTTCATCTGTCAGTAGAGAGAGAACAACAGGGTCAATGCTACCGTTCACTCAAGCATGAACAAGGGAAACTTTACCATATAATTAAATCTCAATAACAACTGATGAGGAATTTCATACCTGGAATAAAACAATTGCTGACAAAAGTCACCAAAGGAAAACTGACATGGTAGATTGATCCCAGCTGCTGTGGAGAAGTAATGGCTTTCTTCACCACGTCAGGCAGTTGCTGTAGATGACAGCATGCCTCCATGACTCCCTTAGACCTATGCCTGACCTTCAGAAATCCTTCAAAACCAACTTTTTTTTGAGGTATTGATTCAGTTAAAAAAAAATGTTTGTTCCTCGAGAACTACTTTTCCCGTCCAACACTTCAGGTTGCCAGCAGCTGCAGGAAGGTCCACACTTGTTTTTATACCTTCAAACACTCCCACTTGCCAGACCAGTTTCAGAGCAGCCTCCCCCATTCTGTGTCTCCTCTTGGTCACCTTTGAAACCCCGTAACCAGCTATGGATCGCTGAGGATCTGACCTGCTTTACCCTGGCAAGGGAGTAGAGACAGCAATAGCAAATGAGATGATGCCATACTATTGCACTTTGAAACAGGTGAATCTCAACAAACCACCACCGTCTTTTCTTTTCCACTTTACATTATTTCTGGATATAATACAAGAGTGTCTAATGAATTCAAAACTTCTTTCTTTTTGGCTTTGTATCTGGAATTACATGAGCCCAAGTGAAAATAAACCAGAGGAAACTCAGTGCTTCCCTAACTCCCAAAAAGGGCAGCCTGGCTTAAACGGATTGAAGTTTTAGAGAAAATCTGAGACTCACGTGCAGATTTCATTCTGTCTTTCTCAAGAGAAAACACAGTGAGGAGAAAGGGAATGGGAAGAGGAACTCACAAGCTATTCAGTTTAACTTAATCCCCAGACGCTAGCAGAGTTTCATTTGCAGAGGACCAAAAAAAGAATTTTTTTCCCGGGTCGTTAAATGTTAATCTAAATTCATTCATGCTCCTCTTAGCAGGCAGATCAAGTCCATACGATTGCCAGCAAGTGCCCATAATTTGATTGATGTCTTCTCACCCACCTAGAAACCTGAAGAGAATCCTTGTAAATGATTAAATATTTGATTCCTAGCAGCAAAAGGAATGAAAAAAAAAAAACCCAAACCCTACATGGGTATATAAATGGCAAGCCCACTGGGTTAGGTCCTAAGGTAGCTGGAAGTCCACTGCCTTTACTGAGCGAAGCAGAACAAAGGTAGTTTTAAAGGTTCATTTGTGCTCCCAACCACGGTGGCAGTGAGAAGGCTTTTTGACCCCCCGCACAGTAAATTATTTCCAGATCTGACAAGTGCCAGAGAACATTTCACAGCCTGGGATCACTGCAGGACCGGCTGCAGCGGCTACTACACGGGCTAGGACCTCTGCCCACCCAGTGATGAACTCCCAGGGCACGGGGACCTTAATATGGGGCAGGAACGCATCTTGAGGCTTAGAAACAAGGATTTCAGTGTTACATTCACAGTGAAAGCCGAATTCTTAACCACAGCGGTGATGAAAGAGTGGTCATTCGTTCATTTGGAGGGGTTAGTTGCACCCATGAATCTGAAGAGAAGGATGGCGGTTATTTAACACAGAGCCTTTTTAAAAGCAAATCAAAGATGGAAGAAATGAAGACTAATGAGACAACTTCAGAAGACCACTTTTTGTATAAATGATTTATTAGATAAGAAATAACCTGGAAACCAGGATTCACAATCTCCCAACCAATCATCCATTTCATGTAAAGTTGCTGTCTTAACCTGCCAAAAGAAATCAAGTGTAAAAATGTAATGAAAGAAATGGCACCTTCCTCTTGGACTTAAAGGTAGTGTTTCACTTTAAAAGTATAATCTAAAAATAAGCACCGCTGCTCACTAGTCTCATTGTATACTCAGATTCATTCTTCTTCATTTAATAGGAAATAGATCTAATATCCATTTGGCATCCAGTAAACCTGTTAGCCAGTGGAAACACACAATTTTAAGACTTGTGAAAAATATTTCTTTACGATAAGGAAGTAAAAGACATCTGGCAATTAACTAACACGCACAATCCTTGTCTTCTTAGATTGGCCTTGTTTCTACATCGCCAGCGTTGCATATGTCAAACAACCTCAGTCTGAGGCAAAACAATTGTTAAAATGAAACTGTGAAATAATGTATACTTAGAGAAACAGGCGATTTCATCTTCTGTGCAAAAAAGATGACACAATAAATGGTCTAATTACAGCTTATTTGTACTAAATCCCATTTCCTTATGTGCGCGGTACCTTTGAAGTTAATGCGATTCATTTTTCTGCTCTGCGAGCAGTGGTTGCACGAGGGTTTTAGTTGCAACGTACCCGGAAGGCAAAGAGTGACCGTCCTCTCAAGTGGCAAATGCTAGACATTTATTGGGCTGAATAGCAATAATTCTGCGAACTCTTCCTTGAACTGTATTCAACAGCATCTGAGGACTTCCCTGCAACGAGTAACAGCCACTACAGATTCAACACAGCTCCAATATTCAGAAACCTTCCTTCCCTCTACGAAAATGTTTCGATGCATGCACTTTCTCCAGAGTTTAAAGGTGACCTGCCAAGCATTTAAGGACCTAACGCTGCAGAAGATTGCATAGTGAGCTGGTTGCGTTATATGCATACAAAAATTTAAGTAATAGAAAAGATAGGCTATTAGAAACTTGTAGGTTGAAGGGAAAACAAACTCCACTTTTTTTTTGTATTATTACTGTGCCAAAGGTAGTAGCTCAGACCTCAACACAGATCCTCAGTGCTAACTCTCCTGTTGGCCTTCACTTCAGAAATAACCCTGCGGAACAACCAGGAACATCTTGTCCCATAAAAACAAAGATGATCCTTCCAATTTAGATCTTTCCAGGCAGGAAAGAAAGGAGAGCGGAAACCTCATGTATATCAGGCAGCTTCTCTGCTACTCCTAACTTAGGCATGCGCTGCTGATTTGAAACATGTGGGAATGCAAGCGGAAGGTAGGACTGAAACCAGTGTACCTCGCCGCCTGGGAAACTCTCCACAAAAAACCTAAATCTATCTGCATCCTGTCGTCCAGGTAAAAGGAGAAAAAAAAAAAAAAAAGCAAACCACCTTCTGCCCTTGAGACAGTTCTGGAAGTAGTCGTGGGTCATACGGAAGAGCCTGACTTCTCAGCTCTCTGACAGAGTGCAAATTCAGCTGCTGTCTTCCGCAGTGGAAGAGAGAGGAGATAATGCCCCAGCAGGACATTCTTGAAAAACTTCTTCTTTTTGCTCCTATATATGTCACGATTGCGCAGATTCTTCTTCTGCAAAGCGTTAGCTCACAAAGACAGGCTAGTCAGCCAAAAAAAAATAAAAGGAATTACACCTCAGACTTCCTATAGCTATAGTGATCAATAAGAGCTAATAATTAATCAAGGTCTATCATCCCAAAAGTAGATTCGCACTTAGTAAAAGGTTAACTGGAAAATATAGAGGAAACTGTGGCCCAAAAATTCCTTCTAGTTAATCAGTTTGTTACGTTTCGGACTGTACCATGACAGTCCACAAATCAAGCGAAGGCCAGGGAGACTGCAAATCACTCCGACCTAACTGCAGGCTTCAGCAGCGGCAAAAACTCAACAGTCGCATCCCAATAAAACAAAAGCAGGACCGGCCAGAAATGCAGTCCCCCAGCCTGAAGCTTGTCTTAGGATCACATCCAAGAGAAAACATTAGAAAGAGTGATAATTTATTTCTATTCCTTTTCTTAGAGAGAGTTTCCACTTCGGCACTTTCCTTGCATGCAAAGTCACGTTGGAGGGGATGATAACATTTTTCTCTGAAGCACCTCTCTTGTAAAGTGAGCCTTACAAGGGAGTTCAGATACTAAATATTTATCTACAGGAAAGAAAGGCTTTCCACCATAGTAGACGTACCTTAGAGTATAATCTTCATCCAATAAAGCCACGTTAGATCAAGCAGTACTTGACGTTCTGGCAGATTTGGTATCATGTCTAGAAATAAACAGGAAGAAATTTTTGCATGGGATTAAATAATATACAAATAATGTCTGCACCTACTTGAAAGATTGAGTTTAAATACTGTTTAAAGAAAAAACAAATCGTTGAGACATGTTTAAGTGCTCTAGCCAGATGAATCACGGGATGCCCAGAACTCCCACTAAATCTATTTTATCCGAAGAGCTGCATGGATAAAACTGACAGAAAAATATGCTGCTAAAACTGATCACATCAGTTGTTTCCCAACACTGATCACTCCTCCTCACCGCATCCCAAAGATGTATCTTGGACCACTAAATTCCTCTTCAACACTTGCCTTCGAGTACCTGTCCTACTTCAAAACTGACTGCATGTCATTTTTAAATGAATTAAAAGGATAATTTAGGGGAGAATTTTGTCTAATTCTGTAAAGTTCCTGTGGGCTTCATCAGGAATGCTAAAAGCTTGAATTCCTGGACCCGAGGTGGGCTCGTCATCAAAACCTTAGCCACCTGCCAGAGCAGTCAGCAGCTGGTGGCCATCACCCTCGCCCGGGTGGTCCGAGATCAGCTGCCCAGGAGCAAGGGCTTCACCCCGGCCACCGCCAGCAAACGGCCCCGGGGCACGGGGCTGCAGCGTCACGCCAGAAAGGGAAAACACAAATCCCTTGAAGTCACAACGTTTCTTTAGCAAAGCAGAATTTTTTATTCTACCTTCCAGCTAAATGAAGGCGAGAGTGGCTGGCTGGGACAGGAATATATGAGGATGAAAATAAGGGCTTTCGGTTATCGACCAGCTTCTGTTGTCCTGTCGGGGTATGAACGGAATCTGTGTGCCTGCACCAGAGCACGCTATAACCTCAGGTGCAATTAAATATCATGATATTGGGTTTTATCCCTTCAAGGGGAGGCACAAAATAATAAGGAGTACGGGGTTTGCCCCCAGATTGCAGCGGAAAACTTCCAAGGTGCAAGGGGGGGATCATTACTTGCTGCAGCGCACGTGCACAAAGGCAGAGCATTAACCTTGCCCACACAGCCTTACCTTTGACATCACCTGAACTTCCAACAGCTCATTTGTCATTCCTCTAAGCGTTCTTTCATCGCAACTTTCTAGCACAGAATTTTATAATTATTTCCAATTACTGTCTATAATATATGCTACTTGCTGCACTGCAGTTACATTTTACCACTGAACTTTAAAACAAACATCTTAATTTAAAATATACTCTGCCAACCGTATGACACAGCTACTCCGAGATAGCTGTCGAAGAAAAACCAAGCATAAATATTTACCTCATTAGTAACGATAAAAAGATCGTAGTTAGGCAGGCACAATAAAAATTATCTTGAATCCTGCCATGTCCATCTGCTTCAAAAGAACTCAGTCTTACAATAATTTTAGAGCTATATGCAAAAATATATGGAGCTGAACTCAATACAGAATAACTCCCCTCTTCTGCATAATACCGCAATAGCTCTTCAGGGTTTGGCACTACTTGCCAAAAGTATGTTTATTTGCTGTTGGACAGCCGAAAACGTTAGGTCCGCAATGGACCTGTTTACTCGAGCTGTGCTGTGTGTTATAATTATGATCATCAGCCCAAAGGACTGCTAAATTAGCAGAGCCAATAAAATCGATAAGATCAGGGGTACAAAGAGACTCAGGAAGGAAAAGATCTGCAAAGAAAACTATTTAGTATGACACAGCCGCCCTCTGCTTCTACGCTTTGTTGACTCAGCAGCTGTAGTGGACGCTGCTGATGGAGTGTCTGGTGTACACCTTCAACATAAAGCACCGTACGCTATTAAATGGAAAAGCTCTTGTCTTAGAACAAGCCACGGCAAATCTTGTAAGGTTGAAAGTATTTCTCACTCTGTTTTCCATGGCCTTGAATATCCAAGGAATCCGCATAGGAATTCAGAGAGGGTAGAAGGGGCATCATTTGTAAAGCAGAAGGGCAGAAAAGCGTCCCAAGCCATAACATTTAAACATGGTAACTAAAACTAGGCAACCGTGAGTCCGTCAGTCTCTACATCCTAGAACTTTGATAAGCTTGTATATTCTGCTCTTAAGGAATGTGATTATGTGATTTAAAACTTTTCTTTGTGATTTACCAAAAAAAAAAAAAAGGTAAAAAAAAACCCCAAAAGTAAAACTAGGATTCGACTTAAAATTTCTTGCCCAGAAGAGAGCAAGGCAGAGAACAACTGCTTTGCTCTTCATTTCTGTAGCGCTGGTAAGCTGCTCCTAATAGCCACCCTGTAACATTAAGGAGAAAGGGTAGCGTGTTTCCAAGAGAAGGGCACCAGGGTTCCTCACCTCAATATACACTCATTAACTCTGATTTCCAACTCTCCAGGAAGGAAAAGACCAGGCTGGAGTGAAAGAGACTTTTCTGCCAAAGGTCAACGAAAATTTACTTCCAACGAAATAGTGCAAAAGCCCCGAATCAGCCTCCAATTCTCTCACCTTTATGTGACAGACAGAAACGTTTGGGGTTGCAGGGACTGGGTTTAGATACTACTTGTCACAGCCCAGCCACTAAAACTAGCTCAATATCTGCCATTAAAAATACCAAAACTAGAATGCAGGGCGGACCTTTTAAGCTTTATCCATCCGGGAGAAATCTGTGGCTCACATGCACCCACCCATACAGGGCTTCTTACGCTGTCAACTTGGGTGTCTTCATGCTATTTTGCTTTTTATTCTATACGGGCTTAAAAAAACACTACCTACACACCGGGTCCAAGAAAAATGGCCTGCTGTAACACGGACTGAAATCAGTCTGCAGCTTTTATATTTTGTAGTTTGTCCATATTTAAATGAATTGTGGCATTTTTACATCTTTTGGGAAATCACGCACAATTAACTGCAGTGATCGAAATCAGCATTTAGAAAATGATATCGATAAATAAGTCTCCCATAAAACTACGCTCAAGTCATTAGCAATCTTTCTGGTACCATTTCAGGTCCCGTCAGGAAGCGGCTGGAGGTTGGCATCTAGATAATGCTGACCTTCAGCTGTGACTTGGTTTATCTGGATTAGCATTGCTATTTGCTAGAACCTTAAAAAAACAAAGGGCTAATCAATACAAGGTCAAAACAAAAGTGTCACAGATGGCTTTGACCATTCCAAAGAGGTGACACCTGTCACCAAGAGTTACTGCAGGAGCTGGCACGATGCTCCAGCAGCTACCGCTGAAGGCATTTCTGTGGGCAACTTCCGCAGGCAACATCCACAAGCCATTTCTCAGGCGTATTTCATGCCCAGTCGTGGGTTACGTGAACTGGCAGGTCAGATTGATCAACAGAATGAAAAATATGTCAGCAAAAAAAAAAGAGAAAAAAAATCAGCACAGCAAGGAACAGAGGTTGTAATACAGGGGAGTTTTGTGAAGGAGTTTAACCCTTTGATGCCCTGCGCGCCTTTACTCCAGCGGCTCGTCCTCAGTCCAAACACCACAGCTGAAGGCAGAGACAGTCAGGATAAGCACGAGGTTTCAGCTATATAGTGACTCGCATCTCAAGTAGTTTACTCATGTATGAACATTCGCTTATAAACTAGGCACTCTGACACAAAGCCTCATCTGCAAATGAAGTGCTCTGATAGTGGGCAAGACGTATACGATACACCTCCCACATAAAAGTGCCAGAGAAATGGAGGTGAGTATAATGGTTCACGGTGGATTTATTTTGTTTTTTCGCAAGCCATGGGGATCATCATTCATCTTCATCATCATCATTCATCATCTTCATCATCATCATCATCACCATTTGTTCCATGAAGCCTTGTTATGAGCATAAATGGTCTCGCTCACGCGAGTCTCTTTCAGGGCTGGGTTAGGAGTCAACACGTGCGGTCAGGTTACCCTGTGCCCTCAGCGCACAGCTCCAGGCATCAGAAGGGGACACGACCCACAGAGCTCAGTTTGGGGAGGAATAAGCTATTTCAACACACAGAGTTCAGAGCAGGCTGTGGACGCTGAGGATCTTACAAACCACCTAGAAGCATGTTCCCAAAGAAAGCCTCGAGGTACAACAGCATTCAAACTTGAAATTCAAACTCAACCTGGGACGCTCTTGAGAGGACATCCAAGACATTCGGAAAGCATTATATTTTATATTACAAATACTGCTACGCCACATCTGTTTATTGCGGAACCATTATGCAGATAAGGATTCAGGATGAGCTTGACTGCCTTGGGGAAGGTCAGTTTCAAATGTAGTTCTTTGCATTCTGCACGAGGGGTTGTAGGCCAAAAAAAAAAAAGTCGGGTATTTGTTAGGGAAGAAAGGAAACTGAAATGTTAGTCTATGTTCTGCTCCAGATTCTCACTCGGGGTATTTAGTAGCTAATGGAATTTTAGTTATCTACTTTTGTCTTGGTTTCAGCTGGGATAGGGCCAATTTTCTTACTAGTAGCTGCTGTGTTTTGGATTTAGCATGAGAATAATGCTGATAACACATATTGTTTTAGCTGTTGCTAAGTAATGTCTGTATTAGTCAAGAACTTTTTCAGCTTCCCACAGAAACCGAGAGGGAGCATCGACAGGACAAGCTGGCCAAAGGAATATTCCACACCATAGAGGTCATGCTCAGTATATAAATGGGGACGGACCAGGGGGCAGGGATCCGCAATCACTGCTCAGGATGGGCTGGGCAACCCATCATCGGGTGGTAAGAGTGACTTGTGTTGTATCACTTTATTTTGTATATTCTTTTACCGTTATTATTATTGCTATTATTATCATCACCACCATCATCCTCTTCCATTACTGTTCTGTTAAACTGTCTTCCTCTCAACCCATGAGTTTGGGGTTTCCCCCTCCTCCCCCCCCGGCTCTGGGAGGGAGGGGGAGTGAGAGAGTGGCTGCGAGGTCCTAATTGCCGGCTGGGGTTAAACCACAGCAGCTTTGCACATTAAATTTATTTGGCGATAAGTTTCTGTGAGTTTCTGCTCTCAGGAAACGTTTCAACGAGCCTTTGGTGTTCGGTTTTGTCATGGGGCAGGTAGGGAAGAATATGCTAATCAAAGACCCTAGAACTACAGCTTCTATAATTGGCCGCTCAGTATTCTCTCGTAGCCTTAATTTATGCGTACTATTAAAAGGTTAAAGTTGGTCACAGGTCTCTTGTGACTGTCATCTGTGAAATAATGCTGTTGGAAATGCAGTTTTGGTTCTACCTCATTCCTGCCTGCAAATAAAACTACGCATATTCTGCACATCTTTCCCCCCGAACACTGACACCTCCAGCGACATAAAATCCAGCAAGCGATGTGACAGCTGCCAAGGTCAATAAGAGTTATACTGAACTGCTGAGTAAGTGCTGGTCACACAAATCAAAGCTGTATAAGGGCAGCTTAACATACACAAATCTGCAACTTATTCAAACTACTTTTTTGGACCGAGACATTTTTATCATTTGTCTCTTCTGTGAAAAGTTATATAACGAAATGTGACGAAGCCAAAGGTATTTCATGAAATCTCAGCGTTATGTCCTTTGTGTCAAATTACTGATAGCAAAGCGTGCTGAAAAATACATTTAACATTTCTGAGAAACTTAACGCTTAAAGGCAACTGAAGGAGGGCAATGATATGAATAAGAAAGTAAAAATAACGTAGCAGGAAATTTTAAAGACACATAGGGCAACGCTATCCGATTATGACCTAGATTCAGCTATCTAGATTAATTCCTAAATAAGGAATTTGGGGTTGGGGGTACTTTCAGGGGGTACTTTAAGCCTTCTGCCTTTGCTATACTTACCAGAAAGGTTTGAGTATTCTTTCGCAGCTGCGTATTAACTTTTAATTGTCAAAACAATAGCGTTTCCCAAGATGTTACCAATTGATCGCTAGGCATAATAAGGTATTTCTGGCAGACCCAAGGGTTAGCTCGGATTTTACATCTGAGCTCTTCATTCAAAGTCATAGACGTAGAAACTGCTGTCTTAGATGAGCAAAACTTGTATTTTTGTTGCGCCATCATGAAATGCAGAGGTTTAAAACAATTGCATAGAAAAATCATTCTGAACTTTGTGCCTTGTGCGAGGCCTCGTGTGCCAAACCGCAGCTGTTAGCAAGTGTTTACAGCCCAGTTGAAAACCCCTGCAAATACAAATTGTTAATAGAAGCGCTGCTGCAAGTCTAACTGGATTGCTGCGACCAGTAACACTCCAGTAATTACAGTGATGTAAGTGTTAAAAGGGGAACGAGGACGGAAAGTTCTCCATCATCTGCCAGGTACTTGCTTACTCCTGGATTTTTCTCTGAGAAGGAGAGCTACTGGCAGGAGGGCTCTGCAAGGGCTTCTCTCTTCCTTTATTCTATTTTCAGGTTGCTAATTGATCCTCTGAGGGAAGGTTTAGTCCTTTTAACGCCGTTTCCCCATTAATAGGGAGGCTGTAAGAGAGAGGCTGGAGGTGTGTGGGTGTGGGAGCCATGCAACCTTTCATGCCGGACTTCTCCATGATGACTCACAAGGCAGGGAAGTTTGAGAACCTTCCTCGCGGGGCGAGAAACAGAGCCCCGGTCCCTGCTGATCGCGCAGAGGGCTCTTGCAGAAGCGCGCCACTCGGTTTGTTTGGCCTGAGAGGAGCCTGGCTGACCTAAATTTTCCAGGTGTGGGTATGATAGCAGGTCGCGGAAGGAGGGCATGGCGAGGCACAAAGACCAGAGTGTGTTGGAATAGTCATTATCTTGACTGACACGTCCACCCATGTTGCAGAAACACAGCTAGCGGTCGCTCTGCTTTGCAGTAGGACATTTTGCTTCAGAGAAGCAAAATAAATATCAGGAGAAGCATCCCTTGTGAGATATTACCTTTGCACTAGCATAAAAAATAACTTTGCGATTGTTCACTTTGTCTGGTAATACAGAAGAGTGGAAGCACAAGAAGCGATCAGCCTGATGCCGTCAACTGGTAATGCCAGTCACATCACCGCACAGGAGACTGACAGCCTCTTCCGATCTGACTAATGGGTTAATTTTATTGAAGCACTACCAGGCTAGAGAATAGTTTTATCAAGTCTTCCACCACTTAGAAAGCAAGGCAGTTTGCCAAGCAAAACAGCCCATGGTTAAGAAGGAAGCGCAAAGCAGAGTTTAATTTAGGTCTAAGGCGCTATTTAGGCAACATTTCCATTATTCTTACTCAAGGATACTGCAGTTACACCTGCAAATACTACTATCCTGTGAAATCGAAAGAAGCTTTTTTCCCCTTTCATCCGTGACTCTTTTTTACTTACCCATTTTTCCTGCTGCCAACCAGAAAGCAATGCCTGATGATTACTTTTAGGTATGTCCAAAGCCCTTTTGGTTGTGCCAGTTCTAACAGAAACCCATGGAAAGATTTCTACTCCGTTTCCATTTGAAGTCAGAGCTTCGATCCGAGTTGAGTAAGGCCTTCAGTTTTTAAGCATGCAATCTCTGTTTTGATAAGAGCGTCGTGTAGGATCTTCTACCGTGACTTATTACCATATTTGAGTACTTTTTTGCGACTCGGTGCACAGACGGTTAGTGGCAGGCAGAAGACTGAATACAAGCTCTCACTGGGGTCCTAGGGCACTGCTCTCAGTATTTAACAGGGGAAAAAGCTGGTTTCAAGTAATAATCTCAGTCATCCAGAGTCATGTCTTAAGATGACTCAAGAGTCTTTAGCTTTATTTTGATCATTTGCATACATTTGAGAAATACCCTAGTCAGTTCTCAGTACAAGGACCACTCAAAATTAAGAAAAATTCTCCAATCCCTGGAAATTCTATTAATTTTCCTCTTTGGGTTTTGGTTTGGTTTTTTTTTCTATGTAAGCTAAAGTAGCAATAAATACCTATTTTTGTAGTAATTAAACACAAATTTATGAAAAACCCAGTCATTAGATTATTCTCTTCACTTAGAACACATACAGTTTTCATTCAGCATAAGGCTAACTTTCAAACGGTGTTTTTATGAAACCTATGAAGCAGATAAATTTTAGTCTGAAGTGAAATATTAAGGTGTTCAGATTTTCTGCCATTCTCTTCAAATACCATACTGGTATGGTCCAACACCAACATAAGACTTATCATAGAATCATAGAATGGTTTAGGCTGGAAAGGACCTTGAAGATCATCCAGTTCCAACCCCCCTGCCCTGGGCAGGGACACCTCCCACCAGCCCAGGTTGCTCAAAGCCCCATCCAGCCTGGCCTGGAACACCTCCAGGGATGGGGCAGCCACACCTTCCCTGGGCAATTTGTTCCAGTGCCTCACCACCCTCAAAGTGAAAAATTTCTTCCTAATATCTAATCCAATCTACCTTCTTCCACTTTGAAGCCTTACCCGTTGTCCTACCACTACATGCCCTTGCAAAAAGTCCCACTCCAGCTTTCTTGTAGGTGCCCTTCAGATACTGGAAAGCTGCTATAACGTCTCCCTGGAGTCTTCTCCAGGCTGAACTACCCCAACTCTCTCAGCCTGTCCTCATTGCAGAGGTGCTCCAGCCCTCTGATCATCTTTGTGGCTCTTCTCTGGACCTGCTCCAACAGGTCCACATTGGGGTCTCCAGAGCTGGACGCAGTACTGCAGGTGGGGTCTCACCAGAGAAGAGTAGAGGGGCAGAATCTCCTCCCTCGACCTGCTGGCCACACTTCATTTGATGCAGCCCAGGATACAGGTGGCTTTCTGGGCGGCAAGCGCACATTGCCGGGTCATGTTGAGCTTCTCATCCACCAATACCCCCAAGTCCTTCTCTTCAGGACTGCTCTCAATCCATTCTCCACCCAGCCTGTATTTGTGCATGAGATTGCCTTGGCCCATGTGCAGGACCTTGCACTTGGCCTTGGTGAACTTCATAATGTTTGCACAGGCCCATCTCTCAAGTCTGTCCAGGTCCCTCTGGATGGCATCCCTTCCCTCCAGCGTGCTGACCGCTCCACACAAGTCGCTGTCATCAGCAAACTTGCTGAGGGTGCACTCCATCCCAACATCCGTGTCACCAACAAAGATATTAAACAGCACCAGTCGCAGTACTGACCCCTGAGGAACACCGCTTGTCACTGCTCGCCACTTGGACAAGGAGCCGTTGACCGCAACTCTTTGAGTGTGACCGTCGTGTACAAGCAGAAGGAATATGAGCCCCAGAAACAAACTGAAAAGACTACTAAAAGACTACAGTGCATGAGCAAATACAGTTTTCAGTGTGTGACCTCCAGAGCCCCACTGGTCAACAGAGTAACTGCAGAGGGCTGGATTGTATTGAATGTTCTTCTTTCTCTTCAAAATGCAGAAAGGGATTTGTTTTGCTCTGTCTCCAACCATTTTGTAGGTATTCATGTGACTGCCACAGAGGACTACTGCTATGAAAATCCGTCAGGGAAACAGGAGCCAGTCCTAGGGCACTAGAACAATTAGTGCGATTAACTCTCTGTCTCTCAATCAACAAGTGGCTACAGGCCAAATTCTTTTCCAACCCTAACCCACCACATCACTGGTCAGAAGTTGCTCCAAATGTACACAGATGTCCAATAACTCCACCTTTCTTAATCAATAACTGGTTACAAGCCAAATCGTGATCACGAGCACATCAGTTTACGGATACCGCAGCCACACTCCGACAGTGAATCACATCTCCAGGATGGAGCGGAGACAGTTCAGCAGTGCCACTAGACTTGGTGCCTGCAGATGCCCGTCTCACCTCCCTAAAGAGGGCTCAAATGATCAGTTGTTGCAGACTTAACCCATCTCACCTTCTGCAATTATATCAGCAACTTCCTCAGCAAAAGAAAGTGCTGCTTGGCAGGATCAAGTACACTGCTCTTCTAGATGTGCTACAAGCATTTCGGCGTCAAAGAGAACGTGAAGTATTGAATCACAAGTCTCAAATTCATTATTGGAAGATTCATTCAGTGCAGAGCTGGACTTACTGGTCAAAACGCCCAGCGGGCCTAAGTTGATGTAATTGCACTGAAGGCAATAGAATTACACAATTCATAGACATAAAGAAATTACCATACTAAGGGATTCGTTTTTGTTTGGGTTTTTTTTTTTTTTTTGTAGACACCCCCAATGAGAGCCATCTGCCTTTATTTTTCTTTCATGGTCTTGGCATGGCTTTGTTTGAAAGGAGATTTTATCCCTGGATTGCCTCTATCAGACAAACCTGAGCAGCAGCGGAAGCTCCGTGTTTAACTGCTTTAAGAAGCAGCTTCTAGACACGAACTGGGACTGGTGTGTCTTTGAACTGGATCTTTTTAAACTTTCACCCTGATTTTCACCCTGTAATTGTTTTGATGTTTAGCAAAAGTTCAGTGATTTGCCTACTAGAGAGCCAAAAGAGCTTATTCCTGACCCTTTTCATGAGGTTCTGTGGGATTTTGTTGATAAACGACCTTGCAAAGAGAGTACGCACACTCTTGCACTTGCAGCATGAGGCAGACAAGAGTTATTGGCCAGGGGGCTGGGGGCTGCCTGAGGCTATATGAGCATTTGTGATTTTAGGTTTTGGCTGGTGTATTCAGGCACACATAATAAAATAGTGCTTTTATTTTAAAAATCAATAAAATGACCGATTTTAAGTCAGAAAACCGTTGTGTTTTACCATCGTTGGTTTTTTATTGCATCTCACGTTTTGTTTTTTCCTTGTCTTTTTCCTGCCAGACAACCAGTCTGGACTCCTTTTGAAATTCAGCTTTCTACAGTCCCTTCTTTTTCAGCGGTAGCTCCTCCCCTCCTGTTGCTGGTGCTGGTTTTGAATCTTTCTCACCCAGGTTTTCCTACCGCTTTCTCCAGCAGGCTGTTAAAGCTAACTCTAATACAGAAGTAGTGGTATGGTGAACAGTTATGCCATTTAGGGACAAATTGCTGATTTTTTTCCTCACTCTGAGCTACATGGACTAATAAAATAGGAAACCAGATGAGGCAATGAAAGACAAGTTACACAGTTAGATCATGTGCTACTAATTATTTATGCCAGGTCTGGATTTAACAAGACTATGCCAAAATTAATCGAAGACGACTCTACTCTTCCACCCTGCTCTCAACTGTTCATACCCATTTCTATCTCAATCTGCCACCTCCCAGGGATGCCACCCCCCTGTGGTGCCGCAGTGCAGATCAATAAAATTATCCAGCCTAAAACCTACTTCACCCAGATCATTTTATTGCTCTAATTTATGCTGCCGCCTCAAACAATTGCACGAACAACCACAGCACAGGTGGGAATTCACCGACCGAGACGAGGGGAGGCAGCTGGGTGCTTCTTAAGCTGGTGTTGCTGTTACCTATCCAGTGTTGCAAATCCAGTGTAAATAATTGTGTTCTCATTTGCCTGGCTTCTTTCACTTTAACTCATTAGCAAAGCGTGCTAAATGGCTCAACGGGAAAGGCAGCAGCTTTTCTAGCTTTCTTGATATTCCTCCCAAGTATTATTTCATACATGACCTTGTGACTTCCAAGAAGAAAGGAAAAAAAGAAAAAAAAAAAATTCCTGACCTCTTCAATATCTTGCAAAAATGGTGGGTCTGACTAGTTGCTACACTCCTACGTTGTTAATACCAATAAATGCTTAAGATACAAAGATCAGTTCCTGTATAAATCTTGGTTCAAGGATGATGGGCAAGCAGCTAGAAAACATTTCTTCGTGTCTTTTTCCCCTAATATAAAACTCTTAGTAGAAAAATGATAAGAATAAATGGCACCTATCCAACTGATTCCATTATAGAAGCTGGTTTGTCTGTGACAGATGATTCACTATTTATAGTGTCTTTAGTGCATGCCTCACAGTGTACTCTCACAGTCAATCTCAAAGACGTGTTATTTAGGCAGGGTAATGTACTCATCTTCTCTGAAAGAGAGAAACTTCTGCAAAGAAAAGAACATCTTGGGGTATAAAATCTTCTATATCTCCAGCTGTTCAAAACCTACACAGAGCTCGAGTACAACAGAACAAGAACACCAGTATAAAGCCAGGACAACCCTTCTGACTTTGAGGAACTCCAAGATGCTCCAAGGTGTAAGAGGAGCATCTAACAAAGCTGTCGTTTCCTTCTAGCAACATTTAGACACTCCCAGCTGGAGCCAAAAACCCAACAAAACCAACTCTGATTTCTCCCAGCACAAAGGGCTTCAGCTGAACCGCCAGCTCTGACATACATCAAATAATAAGGTGGGAAAATACAACTCTCGTCTCACGACAGGCGGTTATACTGGAGACACGACCAGACTGCAGCATACAGCGGTCACATTCAAGCTAGCTTTAAGCTCCTAGTCTGAGAGAAAGCTGTATAAATCTCCATGCAGGCCGAAAAAATACATATCATTAAGACAGTAGTAAGCACAGAGAACGTACCCACGGTGATCTTAAGCCCAGCAATATCAAGAAGTAGGTAGTGTAACTGCAGCTCAGGTAAGCCTACGGCATTGCAGGGTAAGCTCCAGAAACTCGCGGTATTAGCATAGCTTGAGCACGCAACAGCTGGAAAGCAGCTGTAGAACCTGTTTCACTGATACATGGGTGTACAACCAGTATTTTAGCTGCCCAACACAAAACTGCCCTTTCCCCAGTAAAGCCCAAGAATGACTGTTTCTTCTTCCCTATTTCAAAGAAAAATAGACGTTCACTCTCATAAAAGCCTGTGGCCCCCGCAAGAAGTCTTTAGCTTTTTTTTTTATTTTGTCCTAAACATTGTTATTATACCACATAAACTGTAAAAATGGAAACAAGGAAGTACTTTTAAAACAGTTTGGATAATAAAAAAATAAATTGTTTCATTCTGAAAAAATGTCACAATGGGAGTTTTCAACATCAAAGCATTTGTCAATAAAATACACAGAACTATCACAGAACACTGCAGCCTTTTTATTTTTCTTGTTTAACATTTCCAAGTCACTGCCATCAACCACTACAAATAGAGGTTACAATGCTTTGCTTTCCCTTTTTTCTTCTTTTTTTTTTTTTTAAAGCCTTCACACAGTGTTACCCCTCTTCAAAATACTCTTCAAAATACCGAGATAAACCATCATAAAGAAACATGTAAATTACCTTTGTGGCCTCATTTTCCAGAAAACACAAAAGCATTTAAAAATGTATTATTCAGAATGTTTCAGATCAGGAGGAAACCCATTTTATGTTTAATACTCTGTATGACTGATACATTGCAAAACTACATAACTGATGTCTGCTGGTTAAATGCGTTTTTTCTAGCAGCAGTTACAGAAACTTTAAGAAAAAATATAGACTGAAATCTACGATAGAGGTGAGAAAAAGCATGACTTAGATTGGCGCAGCACCTGCAAATCCTGAAAACACTGGGTTTTAGCAGTTATTATCAAAGGGCAGTTAGAATTCCCCAGGGGACGCTGATATTTTTTCCAGCAATAAGTGCAAAATCTTCTCTTGTTGATTCTTACCGATACCTCGGTTCTCGGACAACCTCAGTTAATAGATCTGGTGGTCTCATACGTGTGCTCCTCATCCTGGGTTCACTTTCATAGATTTCTCTCTGCAATAAGCTATTTTCTGGGAGTGATTCATTGCGAATATAGCTTCTCACATCATTGCTTCCTACTCCTTCCTCAAGGTAAAGAGGGGTCTTGACAGTATTTTCACTTCAGTTCCTTTCAAATAATATTAGAGCTACAAGGATGGGGATGGTTATGCATATGAAAGCTAATGTAATGGGCTAACACCTGACTGAGCCGGAGGTCGGGCAGCAACAGATACTGGGACTTCACTGTCAATCACTCAGCGGTTCATTAAACTTTCCCGTTCTATCAGGGGTCCCCAAATAGCAGCCTTCCTCTGACTCCAGACATCTGGGAAATTCTCTTCTTTTTTTCTCTCTCTTTTTAATCTTACCATGACATCTGCCTCCAAGTCCATAAAACGTGCCAGCAAACTTTTACCAAAAAGCAGAACAAAAGTCTTCCATATTTTCCTCTCATTCTAGCCGGAGGTGGGCATTTGATTTTTTTGCTCTTCCATGATAACTTCATAAGTCTGCTTTCTCCCAGAGCATCAGTACCAGCACTTCTACTGAAGTGCCCCTTAAGCACTGGGCATTAGCCTGTCCCTGTCAAAATCAAATGTTTCCCACCAAGGGGTGGGAGGGACAGCCAGGTATTTAGACTTGATGAAAAAAACCCAAATATTCATGAGAGAAGTGAAAAAAGCAGGGAGTGAAGAGGTCAAATAGCCACAAGGGAGAAATAAGGATCCTGTGGCAACCAGAACATCCCTGCATCTCCCAGTGTTGCCTCAAAGGTGGCAGCAACTGCAGCAATGCTCAAGGGACAGAGACGTGAGCATCAGGGTAAGAAACCCTCCTTCCTGCAGTCCCTCCCCAGCATCTGCTCCCCACAGGCAGAGCAGGCATGTGGGAACCCTCTCTCCACCTTCAGAAACTCTTCTGCCTAAATGTTACACTGGGGAATGGTTTCAGGATGGAGAAGGTTTTTGAGAATCAAGGATGGGAGCAGGAAGGGCCAATTCTGAAGAGGATGTGAGAATAGGATCCAGGTCCTCGTCCTCAGGCTGCAGGCAGGAGAGGAGGAGAAATGATGTGACTTGACAGCCCAGATGAGTATAGAAGGGAAGGGGAAAATGGCACACGAGTATGGGGAAAGGGTAAATCGGTGGAGAAAAGGACAGCAGTAAGGGGAAGAAGTGGGATTCTGCTCTAACTCATCCCTGGCTGAAGGCTTTCTTCCCAGGAGGTATGGTGGAGAGTTCATGGACAGCAATGTTGGCTTTTGGGGCGATGAGCAGGCCAAGCTATGCAGAAGGGGCCACAGCTGAAGCTGTGACACTCAGGTTTTGGCTTCTGTTGCATGTGAAGGTAAGGCTTTATCATCCAGCGTGATGGAGGTGCCAGCAGCAGTGGTGACAGCAATTGTGTCTATAGTGGCTCCCTCCTTCTAGTGGCAAGGACAATGCAGGATCTGGCAGTGCCGTGCCAAGGCAGAGGTTAAGTGGGTGAGTCTCCTTTGTCCTCCCCACACCAGTCATTGCTCCTGGGGGAGATGAGCTCTTGGCCTGACCCAGTCAAACCACTGACATTTTCATCAGAATTCAGCAAAGGATCCGGACATGCGGAGTTGCCCTGGAGTGGAGATCATGTTTTTGTCCTGCCCATAGCAGGCGAGACTCCAAGGCTTTCTAGCTAAGCCCGGTTGCTCTGTGTTGTATGACGCTTATATCCTTCAAGCTTCCCCTGCACACTACCTTTCTCGCTGCACTCTGGACTGTATTCTGTTCAACGATGTGTGAAAATACAGATCAGCACCATTCACTGCCACAATTAGTCAGGGTTTGCATTGGTGTCATCAACAGAAGAATTTGGCTATTATCTTCCTATTCCACAAAGTAATAAAATGCAAAACTGAATGAACCAGATAAATCAGCAGTCGGTCATTAATCTAGCATTTGTTTGATGTGAAGATCTTTTACTGATTAAAATGTTTTAATATAAAAAAAAATCACAATTCAGAACAAGAGTTTTATAATGGGCAATGAATCCTCAAGTGAATTTTACAGATCAGTTAATGTCTAGATGAGTTAAGGGTGAAAGGTAAACTTGACATTAAACGTTTAGTTAAGAGTGCCAGAGGATTCATCACTGCCACTAAAGCGATACTGAAGTGAAACTACACTACTTTTTTTCCTCATTGGAAAAATAAAAGGTTTATAAGAACATTTGCCATCTTTGCAGTCTGAGGAAAATAGTGCGAATTCTATGCACCTAGCCATCAGACCACTAAAATAGGTTAGAGAGACATTTAGCTCCGTATTTGAGCTGATTTACAATTTTATACCTTGTTGACCCTGTTCCACACCACTTCCCCATGCAAGACTTGGGTTTCTTATATCCTTGATAAAAAAACTACTGTTAAAAGTAAAATTATTTTCATCTTTCAGCAGAATGTTTCAGTTTTCTACAGTACGCAATTGATATTTTGGCTTTAGCTACTTGGCACCATCCCTTAATCTTAGAGGAAGATGCCAAGTAAGGCAAACTACACAAAGCGGGAAATAGCAAGTCTTCATGAACCACATCTTGTACAAAGCAAATTCCCTCAACCTCCGCGCACACACCAGTGACTAACAGGAGCCGTATCCATTTGCACTCAGACTTCTTTCCTGTTTTCAGTTCTAGAGGAAAGTCACTCACGGTATTATTTCCCACAGCATTATTGCAATAACAATAGGCAACACACCCAAGTCACAAGTCAGGCTGTCCTTTACATCACAAGAACTGAAATTTCAGGGGTTTTTATTTGCCTT
Organism: Vanellus vanellus; assembly: GCF_965231255.1. Classification (NCBI taxonomy): domain Eukaryota; kingdom Metazoa; phylum Chordata; class Aves; order Charadriiformes; family Charadriidae; genus Vanellus; species Vanellus vanellus. The sequence goes on from NC_138910.1 coordinate 7,724,271, forward strand.
CCAGACTTTGAGACTTCACGTTTTGCTTTTTCAAGTCTGTCCACACAACTTCCACTGTTAGAATTCGTCTCCCAAGCGTTGCCTTCATAGTATCAGCATCACGTTGGAAAAGCTGATCCAGGAGACTACAATTAGTATGTGAGTCCTATCAATGCAACTAAAAATCACTCAGTAATAAAGAATGAGCGACACAATCAATATTGTCATAGACCGGGGAAAAATTCTGAGGCAAGAAAAAAAGAGAGACGTTAACTGAAAGCAACAGCAATTTTTAGACTGATAGAAAATACAGAATACACTTAAACGCTTTATGAAGACTAAAAAACCTCCCTGTCAGTGCATTAAGTGGAATACGACACACTTTGCTATGAAATATAGTATATGTAACAGCCAAGAGGTTATAAACATTGTAAGTCACTTTAAGTATCAGGATGCAAGCCACACCTGTGCAGTGCATATTTAATCACACCTCAGACCTACAAGATTGTGGTCATATGAATAAGATATTTAGTATGGCACCAATATCAGAAATTAATAAAAATGTGACATTAAGAAAATTAAATATAACCCTGTTATAATATAGAGCAACATCAATATCTGATTCAAAAGAACATGAGAGATGATCTATAGACTGCAGAACTGAACACTCACTATTTGGTCTTCATATTGAGAACCATATATATATGTTCATGGAAATTTTAATAAGGCAATTACAGCATAATAGGAGGATTTGGGGAACAGAACAGCTTATAAAATCTAAACCCTGATGTAGGCTATAGTGAAAAAGAAAAAGGTCATTTACGAATTGTTTGTTAAGAGAACAGACAGTGCAATGCACTAATACACAATGCACACTTGCCATCGTACTCCATGCTGATGGCACTCGTTTTCTTTTCTTCCCTTAAAAGGACACCTCCATATTTGGCTCAAAGATGGACCAAATGAGCAAAAACTGGAGTTGATCTTTAGAGGGAGAAGCACTGCATAGGTCTGAGATACATATTAAATAAGTCCAGACAGCTGGGGCTTTTATTTCCCTTGCTCTTCTGAACTGATGAGCTCTCTACTTATCAATCATTTCCAAGTTGTGAAGAGTGACCTGTGATTTTTGGGTGCTTTACATGAGATAGCAGTGCCACTGTTTCCAGTAACCACAAGCCTAGCTCTCCTGTGCCACATGAAGGAGGATCTGGGCACAGAGGGAGGTGCTGGACATCCAGAAATTCAGTTGCTCCTATCTAAAATGGAAAGAGGCAGGACTATTTAATTTTAAACAAGTAGCCAGCAAAGATCATAGAATGGTTTAGGTTGGAAGGGACCTCGAAGATCATCGAGTTCCAACTCGATGTTTATCAATGCCCACAGATCAGCTCCCCCAGAGATGCCATCAGTCGATCCTCCTGCCTCCCAGTCTGTATAAGGGAAACAGACAAGCGGCATGTGCCCGGTCCTACCCAGGAGTCTGGATGCTCCCCATCAAGCCACACCAGTAGGTCCCTCATCCTCTGCACCCTTACGCTCAAAGCAACTCCATCCCCTCCTGTTCTCCAGCCCAAGAGTGCCCTTTATAAGCATTTGATTGCTCCTTTCTAACCCCCACTATTTGCCAGTTCTTAATTTTTCTGCTCATCAACACCACTTCATCATTCCTTCCAGAGCACTTTGCCTCCCCTTTTGCAGGCTGAAGCTCCTTCAGAAGAGATATTTCTCATTAGCCACTTACAGAAGGTGAAAGCCATCCTTAACTAACCCTTCCCAGGCCACCGCCACCAGGCTGCTCAGAGCCTGCTCAGAAGCTTATCCAGCCAACAGTCACTGTCCGAATGAATCAAACCCAAAGCTGTCCTTGCTCAGCTGTTTTCGCTGCTGCTAGATTGCATTCACCCAAGAAGCAGAGATGTTCAAGGTATTTTCTTCCCACACTGGTAGTTAACAGTCTGTGCAGCGATCCCTGCTCCGCTGACCAACATAAACCATCATTTATGTGGCAGCTTCAGAGCCCTCTAGAAGAGATGAAACAACTCTGCTTGACCTTTCTTACAGACATCATCATCAGCATGACCACTGAGGAGCTGCCTGTTTTCTTACCTGCATAGTAAATCTGAATTCAGTTGTAACTTTATGTCCAAAATACCTCCCTTCTGCAGTATTTCCTTGTACTTCCCCTTAGTGAAAGCCAGAACACTGCATGCAGTGGTAATCTTTATTTAGTTACATAAAGTTACAGCAAAATTAAGGATGCCTATTACAAAAAAAAAAAAAACAACTGAGAATTAGAATTAATACATTCAATTATTGTCCCCTTAATTTATAGTGAGAGGCTTCATGACTTGCAAGACCTGGTAGCTTTTCAAAGCAGACCTGTGAGCCTTGATATGCAAATGGCTCCTGATCTGAGACTCTTTGCCAAAAGGCAAACTCAGAAGAGCAATAAATGGAACAAATCTAGACTGTCTTTGGAGATTAGCCAAGTCTTCATGAATGGCACCACTTGCAAAGACAGGCAAGTGAAGCATCAATAAACCAGTAAACCAATAAACACTGAAATCTCTCTGTTGTATTCATTACATATTCACAGCTCTTTCTAAACTTAGATAAGAACCAATAGTAATCCATTCGATACCCTGAATCTGACGCCTGGCAAAAAAAAAAAAAAAAAAGAAACATACAGATTTGTTTCTGTTTTTCTTGTATAAACTTTTCTCTCCAACATGATTTGAAAATCAAATCACTCCTGCTGTTTATTTCTTTTTGAAGAGTTTGAATTTTTCTTAAACGATATGGCTCCCAATTTCAAATCTTATCTTTTTCCCAGAGGTATGCTTGGAGAGTCTTACTCCACAAAGAAAACAACTGTTAAAACACCTGTAGAAACACCCAGTTAGCACTGTCTAATATACTAGCTAAGAATCTAAATGTGAACCCAAATGGAAATGCTCTGTGGAAATAAAAAAACAGGGTTTTAAGGTATATATGCACTACAGTGCGATGTGTGACAGCAGTCAGCGCAGGGGTACTGGCCAGGATAGTGAATCTGCAGCAGCACCTTGCAGAGACAAGGAGAAACACCCAGGCAGCTCACAGCATGGCTAAAATACTATGTGAAACACAAAAACTTATGTCAGAGATGTCAAGCCAAGTTAGTCATACAGTCTGTAGCATAAAAGAAGTCTTTAATGTGTGTGATTATGTCTGTCCCTAGTAACTGGATTAGAGACTTACGTCTTGCCCCAGAAGCATGAGATTTTGGGTCCACTTCCCATCACAGTATCTAGCACACCAAATTTAAAACTCCAGATGCTTTCAAGAGACTCAGAAACTCCACTTGAAGTTCTTTCGGTTTGCAGTCTCCTTCCTCGAAGAGCCAAGACTTTGGGACAACGTTAAGCCATGGACTTGACAGCCTAAAACATGCAGTGATTTCAGTCCTGCTAACACAGAGCATGAACTCCAAGGGAGACTCAGTTCAGGAAGAAGCAGTGACCAAAGTAAGTGCCACCAAGAGCTGCAGTCACAGCCGTGCCCACCTCAGAAGGGAAGATCTTCCCCTGGCCACCCTCCTCCTTTCCCACACCATGGTTCCTCCCTCCTTCTACACCAGCAGAGCTTTTGCTGAGCTAATTTAACTCTCTGCTCTTGAAGCACATTGACCCTTGCCAGGCAAAACTCCGGCACGCACCAGAGACTGTGCAAGATGCAGGACCAGGGATAGAAGGGGAGACCAGGACCAGTCTTTCCCTCGCACATGGGAGGAAGACCCCAGATTCATTCTGAGCGATTGTAGACTTGCAGGTACACAGCGCAGTATCGTTTCTGAAAGGAGTAGGAAGGATAGTCTGAAGAGCAGGAATGTGATATGTGGTACCATCAGGACAGACAGCACACTGCAATGGAATCCTTGTTAGCATCAGTGAAGCAGCAGACAAGTTTGGGTTTTCTTTTTTTTTTTTTTAAATTAATATCCATTTTCAATTTGAGCAGAGAAATATATAGAGATCCATTAATATTTGAGATTAAAATCTTCATCAAGCTATTCTTTCACTATTTAAAAAAAATTCACAATCGGAACATGATCAAAAAGCTTGCTTTTCTTTATCATTTAAACAACAAAAGGAATGCCCATTTTAAGATCTGAATACATTATTACACTTATTTTAAAAATATAGACATGAGAATGTACATTGAGATTTTTCATTTTCTCTTGCACAACACCCAATAAAATCTTAAGCCCTGCAACGAAAAATTACTAATGTTGTTCCCACCACAGCAACCTCACAAATCACCCTTTAATTCTAGCAAAATGAGACAAGATCAGTTCAGAACTGAAGTCTCCCAACAGTATTTCATCTAATAATGGCTATCAAAAACCTGATGCATTTCAACTCTGGAAAAACATCACTTCAGCTGTGGAAACTCTTACCAAGAAATATATTTTTCTTTCCTTTTAGCAGCAGTTTCAGATGGATTGATCAGCTATACTTAAAAAACCATCACCTTAATAGCTCTAATGACTTTTTGGGATAAGTTATCAGAACTTTTTCCAGTTCTTACCCAGAGCTCTTCTGCACAGACAGTGCCATGGTGCAAGGCTGATGCCCATAACAGTTAGCAGAATATTTCATTTGAGTTAGTGACTGGATTGCACTTTATATGCTTGAGCAGCACTTTGCAACGCATATTCTGTCGTTTTGGTTTACTCCGAATATTACTTTTTATTTCTACAGTGGTGTCTCTCTGAGCCATGCAAGTGACAGAAGTTAACATATTTTACATCTTGCCTCTGCTTTGATTTTGAGGATTTTATAACCCATGTGAAAGCTGTGCTGGCTACTGTCAGTGGCAGATGTCCCAAGGGCAACTCAGGGCCGGGCAAATCTGCCCGTTTGAACCCGGTGCTCTGCTCTCCCTTTTGAATTGTGAAGCACACAGACAAACTGACTTCTGCATAAACTTTCTCTGTATTTAAACCCATCAGCTGCATTATTTTTTCTTTTAAAAACAATATTCATACGTACAATGTTCATATTAATACGAAATGCTTTAAAATTAGTGAAATAATGTTTTAAATGGTATTTAATGCAGCCATTACTGTCCAGAGATCTGCATTTGTTAGATCCCGACCCGGTGAACACCTGAGGTTATTCCGATCCATTTCATAAGAGCTCCAATTCTGTTTGGTGGAACTGTGTAAAAAATAGATTTGCATAGATTATATATGAAGAATGGAGCCATATGTGGTACAACCATGCAAAAAAAATTAATGCTGTGGGCATAATATCATGTTTAAAGAATCGAGCTCAACATCATTTCCTACAGCTTCTAGATCTATACTGCTGTTACATGTTTTAAATTTTAATTCAGAAAACACAGAGGAAGATTCAGTTTTCTTTCCTCATATAGTCCTATTGATATGAAAGCTTTGCTTCCGCATTATGATAACTATTAAAAGTCTACAAATTGTACTGCAGATTTACAACTTCACAAACTATTTGAGAAACCATCTAGGTTTAAGGTGAGAAGTGAAGTTATTTTTCAGTACAAGTTCTCCTAAAAGCACACAGAAAGAAAGAAAAAGAAAAAATATTAAACCAGCAGCTCCAGTGATTCAGTCTGTAGCACTGGGCAATCGGAATTCAACACGAAGCACCTATTCAACTAGGCTGTGTTCCCACCCACCGCCCAAAAATGCCTAAACACAATTATGTGACAAATCCGAGGATGCCAGAATGACAGTGAATAGGAAGGCTTAGAAGTTGCCTTTCTAAAGGACAAAACAGATCCTTCCCTCAATCTCAGTGTATTTTGGGGAAGACAAAGACAACTGCTCATGCAGTAAGGAAAAACAGATCGACAAGTGTCTTAAGGTAAGACTGTTCATTTCATGCTTTATTAGCACAATCCCGTTATATATTTCCCCCCCTTCATTTTAATTAACAGAACTGCAATATAATGGAGCCATTCTCAAGGCCTCATAGTTAAAAGCTGTAACTTCTATTACAAACTCTATTTTTAGTGGTATACAATTTTGGCTAGGGAATTAAAAAGCAGCTTAGACTGAAAACTGTCAGGTTTATCTTGCAAACAAACAGAAAAGAGATTGAGGTCTACAATTCGAAGACATTTTAGCAGTATTGAGTTACAGGTCACTAGCATTGCCTTAATTTGAAATGTTAATCCCCCCCCCCAACCTCTCATACCTGAACGCTACAGTACTACATTTCTTCGTATGCAGGGTACGCACAGCTCATATACAGACTTAAAGATATAAATTTTGCATCTAGGTGTATTTATAGTTGGTATTTGTGTGCGCATGCCCCCATTGACAGCAGGTTCTGCGCGGGGCAGTAGCTCAGAGCACCCTCGCTGCCTGCCAGCCCAAGGAGAGGTCTCTCTAAAACCAAAAGGAAGGCATCACCCAGCCCAGCATATAAAAAAAGAGAAACTGCTTTCCTTTGGGCATTAGCAGCCCTCGGATGGGTCTAGGACATCGAGATGAGTCCTCCCATAATCAGCTCCCAAGAGACAGCCCCTCCAAAGCAGCTCTTACTGCACCCAGGGACAGACCTCAGCTGTGCCTCGTCTCACTCCCATCCCCTGGCTGTCATGTCCTGGGGATGATCCTTAGCACCTGCAGGTTTTGATATGCATCAGGACATATTTTGTTTCTCTCCATGTCCTTAGGGACTCAAATGAGTATACAAATTGCACTTCCCAGCTAACGAAGACCTCCATTGAGTTAAAAATCAAAGAAAGAGTGTTTGGTCCAGGAGGACCAGGGCTCTTGCGCCAGCCTAACAAGAAGGTGCTGCTTAAACACACGTACGACTCAGCTGACCCCACAACCCAGCTAGAAGGTGCCTACACTGTTACACAGGCCCAAACAGCACTGCAGGAGTGAAAAGCCCTCTGCACCTGGGCAGAAGGCAGCTGATATTTCTGTCTCTGGAAATAAAGCTCTCGGCATCACCACCTTTTTTGATGTTCAAGACAAGATTGTGTTCCACTCTTCCTAGATACCCACGCGCCATTTAAGAAGTCCATAACATCTCCTGGTCACTGCAGCAATCTACCTCAGAGCACTATCTATTTTAAAGCACTATGATTTTCTTCCAGACTCCTTGGGAGCGATGAGAAATTAAAACAAGAAACATTTATTTAACAGCATATGCCTTAAATCCAGTCATATTACTCTTCCAAAAAAAAAAAAAAAAAAGATGGTACAGATATTTCCAAAAAGTTATGAGCCTCATATACAGATTTTCTCTGAATGAAAATAAGAGTCTGCATCAGAAGGGCAGCCTTTAATGCTCAGCAAAGCAAAACTTATTTTGCATGAACCTGATATTTACTTTTTATGAAGTCTACATTGAGCTAAGAGAGGCAGTTAGCATGGATTGGATGGAGAAATCATCGCAGTGTTGCCTCAGGAAAGCGTGGTAAGACTTTGAATTGGATAGAAGGAGATTATTAGATGAGCAGATCCTGCTTTTTGCCTCATCACAGGCTGGTATATAGATGAAGTTGCATTTTCTGGAATGTATAATGGAGAACAAAATTAAATACATCGTCCTCTTCTCTGCAGAGGTACATTTCATAAAGGTAAAGACAACCCTGGACTCCCTAGACAGCAAAGGAGAAGTGAGATGGTATGTCTAGCCCATAATCTGTTATGCTGATTTTGGAGCCATAAAAGAGGGAAGAGAGGTCTAAAGGAGCTTGTTTCATTTTCCAAAACAACTAATGGACAAGGTGATATTAAGAGCTTTTTCAAGCCTTCAACCTTCACTTATCAAAATAGTATGGAATTTTTTTTCTGTCATTGACTTCAGTAGTAGAGGATCACACCTTAAGAAATGTGGTATTGTGGCCTTGTAACTTTTGTGGGGGTGCGATGAGGTGAACAGCAGTTTGCCCTCCCTTTGCCATTAATTTCACAATCTTAAACAATTTTGTTTCTTTTAACTGTAACATTCCCCTTATATGTTTGTACCAAGATCACACTTTTATTAAACATTAAAGTTTAACTTAAAATTAAAAGGCTGTCTTTCTTATGACACAATGTACGTGTCCCATACCATAAAATGGCAACGTGCCGAACATTCTTATTGTCAACACAGGAAGATTTACTGGAGAAAATTACCCTGAGAAACACACTTAGAAAAACAGCAACATAAGCAACTGGTGTGGTTCCTGTGTGATAATCAGTCCAAGGATCACCTTACCCAGCTGTACCTGTTCACAAATCAGTGTCTTTGCCTGAACTAGTGGAATCTATAAAATCTAACTTATAGTGTGCTGAGGACAGTGAGCAAGGCAGGTTCTCCAAGTAATCGGCTAGGAACAGGCAGAAGGACAGTGGCATAGTGAGACTACAGAAAAGTTGCAACACTGAAAAAGGTCCATCACACACCGCATTTCTCGCACACAATCCATTTGCCATTTACAGGTGTTTGTTATCTCACCATCAATGAATCAATGGAATTACAAGCTTATTATGCACAGTCAGGCTTGGATTATAGCACATATTAAGACAAGATACAAGGTTTTTTAATACTGAAACAATGTTTTGCTTGCTTAATTTTTAAACACCTACTACTACCAGAGCACAAATCCTATTATCAGCTTTTTAAGTTATTACCTCAAGGTCGTCTTCAACAGTATTTACCACTATGTTACCAGTTTCAACAAACTATCTTGAGAAGGGTTTTTTATATTTACCAATTGCAAGTTTGGACCTTAAATCAGTCAAGTTACTTGATTTTGATGCAAACTGGGGGGAAATGTATGAATTCATTTCAGTAGAGATGAAAATTACTCACCAGTATCTCTATTCAGAGAAGCACTGTAATCTGTTGTGGTGGTATTGGCAGGAGGACAAGACACATTACACTTGCAATGCATCAGAGGAAGGAAAGGAAGTCAGCTTGCCCATGAGAGATAGCGAAGCCAAGTTCAGTTGTCAGACTACTTCTCCATCCCGCAAGAGGCTGAGGATGACAGCATTATTTTTGTTTATTATTCGGTCAGCGCTCTTCGGTACCTGGTCCTGTACAGGAGAGGAAGGACAAAGAAAGCAACCGGTAAAAATGAAAATGAAAGTAGCCACAGCCAATGTAATCCAGAGCAGTATGAAATACAGAGGTAATGCTTCAGAAGTTCAGCATCTCCCGTGGTGGCTTCAGACTGGTATGCTCAGTTGCCCCCTAATCAATATTCAACAAACAAGAGGTGGCCTTCCTCTCTCAGGAACTAATGAGTGGTTAATGACCCTAAACTGGTGTATAACAGATTGTTAATACTGGTACAAGAAAAGCCCTAGTGAGACAAGCAGTTGCTGGCAGAACAGGAGGGCAAAAGAGACATTTGATTTAAACTGGTCACAAGCTGCACTTCTCTTAGAAAAGTTATGACAGTTATTTGTTATGCAGCTGTGCCTTATACAAGCAGGATAAAAATTAAAGGATTGTGATATTTTTAATATTACATTTACAAAGATGATTACCCAGCTGCTGTTTAATTTCCATCTGTGTTCTGCTGCATTTATACCATTAGTGCCACACTGTGGTTAGACAGACAGGCTCATATTTTGGAGAAAAAAGTGTGGCTGACGACTGCCATTTAACTTTGTGGAATAGCAACAAATGGGCTTTTCTATATAATGTTACCTATAAATTATAATGACTGCTTTCTTTTTGCTGGCTTTTCAAAATCAAGCAAGAAACAGAGAGACCCATGAAAAACTCACGAGTTCTCTGCTACATTGAAAGAAGTGGCTTCCATGGTAAATTTGCAAAGCTTCAGCTCAGATAGACTAAATTAAATTCCTCCCAGCAGTTAGTACACAACATTTTTTTATATTAGGAAGATATTGCAATTCATCTATTATCCATTTGCTTCCTTTTTAAAAAAAAAAAAAAACCTACACCTTATTTTTATATAATTCTACATCCATGTACCATAGAACTGGTCTTCGTCTGTTACCCTGTCCCAAGTAATACACTACTGCTTTCCACACACCAAATTAAATTGTGTTTTCCAGTCAGTCATAAACCTGGGGTTTACAGGATACTCTCAAAGTGCCTGGGAAAGGAAGAGGAACCTTGTGGCCAACTTGAACAACTGTCTAGCACCCTGGATCCTGAATTGCTAGGAAGATTCCTAGGCTGTCTCCAGATGACCTCCTATTTCCTCAGTGAAAAGCAAAACTGGGTCTCCAAGCTGACTGCAAAGCAGCCAGGGGCTCCTGCCTTTTCTCCTGCATCTCTTGAGTGTCCTGTCCAAGGCTCTTGAGCTGATTCCCAGGCTCTGTTAATGGAAGCCCCAAAGGGCTCTAGGACCAGCAAGGCTTTCTCGGAGAGCCACCTGGAACTAGAAGTGTCATTAGCTACCCAAGGAGACATTACCTGTGGAGCAGAGCTCACAGAACCAGTACTTGCATGCCCTCGAGCCTACTTCACGTCCCCCTGGGAGGTCCCCTCATCCCAGCTAACCACCCTTTCCTCATCAGACCAGCACAGCACCATGCTCGCAGCTCATGTTCTTAGTCACCTGCCTCTCAGATCTACTCTGACAACTCCTACTGCTTCCTTAGGCCAACACACTTGAAATTTTATATCCCTTATGATGTTGGATATCGATTTGGAGAGACTACAGTTGATCCAGGTTGTTTTGATGCAGGCAGAAGGTATTTCCCTATTGATGCACCTTTTTACCACTGCCTCACTGCCTGTGAAAACCTCCCAATAGCCGCCTTTGATTTCACTCTGTTTCTGCTGCAGGGTAATATGATACAGGCAACCTCAAAGCACGGAATTTTTTTTGGTTAGGTTTTTTTTTTTGGTTAGTTTTTTTTTTTAACAGTACATATTATTAATTATTTTTGACAACAGGCTAGTCAAATTCCACCAAAACTAGTATCCCAGCACTTCTTGAAGAGAAGCAGAAATCAGCATCTCTGCTGTTCCTCCTTTCCTTGATAAATAAGTGCACCAGGCTGATTCTTCTAGAATGAGCCTCAGCTGTTTTCAAACTGTCACTTAACCTCTACCTCTTCAGCCTGAAAACAAGCAGCTCCTTTTCTCCCATATATGACACCTTTGATTGGGAATTTTCAGCTTTATAGCTGGTTCTTCACACTTAGAAGAGCTATAGATGGTAAAAAAAGGTGCACAAGCCTGGTTTTCTGAAAAGCAGAGGAGAATTGAGGACTTTTTTTTTCTTCTGTATTTTATTTCTTGATCTCTGTTCCCTGATTTCTTCTTTTATAAAAGGAAAACTATTTGCTTCTCTTTCTGGGCATTAGCTTTCAGAGATGCTGACCATCCACATTTACTATTGATTGCAACATTAGTTTGGGGTATTCCTTAGATATAAAAATCAGGCCTATTACCTGCATGCATTGGTTCTAAAAATACGTTGTTCCAAACATAGACTTTGTGCTGTCTCAGGCAACTATCCATAAATCTCTTCAAGCACTAAAACTCAAGGACTTAAGCTCATCAAGAAACAGTTATCTTTATCCATATACCACACCAGCTTTCTGGATGTGACAAATATGCAATTATTTATAAATCTATTAGAGACCCACATTCTGTACCAATTCATTGTGGTAAATTCATCATAGTAAATTCAGAATAACCACAGTGTTTTCAAATACTTAGGTGAAGTGTGAGTAGCCAGACACCACCAGTGAGTACAGGATTGCTGGTGTCGTGGTTTGGCCTCAGCCAGCAACAAAGAGCCACGCAGCCGCTCGCTCAACTCCCACAGCCGTGGGAAAAATCGGCAGAAAAGGGCAAAACTCGTGGGTTGAGATAGTGTAAGTTAACAAAACAGACAAAGGGAAGAAGAAAGAAAACCAATAACACCGGTAAAGGAATATAAGAACGCGATTACAGTACCACCGCACAGCGCGCCGACCAGACCCGCACCGCTGTAACCCGCCCCCGAGTGGCGACTGCCCCCCTCTCCCCGGCTAGCTCCTCTTATAGCCCGGGCATGGGTCACGTGGGATGGAATACTTGCCTCCCCTGCCGGCTCCTTGGGGAAATTAACCCCATCCTTGCCGGAACCAGGACAGCTGGCTTGCTCCCATTCTGTTTGGATGCTCTGAAATCCTCCTATGGAAAATCAAAGCAAAAAAGATTTAAGAGTATTTATTTATTGTGTCACTGGTCAAAAAGCTGCAAAATCATACAACTGAGAGTAAAAAAAAGAGAAACCACATGGAATACCACAAACCTAACTTGTACTTTTACCTTTGCAAGTCTCCTCTTCAGTTAATTAAAGGCTGTATTAGCCTGAACTGAAGATCAACTGTTCTCCTGGGTTTCAAATGCACAATACCTTCTTCCTTCCTAAGAAACATAATTTTTCCTGAGATAACTTCCTTCTTCCCAAAGACAGAGAAAAAATGTAGCAGCAAATCTATCTTAGAAGTAATAACTTACCCATTATATTGGAATAGTATTTAAGTGACAACAAGGCAATCAACAAAAGAGCAACATTATTTGTTCAGTCAATCTCTTTTACAGTGATAAAACAATTCAAAGCCCAGGCCATTAAAATGCTGGGGAGAGAAGAGAGGAAGAAACCTGGGGGAAAAGAAGCACGGCAATATAAAATATTCAGAGTACTTACACATGATATAGTTTCAGAGACAGTGGCCGCAAAATAGGAAAATAATTGCAGTGTTTGAAAGCTAGAGCTGGGCAAATCAATGATTGCTAGTCATCAACCATGCCTCACACACATCATTTATTCAATCAGAATCCTTCCTTCATCCTCCTCGACAGAAACAATAAAAAACTACTCTATGCAGTTAAGCCTCAATCTGTATATCTGAGGAAGACAGGAATCAGATAAATTCATTTCAAGGGGGAAATTCTTTTTCTAATTTTCCTCATAGGTAGCAGTTTTCCAGCTCTCTACAGTGTCCTACCTTGTGATGCTCAATCACAGTTATTGCAGAAGCACTCACATGGAAATAGGGGCGGTAATAGCTGGGTTCAGGGGCCCCTTCTGCCATATGAAACCAAAAAGCATTCGGTATTGATGACCCTGGAGGTCACCATCTAAGTGGGAGGGAGATGTGGGAGTTATTGGTATCGTATGTATCAAGAAATACATGACTATAATTAATATATTCATTAATGACCTGGATGAGGGGACGGAGTGTATCCTCAGCAAGTTTGCTGATGATACCAAACTGGGTGGGGTGGCTGACACCCCAGAGGGCCGTGCTGCCATCCAGCGTGACCTGGACAGACTGGAGAGCTGGGCAGAGAAGAACCTAATGAGGTTCAACAAAAGCAAGTGCAAGGTCCTGCACCTGCGGAGGAAGAATGCTAGGCACCAGTATAGGTTAGGGGCGGACCTGCTGGGAAGTAGCTTGGAGGAGAAGGATCTGGGGGTTGTGGTAGACAGTAAATTATCCATGGCCCAGCAATGTGCCCTTGTTGCCAAAAAGGCCAATGGAATCCTGGGCTGCATAGGGAAGAGTGTGGCCAGTAGGTCGAGGGAGGTCATTCTCCCCCTCTACTCTGCACTGGTGAGGCCACAACTGGAATACTGTGTCCAGTTTTGGGCTCCCCAGTTCAAGAGGGACCAGGAACTGCTGGAGCGAGTCCAGCGAAGGGCAACTAAGATGATTAAGGGCTTGGAGCATCTGCCTTATGAGGAAAGGCTGAGAGAGCTGGGACTCTTTAGCCTGGAGAAGAGAAGGCTGAGGGGAGACCTTATTATGGCGCACAAGTATCTCAAGGGTGGGTTGAAGGAGGTTGGAGCCAGGCTCTTTTCAGTGGTTCCCAGTGACAGGACGAGGGGCAATGGGCACAAGTTAGAACACAGGAAGTTCCGTTCAAATACACGGAAACACTTCTTTACGGTGAAGGTGGCAGAGCACTGGCACAGGCTGCCCAGGGAGGTGGTGGAGTCCCCTTCCCTGGAGATTTTCAAGACCCGCCTGGATGCAGTCCTCAGTAATGTGCTCTGGGCAATCCTGCTTTAGCAGGGGAGTTGGGCTGGGTCATCTCTAGAGGTCCCTTCCAACTCTGAAAATTCCGTGATTCCATGATCCGTGATTCTGTGACTAAAATACAAGGAAAAGCTGTTCTTCAATATATGTTTTTCATAATTTTTATCATTCCTATTAGCACGGTGTGTAAAAGCCGTTATCCAGGGAGGTAATCACATTCTGCTAAACCCCTTATAAACAAATAGCAAAAAGATAGCTTCAGCCCCAAAATCCAAGAGTACCTAACATGGAGGAAGTCAGAAAAGGAATACAAGGAGACGGGCTCGATCGGGATGATGGGTCATGGTCTCCACACAGAAGGAGCCTCAAGTATTTTCTGTAGCCAGCATAAATCTTAAGGAGCAATGTGAGGGACAGCAACAAAGACATTTCCAAGACACGTCTTCAGACTGTGAAGGCAGCTTGAGAGAAGACATTAGGTTTGTAAAAGCCAGGCTGGTGTTGCGGGATGATCTGTCACTTCTCAGCGAGAGATGATCCAGCAGGAGAAGCTGCGACCAAGGGGATGGGGGAAAACGTTAGCATTTGGCATGGCTACAATTGTCAAGGTCAGAGAAAAAGATGCTGCGGTAACCAAGGCACAAGTAATTAAAGTCTAGACAAGAGTATTCAGGACTTCTTGTTAGGTTCCTCAAAGACAGCTCTTGAGGCCTGGGGTGTGCCTATGTCCCACAGTCACTAGTGAGAGTGCCCTTTCTCTCTTCTCCATCCAGCCCTCCCAATTTCCTCTCTTGTGCCAACTCTTCCACCTCTTGCCCTCTCTTCCTTTGTTCTCAATTAAACCCAAGCTAAAAACAACAGACGAAGCAGCTTCTGTCATAACTGACACCACACAGTAAGCATCATATTAGCTAATGCATTAAATAGACACTGAAAAACAGGGGAAGGGATAAATTATACCCTTGTCTGTTTGTTCAGCTGCTGTGCCCTGTCAGATGTGTGTTGTGGTGTTTGTTTGTTAAACCTTCCTTGCAAAGAGCAATATTCAGAGAGCTCCAGTGCTGCCAGTGTCAAGGCAAATGTCTCCCTGCTCGATGCTAACAGTGTGTTTCCCCGTTCCCTTCAAAAGGGTCTGTAACCTCTATCTTGTAGGACTCTCTTCTCATTTTTGTATTTCAGGAGGAATTTTTTACACTCCTGGAATGCACAGAATGAAGATGGTTAAAAATGGGATCCACATGAAGGACTGTATGTGGAATTCAGAAATACATGAAGAAATCAGGTAAATTCCATCCCAAAACTGTAGGAAAAAGAAAGTGATACTTCAGTTTTAGCTATTACTATCAGGAAAAACATCTTTTACCATCTTTTTCCATCCTAAGGATAGATTCAGAGAATGATACAGGCTTTGAACTAGTACTGCAAAGGAAGATCATATCTTTTTGCAACTTTTTTTCCAACTGATTGATGAGTTCATGGCAAGCACTCTTGTTCACAGAGCACAAATGACAAGAGCCAACCTATACTCTTACTCAAATCACCTGTAAAGCATTCTAGCTAATCATCTACAAAGTCCTACAGAGATTCCTTGATATTGTGCCCCATTTTCCCATTTGTACCAGTTGAGTTTTGATAAGCCCATAGAGACAGATGTGCAAAAAGGTGGCAGAAAATGGAGAAAAAAGATGAAAAAAAGAAGCAGTGAATTTTCATAAATGTCATTAAAGATCCTTGGGGACTTAAAAGAAAAAATGTTTATTTTTTGAATCCTAGATGTAGTGGCAATTGCAGTCACGCAAGCCTAGAGTCACACAGGCAAGAATTAACTTCAAAATGGATATTGGCCATTCTGCTTAACTCATGGAATTTATTCTTTTTGCTGGTTCTAGCTGCAAAGTACACTTATTCAAGGAAACTTGCCAGGATATACTAAATTTAAGGATTATAAGAAGGATTAAGCTCATAAGCATTACACAGCACTCCTTACAATAGTACTTGGATATTCAAATTTTTCACAAATCACTAGTGCAAGACAACCCTGGGTGGGGGATTCTTATACCCAGAGCACTGCAAATATGAATCCAGAAACCCACCCAAACTTGCTTTTCTTCCCAAAATAGCAAGAAATTCCCGGGGTAGAAAATATCTGAAAACATTTGGCCTAAGCTATCAGACAGAGGCACAAATAATGGGACTCTGGGGAACGAATGCCAACCACTGACCCTGCCTCCTGAGAGCTCCTGTTGTTGCAATGTAGCTCCTCCCTTTCTAAAAGTAAACAGCACAGTCTCTATAAATCAACACTCTTCTAGACTTCAAAGCCACTGGGATATCCCTATCAATATATCACTCAAATCAGAAATTAGCTTTAACGTGCTGTGTGATCAGTAAATAGTCAGAGTTAGCAGTCAGAGAGCAAGGAGTGTTGAAAGGTCCAGTCAATTATTATTTTCCTGATAAAATAATACCTCCAAGAGATCTCTTACTTGTGTTTCTGAAGCTAATATAGAGTCATGCTTTAAACCATGACCCTCAGATGCCATAAATTTCAAGGATCTGCACCAGAACACTCACTCACTTCAGACACTTACAACTATAAAGCTTCAAAGGAGACAGAACAAACATTAGTTTAAGTCTCCTGAATGAACACCTGCATCTGTACCAGCCACATGAGGAGGCAAACAGCTTGAGCTGCTCTCTCCAGCTGGGCTAAGTGACCTTAGCTTAAATCTTCCTGAATCCCGACTAATGACCCACAACATCCATTGCAACAATTAGAGCAAATAAACAAACACCCTGACCTCTTCTGACAGCATCTGAATCTTCTCTTTTTCTGTGCCTGGTATCTTTACAGATCATCTTGATACTAGTCATGAAAAAGAGTTGCCAGGAGAGCTCTTGGAATACCAGCAATGGGCCATAGTTTGCCAGAGGGCCACCTTAGCTCCGGAGTTACGGCGATAGCTGGCCAGGAGGTCAACAGCACACAAACTGGAAAGAGTCACACACATAATGCCAGTCCAGTCAAACTGGGTAGATTTTTCCCTTGGATGAAGGAAATGCAGCATGTTTCAAGAGATTTAAGCCTATCAAGTGTGCAGGAAAATGGATGACAAACTAGTAGGCCTTCCCCTGACAGCGCAGATGAGGAGGCACCAAACCCAGCCACGGGCTAGCACGAGAGAGGGTAGCCATCTGCTGCTCGAGAGCAGTCCTATCTAGGAGAAACTGAGGCACAGCTCTCCTGATGTGCAGTATCATGACCATGAAGGCCAGCTTCTCATAGGCAGGGTTAGAGAAGGAGAAGGTGGCTGCTGCCAGCTTTTGCCCTATTCAGGTGATACTCCCATGGAGCAAACGGGACAGTCTCTGCCGTGGCACAGGCAGAACTGCAGCTCCCAGATGTGGCCATGCTGCGTCCCTGCTCCTGAAATTGGGTTATTGTTCCCCGAATACTCAGGGCCAGACAGGGAACCTGCTTGGTTGCCCAAAAGTAAGGGGATTCAGGCAGGAGAGCAATGTCCTAGGGTCTGGTCCCTGCCTCCTGCATCCACTCTGCCTTTTGCAGTAGAGAATAATTGGATAAAGCACATAAACAACACCAAGGGTCACTCCAAGCCTGCACAGCAGAGCAAGGACATGACTTTGTCCGAATCCTCACCATTTGTTCCATCAATTCAAATTGTCCACACCAGCTTTATGTTCAGTTTGAACACCTTTTTAGTGAAGCTTCATTTCTGTTAAGTTCCTGCAAAAACTGTATTTGGTCATGATGTTACAATGGAATTATTATAATGAAATTTAACAATGACTAAGCTGTGTGTAAATGGTCTAGTTCATGTAAACACACACAGTCATTTTGCCAGAATGTGAAATGTTGGTATTTGGTTCTGTAGCTGCAAGTAATGATGGCATAATAGTACAAGGACATTATAATACAGTTTGTTTGAAGCAGGCTTCCCCTCTGAAAAAAACATTCTTTAGAGCCATTAGAAGTGCTCTCAGTTACATTTCAGCTGCAGTTGCATTTCAACAACTTCCTGATTAAACACACCTAGAGAATGGGAAGATATTCCTCTTCCCAACAAAGTCTTACTCTTGTAATGTCAAACCAGAAAAAAAAGCCTGCTTTGCGTTGATTGCCAGTCCCCCTCCTCCCTCTTAGCCTCTTCTTTTCTATGGTGGCTATATATTTTGTCCCAAAATCTCCACTTTCATTTATAAAGAAGTCTCTAGCCCCTTTGATCACAAAGAAAACCTTTGAAATGTGAAATGAGTTTAAACCAACGCAGCAATGTGTGCTCAAGTCTTTAGACACCTGTAATAACAGTAGTTGGATGTGTGAACTGTCCTATTCACATCAGCAGAGTGCAAATTCTAAAGCCAAGTTAAACAGAGGACACATGGTCCAGTGATTAGATCATTATTTTGGCATTTGTGATGTTCAGGTTTAGTTTTCTGCTGATCCACAGAGTTATGGGAATTTGGACAAGTCATTTGGCAGAAGGTTTAAACCGTGCCTGCTTCCCACGGGGGACCAGGAGCCTGGATCGTGCCGGAATGGTAGTGCTCTACCTCCTGCTCTCCCTTATCCCGCTTGCCATCGACGGTTAGATTTGCACAGCACCACAGCATTTGGCCCCGAGACTGGAAATCAGTTAAAAGTATTTGCAAATTACTAGACTGTACTCTTTGAACAGACCAGGCTCTCAGAGTTCATTAACTCCATGAATTATGAGAGGATGCAATGTTGCATTTATAACAAAAACATAAAGCAAATTAAAAGCAGTACAACGGCAGAGCTGAAGAGTGAAAGGAAGAGACTCACCCTGTAACCACAGCACTGTGACTTGGGGTCTGACAGAGTTCCCTTATGACATCTTAAAAGAAGAGTTTAATGTTTAAACATTTATTTTTCTGACAGCAGATGAAACAGTAAGTTAATGCAGTAACTACTGCCAAAGATTAGTGGGGAAAGGTCTGATTCTCCTAAAAAACACAGTAACATGACAGGGGGTGTGTATGTGTGTGCATAAAATTAAAATAGTTGCATGTATTGTTTCCCAATTAAGTATGGGTGTATTCGGATCAGCAACCCTACAGAAACACACACAGAATAATTCACTGTTTTCTCTTGCCACAATTATGACAGATTCACAATATCAATGCTATTTTGTCAGATTACGCACTGAAATAGCTCTGGCTGCAATTTTATACTTTTTATTTTGTCAAAATCCTTGCCATGTTAAAGCCCAGCAAATCCGTAACCTTGCGAATGCATACCATTCTGTTGACTTCAAGAGGACTGTGAAGAGAAACAAAAGTCTGCACCTAGGTATGCACTTGAGAAATTTGGCCCTACATCATATTTATTCTGGCCAAATAGAATCAGAATCATATCTATCTATATGGAGCATCCATCCATAACTTAAAAAATGTATAAAATGCTACCACTAAAAACCATCGCAGGGATCAAATGGACTAAAAATTGTGTGTAAGAATCAAATCTTCCCTCCCGTTCCTCAGTGCATTGATGCAAGCAAGAAGGGAACTTTTCCCTTCAAGCCGGCCTTTCATGGAAAGTGAGGCCATCCTATTTTCTGCCAAGCTTCAGGTACCTTACAAGGATAAGGTCATATCTTTTAAGATGTACCATTAGCTTCCTTACTGCTGGAGAAAATTAAAAAGGAAAATTGCCTGTCACACCCAGAGAGCTAAGCTGATGATGAAGGCTGAAGTCTGCTCAGATTTTCATTCCTGGGCTTAGACTTTAAGGTTACCTTATTTATTTATTTTCATGCACCTTGAGTGCTGTTTAAAATACAAAACCTACCAAGTATTTGCTTTTTTGCAAACATGATAAATTGGGCTAGATTTTCAATGATGTGCTGCATATACACAACCCCAACTTTTAGGTGATCTGGAAGGGTTTCGGGTAATTTTATCTTTTTGATGGCATGTAATCTCCAGTGCTAGAATGAGACACATTTTGTCTCTGTTTTCCCCTCACCATCTAACTCGTGGCTGGGCTGATGATGCCGGGATTGATGTGCCTAGGAAGAGATACTTGCTGTTTTTTATTGCTTCTATGTTATCTTTTAGTTTTACTATTATTTTTTCTGCCCAGTTTGGAAAGCAGTAGAAGTATCACACTGCATCTCTTTCCGAGTGTCAGATTACTCATCCAAGCAATGACCAACCTTTACTTCTGGAAGCCTAAAGATGCGTTTCTTAAAATAGGCAATTGGACGCATTGAGATGGCCTGCCGGGCACAGTAACTTTGTCCATATGAAAGATGCTGCAGAAAGTGATGTATTCTGAAGCATCCTTTTGCTTGGATAGCTGATAGCTGACTCCTTCAGCATAGCTCCCATTTTACTGATATGTCTCAGGGAAATTTTTTAAGCCTTCAAGATATAAAGAAAAAGGATACATTAAAGTAACCGTAAAAGTCTATTTTAAACTAACAGAAGCAAACAAGCTTGTTTGTTTGTAACATCTACTCAGCTTAGGTACAACAGACCTTGAGGGTTATTTCTGCTGGAGAGATGCATAAGCTATGGTTCTGTTAATAATAAGGACAGTGGTAATAATAATAATAATGGTAAGGAGAAGGAGAAGGAAAAATGTAGCAGCATGCTCAAATTTTCATCTGACCTCATTTTGTGAGCCGTATAAGGCCATTAAGTCCACAGAGAGGTGCTCTGCCTGCCAGATGAGGCCATCTTGGTATCACAGCCCATACAGTGTACAGTCCAGAGCCACACTGGAAACCAGGCAGGCACGCTGCATCATGAGCCCATGAGGGCACGGAGTTATCTCAGGAGGTAGCCAGACACTGGTAGATCCTGAATGCCAATGAGATGAGACTTGAATTCTCCTGAGAAAAAACTGTCTTGGCAAGTTACATTCTCAACTCCAAAGGCAAGGCAAGATTTGCAAGTGGTCTTACTACACTAGTTAATAGTCTTGGAAAAATTCTACAAGTTCTGGGACAGAAGAGCCATGCTCAGCTGATCATATCACATATGTTCAAAACCAAACATTCTATTCCTTTCTGCCCCGTCCCAATTTCTAACCTTGATATGTGAGGGCCAGCATGTAGGCAAAATATCTTTCTTCTTCAATGAATCACACAAAGCCCTTTGACTGCGACAGGATTTTCTCTCTAGTTGCTAGAAAGTGGTTGACCCTTTCTTCCCTGTCTATGGGGAGGACGAACATCCAGCACACCACAACATCTAAAACAGTGACGACAATGCTCCACCTAATGCCTGAGGGGGCCACAAGTCATCAGATCGTGTGGTCCAAATTGGTACATACAGTACAAAATAATTGCTTAGAGAAAAAAAGAGAATTTTCTTGACCTTAGATAGACATCTCTTATTGCTGCCTTCCCTATGGCACTTTCTTCAAGCTCTGTGGACTCACTCAGCACTCCACTCTCATCAGCTTTGCCATCCATCTTCAAGACACTGTCACTCCACACTGGAGAGCATCCTCCAAAACCCTGCTGGTCTTCACCATTACAGAAAAGAGCCACATACAAAAATCTGGACAGTCTCATAACAACTACAGTATTTCAATTAACGTCTGCATAAAGGCAGTCGGTGAATGAGAATCTCAAGAAAACTGAGCAAGGACAGAAGAACCACAGAGCATGTTTCCCTGTTACCATGTAAAGTATCATCTTACACGTACAAAGGTTCTTGGTGGCCAAATCATCTTCCAGGAAAGGCCTTAGAGCAATAAACCCCATCCTGTGGCCAGTCTGTCATGTATACAGACACTCTGCAAGACATTAACAAAGTGACAGCTTGATGCAAAACCACAAGCTCCAAAAAGAAAAACAGAAATCCAGGTTTCTGCAGCAAACCGTGCACCTGAAACCAAGGGGATTCCAGGAAGCAAATGCCAATCAGCTTTGCATTTTTAGGCTATTTCTTCTCCCCCTTCTACCATTCAATGCACTTCTTATTTTTGCAAAAACAAAAGAGACATTTTGGGCCAAAAAAGGCATTTTTCTTTAGATCATCATGGACTGTACAAAGTGTTTAATTTACAGAACAAAACAGTCAACAATATGGAAATAGTATTTATCAACAAATTCAGGTTTTATTCATAAATGCAGAATAGTGCTATGCATAAAACATGATGTGAAACATAGCTTTATGTATTTTTACTAGGCAAACTTAAACTTTGATTTACGTCCATTTCACTAAAACTTTATTGCTTCCTCGTCAGACAGGACAGATTCCTTTCTGCATCTTAGATGGTAAATATAGTTAATGTGCTGAGGCTGCAATGGATCAGCAGTGAAGCTGTTTAATAGTGACATAAATTATTTCAGTGACTTTTCCTGCAAGTGAGAGATGACTCCATGTGCTATAAACTAATACCAAAGGAATGATGCTCTTTCATGCTAGCAAAGTGCCAGAGCTATATTGTTTTTGTATCCTGTTGGGGATGCTACAAATGCAGCGTGTATTACAACTATATGCACTTAGGCCATTTTTCTTTGCTGTTTTTTAATGCTCTCCTGCTCTGAAAATTGAGCTTCAGTGTCTGAACGAAGGCAAAGCCAATTACTTTCTTCGAAACTTCTCTTTAAAGTCTGCAAATCCCAACAGATTTTTAAAAACCTTTCCATTAGCTTAAAAATATATTTAAAAATAATTATGCCTGTAGAAACTAAGAAGTGCGAGGCATGAATGAAGGCTTCACGTGCCTGCATGCCCCTCCCCGCACTGCAGAGGCTGCTCAGCAGCGCTCCATCTCCCTTAGCCTGCCCCTGTCTCCAGCCACCACGTTATAGCTTCCAGAGCATTTTGTTCAACTTGCAGTTCAAGTGCACTTCTACTAGGAAACCAGTTTCTATTTGTCCTTAAATTGGTCACTTATAAAAGACCTTTCACGTGCATTGTGGTTCCTCAATAGAAATCACAGGAATATGGGGGTGCAGAGCAGACATTTATTACGGTGCCGCAAAATATGTGCCATCAGACAGTTAACTGGTGCAGAAGTTCATCCTGTGAGTAGTTTTCACCTATTCAGTGCAGCCGTATTGTCTGTTCACTTTTGTCCTTGGCCCCATAGGAATTAATCCTCTTTCCTCCCTCATACATGTCCTTAAAAACTTAATTCTAGTTACCTTCTTTCTTTATCTCCTGCCAAGGCAACATTGGCAGTCCCACAGAACGCCCCTTTGCTGTTTGATTTTATCCCTCCACTAGCATGAGGGACCTCATACAGGACTTTGGGACCTCACTTCCCACTTTTCCTCTCTTCCCCACGCATGCCTTCCAGCTGTGTTTCTCCCTCCTCTCCATCTCTTTGCATGAACTTAAACTAGCCTCCTCCTTTATGCTGTCCTTTATCTATTCCTCTGCAGACCAACGCTAACCTCTTTTCCCCTGTACCTCCAAATGTAACTATACGGTCTACAGCTGCTTCCTCAGTTTCTTTCTCCATCACCAATCTCTTCATCCAGCTCCATCAATCTCTGCCCCACAGACACGATGCAGAAGCTCCACGGCCAAGTCGTTCTCTCCTAGGGCCCCCTTCCCTCCCCACACCTGTATACCACACTGCCTCACAGACACTTGGTTCCTCGCATTTTCTCCTATATTTCCTGTTAAAAATATTCATTCTCTTTCTCTTATCCAGAACTGTAACTTGCGGCTCTGTACCTGCAGGTATCTGCCTCTCCTTGTGTGTCACTTCCAAGTACCTGGCATCTGGGTCTATTCAGGCTCATATTGAGTCATCAGTTCCTCTTAGGACTGGTATTACCGTCTCTCGTTGCTGCCCTCCCATATTTCTATATGGTTGTTTCCTGCACGTGCTTCTCCCAAATGCATGTGCTCCTCTCGACAGCAGCAATCCAGGAGCCCTCTGCAGCTGCCGGCAAAGCCTCTGCCTCCGTCTCATCCCGGTGCAGCCGTAGTTTGACCACCCCCTCGGTCTGCCTCTCACCCACAGCCCTCAGTGGGTTTCCACTCAGACAAACTCTTTGATCATATAAAGATTTTAAAATACATTTCTCAAGTGTATGAGAAAAATCCTCCTTAAAGCTGTTTACTTGTTTTCCCACAGACTGTAAAATAGGAACAAAGGAAGGATTTTCATCCTGAGACACAGATGGCAGACTGAACCCTTCTCCTGCCCTGCACTGCCTCTCCCTCCTCTCCCACCCGCACCGTGTCTCAGCACCATCTGCCCTGACAGCAACAGCCGTGCCACTGTCCCACTCTCTCAGCATTATGCGGCATCTACACAGAAAACTCAGTGCTTCCCAGGACTTTGCTCTCTTTTGATCACTCCAGCGGCCAATGCAAGAAATACTTCAGTTTTGCTTTTAAAATTTAGCCAAAAAGTATGGATGGTCTGTATCTCTCCACCAATTCCTGTGGAATGATTTTATTGAGGGACGAAGGAGACTGGAGGAGTCCCTCAAGGCTAACTTCTCATTTAACATAAAGCTAGTAAAAGCACCAATGTAACAGCTATTTTCCCATTGTTCATCCCATTTTCTAGTTACAGAACGTACTGTGCTGGCAATAACTGAAGTATAATCATAAGGAACACAAATTACATTAAATTTAAATATAGTGATAAATGTATTGCACTTTGGAGTATTTCTCCCCAAGTTTTCCCAGAAAGGTCTTCAGTTATGGCTTAGAGTCTAAACTGGCTTCCTCAGGAGAAGATTCTGCAAATTATCACTCTTTTCTGTAGAGGCTAAAGACTACCTTAAGATCTGAGGGATCTTCATCACTTTCAATGTTATTTTAGAGATCTATGATGAAGACTCAAATTATCTGCATAGAAACCTCCAGGATGGTCTCAGGACAGCCCTCCACATTGTAGCAGAAGCAGGAACGTCTCTTAAGAGAATGTTCAAAATGCACTATAATATAAACTACATTAGAAAATTAATCAGAACCTGTATTTCTGATGGAGCTGTAACACTAATTTCAGTTACTGATTATGAGCTTTAGGGTTTCCAGTTACTTCAATGCAAAAGTAAGATGCTCTTCATCACATGCTTTGAGTCCTCCCTAGATCTTCAACCAGCCTGTGCAGCAAATCCTGCTTTCCAAAACTGAAAACAGCTGCTGTCTTTCTTGTTCTGCTGCCCCAGTCACCTCCAGAAGATTAAATTCCCAGTGTGCCTATAGTGGCCCCAGTTTCAAGTAACCTGCACCCCATTGCCAAAGCCTGGAGTACCTGCAGTACTCTAAGGTTGTGCTTGCAATTTTTGACAATTAAACAATCATTTGAATTTGATTGCCTACATGCTGCAACCTTCACCCTTCTCCACTGGAACTTATCATCCGTTCAGTTTACTGGTTTTCCATTTCGCTTTAGCATTCTTCTCGTCCTGCTTTCCACAGCACATGAACCATCAGCCAGTCCGTCCCACTCCTCCAGGAACCCCAGCACATGAAACGTGCCCTCACCCCAAAACACCTCAATTCACAGAACTGCTTTCATTGCAAAGATTATTGCTATGATTTCCTTTTCTCTTGAAGCACTGAGATTTCCATGGAAATCAGTGGAATCGCATCTGACTGAAATTCGTAGAGCTGAGAATGAAGTTGCCCGTGTGTTTCCAGCAATTGCAGGAAGACACCAGTCAGTGTAGGTGGCAGATGTTAGTGGATGCAGTGCTGCCTACCCCCAGGCTAAACAACAGCTCCGGGAAGTTTTTCTTCCTCCACCTTCTCCTCCCATTAAAGTTTTCTTTCTACACACAGGTTTCCAGTCCTATCGCTTCCCATGTAAAAGCAACGTCAAGGTGGAGGAGGCAGCTGGAAACCTCCCTTTAAACACTAACATTATTTAATATTTTTCTGATGTTTATTTCACCTGGAATGGTCCGGAAATGCACAGTTATTTACAGTGACTTATTACTTCCATTATTAGATATGATAACTGGAGAGAATAGACTGACATAATTCAAAATCCACAGAAAATGACAATAAACCTCTCTGTGATGCCAGGCTGGCTTCCGCCTCCCTACAAGGGCCTTTTCCATCCTGGATACCTTTGCTTGGCTGTATGTGTAACAGCAGGGCTGGATGCCCAGGAGAATTACGCCATTTGTCCATGACTACAGTACCACATTAACCCAGAAGAAATGGTAAAAGCAGAATAATTCTTTTGGATGTTCCTTTCACATTTTCTGGATAAATCAAACTAAATTTGGGAGAAAAAAATCCAAGGAATTTCTGAGCAATGAAGTTTTGTCCTAAAATGTCAATTCACGTTAGAGAGGCTGAAGCTGACTGCCTAAATTGCTGACAAAATCCAAATGTTTTCTGAAGTCTAGACTCACAAAAATGTTGGTTTTCAACTCTCGCCCCCCATTATTATTTCTTCTCTTTTTGCTTGAGGACACATTCAGAGAATCAACATTTGTAAAACCACAGGAGAAGGACAAGAACAAATACATGGGTTTTTTCATGTACAGACAAGTTGTAAGTACAGGTAAAACTCAGAGATCAGCCAGTCAAAGGTCCGCAGTTCATCTTGTCTCTCATTTTCCCCTGTGATTTTTTCTTTTTTGATTATCAAGAAAATCAATAAGGTTATGTCCAGTGATGTCTGGGACTTGTCTATCAACTCTGTATGCATGAAAAGTGATCGATTTCGATGATACTACAGAAAAAATAGACTGCCATAATTTTTACAACCCAGGCTCTATATTTGAACTCGACTGAGGAAATCAGCCTGTAATCAAATACTTACTGTCTCTTTCAGACTTTAAAACTAGTAGACCCCGTTTCAGTGATGTCGTGTGTTTACCTCTAGAATGGAAGAACACAGTATTTCCCACTTTTTCAACTCCCAGTTGGTTTATCAGTTTTGAAACAGCCATTTAACTAAACCAGTTGATAAAGCTGAAAGTTAAACAAAAAAATATTTTCTCTGTACTGCTGTCAACAACTCCAGTTCCCCATAGTTAACCAATGGCTTCCAACTGTTCAGTGACCTGGCTCTCTTTAACACTTCATTTACTTTTAGAATTTTTTTCAATATCTGTAAGTCTTGCATGTAGCACAGCTGAGATCTCTACCAAATGAACCAGCTCTGGGCTGACGGTGCTACAAAACAGGTAGGGCTTATGCATATCATTTCTTTATCCTGCATCTTGCTGTAGCCCATCCTGACCCCAGCCCCACGTATCCATAAGGTGCCAGACTGCAAATGCTGAGATCCAGTTCAGTTTCAGGCGTGCAGTTTTGCTTACGTCAAGTAAGCCCCGCTGATGAAATGATGCAGAAACATCCTGAAAATGCACTGCAAGCCTGACACTTGGAAACGGCAGCACACCGGCAGCTCAGCGGCACATATATTCATTTTTCTGTATGTCCAACAGCTTGCGCTGCCACTTGTCTCCAGAAGCACCTGGGAAAGGGTGTGTTCTACATCCTGGCATTTTTGACTTGTATGTCCATATAATATAATATGAGCGTATATTATGCAAGATGCCTATCATCTCTCTCCATGGGCTCCCTCAGTTTCTGACTTTTTGGCCAAATTTCTGACTGAGCTCCACTTTGAATTGGTACTTCATTGCTTCCTCCAGTTTCCTGACTTATGGTGTCCTCAGACCATGACCAGTCAGAAGAGAGGGGCTTTCCAGCTCTTCTGCCTTGGCTTGCCCCTGCTTCACTCAAGGCCTCCTGGCGAAGCCAATGCAGCTTTCTTTGTTTTCAGTGTGAGCAGGAAAGAATTGATAAAAAGACAACTTTCTTTTATTACAACTAGGAATCCATCCATATTTTTTCAGTATCCAAATTACAACTACGGCTAGTGGTGGAAGAGTACAGAAAGGTGAGTTAACTTGCAGCACAGTTTTCACTATCTTCTTAGTATCAAGTGTTTGGTAGGAAAAAGCTACAGTTTGACATTTACCATGAAAATACTTATGTTATCTAGTCTTTACATTTCAGTATTATAGCTTGGTAAGAAATTTGGTCCTTGTACAAAAAGATATTCATACGTCATGAGCTCTCCGTGAATGAGTCCTACGGTGTATCACAGGAGAGAACACTCCTGTGCGCCAGAGTTTCAAAAAAAGCACTTCACCTACATCCAGCTCAGAGTAGTCTTACATTTCTGTTCTATTATCCATCCATTCAGAAACCATCTGCCCCAGTAACACTTCATCAGCAAATTTCTCTAGGTTGACCATGTTCAGCTTCAAGTGGCATCACTAATTTTTTTAAAATACAACTGGTTTTCCTAGCAATTTCTGTACTTTTAGACTTCAATATGCATTTTTATATTGCTTTACAAATTCTGGAAGAGTGCACACATACCAGAAATAAGGGTTTCATTCCTTTCTGCATTGCAGTCCTGCCAGTCATTCATATCTGTGCAAAATAAGTGCAGCATAAACAAAGTGCCAGGTCTGATTTGACATCAACTGTGCAATGCATAAATAAGGTGCAAAGCAGGAAATGACTGACCACAGAAGCTTTATAGCAGGTTGCTGGGTAGGTATAGAAGTATGGAAATTCTGGGTGCCAATAACTTCAGTTATGCAGAAATACAAGGCTGTATTTCCTACATGTATACAGTATTTCTAATACATGTATCACAGTTTCCTTAATACATTGTCTCTCTGAACATACAAAATTGATGGCTTTTTCACCATCTGTACCGAGAAGATGTATAGGACAGCAGAAGCTACAATGTCTGATGTAAAAAATAAAAGTATTGAAAAAATAAGCCATTTCCTAAAATCCAACCAAAGCTGATTTCTAGCAGAAACAGTAAAGGAATATCTCAACATGTTGAAAATATTCTTATTGGAGAGACTGACTGTGTTAACCCTAACTTAACATCTATGCACACTTTAGAGCAATTCCTGCACCAGTGGTGACAGTAACACTCTCTAGCTTTGTCTACGCTCCATCTACTTACATGCACTATGTCTAAGGGAATTTTTTCTTTTATTATGCTTATTTTATTTTCATATACTTCTTTCTGGAATAAAAGATGTGATTTCTAAGGAAGCAGCATGTTCCAGTGGGATCGGGAGCAGTGCAGCACCAAGGAGATGAAGATTCAGATTTTAAGTCTGTGCCTGACTTGCTGCACAGTCAGGTTACTTACCTTCTGTTTATCAACTTAACTGTATATGAAAAGGATGCATTAGTAGAATTCTCTCCAATCTAAGCAAGTATTGAGCATTACTCTAAAATGTGAGAGATGGTCAGGTGGGCTTTCTCAGTTCCTTAACTGACTGACATGCTTTGGCTGAAACCTCCTCGCTTGCAGAAGTCTGTGCCACCCACTGAATCACTAGAAAAGAGAAAACAGATACAAACTGGTGGGTTAAGGTGAAATGAGAAAATGGAAAAGGGCCAAAGACTTTAGGTTGCCCTCCCTAGCAGTGAGTATCTCTGACAACCTCCTACCACACCAAGTAAGATGAGGGCTGCTCAGAGCCATCCCACTGGCTAACTGTGGGCAACTGCCATCTGCCTGGATGGACCTCTGCTCTAAGGGTACTGCCTCTTCCCCTCTTCATGATATTTTGATGAGTATTTAAGTATAGCTGAGGCTGAGTGCTGAGGGTCACAAAATGCTACTCAAAGGACTTTAGAGAGAAGCAGGAGAAAGGTCCTCAACAGCTATAGCTGTGTAACTCAGGATTATAACATGTATCGGACTAGCTGGAGGGGCATCAGTGGCATTTAACCTCCTCTATACCAATAACAGAAATAACAGCTCACAGTGGTAGCCAGAAATTGCATCTTTTCACACAAGAAAGAAACAGAGAAGGTAACAAGGTATGGAAAGAAAGTGAAGGTGGAAACTTCGGTATTAAAGGGTACATAAAATTTTTGTGAATATAACTTTCATTAGAATATGAGTGCTGAACAAGTTAACAGAGTTCAGAGAAACAAAATTTTAGGTGAGTGGGAATTTTACTGGGTCCAGAAGGGAAACCATGAGTGAACATTTGTCCCTCTTAGATAATCAATTCTCTACATACGCACAGACCGTAGTTTAAAATATTGAACATTGTTTTCATTAAGAAACATTGTAGGATCTACTAAGGAAACATATTTCGTTAGATTCACCCGTGTAATGGATTTGCTCTATTGTGAAATTAGTACACTAAATTCTAGCTAGACTTGCATCTTAATAGAGTTTACTGAGCAAATGCACAAATAAGTTTTCATCCATCTGACATGCAAGCTAAAGTCACTTTTAATCTCTGCATAATAAATGGGATTAAGCATTCCCTGCATATGGTTTTATCATGCCAGTTTACAAGAGCCCGGTGGACAAATTCTCCTGACTGGCAATCTACCCTTTTCCACTCCTCTTGCTTGAGTACTAGGTTTAATACCTCATGCAAGTACTTTCACTCGTTCAGTGAGTGAGCTACTTGACAAACCATCTACACTGTGCAGGTATTCTCTGATGGGGTTCATGGGCTACCATTACTAATAAAGCTTTTGATTTCTGGAAAATAGTAGAAGGGCAAATGACAGAGAAAAGGAAAAGCAGGTTAAACACCCAGTTAGAAAGAACTGAAAAGCACAAGTAAAAGGAGGGAGGATAGTCTTTTTAGAGAGCACTTGAAAAAATGCTCTTTTTCCCCAAACCTTGTTGAACTCCCAGTTCAACTGTAGGCTCTCTTTGATATCTACATTTCTTCCCAGTTCCTTATCTGTATAAAATGGGAAATATTTCCTTACTTTGTGTGATGTATTGTGACCATGATAGGTAATCACGTGCAATGACTACTAGCAACATTGTGAACAGCAAGTGCTAAAAACAGGTTTGGAGCCTCTCAGCGCTGATTTTTTTTGTCTCCTGTCCTTCCATTTACCCTTGTCCCCCCACTAATTCTGTACAATGAAAATGCCATTAGGTGAACATTACAGTTTGGCACCAGAATTGAAGGAATGGAAGAGCACTCACCATATCTGGCCAGTAAATAACTACTTGGGACAGGTCAAATTCAAGACCAAACTAAGGAAATACAACATCATGCTTGACACCAACACCCCTTCATTTTCTCAGAATTCACCCCCATCCCCAGAGATGTTTTTCACCAGATGCCTTAGCTCTTCACCACTTGCTGATCAGCAGATATCTCATATGCTTTTCACAAAGCTACAGGTCCCTGGCACAGCACCAAGGCTGATGCTCAAGGCCACAGGGTGAAAACATGCATGCTGATATTGGGTTTCCAACCCCAAAACAAGGGTGCGTATAACTGATGATTCCTAAGAGAACACAGGTAAAAACAGATCATTAAACCAGTTTAATAAAATCGGGCAGAAGGAACTGGGAAGAAAAGAGGCCAGAGACCATACAGCTGCTTTGTTCTAGTAAACCTTAAAATTTGACACTAACCACCATATCAAATGTCCAAGGTATCAGCTGCAAAAGCTTCTCCAGCCACCAGCATCTGAACTTCCTAACAGATTTGATCATAACTGCAAGGAAGGCGCTTCCTCCCCAGCTGTCCAAAAGAGTGCTGACATTTGAAGGGGACATAAAAGTAAGGCCTATTTCTCTCCCGAGAGGAACGTTAGGTAAGGATCCAAAGGATATTTGCATTTTTTCTTCTATGTATGTGTTTTTATCTTTTGCCTTGTTCTTGAAATAAGATGAAATTGAGTCTGAATCATACACAATCAAATTTTCAGAATCCCCCAAATAATTCACCAAAAGAAATCCCTTTCAATAGGCTCCATGCTTTTGTCCATGTAAAATAGTTCCTATGACGTCTCAGGTAAACCTAAGTTAAAAGTATGTGAGTATATTTTCAATTATCCACAACAGTAGTGTTTTATTAATAGACTGGGGAAAAACCCAAAGTTAAAACTGTGAATTCAAATTTATGTCTGCTCATTGAAGACAGAGAAAGTATTTGAACACGTTTCCATGTTTCTTCTTCATTGGGAAAAGTAATTTAAGTCATGTGCATAATACCACTGACATTTCAATATTTTAAAACTGTACTCCACCGGTTCAGTATTTTTGTTTGATGTCTGTAATAAGACCAAATTCAATATCATCATATAATTTACTTTTTTTCTTTTATCACCTGCGATTTACTGCTTAAGTTCTCAAACAAACAAACAAAATATCTGAAAACAGAAAGAAAGAGATACATCTGGCATAACGTCTTCATCTGTGCAACCACTTACAACACTGTCAAGACAGAACTGGTATTTTGAAAGTGATTAAAGTCTCACTGTAAGCAGAACATGAGTCTCAAATCTCAGACCCTGAAAGACTCTCCTAAGGCACAGAAGTGCTGGACATTGGTCTGCTGCTATGATCATAAGAAATAGTCTGATTTTGTAAGGGGCTTGGGTAAGGTTCTTCATTCCTCTCTCTCTCTTTTCTTTTTTTTTTGATAGGAAGGGTGATGATTCTTACTTAACTCAGTAAAACGTTTTGAGATCAACAGATGAAAAGGTTGATACACGCATTTAGAAATATTACTGAGTACTTTGCAGCAGACAGCAGCGTGCCTGAAAGCATGCCAAATACCCCATTTCTTATTCTACAATTTAGAACGAGCCAGTGAATGCTGCAGGACCATGACTAAACTTTTAAATGTCACATCTACTAAACAGCAATATCGGTCAGTCATTGAGACAGTGTTATATGAACTTAGCTCCCATCAGTGAATGAATTACACAACTCTTAATAATTTGTTTCAATAGGATATGTACACCTCATAGCTACAATCACTGTTTCATATTTAAGAGTGTGAAAAATAAACAGTCTTTATTCAGCTCCACTTCAGCAAAAAAAATTGCATATATTTTATACACTGAACAGCACAAGGTATTATCTCTATATATATCAGCTCCTTGGGATTTCAGCCCTATAAAAATCAATAACAATGATGCCAGACTGAGTCTTGACCTATTTGCACCACAGGACCTGTCTCCTACAAACTCTATACAAGGTCAAGAAATGATGAGCTGCTAATTATGAGACAAAGACAAGTGATGCAAAACTATTTTGTTATATACTAACTTTTTCTTAAGATTTTTTTTTTTTTTACTTCATTACAAATCTGTTTATCTAAGTTAAAGCGATCCTTAAAATACAGTACTTGTATTCGGATTTGGACAGACAAAACCATAGGATATAGTTCATAACACCCTATCTGCAGTATCACAGCATTTGTAAATACCAAAATCAGTCAAAAGAGAAGTCAACTAGCTTGATGTGCTCAGTCACAGATCAGAGCCTTTTTCTGATCTCTGGAAACAGCCACAAAGATCTGTTTTAGAGCAAGGAAAAAAGGCATTGTTTAACTTCCTACATCTATCCATGCCACATTAAATGCTCACTTCCATGGCAGAGATGAGCATCTTTCTACAGTTATGCTCACTGACAGTCATCAGTAGTTGAAGCCGAATAATCAGAAAGAACTTAGAATCAAATTGTCCTAAATCGATTCAACTGTATTGTAACCCAGCTCTGCCTTGCTCTAGCCACCATTGCTCACTCTTAGGCAGAGCTGGCCAGCTACAAGCCTTTTACCAGGAGAGCTTGTCTTTGCTCACACCACTACAGTCTGCCTCCAGTTCACCTACTTTTTTGCCTCACTAATGGCAAATGAAGGAACATCCCACAGATAAATCAAATCCAACAAAGGCTGGTTCTCCTTATGGAAAGGCCATACTCTAAATACCTGCTGACACTTTAAAGAAATGAAATTCCTTTTCAAATGGGGAAAAAATCGGGGCGCCTCGATGCTTTAAGCAAACCTTCCAAAGACTTAAATGTTGAATCAGAAAGTGATAAAACACATCAGGAAAGTTCTAGTCAGTCAAACAGTACATGCCTCCTCCTGAACAACCTTCAAGGAGCAAAAATAAATGAATTAGTTTTGTCTGAAAACACAACAAACTGTTTTCTTTCTTTTCAGTCCATCTGATGACAATAACAAACCTCCATGGGATTCTTCTGAGATCTTCCTTGGGCAAAATCCACAAGCCAGTGTATTCAGAACTTCCACACAAAAGAACGGGAACAGAAACGATCTCTCCTGGTGTTTTCCAGAAGTCAAATTCAGACTTTGATTTGGGGCAGGTGCATTTACATGTCAGGAACAATTTCTACTTCTATACATAAGATTAGCAGCAAGGAAAGCCTTAGAAGTTCAGAGAAAAAAAAAACTGCCTGACCTTGAGATGTAAAGGTCACTCAAACTCTGCTGGACTGCAAAGCTTTAATCTTCTGATAGGGAGGACCACAAATGGAAGATAGTGCCAGAATCTGCTCTCAGCCAGTGTAAGGCTTGAGCAATTCCTTTCACATTTCAGTGTAAAAGCAAAATTTGGGGCAGTGACCTTCAGCCTTCTTCTCCAGCCACATATCATACCCCCTACCTGAAGGTGCCTCCATGGAGCTCTATTATTACTGCAGGAAGCAGAGCTCCCAGAGGCTCCCTCGGGCTTCACCATCCTCCCTTCCCTCCCGCTGCTCTCTAATTGTGCTTTTAAAGGAAGGACACTAACAGCTAGGATCTTTCTGGTTAAAGGCATAAATGCCTTCAAACTGCTGTTAGCTTCGTCTCTTCTTGTCTTTTTAAAACATTGCATGAAGTGTTAAAATGCACAAACCTAACTAATAACTGGAGCTATATGACTAAATTTCTGTGCTTGTTCCTAAGCAGTAATTTTCTGTCGGACTGACAAGGTCCTTCTCATTCTGAGTAGCAGGGTCACAGAAGCCATCAGTCAATTACCCTTTCCCAGTCCAATGACTGCCTTTTCACCTCTCTGACTGAAAGGACTTAACAGGGTTATTCACACTTCCTTGAGTGTAAAGCTCTTCATGATCTTTATGGATAAGAGATATTCTTCAGATAAAAGCCGGAATCCTCATGATGTACTGCTTTCTTTTTGGCACACTTGCACTGCTCAATCATAGCACAGGTGGAGTTACAAAGTCACCAGATGTCCATTTATTCTTATTTCTTCCTCAGCCTCTTTTATTTCCCTCTTCTGTGGTGGCCTTACACACTTGAATAATGGAGAGAAGAAAACACTCAGCAGTATATGCATGCCTGGCTCCATTCTCTTTACTGGAATTATGCTAGGGATGAATTTAAGAATAAACTCTTTTCATTAGTTGTACAGTAAGTAGAGATGTTAAGCAACACTAGTCCAAAGATATTCAATTTACAAGCCAAAGCTCATCACAGTAGCACTGTACGTGTTTATGTTACATCTATAAAGAGTGGAACTAGAAATAAAAGAGATGATGCATGAAGCCAGAGCCCTGAACCAAAGGGAGATAGTGGTAAGAGCAGAGCTATGAGTGACGGGTACTGAATTACAGGCCTTATTCTGACACTGTGCACTTCACTAAGTTTTTCAAAGTTATATCTTCAAAGCTTGATCACCAGGTCAGCAGCTAAAATCCTCACTCCTAGTCAGGCTTGCTGTATAGCCGAAGACAGTGGAGATAATTAGTTAATTATACGCCGCATTTAATGGTGGAAAGGGGTTTTGTATTTAGCGGTTGCTACAAGCATATCACTGGCAGATCCAAATTGCTCACAGAAGCTTGACAGTTCTCCTAAGCGTCATGAAAAGAAAATGTCCGTGACTTGTTCATGTGAGAAGGTAATTCTTGCTTTGCATAATCACCTTCCTCTTTGTTGTTTGCACATTGTTCTGGCATCACTGGTCTGAGAGGTATCCAACATTTTAAACTGCTCTATACATATGGTTTCAATTATGTGGAATGGCTCTCATTTACATAAAGGTCAAAAGCAGAGGTGTGCAAAGTACTGAAGATACAGAGCCGACTGGGCTCTCTGTTTCTCTCTTCTTTGAAAGGCAAGAATCTTTCCAGACAGAAGCAACGTTGAGCACTTAATTGGCCTATGTGGAATCAACAATTTCTTCAGCAATAATCAAGTAAGTTTAATCACAGTTGCAAATCTACTGCATCAGTAGAATTACCCCAACACTGATTTTGACTCTGTTCACAGAGTAACTGGAGTAACCAGTTGATATCTCAGGTTTACAAAACAGTTACTGAGTTCAAACTTTCAATTCAGGTTGTCTGAATCTACTTCTTAGAGGGCTAAGAACTAAAGTAGCTAGTTATGAAAAACATAATATCCCAAAGTATAAAGAAAACAGAGAGAACACTGATATGTACTCATTAAGACATCCTTTGGCCAAATTCTGACATGAAGCTGTATTTGACTTTGTATCAATCAACTTGAACTGTGGGGTTTTTAGAGATTTATGTGCATGAAGCACACGAAAAGAGACCGGTAAGGGTAAAATTAATGCGTTGTTCACTCTCCTTAGTTTAAACTTTGAAAAACAGGCTAACCTAAAGAACACACCGTGACTCACTCCTCATCTAGGGCTTTTATTTTAATCTATCAAGAAGTCTGCGACCATAGACATTAGCAAAAATTTTAAAATAAATAAATTCAGGCATACAAGATTGCTTACATGTGAGTTCACACAGCTCTCTTCTAGAGCTCATAAGAGTCCATGTTGTTGCTCAAACTGAAAATACATTTATCCATTTTTAAATCTGATTTATTTTTATGTGCATTATTTAAAACATATAGCGGGCTCCAGAGGACAGTGAAGGGAACTCTGATGACATCTTGCATAAGGTCCGAAAGGAAGTGAAGTGGCACCAACCGTGTTATCTGCTGAGCTGATATATAAAGTGATTTTTCAGAGTAAAACATTTAAAGATATGACAGATCTCTAGACCCTCTTCCCCAACTAAATGAAGACAGCATATTCTATATGAGGCCTGAACACAGAGCAGATACAAAGTTAAAGATTCAAGCTTTTCTGAACAATTAAAAAGTAGGCAGAAAAAGACTACTAACCATAGTTTGGTATTGTGGAGAGGTTGAGAATTGTGACCACAACTAACTGACATGCTGAAGCCAGCAGGGGCTGTAGAGAAAGTGAGCAGATTGTAGAAGTTTGCACTCTGAAACCAAACGAGTGTGCCGTGTGACTGTCAGGAGCTGCGAAGAGAAGGGCCTTGCCACTTCATGGGCATACAGCATCTTGATCACGAAGGCAGTAACTACAGACTAGTTACATTTTCTACCTTGAAGACTATGAATCTTCACTGAAAGTAACTTCCTAACCATGCTTCACTGACCTCATTTTCAAAGCTTTTATTTTTACAGATCATCATAATCCAGTTCCTTTTCTTCTCTCCATAAAGGAATGCATGTGTATAAAGGTGCTACTTTGTCTTGGGTCACTCCCAAATTGTGCTAGACACTCTGCCAACAGCAAGTCACGCTGCCCCTTGAAATAGAGACACAAAGGCAGAGTAAGATAGGGGAAGGAGTAAAACAAATATGCTAAGTGCTAGATGTACAAAGCACTAAGCGCTCTGGCACTGGCCCAAGAAAAGTACTCGTGTCCAGGTGAGCTCTCATTGGCCAGCAGTGCTATCAATGTCAATAGGTAATCAAACCTCAGGATGTAGAAGAGTCATGTAGCCCATGGCCAGATGGATGAATCCCTTATTGGTCACATTACTGTTAAATACATTGCATTTCCATCCTTTACTATCATTTTTCTCCCCAGCATCCCCACAAAAGCAGAATGAAAGAGGACAGAGTGTTCTTCTTGCTCCAGCTAAGGAGATAGTGTGAATATCACTAATCAAAGCCACAAAGCCACTTCTAATTCCTGCCCAGTATTCATCAAGCTGCAGATAGTCACATCCGTGAGGCGTGACTTCATCCGGATCAGTAAGAAGCTCATCCTTAAGCAGGAGAAGTAGATTAGCAGGGAACTTTGCTACTCCTCTTCTTGTAAGCCTTGAGAGTTTATGCACATGGCAGGAGACCTATTCCTCATCACAGGCATGCAAATGCCAGACATCAAAGAACACTTCTAACTGAATCCTCAGGATAATTAATTTTCACCAGAAAGCGTTTTAACCTTTTAATCTATCTGAGCTAATAGATAGTAATGGCCTTCATTATTGCAACATCAAAACGGCTCCCCATCTTTTAACGCAGGCCTGTCACCACTTTTTGTGAGGTAAGGAAGCACTAACCACCCTCTTGCACACAGGCGAAGCGCCAGGCAAATGCCAACTAAATAAACTTTTCAATTTCATGTATGAAACTCTGCCTGATAAGGCCACCATTTCTGATGGACACCTTTCTCCCCCTGGAGAACAGTTCCACGTGTCCAAGGGGTACAGTCCCACCATTTATACCAGCTATCATGCCAGCATGTCCCCCCAACACCAGCATCATCTGTGGAACAGCAGCCTTTCTCCCAGCTCTGCAAGGAGCATTACAGCTTCATTCCACTCCACGGAGATGCTCATTCGTTCACTGCACAAGGAGTGAAATGTGCTGTTCCTTCTCAAAAAAGACACTTTCTTCCACAGAAATAAATTTTGGAAGTTTAAAAGTGACATTTCCCACAAAACATTGCCTATCTTTTAATCACCTACACAGGAAAGATGCTTTTCTGGCTCCAGGGAGCTGAAAAAAGCCAGAAAGGAACAGTAACCCCTCAAAGAGATCTCCCAATTTGTACAGTGCTAAGTGTCAACAGCAGTATGGCAGCACGCTCACAGCATAAAATGGGCTTGAACCAAAACTCCATATCTAAAAATGCCCTTTGGCCTCATGAGTCAGTGCATAGAATTTGAAAGAGGATTCAAATCCAAGTTTACAAGTTCGATAGTTGATATAATGCAGCAAACCAGCACCTCCAACCTGAACTTCCTGAGAGCCACAGTCCAGACCTTCCCGCTGAGCTGGGCAGCTCGCATACAGCACAGATGTAGCAGGCAGTCATCGATCCCCTTTGTCAGAAGGAGGCAAAAAAAGTTACCATAGCGTGAGGCAGCACTCAGCAGTAATCTGTTCTCTACATCTTTTAGTTTCAAGTGCAGAAAAATTCACTAGAGTAATTCAAAATCAGAAGAAGTTGTAAAGGGTCAAATGAAAAAAGCCCACCCAGAATCACACCTCTAATTTCTTTAGTGAATCACAATGCATAAGGGGATTTCTGTTGTCTTCCAAGCCTGACAGCAGAGATTGGATTTATGCAAATTATAAGGTTAAAATAATTAGAGATAGGTCAAAGGTATAAATCAAACAACCAAAGCTGACATGTCTAAAATTCTGCATGCTAAACAATCAAGGTTTTTAAAGTCAAAACATCTATTGGTGCTTATTTACATACCGCAAAAATTAAGGAAGGATTTGCTAAACTACCTGGCTGTTGAAATCATTTTTTTGTCTGTATGTTTTACAGGTCTCACAAGGGAAGACAAAGTCCCGCTCTCATCTGTATTAATGTTAATGTTTATGGAGCTGCAGGTGAAAACTTCAGTCCTCTTCCCCACCTCTAATTTGTACACAGCAAGCTGAAATTATATTGGGTACAAAATGGTGCAGCAAGAGTAAAGTTGAAAAACAAATCTTGGAAAAACGAAAAGCATATGCAACCCACTTGCATATGCTGTGTTCTTCGCATTTTGTCACGCTGCTGTGGCTGAAATGTTATGTTTGCAGCCTGCAGCATGTAAAACAACAGTAGGAGCCAAGTTCTACTCTTTCACACTGGTGCACGTCCACAGAGACTGTGCTGAAACCACTCAAGAAATGGATTACCACTGCTGCGCAAAACAGAACAACTCAGCCACAATCCAGCAACGCCGCCTCAAAATGGTGGAGAGGAGGGTCAAAGCGAAGTCCCAACTTAGGCAGGTGAATAAAAAATTACAACCCTATATTTTAAAAATTACTAGCAGTGTTTGCTTTCTGTGGAAAAGTCACTGCTTCCAGGAAAAAAAAAAAATTGTCTTGAAAACTAAAATACATTTGTCCAAAGTGCCCTTTCATCAGAGTGCCCCATCCAGGAGTTCTCCAGAACAGCTGGATTAGTCCTGCCTCAAACCAGGGATTTCAATACAATATGAGAACATCCAAACAGCTAGTTTACGGGGAAAGTGAAGCTAATGTACAAATTCGAGGAAACTTCACAGCACAAGATGAAATTTTTCAGGTCTGAACTCAGACATTTCGTGAAAGAAAAATGCTATTTTGTGGGTAGCTGTAGTGAAAAGTCATTTGCCGTGGAGTAAACTTGGTGATGACTTGCTTATATCTGGGTCCCTTGTTTTTTCATAATTGTTTGATCAATGTCCTATGAATAGATAAAGATAGAGTAGATGTAAGAAGAGACACACATTTCAACCATGCATTTGTGTTAGCTGAAATTATACGCATCACGGTCAACACGAAATAATTAATATCCCTCTTGGTTAGCTTATGAGAGAGATTCTCTACTCTTATGAGTAGAGATTCATATAACATTAGATATTACATGGCAGAAATCAGATCCTTACATGTTTCATGGTGAAATAAATTACCAAATATAACTGTATATTGACTTTTGCTAGCTAACATAGTAAGTAAGTAAATAGATGAATGCATCTTTCAGTAGTCTGAAGATTTTGTCCTGAACTTATCAGATGAAGATGGGGTGGGAAAACAGAGCCTGAGTTTACTTTGTGACTTTTTCTTTTGTCCACAATACGCTTGAAATACCAGTGACTGATAATGGCCTACATTTCCTAGCAAAAAAATAGTGCCTTTTTTAAAACACTGAAAGAAGTGGTACTCATGATATCGCTCTCTTCCTTCTCACAGTATGGCAGAATAATTTTACTCATACCTGATCCATTTTGTTTCTTCAGTTCCATTTCTTTTTTTTTCCCTCATTCATCTCTGTTCTCTCCTTCTACTTAAAAAGTCGTTTATTTGGCTCCATAGTTCATCAAAATGTTCACTGCCTCAAAGCCCCTTTAAAATAACGTATTATACATATTTACTAATCCTTATATTAATTTATTTTAAGGCACTTTTTGTCTCTCGGTTTTCAAGTGACCTCCAGTTTCCACTCTCAGATGACTTTCCTGATGACTAAAGTCCATTTAAGGCAATATGCACAAATAGCAATTTAGGGAAATTACAGAAGAATTCTTGCAAATACTCCATATCAGTGAGGGAGCTCATGCTGGAGCAATGTGAAGGTGATCTGTGTTTATTACAAATATCCTTTTCTTTCACTTTCCTGACATTGTAAAAATTTGGTTAGAATTGAGCTGGGCAAACAGTTCACAATTAATTATTTACCTGATTAATGTAATTTTTTTATTATTATTTGTGAATAATTTACAATTTTCTCATTAATTATGTGAAATAATTTGATAAATAATTTCATGATCCACCCACATGAATAAGCCACGCTTTGTAAATATAAATTTTCTATTTGGAATAAACAATTCTAAGCACGTTTGAGTCTTTTGCAGGCACTATTTTATAATTATGCCCATTATTCTAAGGCAGTAAAGGTCCACTTAAAAGAATATATTTCAAAAACATACAAATTAACTCAGTTCAGAGATTCTTACTTTATTTTTAGCTTAAAAATTAAGTATTTCATTTAGATATATAAAATTCACATAATTAAATTCAATTATATCCCAAAAAAAATATATACATAATTGATGAGGTAGAGGCACATTTGTTTAGAAGAACTGTTTTTCCATTTTCCAGCCAAAGAAAGGCAGTTGAGTAGAAATATCATAAAAGATACTTCAGGGATGCCATTCTTAAAATATTAAAGGTATTTTATTTACTACAGCAACATCCTTAGCAGCACTATAATAAAAGCTCTGTCTGTGTTTCCATTCTTTACCCTAACTTCAAAAATTTTATGTATAGCACTCATAAAGATGTACTGTGGTTTAAAATTTAGCTTGGAAACGAAACATAAGAGATGGAGAAGTTGCTTAAATTTTTTTTTTTACTATTTAGGTAGTAAAAGACAGTTATTCAGAAAATATTTACAGATGTATAGAGACAGCTCGCAACTCCCTCCTGGAGAGAAAGACAATTTTTGTTTCCTTGTTTCCTTCAGTCAACAGTTGCTCACTGATTTCTAAACCCTAAGCTTTTAAACACATGACTCAAAGGGCGTGAGTCAGATCCCTCCAAAATATGTTTGCCTTTTTTTTTTTTTAAAAAAAAGGAGAGATTTGAGCCCTTGAAGATTTTCGGAACGTGACAGGACAAAATCCTGAGCAACCCTTCATCTGATGTTAGTCATGACTGGGGGAGGAGGCTGGACCTCAAAGGTCCCTTCCAAACTATGTTTTGCTAAGCTGCTGCGAGTTCACAAAATCCAAGCTTTGATTCCAAACTTAAGCTGGTTTTTTTTTTATTTTGATTTTGTTTAATGGAGGTAGCTGGTACCTCTTTAATGAGAGAACTTAGCTGCCATTTTACTTCTGCAAAAGTGCAAGTTTGGTGGCAAGATTTCCGGTGCTCCCATAATAAACTCATAATAAAGACTTGGTTTGTTGTGGTTTTTTTTTAACTTAAATAGGCTGTAGACTACCAGTTTACACAAGAACTAAAAGCTTTGAGTAGTTTGATTGAAAGAATTAATAACTGTTATTACCTGAATGAAGACATTTGATTTTGAATGCTCGTAAAAGACTTTGCTTTTCTGAGGCACCTAAAATCCAAGATTCTAAAAGCTTTTGTGACATTTATTTTTCTCTTCAAATACTTCTGTCAGAAGGGTGAGAAGTGAGGTTAAGAGAGACTCAAAATACACCAGTGAGAGACTCCATGACATTTCCAACCTCCTATTCTTCTGCTCTAGTCACTAGAATTATTCCCACACTCAGGTTCAACACCTGCACTGGCATGATAAACCTTTGGAGCCATTGTAGTCCATCAAGTTAATGACATGCATTTTAGACAGTCCTTTTAACTAAGCCACCAACACTATCAAGGAGCAGTTAGTCTCCAGATGCAACAATTCAGACAGCTTTATAAGGTCCCTAAATGTATATTTACACGACAAATGGTAATAGACTCGCCACACACCCATCATGTGCACAGAGAAAGCCACAGCACACCAGCCATTCCAAAGGCTTAGTGCAACTCCACCACGTTCAGCAGTACTAGTTGCAGATGGGCTGGTTTTGCCATTAAGCCAACCTTGATGCTAGGTCTGTGCCAATAGATCGCATCACTCTTCATGTTCTTCTAC
The DNA here is from genome assembly GCF_965231255.1 of Vanellus vanellus. Classification (NCBI taxonomy): domain Eukaryota; kingdom Metazoa; phylum Chordata; class Aves; order Charadriiformes; family Charadriidae; genus Vanellus; species Vanellus vanellus. The sequence continues at coordinate 7,767,367 of NC_138910.1, forward strand.
ATTAGCATTGCATCTGAGCCAACTCGGTTTCCCAGGCAGATTAGATCAGATCAGATCACTCTTAATGTCACTCTACACTATCACTGGTTGCCCGAAGCTTTGTTGGAGGATTGTCAAGGCGCAGATAAAACCCAAGCAAACATGTTAATAGATAAGATAAGGTGAAACAGCAGCGCAGGAATTCCTGCAGTGTTATTGTACCAAAGGGCAGTTCTCCTGCAAAGGAGTTATGCTTTGCTTGACTGTTTATTTAATCTTTTGGCAGTTTCTCAGTGAGACGCGAGTCCAAGTTCCTCAACTACACAGTACGCTCACAGCTGCCGGTAAAGGCTAGAACCTTTGCCAGGCTCTTTCCTAAGAAGTTTCATGTGCCTGTAGAAGTCTTCTGGGGAGAATGAACCAAGTCTAGAGCCAATATGGTGGATGAGAGTATGTTTTCACTTTAGTTTCAATAAGGTCTTTAATTGGAAGAGATGCTGGAATAGACTTGACCCTCAAAGTGTTTTCATGCCCCAAGGCAATTCACTGTAAAACACCCAAACCAACTTCGAACTACCAACTTAGAGAATGTCAGCTCAAGCTTCCCTGTTTTCTTCCTTCCTTGACTTACTACAGTGTATTTGCCTTCCTAATGGCCTCAGATATTTCACACATTGAGGATCTTGGACATTCAAATTCCATTTGCAATTCTCCCTTGCACAGGGATTCAATTTTTTATACATTCATTGCTACTTTCTTATCTACCTGAAAGCCACCTCAACACTGCCCACTCTAATGCCATCTTAGAGATCTCTGGGATACTCAAAGCAAGACAGTACCTCTATGAAACTGTGGTGTGTCTTGTAGAGATTCTAGAAGCAACACAGTCATGTCAGCATGCCTACATTGCTGTCAGTACATACCAGCACTAATTTATTCAAGGCCCACATAAAAGTCTCTCCAGACACCAAGACAAGCCCATGAAATGTATTACATTTAAAGATGGTAGTAGAGGGCAAAAATAATATTTTTCATCTGTGTAAATGATCATCTGAAGCAGAATGCATATACTGCACCTGAAATCCTCAAAGCAAAGACTAAAGCTAAATGTGCTTTCTGGAATACCAGCCACCTTCTCCTGTCTTCTCATGTCCAAAATGGCAAGTATGGAAATAAAACAAAAAATAAGGGTTCTGCCCATGATATCAGGCAGTAAAAGAGTGACTATTGAGTCACAATGGACTTAAAAGCAAAAAGAAACTGTGAAAATGTGCAGAAGGACTCTCTTTTCTTTCCAGCATGGTGCCCAATTAATAAAAGGATCTCTACGCACCAGTTTACAATTCCATCTGACTAGCTACACCCAACCTAAAGTTTCAAAGACTAATTAGAACATTTACTTTATGGCCCATTTGCTGCAGTAACAATGAAACATTATCTAGATACAGCTCTTCCTGCAGGGGCCAGGAAGGATATACTGTTGACAGAATTTTAAATGAAAGGAAAAATGAAATTTCCTTTAAACCTTCTCATAAGCAGATCAGCTTGCATTCATTCCTGTAAAGGCTCAGTACTCTAGCCCTCACCCAGCAAAACACTAAGCACACCCTAAAGATTAAGTGTAAGTGGTCTCAGCGTTTGCAGCTTTTACAGTGTTCACATTTTTAAAGTTAAGCACATACCTAAATGATTTCAGAACAAGGCCTTGTATTGCAGTCTGTGACTCAAGCAGTTTGAATGATATCCATTAGCATGTGCATTCAGAGAAGGAAGGAAAAAGAAGAAAGAAGGTAATTGCATTGCAATTTATGTTTCTTCTTTCCTGTTACATTGTTGACACCATTCCTTACTGTTTCTAATTACCCGGAGAAAGGGGAAAACTTGAAACTTTAAGCTGTTTGACACAAATCTGTCAGTTCCTGTCACAGCTAAATTTTGTAAATGCTACAGTTATGCTAACAGACTCGTTCTAAAATTCAGAAGATGCTGGAATATGAACATTTTAATATTTCTTTTTAAACTAGATAATCAGCTTTAATAGTCCTTTCTTTTTGACTACTGTATCACTAAAAGATTTACAGTACTAGAGGAGAGGTCTGGCACTCAAAAACAGACCCAGCTTCTGTATATGTCATTCACTAATGACTGCTTTTATTTATCTTTGGATGGTCTACACTCATTAAACTCCCCAGATCTTCATTTCTCTTCTACTACATTGCCATTGTGGAATAAGCACACAGTACTGGCTGGTTTGGGGCTTTTTTTTCCACATTTGGTTAGCCAAATGGCCCCACTAACACTTGTGCTGGCACAGCTGAAGACGTACTATGGAAGGGGAATGAGTGGGTAGCAGCCAGCATCTCCTTAAATCAGGGCTGCTCCTACAGAAGACAGTAAATGAAATCTTAGTGCTAACCTTTAGAAAATAGGCAGACTGCAAACAAGAATAATTTTTATGGGCCAGACCCTGATGGTTTTACTCATGCTGGAAGTCCTATTGCCATTAAATGTAACAGTATATGTGAATTAAGAAAGCAGTATTTGGATTTTTATTTATGTAGTCTCCTGTGCAATAACCCTGAATGGAAACACATTTGTTTATTTTTAAATGCACTCCAAGTTTTACCATTACAAGAGTGGCACTGCCTTCACGCTGCTTTTCTACAAAATAAATCTACTGTCTTCCATAAATACATTGTCTTTCATTTCAACTCCTCATTACTACATCTTCAGTTTTTTTAATCTACAATGCAAATAGGCAGGTTAGTGGTCATTACACACTACATTTCTGTATCTTCCTGAGCTTAATTTAAAACAGATACAATGCTGTCTTGTGAATACATCAGTTTTCGATGTTCTAAATAGATTTTTAGTGTAGATGCTTGTTCTGACTCCATTATTTTCCCTTTCACCCTAAATAAAGTTTTCCCAGATCACTGTCACTACTGCAGAGAAATACATTTTCTATTTTGCCTTGAAAGAAATGTGAAAAAGGAAAATGCTGATGGCACGAGAAGCAATTTGAATCCCAAGATAGAAAACATAGCCTTAGCAGACAATGCACAGTAATAAATAATAGTATAGGAACACACTTTTTTTTTGTTGTTATCAGAAGAGAAATGCAAGGTACACATTTTTAAACAAATAAATGTTTCCTTTTGCCCTTTTTTTGGTAGTAAAAGAAAGGTGGTAGAAGGCAAGAGAATAGATCTGAAAAATACATACCCCGTCTATCATTCAGCAGCTACAGAATTGGTTTTGTTTTTAAATGCGTATTGGTTCCACTTTTGTACAGGCAACATATAAAGGACGGACAACAGATAGAGGTCAGGCACTATTACAACAAGTCATTTTCCTCAAGGTGTTTTGGTACCCTTTGCTGTTATTTTCATTGTCATTATCCTGTGTGCAGAATAGCAAAGGATCCTGTATATCTTACGACTGTGAATGTGTTGGGCTTTTTGTTTTAGGCTTTGCTACAAGTAAATCAGATTTAGTAGGAGTGATTCACCAGGTACATATTCTTCCTTAAGTGTAATAGCACTATACAAGACTGTAGAGTTTCAGGGATGACAAAGCATACATTAAGTGTTATCCAAGAGGATAGTTCGTGTCCTGGGTGACTACCAGAGCTTATTACATCGCTCTTGATGTAGCAGGATGAATTTAAAACTTTGTGAAGTGCTGCCTTGTGACTAGCAAACTACTTCTGACATGAAGCTGAAAGTTGCTGCTATTTAATGGCTCTTTGGTGACCTTTCAGAAGAGAAAGGATGGCCTCGGTCCAAGTTATAGCACACAGACATCCATATCACTACTACAAACAGCTTCTACTCCAGAGGAGAATGAGTTCAATCATTCTTGTGGGTAGGGATTTCCCAATCGGACCCCATCTTTCAGTTTCACTAATCATGGCTCAGCTACATTTTCTCATTCCTTTTCTTGGTATTACAACTCAGAGTGTAAGCTCCATGGCTAATGATGATTAGATGCACAGACGATGATGATGCACAGATCACTGGGCAATGCTATTTTTCTCATCTAACTTCTTATGCAAATGATCATAGAGAAAAATCAGCTATTATTGCTTATGAGTATTATTGCCACCAAAGTACAACAGAAAGTGAACACAAACAAATAAATGGACTCATCTGAAACAGACTCACAATTTGGCTTAATCAGGCCTTTTGAAAGGGTCCACATTACTGAAGCAACTTCAATAAGAGTTGATTTTTAAGTCACACCATTTCTGTGCTGCAGACAAGCCACTTAAATGTCAATAGAGAGGAACATTAAAGGAAGTTTACACTTGTGTTACAGAGACTAGATATCTTCTTTGGCTTTCATTGACTGCCATACGTGAAATTACCTTTGTGAGCCAGAATGCAGCCATCGAACCTTTACCCATGTAACCCATAGACAAGGAAGAATGCTCCCCCACACCCCCAGCTAGTCTATTAACTGAAATATTTGTTGTGTCTTTGGCTATAAGAAAATGTCCCGTTTCTTTTGAATTCCTCTGTGTTTTTGCAGACATTTTCCCAGACTTAGTTGGTACCCACTATGCTATTCCACTGTTACCTTCCCCAGGTGGGGGCCACATTTCCACAGTACATTAGGTAGGGACTGTAAAGCAGCTCTGTTCTGTATAATAGAAGCAATTATTCCTATTAATATTTTTAATGCAGAGTTAACTGTAGAACACCAGAATACGCTGACAACTCATGTCTAATCACCACTGTTGCAACAAAATATGCCTTATTTTACAATGAGTATACATACCAGCTCTTTTGTTTCTAGTCATCACTATTTGCCACATCAGAAAGAGAAAGAAATAGGCAATCTGAAACAGAAAAAAAAAAATATAACCAACAGAAATCAGTTCTCTTACAGCTGCGTTTTATTTTTTTGAGCATGAATGGGAAGAAATGTGTAGGAGTGACACTACAGGAGAAGAGCTTATACAGTCTTTTTTTAATGGAGTCAGTACCCAGTGTGTATAGACTGGAAAATATGCAAAGGCATGCAATGCAAAAAACTGTGAACAGTCTGCTTAGAAATCACTGGCTAGCAGTGACCATTAGGTCATCTTATTAAAGATGAAAAATTGCTTGGCTTTCAAATACAAGGCAGTTGCATCCTACTTAATACCTTGATGCGGTTGCAGGAACATAGAAGCAAAATACAAAAGCCAAAGTACAACTATAAATACACAAGGAAAGAGCAACATGAGAATACTTGCTAAGTACATTAGTAACAAGTAGACAGAGTTAGTCCAGGGAACCACATCAAGTAACAGAAATGTTTTGTGCTGTTTGGGTTGAAACCTAGATCCATTAGTGATTTGCCTTGAAATCAGAGTGGCAGGCAAGTGTCTAACAACTGAAGAAGACAAATATAGTGGCAATCTCTAAAGCACAGTACAGGGAAATCCCAGGCTGTTTGAAGTTGGGCTGAATTCTCCATAATTATGAAAGCAATTGAAAACAATAAACACCTATAAAACAACAAGTTTCCTAAAAGTCAGCCTGATTTTTTTCTAGGACAGGGTAATAGGCTTCTGAGCTCAGGATTAGTTTTAGATTAACCTCAGAAAAGCTTTTCACACAATCTCTTCTGATACTGTCAAAAATGAGCTAAGGTGGTACAATCTTGATAAAGTTATTGTACAACTACTAAAAGAAATTCTGCAAAATTGTTGGTTTACTGACAAAAAGAAATGATGCATCGAGTAAAGTTCCTGCAAGAGCCTAAGATGAGCTCAGTGCTATTCAGCATTTTTATGAATGACTTGAATGATGGAACACACAGTAATTAAATTTGCAGATAATATCAAGCTGGAAGGATGCATGAGGACTGTGGAGGGCAGCATTAAAATTCAAAACTTATCTAAACAAACTGAAGATACAATTCAGTGAAGACAAGTGCAATATACTGTATTAATCTAGAAATCATCAGTCGCACAAATACAACATGGAGAACACCTAATTACACAACAATTAATTAGGAAAAAGATGTGGAGGCTAAAGGATTACAAATAGAACATGAGTCAGGTTTTTTTTTTCTAATAAAATTACCCTCCTACTGGGGTGTACGATGAAGATGTCACACGTAGGACATATGAAGTAGCCCTCAGCAGGCTACAGCCTGAGGCTGTAGCACTGCATGGAGTTTAATACACCAAACATCAAGAAAGATATGAGTCAGCTGGACAGCTGAGAGCAGCAAGAACAATCAAAGGTGTAGAAAACACATTCTGTGAAGAAAGGTTGAGAGAATTGGGTTTGTTTTACTTAGCCAAGACTCAAGGAGACATAACAGTCTTCAAATAACAACAGAGAAGTTTTGCAAGAAGTTACTCTTACTACCCACTCTGCTAATATATTTAAATTGCAGCCAGGAGTATTTAAGGACAAATTAGACAAACATTAGTCAGGAATGACTTGGCATAATTAATCCCATCTTGAGTGGGCTGAGGGGTCTCTCAGAGCCCCGTCCAATCCTACCTGCTGCCCTTGTCTTCTCAATGTTATTTTTTAAACCTCCATTAAAGTATGATCGTTCTACCCATGAAAATCTAAGATAACAAAAAATCATTATGATAATTTATTTTTAAATTTATATTAAAGGATAAAAATTCCAGAGTTATTTTAGGTGAACTTCAGAAAACACCAAGTAACCCTTAAGTTACCCAGAATCAGTTCTCATTTTTTAGTCTAAACAATGGTACTCAGACCTAAAAAGGGAAATTATTGCAATTACTGCAATTGTGCAATTGAAGCAATGACACATTTGAGGGAATGAATGACAGATTCTAGATATTCTGATCATTTTATTGTCATCTATCTTGTTATGGTTTGAAGAAGCCACAACAATTTATTGTCATTTATACAGTTATTCTATCACCTGATGACCCCTCCCCACCTGGGAAAGGGAATCGGGAAAAAAAATACGGAAAACCAAGGGCTGAAATATAAACAGATTTAATAAAATAATAACTAAATAATTAACATTAGTAACAATAAAGAACCAATACTGATCCTGATAACAATATAAAATATACAAGGATTATACTCAGCCAATTCTATCAGTAGAAGCTGTGCACTCCCAGCAGTGGACAGCAAATGTGGGACACTGCAAGCACTGCGGCTTCAGGAGGAAGGGAAGGGCTCAGGAGTCCAGCGCTGGGGCAAAAAGTTCTCAGGATCACAGCCATCATAGAAGAGAAAACTCCTCATCAAAGTTTCTTATTTATATTGAATAATCCTGTTGGCCAGCTTGGGTCAAGTGCCCAGGTCTTACTCCTCCTCATCCCTGCACCTGGCTAGCTTGAAAACACTGAGACCTTGAAACCCACACGCCATAGCTGGCCATAAAGAAAATATTTTTACAAATTCAGACACTAGAGTCTTCTAAAAGTACAGTTTTCCCAAGCATTAGAAGAGACCTTACCAAAAAGTAAAAATACCGAAAGATAAATTAATCCTGTGTCACTTAAACCAGGACAATCTGCCCATTTCAGAAGTCTTCACAAAATATCAAAGGTACATTATGGAGGGCACTTAGACCAGAGCTTGTCCAGATAAAGTATTAACTAAACAGATGGCACTGATAATGAAGCTACATAACAAGAGTGCTTTGCACAATGAAAGGTGCTTAACCTGCTAAAGTGTTCATGACAGGATCCATGATACAATATATAAGCACCTGAAGGTATAAAAGTAGAAATGAGCCGCAGTTTGAATTCTTTGGATGCAGAATGCCAGAAAGCTGGAGAGTATCAAATGCTCTTTGGTCACCTGTACAAACAGCGTGCATTCAGAAGAACACTCAGGGCTCAGTCAGTCAGTCAGCAGCTGGACAAGGCACAATTTTAAGTCTGGTCCTGAAAAACAGGATCAGAAACCAATCCTGGAATGGCCAGCAGTTGAATGACCAACTGCATGTTGGGGGTGCCAAAAGCCCTGGAAAACCCAGAGTGGCCACGCGCCAGTAAGAGCAGCAGCCACGGGGAAGCAGCCAACTCTGAAAATCTCATCTAAGAATCTTCTTCTCAGCAAAGTGTTAAGAATGAAAACACTTGGTTAGTTCAGCAGAGCGTTCAGTTTGCTTTAGTCATTATTTTGAGTCTGCTGCCTTTTAACTGCACTTAAGTAAAATGAACTGAAGCATCCCTTTCACTTCATTTTATGGCAGACAAAATGGGAAGACTCACCTCACTATCATTCATATATTATGGTGTCCCATATTAATTTCCCCTTAGCACAGTCTTAAATATCCCCATATTTACTTCTCCGGGAATTGTTTTTGTATTTCTTCATCAGTTTAGTGGCTCTCTTTAGGACTTTTTCTATTATTTCATATGCTTTTTGGGATAGAATGACTGAGATTGAACACTTTAATACAGGCAAAGGTGTACTGTAAATTCCTGTAATGATACTCGTTTTGTCTTAATACAATCTAACATCTCAATTTCTTTTTTAGACTGCACTGAACTGCAGCCTTCTCTATACTGTTCCCTGCAATGACCAAGTCTTTTTCTCATTGTTACAGCTAATTTAGAATCTATCAGGTAGTATGATTAGTTCCAATTGTCCCTTCAGCATCAGTTACCATCAGCTGTCTACTCTGAAGCTCACCTGTCATTTACTACTGAATGCTCGATCACTGTTTGATCCTTCTGCATTCTTTGTATCTCCTCATAGCTAACAAGCCCAATGTAATTCCACCTTGCCAATAAAAAAAATGAAGTACTATTTATTCCCTTTCCAGATAATTTTCACAAGTTCCAGTATGGGTCCTTATATTACTCAACTATTAATCTTTTTCTCAAGTCCTTATTTCTTACCTTCTTAGAGCTCCATAATCCACAAAAGAACTTTCTTCTTATGCTGAGATCATTTATTTTAAAGTGTCTTTATCCACATAAACTGTATTTACTATTGTAGCTACAAGATTTCCTCTCATCAAGTAATGAAAGAATTCTAATAGGCAGCAATGACAATGTTTTCCTTAACAGGAACTATTTTGATTCTTTCCTTGATAACAGTTTTATCAAAATGTTTCATAAAACTCCATACCAGCATGATCCCTACATTTCTTGAAGGTACTAGACACAAGGCTGAGATTCACTCACTCACACCATCTGTACTCCCTACATCTTCCCCTCTTCCCTTTATCTATTTGCTTTATCTTTATGTTTGCCTTTCACTTAGATTTTCAGCTATGAGGCTGGCTTTTACTCTTTTTTATATTTGGACAGTGTATAGCACAGTAGGACTGGAGCCTGCACATACAAGAAGTACCTTAAAAAGACAAAAGTGACTCATTGCATGGAAAATGTTTCAAATAAAGTGATTTACTGCTTATCAAGTGCAAACAGACATTTCTATCTCTTCTGCTCAGGTACTTGTCTGCTCAGTCCTTCTACTAATAAAAATAATTCTTTTCTTTCCCAGTCATCTTCTAACATCAACACCACACTGATCCAAAAGGATGCCATTCTTAGATTAACTCTACTGGATATACAGAAAATTAATCTGGAGACCTCTGCCTATGCAGTTACCATCCTTAGAGTTAAGACAGTATTGATTCAGACAATGATTTTTCTTATCTCCACTTAGGAGTAAGTTTCCTCCTTTTCCCAAGAAGTAATTCAGTATAAAAAGTTAGAAAATTCCATCATCTTGGTACCTGCCTCTCTACTGTCAATAAAGTGAACTTCTTGTTTGCAGAAGTAAATGATGCTTTAAATATTTTTACCAAATAAAATGCTATTTCCACATATTAGCAAACAACCTTAACTGATCAATTATTGATGCTAAACACACACTCACAGGGATTGCACTTGGCTAAAAAGCTACCTCAGATCACTTTGTTGCACATGAGGTACAACTAGGACAATTAGTTCACAAAATTACTATTTAGTGGTAAATAACCAACTATGGTAGATTATTACAATCCCTTGTGTGACTATGTTGTAGTAGTATGAAGAGCAAATAAGAATGCAACAGAGCAGACATCCAGAGCATACTTGGAAGATGACATGGAATTGAGTCACAATCAAGGATCCCATTTCCATTTCCATAACTTGGTTTGTCAAAGGCAGAGAGGTATGAACTCAAAAACCAGCAAATTTAGATGGATATCTCATAAGAAGATGGAGGTCAGCTTGCTGACAGAGGAGAGATTCCAGGAGAGTTTTCAAAGCAGCTGTATCTTCCTCAGGTTCAGGGAATGGTATGACTACAGGAAAAGCCAAAAGCAAGCTACATCAGTCATCACTTGGTGTAAAGATGCTTTCATGCAAGTGAAGACCATGCTTTAAAGAAACTGTACAGTCATTGCTCTCAGAGAAAGCAGAACTGCAAGGTCTGAGATTAAGACCGATTACCTGTCTACACTCCAGAAGAGAAGTGAAAACTGTATGTTTCATCATAAAGAGAAACAGTAGATACAGGCTACCTCAGAGAATGGTAGATTAGAGACAGGATTCAATAACCTGCTAACAGTCATAAGAAAGCACAGTCATTTTGCCAGTATCGGCCTTATCGTGTAAGTGCGGATCTGAGCCCTCTTACCAAATCACAGTTGCACATCATTGACACAGTCTGTTGCTTACTTCACTGTCAAACTCAGGAACACTTCAGCAAAAGGCAGCCTAAACATCCTCTCTGCCTTAACCAGAGGTGTGTGTTCACGCTTACGTGAGCCATGCAGATCAGGCCTGGAAAGGGCTAAGCACTTAGCAGACCAAGCTAGCAGCTATCCAAGCTTTCCTCTTCTTAAACATTCTCTGGATTAACTAAGGATGTCCAGAAGTATTTTCATCTCTGTATAAAGGCTACACAGAAAATAGAAACAGCAAATATGAGCGATAAAATGCAGTCAGTTTAAAATTCTTTGTTTCCTAGTGTAGACATAGCTTTGGAGCGTTCTATGGTGCTATGAACAGAATATCCACAGTCAGAGCTAGCAGTCGGCTTCCCTCATGGGGGACTGGAGGCTTGTAGTGCAGTTGACTGTTATCATGTCAGGAGCAGACAAGGAACTCCGCTCAGCAGTGACAGTTACAAAATCTATTGTTCAGTCCACAGACTGGATCCGTGCCAAGATGAATCACTCTACTTTTCATCTCTTAGTGTCTGCAGACCTTTTAAGTTTTATACATCAGGCTATTGTGGAAGAAAAAAAAAATAGCACTGAAGAAGAAGTGAAATAATGTCTAATGAAATGAGACCATCTCAGGATAGTGAGAGGTTCCAGTAAGTACAACATTCAGCATAATCTTAACCTCTAGACCACTCTTACTAACACGCTTGTTACAAAAAGTGAGAATAAGTGGGTTCAAATAAAGGGAGACACTGGGTTTGTAGATGATCAGTTCTACCAAAGATCACTAAAAGCTTTGAACACAATGGTTTCTTGCAAGAGTTAGTATTAAATGAATTTAAGAAAATTAACCCAAATGAGCTAAAAACAAAGATAAAAATATACAACAATTAGGGCAACTAAGATGATCAAGGGCTTAGAGCATCTCCCTTATGAGGAAAGGCTGAGAGAGCTGGGACTCTTTAGCCTGGAGAAGAGAAGGCTGAGGGGAGACCTTATTAATGCTTACAAGTATCTAAAGGGTGAGTTGAAGGAGGATGGAGCCAGGCTCTTTTCAGTGGTTCCCAGTGACAGGATGAGGGGCAATGGGCACAAGTTAGAACACAGGAAGTTCCGTTCAAATACACGGAAAAACTTCTTTACGGTGAGGGTGCCAGAGCACTGGCACAGGCTGCCCAGGGAGGTGGTGGAGTCCCCTTCTCTGGAGATTTTCAAGACCCGCCTGGATGCAGTCCTGAGTAATGTGCTCTGGGCAATCCTGCTTTAGCAGGGGAGTTGGACTAGATGATCTCTAGAGGTCCCTTCCAACTCTGAAACTCCATGATTCCGTGATTCCGTGATCATTATATCAATCGACATATGACTGATCAACAGATTTTTTATTATCATATCAAAACAACTGAATCTGGTTCTGGAAATGACCTTGAGAGATTGTCTAGTCACACCTATTCCTATACAATACCAATGTGTAACACTTAGCATTAACAGGTTCAGAAAAACTTAGTTATTGTTTATGAAAACACAGGTTTTCACACAAGTATTTTATATACTTTTCAGAATATCTTGTATCAGTATCCGATGAAACATCTTATTATTCTCCTACACATAAAACTACTGGGAAGTTGGCAATAACAGCTTAACAAGGTAAACGCTTATGAAGCCTCAGCTAAGTAAAGCTTACAAGTCATAATTCATGTAAAATCAAAAAGCTCTCTCAAATAATTTCAATACAATCTTCATTTTAAATGAAGGATAAGTGTATGCCAGCTCTGTTCTTACATGTATTGTTTGTTTCACTAAAGGGTAAGTTAAAAGAGATCTGGAAATGCTGATGAGATGCCAAAGTCAAAACTGATGTGGCATTTTCTTTCTAAGCCTCTGTTTTCAGAAACAGCAGCTTTGAACTTCACCTTCTGGGGAAAATTGCTCATGCTTATTCTCAACATAGATATAAATGATTCTTGAGGGAAAATTTCAAGAAAAGCCATGACCATACGTTTTAGTTAGCAAGTGCAGAAAGTGTATCAGGCACTTAACAATGTAATCCTATGTATTCATCAGACCAGTGATCGAAGCTCCTGCAGCAGCCCTTTCTCTCTTATCTATACCTACGCCCAAAGCAGGAAGGGAGCCACAAATGCAGTTTACAATCCCTCCTCAAGACATGATACTAGATTTTCAAGCCAATGATATAACCTTGAAATTATGTACACACCATATTATCAATAAATTTGAGCTAAAGCTTAGGCTGCAGCCTGCACTTGATACACAGTATGCACGTACTTTGTCTCAGCTGGACAGAGGAAGATCAAACAGGATCTCACATTAAAGCTCTGAAAGAGCTATCCATAGCTCACCTTATTCTTGGTACTTATTGATTTAAATAGCAATAATATTCACTTTAATGCAGAGCTTTCACCAGTGGATTTCAAAACATTTTACAAAGAGAGTTAGTATTATCACCATTTTACAGTTGTGAAATTTGAAGGGAGGTAAAGTGCTTTGTCAAGAGTCACCCAAAAAACAATAGGCTGAAGGAAAGGGGCATGAAGTCTGGCACATGGTCAGTGTGAAGAGGAGGACAGAAGACTACAAATGCAGTTTGTGGAAAAGAGGTGCTAAAGGAACACAAGACCCTGAAAGAGCAAAGAAAAGAGAAAGGCAAATGTAGAGACAAGGATCATAGGTAAGTAAAAGCTCAATAGGGAGATCAGGAGCAGAGCAGTAGATATGAGTAGATGCAAAAGGAATTATCAGAGCCAGTGAAAAGGGGTGGCAAGATGGGCATGAGAAAGAAAAATGTAAAAAGGAGCTCTCTGGTATGGACCATAAAGGGACCTGAAAGACCAGAAAAGAAAAGGCTGTAGCAGTCCAGATAAAACCAATGGCACATGTCGGCAAAAGAGGGTTGAAGCTGCGCTCAGGTGCTCTGACCTGTGTGACTCAAGGTTGTGGGGTTTTTTAACTTCAAGCTGACACTGATGCTGCAATCCACACTGAGGCTTTGCTAAGTGTGAAACAAAGGAGTCGATTTGCTTTTCATGTTCCTCTTCTGCTCTAGTTAGATTTTTCTCCAGGGCGGTTTTCTCTTTTGTGCTGATTTATTCTCTCTCCCATCACGTTTTTTCCCCTATGCTGCTCTTTAGTATCAAGTTCAATGTTCCTTCTCAGATTTTGTGAGAGTCCTTCCCTCCCTGGACAGTACAAGGTTTTTTCATTTAAATTGATTTAAGCTTTAGTTTTGCAGTAAGAAATTTTTCTTCTCTTCTGCATCCCTATGACCAACACTTCTGCCCTTTACCTCAATCAACATGATAATGGCATTTGTGCTGCTATGCACAAACCATCTGGCCTTTATGTCAGAATATTTTGTGGAAAAAAACAGAGCAACAGAGAATTCATCCATTTTAGATGCAAAAATATCAGGAATTTTTCTCTTTCTATCACTGAACATGCCTGTGCATTTCATATACTGATCTATATTGGTTTAGAAATGGAACACAGTATGAGAGTAACACCCTTGCATAGAAGTAGTTTTATTCATATTTGGGCATTTCTTCACTGCTGGAAAGAAATATGTAGGTGTAAGATCCTGTAACAGCAATTGCAGTGGTGGAGTGCAGTAATTTACCTATATAAGCTTGTGTGCTTGTATGTATGCGGTACACACCTTTAAACAGTACAAAAACATATGAATTTTAGACCTTAACACTATGCATAAACACAAGTCCAAAACTGAATCATCTATGATTCAGAATTATCAAAATCCTGTCCCCCTTGCTTGAAACTACAAACATTCGCTTTATCATAGTGACCTACAGAGGATGTGAAATATTCACATTTTGTGAATATTCACTATTTTGTCCTGTTTCTCACTCCTGTCCATGTGCAGATAACCAAAACATTGTTTCTTGGTGGTGCTAAGTACATTTAATGCACATGGCACATTTAATGTGTTGACTTGTATGAGGGCTCTGCTGACTGCCAAGTCTGTGTGCCTCAGTACGTGAGAGTGTCTCTTCTTACCCGTTAGAAGTTTAAGGTGCTTTTGAAAACAGCTTTTCTATGCAACGGATCTCTGGGTTTTCTTCCATGCACCCTTTAGGAATCAGAAGACAAACTAGGTTAGATGCTATACTTCTTTTCAGAATATTTAATAGTTCCAATCTAGCCCATTTTTAGAAGCTCAGCCCAACTAGAATTTAGGAATACAATAATAAAATTAAGTATTGCTAGTATGTGTAAAACAGCATGTTCTTGAGAACATTCTGTTTCTTCTGATGTTTGTTAAGCATTATTGATATTTCTCTGATGAGTATCTCCTGAGACCTTCTCAATATCTCTAAAATCATTTTCCATCTTGCACATGTGTGAGCATTAGGCAATGCATCTCACTTACTTCCTTTTTGGTGTCACAGAGTACTTTTTCTAATGATCATCCACATACCCTACACTTTTTAATTTGTTTTGGTCACAAATGAATTAAAGCTATTGTAAATTCATACTGATAGCCCTCTGCAGTGCAATTTTACAAACAACCTTTCTTCAGGAAAAAAAAATCATAAAAGGAAAATCTTTACACCCTTCTACAACAGTTTCATGGATGAAAAGCCACTGAGAACTTTATTAAACATGTCTGTCACCAGACACAGGGATAGTTGAGAAATACACAGACACTAAAACATTTTTGCACATAATTCCTTGAGTAAGTGCTTGAAGAACTGCAACTCCCCATCAAGATCCGGTTATGAAAGGCTGGGCTTGGCTTTGTCCATAAGCTTCATGACTGGAAAAAAAGCCAAGCAGGGTTCTGTTCCTAGCCGCATAGTAGAATCCTGACGTGACTTTGGGCAATCTACACACAATCACATTTTCAGCCAATTGAGTAAATATTCATTTTATTTTTTATATTGAACTTGGGACATCTTGTATCTCTTTTTCACATTACTGATGAACTCCCAGATGTTAGGCTCCCAGAAAAGCTCCAGGCTTGCCACAGTGCATCTCACATTAACTGCTTCACTAGTGAAATCTCTGACAATCTTTCTGCATCACCCTTTGCACCATCTTCTTTACATCTCTCTCCAAGTGGTGAAGTGAGGATTCAATATTTAATGTTGGTGAAGCACAAAGGTCTTTGGGTGGAGCTTTCTCCACAAAGGGAAAATATTATCCCAACCCTGAGAAAATTATTCCTTCTACTGTATGATAAAATATAAGTTAATAAATCACAGGAAAAAAATCCACGATGTAATAATATTATTCAGGAGCCAGTCGCAAATAAAGCCTAAGACAGTTTCACTTAGACATCGTCCACATCTCCTGGGACTGCTTCACATTACTGCAGGCATTCTGACGAGTCGTCTCTGAGTAAAGTCATTACCTTCTTTACTTCGGAGAATCTATATCCAGAAGGTATACATTTTAATGAGAGTAAATAATCTTTTCTCACACAGCTCGTGCTATGAAACTCTTTTATGGATGACAAAGCATACAGTAGTCCTTGTAAAAGTAAAGTAGAAAACCAAATCAGAGGAAGCACATCCTCAAATATGTAATATTTTAAAAATTATACCAATATGTCTGACAGATTAGAAGGGAATATAAAATAACAAATTCCTACACATAGATATTTGATTTGCAAAGAATCACAACATCAAAATCAGATCTTGTTTAACTCAACTGTTGAAATGGTCCATTGTAGGTTTTTTGCTTCTCAAAAGTCCTTGGGCTCCTTTATATGAAGCACTTTGGATCAAATAAAAAGATTAAGACTTAAAGAAATGTTTTCACAATACCTAGATCTTCTGAGCTCCCCAGGTATAAAAAGAAATTAAACAAAATACAGCACAATTTGAACTCAAATAATTAAATCAATTCTTTGACTTATATTGTGAGAAAATACCAATACTTCTGGCAAGCACATATGACACAACTGAAAACCTTTTTTTAAGTTTATATGCAGCAAAGAATATCAAGGCATTGCCAAAAAGTGTCACTTCCAATTTCTTATATCAAGTCCTCAAGAATGGGCATTCAAACAATACATGCCTAAAGGTAATGAGCAGGAACGAATAACACAACTTCCAAAATACTGCTTTGTCTTTACAGCTGTTCGTGTATTCTCTTTTCACCAGCACCACGCATTTCTGACACACACATAAATAACCATTAAAGAAGCTTAATAAATGGTGCAGCACGGACTGCTTTCTTTTGTGCATATTTCACAACCACCTCACCAAAGGCAGATCAGAAATGAAGCTTTACTTATATAATTATTTAATTTAAGAGCAAGTTATGGAAGATTGCCAGCCACATCTGCTCATTAACGGGCTGAAACACCCTCCGTTGGCTATCATTGCCTTTTCTTTCAAGAAATCCCAGGAGGTAATTCTTCATGTGTTTGTTTTCTACTTCATTTGTATGTCTCCCTCCATTATAAAATCATTGTGCAATATGCGTGGATGTTTGCTATATATTATTACCAGTATTTCCAGACCTTGTTTTCCAACTTACTGAAGTAATTAGTGAATCTCAAAATAATGCACACAAGAACATATCTCTGCAGTTGTACAGTTCTAAAAAATAGGAAGAGTCTGGATTTAATAAAACTTGTCAGTGAAGGCTTGTCTGTTAAGGGCTGTGGGGATCAGGAAAAGAGCATTGTTTTAATACCGAAAACAGCATTTTTAATGAAAGACCTTATATGCAGGTCTAAAAATGAATCTATATAGAAGACTTACAGTAAGAATATGTCTCACTGAGTCTGCAGTGCATAACAAAGCATGAGGAGAATGATGTACATGGTAATACTGTGCAAACTCAAGATATCCAAAATCACTCCATTATTGAATCAGTTCAGCTGATATTCATATTTGAAACAACTCACATTCTAAAATAACTCACATTTTTTTTAAAAGGAATTTTTTTTCAGTTAATCTCTCTTTAGGTTCCCTCTTTAGACATTAAGATCCCATATTTACAGTCACTTAATTACATATAAAACATCTTGAAACAGAAAAGGTCTTCAGAATTATGTCTATGTTTGTCATTTAAGAAATCAACGATACAGGCTGAAGACACAAAATGATTGTAAAATTTCTCTTTTATACATAAATTACAGAAAAGTAAATGGAAGACATTCATTCAGCTGTATTATTAAGCCTAAAAGAACTCACATTACGTCTGTCAAAATCCTGAAAATTATTTTTTTCAAGTCTTCAAACACTGTGCAATGGATTTAAATCCATTAAAGGAAGATTTCACTTCAGATCCATAGCGTTATATTCAAGTCATCCAGGGATATTTGAAAATTTAAGTCTGTAGTACTTTCAAAACTGATTACTTTAATGGCATTTTAGATAATGCACACCAACTGTTTGGAATTACCTGTCTACATCAGTGTCACATCAAACTAGTCTTTCTTCCTACATCAAGATTTTGTGGCTCTAAGTGGGTTATTTCCATCATTCACACTTTTAGTGCTGTGCTGTTATTCACCGTTTAAGTTAATGAATAAATAATAGATATTTTCCCTATTTTTGTCAAATTAAACTTTACTTCAGTTGGTCCTTGGATGTTCTTTCAGTTCCGCTGAGAGGAAAAGGGATTCACAAGTGCGTATGTTTTCTGAATTTAAACTTGGCAGTAAGTCTGTAACTCTTCCTTAGCAATTGAGTGTATTATGCCAACCCTAGCACTACATGCAAGCAAAAGCAGAGGCTGCTTGATTCCTCTGTTTGTCCCAGCCCAAGCCTATTTTATGACTACAAAGGAAATATTCAGGTCTAAAGGATCAGAGACACTCTGCAGCCAGAAACCCACAAGTGACAACTAAATGGCAGATCTTCACATTTTATTTATTCTTTCAGCTGTAAATTCTCTTGCCTCAGGACGTGTGCCAGCTACTTACCCGAAGAGACTGGGAAGGAACATATTTCATATGGGAAGCGTCTGTAGCATGTGTATACCACCCAGCTTCCCAAATCCCAGCATATATACGCAACCTGATTCTCTCCAGCCCAACCAGAGGGAGCCTGATGGAGGGTTCCTGTGTATTTGCTTCCTTGGCTTATTGGAGACATCCAACAGTAACAAAATGGAAATATGAGAGAGGGGAGGGAAAAGTGTCATGTAGGGCAGCACTGCGAGTGCTACATCCCATTAGCTCACAAGCTTTGCATTACCAGTCAGCCAGGGTGACTACAGCAGGAGATGGGCATTGCTGACCTGCCACCATCAGAGAACTTGTCCCAAAAATGTAACTGCTCATTACCAAGCACTTAGAGTAGGTGTAAAGGAGTTACAGCAGGTGACCTACTTACAGATTCTCTAAGTGACAGATAAGGTTTGCTATTCTTGAAGAGGTGATAGTTTTCTGGGCCTTTGGGACTCCACAGCCACACACCCACAAAAGCATGTGGACAAGGTACTGTGTTACTCAAGGCATGCTCCGTTCACTTCTCAAAAAACTCGTTTTTCAGAATAGACTTCCCACTTGCACAAAGTTCTAAAACAAAATAAATTTATCAAAACCAATGCAATTTGTTTTTCCCATGCAAAAAGACGGATATTCACCAGAGGTACTAAGATAAGTATGCCATTTTCCCATTTTGTACATACAGGAACTCCCTGTCCAGAATATGTTCTTTTCAAAGGCTTCTCAGGAAGACTCCTTCACCCATCTAAGCTATAGCTGTCTGTATCTTCCATCTAAATCCAGCAATTAAATATCTGGTAAATGTCCATTCTCTTCTACAGAAAACAGAATAATCCCTGTGAGAACTGGAAAAAATTCTTCAAACTGGATAGACAAAACCAATCAGAATTAGCCAAAACCACCATCAGAGAGGGAACAGACCACTAGAAAAAATCCTTGCCCTGCAGTCTCGGAGAGGGAACCTCTCCCTTGTTCTGTTAATAAAAAGACCTTCTAGTGCTGCAATTTATATAGCTATGCCTTTATCCAATATTAATCATCCAATTTTCTGTTACATCCAGGTTTTATGATTACAGTGAGTATTTTCAGATGCTAGCTGGACCTTCCTTCCATGAGTTCAGCTCTAAGCATTGACTTCTACAGGTGCACTACTAACTACTGTGACTGAAACGATACAAGTGGGCACTTAGGAGAATCCCAGCTTGAGAGTGCATAGCTTTTGATGCTATTTAGCCATGTCCAGTCTTTCATTTTTAGAAAACACAGTGAGGATGGTTGCGACAAGACAGCTTTGTCATCTAGGATTTTATAGACCTCCTCCCTGCCTTTCCATCTGGCTTTTGGGTTGCCTTGTAGAATATCACATGTAGTCTCTTTGCCAAGTCCCTATAGTCATGAACATCTTGTCAGCACCCTATACTGGTGATGATACCAAACTATTTTGATACTTTTTTTTTTTTTAATTCTTGTTTACTGAACATCTTATGGCTAAGTCTTAATATTTAAACTCCATACAACACTTCCAAGCCACAAAAGAACTTGCAACATAAGTATCAACTGCAAACTTTACTTACATATTCAAAGTCAACATAGGTGTGTATAAAAGCTAACAACAGGTATCAGGAAAAAAATTATTTTACCTGTGCTTAGAATATAAAATAATCTAAACTACTGGAAAACTTAGTGTTTTATATGTCATGGAAAACGTGTGAGGTGTTATAATCTAACTAGCTACTAACAAATTGTACAGGCACCTAGGAAAACCTAACAACAAACGTTAAGGGATTTTGCATCCAAATTTATTCATAGGATTTAAGTTCTAGATTGGATCCCAAACAGAAAAGGATATTTTCTGGCATAAATAGAAGTATGTCTTTTTCCTGGACCCCTTAGTCTCCCAAGACTTACAACATTTAGGACCAAAATCTTTCGAGACCACCATATTAGAATTATACTTCATTCATGTTAAGCCACAGCCTTTATGTTCATCCTCAAATTTTACTGCTCTGCTCCTAACCCTAATCTGGATCTAAATTTTCACAAAAAGATTTTTAGGGATAGGCTGCTCTATCCCTGATGAATATTGTATCTTTGAATACATCATAGGATTTTATTTTAGTCTTCCAATTGCAGAAACCATGAAAGCTTGCACATTTGATAGCTACTTTTAAAGCTGTATCCTCTACAAAGTGTTACTCCATACAGTAAAGATCAGACAAAACACACCTAAGGGATATCATAAAACATTTTCATAGGAGGTCGTCCTTTGACACCTTCCTGAATTGTACTGAAACCAACTTCCCTTTGCTGTTTTCATTAAACTTGTCACATGGTTAGTTTTCTCCTAAAGCAATTCACAGATAGATGATTTGATCAGCTGCTGTTTTCATGCAGTACAGAAAGATTTACCTCCTCTCTCCATTCTGTGCTACGGTACAAGCTGCAGAAGTGACACTCGCACCGCCTCTGACCTGCACCAGCACCCTCCAGACCAGAGGAATCCTGCAAACCGCAGGTGTCGGTGGCATCACTGGTGGGCTACAAAGCCTGGGCGTGGGAGAACATGGTTCAGAAACCAAGCCTTTTTTCTGTGGTGCTGGTCAGAGCAAGAAATGCTTCCAACACCAAAATCTAAATAAGTGCTCTCCTTACCACAAGGTAGTAATTTTTTCTTAGAACAGATTTTTGCTCCTCGGAAAGGATTTTATTTACCTTCCTCTGCTTATTTAGTGAAATTCTCTCTTAGATGTATAAATTATAGTCACACAGGCATAGGATAAAAGTTCAGAGGCAAAGGAGAGTCAGCAAATAAATATTAGTGCTTTTAGAGGCTTTCATGGGGTTTTTACTTTGACATTTCTATGTAATCTGGGGTTAATACATCGGCATTACACCCAAATGCCAAACACTAGGGAGCAGCTAGTTTTTCTTCTACCCCTTTCCTTTCAGCTTCAGCATCACACCTCATTTTCCATCACAGCCTTTGCGTGGCAGTGTTCACCTCTTCACCTGTGTGCACCAAAGGGACACAGCCGTTTGTTCGCAGAGGTGCTTTTACACCTGTGCTGCAGATAGCACAATGACAGCGCCCTGCCTACAATTCCCTATTGTTTTGAGAAAAATGTTAGGATTAAAGATTTGCGTTTTTCCTAAAGTGAGACCCACGAGCAGCTCACTGGCACGTAACAGCCCCTGTTCCCCTGACATGATATGCATCGACCACAGTTTTGTCTGCAAAACCACGGGCAGATTTAAAGGTTTGAAGCAAGTATTTTCATGGAGGCATTTTTCACGGAGATTTTCATTTCTGTGCTGGCTGGAGATCGGCCTCTCTTCTAAAACAAACTGGAGTCTGGGGGTTTTGGATACCGATTTCTCCAGCCAGCGAAGAAGCACCTCAGCCAACCCTGGCTGGCCTCGGGCAGAGCCCACCCAGAGCTCCGGGCCCTGCTGACCACACAAATGAGGACACGTCTTGTGAGGGGCACCATCTTGTTGCACATTTTCCCTCCCGGGTTTTCTCCTACCTCAGAGCCACCACATCAGGCAGCACCACTACCGACCTCTGCTCACCCCCCGGCCCAGCCTGGAAGCGCGGGGACGTCACAGCTCGGGGAGAAGTTACAAATTACAGCAATTCCTTTAAAACACAGGCCGGGGGCTCGCACCGGCCCACCGCGGCAGCGGTCGCCCCGTCCCTCTGCGACAAAGAACGCCTCACAGGTGGCGAGCGGGAAACACCGGGCCGGGCCGAGCGCGCGGCTGAGCGCGGGGCGCAGGCTGCCCCCTGGCGGCGCTTTTAAACACGCCTCGCGGTCCAGAGGCTGGGGGGGGCGGGGTGGAGGTTGGAATCAGAGAAAGGATTATATATTCTTCGTCACCCCTTATAATCCTTTTCCATCAGTTTTGAACTCAAAATGTAAACGGCGAGGCGGCACGTCCGTCGGCGGCCGGCACTGCGTGTGTCCGTGGGGACGGCGGATCCGCGTGTGAGCCCTCAGGGGACCAACCGTCCGGCGCTGGCCCGTCGGTATCAGGCGGGAAGTTACAATCGCATTCAGTTTCTACACACTATTACAGCAAGAGAGAATGGAAAATACTTGATGTTTCTTTTGAGAGAAGATGGTAACCATCAGCCTCGACTCAACGGCAACCGCCATCCATGAGAGAAGAAACCAAAGTACCGCTAGCAGAAGGTACCAGGCTGGTCTCACCCACTCCCCGTTCGGTAACGTGTTTTCTGCATTTGGTAAAGCTCTTATTTTCCTTCAAACTGAGAATTCGAGCGTTGTTCTCCAACACAATGGTGTGGAAGATCACCTGAGCATCCTTGAGAGGGTGGTGGCTAGAGGAGCTCCCAAGTGGTCAGCGATTGTCTTGCGACCTCTGCAAAAGGCCTAATGCCTAATGCCTAACGCCACGTGCACTCTACAGATCTCTGTGCAGAGATGTTTCGTAAGAATACACTGGAGGTTGTTTCAATTCCTACGAGCTCGAAACGTCACTGACAGTCCTACCTTGGCTGTCTCGGAACATGTTTTGGTATGGAAAACTATCCAGTGCCACACCGGCTCTTCCTTACGTTGTGCTAAAATTGACATTAATTAGGAAAATGAAATATAAAATGTAATTGAAACAACCAAGGAAACCGGCTGCTGCTCAGTTTCTCTATACTGCCCCAACCCTATTTAATTATTTACCTAATATTAAAATATAGAAATCATAACTAGACATGATTTATCTATGATTCGATTAAGGAACTAACCACCAGATAACATAGCCTTGTTAATAAGCAGGGTATTCCTGTCAAGAGAGTGATGAACTGTAGGCCTGGTCAGCAAACCAAGAAAACCACTTGGAACTGCCAAGATCAGAGGAGAAGTAGGAAAAAGGTAATTTCGGCAGGGGGACATCACGACCACTGACTCATTGACCACCTACCCAAATGATACCACCTACTCAAAAGAGCGCAATGGAAGAAGACGACAGAGTCTGTGCACTAACTTACATAGGAAGTGAAGGAATCTTGACCAATCATTAAAGAGAATAATAATGAATATGTATTAATTGTTTGAATATGTAATAAACAATGTATAAAAGTGGAGATTTTTGAAACTAAGGTGTGCTCCTGTTTTGGGACAAGCACCCCGTTTCTGCACATTAATGGAATAAACTTGGAAATACCTCTGCTCTGTGTGTTATTGGTTTGCACACCGGGTAAAGAACCCAGATTTGGGACAACACTAACATCAGTATGAAAAAGGCAAAGTACACTTGCTACCCAAAGTGGGAAGGATCAGCCAGTTTGCAGAGGAAACCAATGGTACAAGGAAGCACTTTGCTCAATTTATTATGTCTCTGCGAAGCAGGAGAGAAAGTGTGCTGCAAGCAGTGCTGCTACGGTTAAAAAGCGTCTCACAAAACTGTGTGAATCAGAATACGGCTGTCACATAGAGACTCGTGTACACAGCACCACAAACCTGGGGACAAATGTTGCAAGCACTGCCATGAGCAACTACCACAGAGTTTGACACGAATCATCAGCTGTTTAATAATTAGGTTATTAGATCAGATTTAACCTATCCAGGAATCTGGTCAGGGGATTAAAACTGGAAGATTAAAACCTTCTTTTGTTGGAGATTTTTTTTTTTTTAATAAAGAGCTTGTAGCTGAATGGTAAATAAGGTTTAGACCTGTTAAAAGATTAAGTGTTCTGCTCTGTTCCTAAGCTTATACTTAAGGCAATTAATAGTTCTCAAGGTCTGAACGGTAGGGATATGCACGAATTTTCTTAATTCCACCAGCTGAAAGAGATCTGAATGTCTTTTGCCTTACATTGTCACACAAACACTGCTATGGCTTGCGGTGAGGTAAATCATCAGTGGTAAAGGTTTATCCATCAGTGATCTATTAGAAGAGTAATACATCATAATATATTGCAGCAGATTAAAAATGTGTAAAAAAAATCCATTAAAACATCATAGTAAGAATGGGGGCTGTTTGGATTATTTTTTTTTACTTTAGTTTGCCCTCTTATTTAATTTCCCAGTTAGAATGGATGAAGTTTATGAAGAATTGTTTATAAAAATAAAGAAGTTACAAACCAGCCAATTTACTCCATATCTGCATTATATTTGTTGCTTTCCAGAAACATGAAGCTTATTGTGTGGGGGGTATATGGTGTGACATGTATAGAGACATATTTTTCCATCCTGGAACCATAGGCATGAGCGTGGGACACAACCTCAGTTTTCCCAGGTCAGGATCCTGAGACCATTTTTCCTGACTTCCTACCTCCACTCTCTCCAAACCAAGACCAAAATCCCATGTTTTCCTTTTTTCACTGCATATACTCATTTCACCAGCCTCTGCTCCCGTGTCCTGAACAAGGAGTACAAATCTAGCAGTGTTTCTGGGTGATCAGCGAGGACAGACACTGTTATCACGCTTGGATCAAGATGGCAGTTAGAGACTGACACCATGGCAAGCTGTTGGCAGCTGGATGACTCTCTGTAGTACCTTTTTCGGAAGTCAGCTTTAACAGAGTCCAGTGTTATTTTGGCGCTTCCGGTGCATGATCTGCTTCATGGACCAGCAATGGGTCACATAGCGCAGCAGAGCATAGCTTTGGAGGTTCTGGATCACATGGTGGTAACACCTATTTTTTTCTCCCAAATGGTGAACCGTAAAGCAATAGCAAATACAGAAAGTGATCATTACCAAGTGACCCAATTAAGTTTCCCATCTACTTGATTACAGTGTTACAAATCACTTTATCAATAGGCATTATATCTTTATATAAAGTTCCTACACAAAAATCTTTGTGTAGTAATTATAGTCTAAAACCCCTGTACACCTCAAGAAAGGTGAATTATATTGATAGCTTTGCAGCTTGAATCGAAGTCCTTAAGTTCTGCCACACAGAGAACACACATCCTCTGGTGAGACGGTGTCCTTGATCTTAAAGACCCATGGGCAATAAACTACCTGCAGCCAAATTAATTATTTTTCTTGATAACATTTTACTTTTTTAGTTTTTGTAATAACTCATGATTTAACTCACTAATCATTTGAAATAGTCCAATTAATCCCACTTGTTTCTGCGAATTCAGAAACTCCTCCTGACTGGTTGCTATTCACTCTTCACTTGAAAGGTCTACAAGTCACTCTGCTATTGTGTCCAGGTGACCTACACAAGGGGAATTGTTTTCTAGTTAAATTATACTTAAATGTATAACACTTATAATTTCTTGATAACTCTGTTCTGCAAGCTCCTGAAATGGGCATGCAAGCCACTTCATTATGAAGGCATATTTTCCCCGCTCTTCAAAACACTGCTGCCTTCAGGAGCACAGATTTACTTGGTGAATTGCTCACAAGTTAAGAAAAAAATGGATACCTGCAAAATATCCAGCAGTTTTTCTTCTCAAGAATGTGTTAGTGAATGCCTCTCATTTGTAGCTTTACAGTTGTGCCCCATAATATGAGGAGATTCTGATTAAATTCTCATTAGTTTTGTCGTTATAGAAAAGGAGCTTTCACATTTCGAGTGGGTGTTAAGTTGCATTATGACTTGTGTACTCATTCTGCCTGAATTACTATTCATGCTTAAAGAGTTGTAAGAGCTTTTTAAAAAAGTAGGGTGTTGCTGCCCTTGCTGTAGAACTTCTTGGTGTGCATTTTGTTCTCCCCATGATGTAAGTTATATAAGAAAAAAGCATACAGGATCATGCCAAGGCAGGTTTCTCAGTTCATCGAAAGATTGTTCCACCAATCCAGTCAGTCTCTCATAAATAGCTTCTCTGCTTTAAGACTCACTCTAAACATATTCTTTCACATTTTCTCCTGGGCAAAGTTCTGTGCTATGCCTGGAAATAAGTTTTGCTATAGAAGGTGTTTTCACTGGACCAGGAACACACACAACATGTACGTATGTAAACTTCCAGGATTATTTTTTTTAATTGTGTTATTAATAAACCTTTTTTGACTTTGTCTTCTATTTTCTATTTAGCAATCTGTACTTCTATTCTGTGGGAAATTAGAAAGAGGACTTCAGAATTTGGTTCCTGATTATTGTTATTTGTTTTCTGTAATCTTTGTGGAAAAGGGTAGGAGAGAGCAGCCTTCCTTTCCAAGTGCCTGCAGATAATGCTGTCATCTCATGCTTTAGGCTACGTGACCCACAACCAAAGAATCAAGATGACAGATGCGTAATAATATGAAATCTTTACCCACCTGCATGCAGAAAATTAACCACTTAAACAGCTTCACTGCCAATTTCAGAATAAGATTCTAATTGGAAACACTTTTTCTCAATTTCCTGATGGTCCACAAGAACAAACTTGCAAAGAACAGTTATAGTATAAATACAGCAATACTTTGCAAATAATACTATTCTTTTAGTAACTGTAGTGCAAAAACAGTGATCTGAAAATGTTGCACACATATGGCAGAAATGTAACTGTCTCTACAGTAGTTTAATTTTATGCTAAGTTCATTTTTCTAGAACAGCTTGATAATTTGATTGTGTCATAAGATACTTAGAACTTGTAACACAACAATCTCTCTGCAACACAAAAATATGTAACCAAAAGAAGTTGAGATTTAAATGTTTCGACATGCCAGAAAAATCTTACTAGCCAGTATTAGTTATATTATTTACACATTTTCTTCAAACTGACCCATACACACACTTCTTTTCTTTTATTGAGTATGATAAAAAAGAATTGTGTATGAATTTTCCAAATCAATATTAACCTATTTTTCTCAAGCTATGAAAAACATAATCTATTTCTGTTTGGGAATTATTACCAGGCAAACCTGATGTTCTGCTGGATGCTGTTAAAGCTTTTCAGTGCAGTAAATATTGTTGATATAATTTCACTGACATATGGATCAGAATAATATAGATAGTTTATAGCCAATTGTTTGAAATACATTTGTGTATGAGCAGCTAAGAGGAGTAGGAAATAAACCAGAAGCTTGTAAAACTTGCTGCCAGTGTCTAGATCAGTAAAGAAAGAGGTGATTGAAAACATACCAGAGTTTTATTGCAGAGAAAGGATTGCTATCTTATACAAGGTCAGACACGTAGAAGAAACTTTATCATGCTTTATTTGAATAAAGTATAAATATTGATTAGATTTAACATAAGAGCTCGGAAATAAAATAATTTCTAAAAGTATGTGATTATCTATTAAATGTTCACCCAAGGATCAGAATAATAAGGTGACCGAGAAATGGTCTAGTATATAAACTGGAACAAACAAAGAATTACAAACAGCCTCCTTCCAGCGTAATCGATCAAAGACAGTTGCACTTAAAGTCATGTGTGCGAATGAGTACTGACAGGGTCCATTACTAGCACAAATACGAAAAATGAAATAGCCATTTCCCAGTAAACTGCAATTTTTGCAGCTGATGACTACCTTCTGGAAGGTGAGTGGGCTCTCTCACTCTCTCATTGTGACCCTCCAAAACTTCAGGCCTTAGAGGAGGAAGCATACCCTTAGTCACCAACAGCGCTCTGAATGTGCACATTGTTGCGGTTATGTCCAAGCAGTTATTTTTGTCCTCATCATAATAGCAATTAACTAGTCATGTGTGGTGTTCTCTAAACACCTGTGACAGACAAAAACGATTCATGACCAGCAGAAAGAAGAATCAAAAACTAAGCATTTTATTTTTGGAAAAGTGAAAACAAGAATACTTTATTACCACCTCTGCTTAAAGTAGTCAATATATTTTTAATGTAAGGCATTTTCCAAACTGCATGATGTGTCCCTTCATGGGTCAAGGAAGCACAAGAGCCATCCTCATATGGAGGTGGAGAGTATGAGAAGAAATAACTGTAAGTTATTCACAAACACATTCATTGCAGTGAAGACAGCAGAGTAGGCATGAAAACTACAGCTCACTTGGCAGGGTGTAACTGGGTAAAAACAATTCCCTGAGAGGTCATGTAATCAGCATGGCAGGTAGTTGTATTGTTATCCTACAGGCATTATAAGATATCCATCAAAATTGACATACAACACATGAACTTCAATGGATAGTAAATAAGGCCATGAAACAAAACTTTGCACCCCGATTCCCAGCAGCCTTTCTAGTTCAGCCACACCAACTTATCTATTTTTACTTGCAGAAGGGAATCTCATTTCTGTTCTAGTGTTGTAGCTGGCGTCTCAAAATACTAACATAATGCACACTTAGCTATCCTATCATCTCCAAAACGCTTCTCTGACCTAAACAGTGCTCAAAAAGAAACATCCAGCATTCTGATATATCGTGAGGAGTGGCACTGTCTGTAGCTGCTGGCAATGCAGGAGGAGATTTTCGTTTTGGAAGGAAACCTGGAATGTAGGAGTTCCAAAGTTAAACAGCAGTTTCAGGCTGGCTGTCATGGTAAGGGACGGCGATAACACCTTGGGTTTCTAACACTACTGTTTGAAATGTGGTATCCGCATTGGCCATCTAAATATACAGAAGACCAACAATGGAGAAATGGTATTCTGACCTATCTAATAACAAATACAAATTTGGAAGCGCCTTCTACCCTTTCACATTCTTTAAACTGCTGCACTGTTGCTGAAGTGGACAAGGAGGGAAAAGGATTTTCAATGTAGAGCTACTACACCTCTCACATACAGATTAAAGCTGCTAAAAACAGACAGACCATTTTTCCCGAGTTTTACAAAACGTGTCCTTAGGCAGTAGTTTCAAAACCACTTGGTCATTCTGAATTTTAAGTCTCATGAAAATGTTTAATTTCCTCCATGAATATTCGATCTTTACCCACACAAAACAAGAAAATTGGAAGAGTTTTGCAGTCTTTAATTCTTTCCCACCCACTTAACAAGGAATTTGTTAAGGATGGTGTTACCAGAAACCAAATCAACCAATTAGTGAGACTATTTATCTCATGCTTCTACTGAAGAAGTAACATGGGAGATTTGAGAGTACTGAAAGAGCAGCAGAGTATGCAAACCAACCGTCAGGGTGTTTTGTAGACTGCAGCAGCTTTTGTGATAGAGCACAAGGATTAAAAAAAAATCTCATTTAATTATTTTGTCTCCCACTGTTGCTGTCACCTTCTATAAACAACTGAGTAAAGAAAGATGAACTAGGAAAAGTCAACTAAAGCTTAATTAAGAAGGTATTTTTCTTTCTTTCCTACTCAGGCCCATGCATGTATCTTGTCTGTCGGATACAGCAGACATGCCATTTCCTTACTTTGCTAATTAGAGACACCATATTCCCTGAATAGAGCATTGGAGGTATACTGAACATTCATTTTTAAAACAGAATGACAGTCACGTTTATAACCTAGAATTAACAAGTATTCATGTAAACACAGCCTATTTGCACATAGACACTTTAATCAAATTGACATTTCACGCCTTTTCAAAACTAGAACTGTTCCAAAAGAGATCAACACTGAAAGCCTTGGATGTGACACCAAAAAAGTTGTAGTAGGTGGAGTTGGGACAGGAACATTTTTTTAGGCTACCACTGAAAGCTAATGGGGGCCTGAAAGACATGAAATCTAATTTATTATATCTGAATACAACTGAAACAGTGGAGTGACTGGTAAGCAGGCAGAAAACAGACTACCAAGAATGGCATCTGTAAACTATCAAAGGACTAACAAGAATCTACCCAACATATCTATGGCATGATATGAGGAGGTACAGACCAGGAAATACCCGACTTCAGTATTTAAGGATGCCTATCACAAACTGAATAAATAGCGCTGCCAATGAGTGGAATTTTCTGCATGTTTATGCATGGATAAATAACCAATTTAAAGCCACATTATAGAAGGTAATAACCAGTAGGAGAATTCATATTACAACGTATAAGGAACTGGCATATAAAGGGGATGCATAGCTTTCCTCCTTTGGATTCAGGCTGTCAAAGCTCAGTGTGTACCGTTTAATATCAGCACATACTGTTACGTTTATCTATCCTACTGCTCTCACATGGAAACCTGTATGAAAAATGTACTATGAAGAAGAGCTTTGTAGCTTTGTAAGGTTGAGGCAGACTTGGAATAGCCAATAAACACCAGTAGGTGAGCAGCTGCCTGTTGAAATACCATGGGTGGGTTGAGTCTCGAGTATTTGGAGTACCAGCAGCTCCACAGGGACAAATGTGCCTGAGATTCTGATTAAATTCTCATTATTTTCTGCATTATAGAAAAGGTACTTTCATGTTTTAAATGGAAGTTGCTTTCACCCGATGAACAGTCACTGACCACAGCACTGGTATCATCCTGTGCCCACACTTCCAAGGCATCTGCTACCATCACCTGCCTGTACTTTTCTATGTTGTGTTTTATTGTAGGGTCATAGATAATTCACTCTACACTAAGGACGACTTGTCATTACTACCTATTAGTTACAGAAATACGTATAACTATAAGCATTAGCACACAATTGTACAAGGCTAAGCAAAAGCTAGCTGCTAGTTAGATAATGCCATTACAACTTAGCAAATTCAAACAAAACTCCAGTCCGGGCACAGCCTGACAAGTCCAGAGGCTGGTGTCCTCAGCTTAGCACAAAGCCCGTGCCATGCGACGTGCAATGGCAACGCCGTATTTACTGGGCTACAAGGCTACATGTGCAGGGTCACTCCTCAACAGTGTTACCTACAGACCAGGGGTCCACATGCTTAGATGTCTGAATAGTATTTCAACACTTTTGCCACTTCTAAACCACTTTCTCAGCAGCAGGCAACCTCTCCATCTTTAATAAGGAAGGACAAATTCAATGTGTCTCAAATATCACTAATAACCTTGCTGGACACATTAAATGGAAAATGCCTGTAAATATGTTGAATATTAGAGCTGAGTATCACCCTTCACATAACAAACAGAGTAAAGCTATTTAGGGAGGGCATTTCCATCTAAGAAAAGTGCCTGATATCTTGCAACATATAATTTGCATAACCAAGAGATGGCAGCACTCCATCAACCATTTGCCTGAAGTATTTATTTGAAAATGATTATGCATCTGTAAGCATTATACCTCAGTGTATGAACAACACTACAAGACTAAAAGAATGGAATAACAATGGAGCGAGACCAGTGATTATTATTCTATTGCTTTACAAAGGTCTGTAAAGATGAAATTCATTCACCAGTAACTTGAATTGTTTTTACCCACCTTATATTAAGAATAGGACATAGCAAGTAATTTTTTTAATTTGGCTGCCTCATAGATGCATCTTCTCAAAACATGTTTCATAAGATAACAAAATGACTTAAACCTCATTCCAGCAAAACTTAAGCAGCATATATATCTCTCTCTCAAATATACACTTCCATTTAAAGCACTCTCTCAGCCTTTTCTCAGCAGCTGGAAAAGTTCCTTGGTAATAATCTTAAGGATCAAGGCACCTCTAAACATTTAATTATGTGTTTTATATATATATATACTGCTGATTGTCTCCTGCAGATTGATGCTGACAAAAATTGGAGGAGTTTAGCATTTCCCAAAGGCCTTCAGTATCCCATATCATCAGGCTTACATGTATACAAGAGGTTTGTTAGCAGTGATAATTAACCTCTTTTATCACATTAAGTCCAATTTACTTTTAGACTCTATGAATAGTGCATGCACTTCAGCAACAGTCTTCAAACAATGCTACATGAGAAATTAGTAGCACCACTCTTTGGACACTACGAGGTGAATGGGAAACTGAGTAAAAGGCAGAAGACAATGAAGTGAACTGAAAAAAAAAATTGTTGAACTGAGATGTTGCTGTCGGATGAGTTTTGTGAACAGCATTATTTAACTTAATGAGGAGGTGCACAACTGACTAAAGCTAACACTGGTTTCCACCTCTGTTCCTTATTGCGGAAAGCCATTTTTCTAAAAAAAGGCCAGGTTCAAACAACATTGATTATATTTCAGAAAAATATAGCACAAATAAGTTGCTTAATTTCACTAGGTATCTTACTAATTTTGGCATCTATATATTATTCTTGCTTTCAAGTATCTGGATTGATTTTCTCCTATTGCAAGACATTTTACTTTAGTCTCTCTAATTTCATTGATATTACACTTAATTTAATCCAATACACCACAGGAGAATTAGTTTGTTTTCATAGAAAATACTGGGCATAAGGTTTTGGGGTTTTGTTCTGGGTCTTATTTTTAAATGTGACCTTGTTCTTCCATAATATCTCTGTCTCTACTGAAAATGTCCACCACTATTCCATTCATTCCTGATATTTCTAATTATACAGAAGATGATCTTTCTTCGCAGACCAGCAGGTGGATTCATTCAGCTTAAGAAATACTATGCAGTACAATTATAACTCAAAAACCAATTCAGTATTTCACCAAAAGATACCAAGTGTAGGCGGTAATGAGAAACTGGAATAACAAGTATGTTTTTATTCTATCTTTTATTCTAATATAACGTGTACATCTTAAATTACAACAGACTACATGAGACTACAGCAATCATGAGAACAAGCCTAACTGATCACCTCTTTTTGTTTTTTCCTAAAGCATAAGGCTGCAGCATCAACTTTCTCCTCTTTCTCACACAAATTAATCTTGCTGCTTATAATGAGCTCCAGTGTCAGAGGAAAGATATCCATGACATTGTACATACTAGCTAGATCAAAACAATCCAAGGAACTGAATAAGTTCTCCAAAACACAGATTGGAAACTAAGTTTTTCTGACTCTAACTATTTCTATTTATGGGCCTGGAGTCTCCATTCATAATTAGTTCAATACCTTTCCAGAGGGTAACAAATGAAATCTGAAGAACATATATTGCAAAGAATTTATAACAGCATGTTTCTTGAATTATGATTAATGCAACAGATATCCTGTCTTATATAAATATGCTTTAAAAGACCAGACAAAATTAAATATCGTTCCTGGGGGTAAAAATAATTTTCTTTTTTTTCTCTCCGAGATGATCAATTCTTCCGGAGCTCCTCTTCCACTCACACTGTGATGTGGTTGTATCAGAATCAATAATTTATTTATAGATAAAAGGACAATTTTTTACTCAGCAGTTAGTAGATTTCTACTGCTTTCAGTTGTATTTTAGTATTCCTTTTAAGTTTTTTTTTTTCACCAGATAGAAAACTTTAGATAACTACTTTGAAGATAATTCCCATATCAAGCTGAAAGCACAAAAGATAACTGAAGTTCAAAACTTTTTAAGTTCTGACTTAGGGAAGATAGGACAGCTCACTTCTTCCATTTGTTCCCAACGCAGAGACCTCAGGGCTGTTCTGAAACACTGCAATTCAGTTAATTTTCTTTCTCTAGTTTCATACTTTCCACCCTGTTACTTTGCTTTGGATTCCTTTACCAGGTTCACACCCACAAGTTGCCCCACCAGTCTGCTGGCCAACCAACAACAGGTTTCAATTTTCTCCATTTCTGTGATGAAGACATAATTAAGTTACCCCCTCCTGATACACCCATTTGTAACATTTTCCTATAAGATGTGTCCTAAATGCTATAATGTCTACATGACTTAGGGATTGGTTTCCTGAATTTTTATAAAGAATATCTCTAAAAGCATGCCACAGTGAAATTTAACATAACCCTTTTACAAATAAATTGATGGCGCCTCATAAGTTGGGCTTTTTGTTCAAAAGAGAAAAATCTCTCAGTTAAAAAGTGCTTAGGAGCAAAGAGCAGGACCACAGCAGAGTTTGGATGCAAAATTTCCAGCACTGTGAGTTCAGATTTAAATTTTAGATTGAACCCTCCAAGGTCCTTGTGTCATGTTCGGCGTCATAAGGTGCTGCTGACATTATTTGGGCTATTTACAGGTACGCCATGCCTTGACGTCTCTGAAGTTACTTCTGCTTCACAACAATTTCAAGACCATCATGAGTTTCAGAGCATTATTTGATGAAATTTAAGACCAACATAAACTCAAATCAGTAGGAATACACACACGCTTAATGCTCAGCACATGTACAGACTTTTGCCTGCTGAAGAACTAAGTGAACTGAGAAGAAAGATGTTTTGATTGCGTTCCCTGTAGAAAAACATGTTTTCACGATTCTTATCCATGCTAAGGTAAAGAGTTTGCTGAAAGATTTAAGTACAAATTCCAAAGTTTTAACTCATTCACCAACAAGCAAAAGTATAGAATATATCTAGGGTAAAACTGGATGATAAGTGAATGCAAGTCGATAAATAGCGTCATGTTGGAATTTTAAGATACAATGGTTTTGGTGACAGAACTCAGCTGTGGTAGGCTGCCCCACATCAAAACTGAGCTGAAGGAAATTTAGGCAAGCTCAAATCATATCTGTCAAATTATCTTAAACAAGAAGTTTGCTTTCGTCCTGCTTTTGTAATAGTAACAATTATGATGCTATGCCATGGGAGAAAGCCCCGGTTCACTCAGTTCCTCAACTAAGGCAGATTAAGAAGGCGACTGACTAATACAATCTTGAGAAGTTTCCCTGATCGCTTGCAAAGCGATTTCTCAGTTCTGTGAAGATAACCACGTTTAGAATTAAATGTTTCAGCATTAACGCCTAGTTCTCAGCTCCTCTGTCTTACTTCGAAGACAATCGACTAGGAATTGTAAATTTGCGCTACTATCTACTATTTAAATACTGCATTTGTGAACCGGTGGTGCAATGTTTACCTGCACTTCCAAAGGCAGGAGCTACCTGCTGGCAGACAACTCCACAAGGCAAGTCCTATCAACGAAACATGCAACTTAGTAAAGAGGTATACACTTTTCTCCCCTCCCCTCTTTTTTTTTTTTTTTTTTTTTTTTTTTCAAATTAAACGCACCAGTTTCAGTATCTCTATACAGGAAGCTCCTGCCCACAAACCACTTACAGTGCATCCTTGCACTTGTCTGATGTCTGCGCCTGTTACACCACAGTGAAACCTGGTGTGTTCACTGAAAAAGAGCACAGTAGGATATATCTCTGTGAACAGACTCGTACGTCAGTTATTGTTGATCGTGATAAACAATCATCTCCTGGTTAACAAAGCGCACACCGAGTCCTATGGCTCACTTTCTGCATGATTTAACATTTCATAGATAAACTCAACAGCCCACTCTACCCTGAGTAATGAGTCAGATCTTCCTAAACACTTCGTTGAAGTTTGTTTACAGCAATGTTGCTCCCTACATCAGGGGGAGGAGGTGTCTGCATTTCTTTTTTTATTATTTTTTTAAGCAAACACAACTGACAAAACTGTCAACTCTTTTTATTGTTTTCAACTTATATAAACAAAATTAAGCTGCAGGGAGTCTATTAATAAAGGCCAACACAACAAAACCATTCACAGTCTTCAAGGCAGGTTTTAATCTCCCAGAAAAAATCAATTTTATTTAGAATAAACTAGCAGAGAATAGAGATTACTCTAGGGAATTAGTCTTTAAAGTATGATGGAGAAATATAGATTTTTCTTCTCTACAGGAGTATGATGTTGCAGCGCATATAAAATGTGCCATAACAATTACACAGACTGCTTTAAATATTCCAGCCTTATTAACCCTATAGCTTTCTAGAAATAAGTACTTTTGATAAAAACAAGAAAAAGCATAAATAGAGAAACAAATAGCTGGAAGAAAAAGCTTAGAGCCTTGAAAAAGTTCCACTGCACTAATGAACCACTCCACCAAATCCCAGGAGGTGGAAATATATTATGTGTGTTGACTCCAGAGCAGAAGAACTAACCTTGTGCCCTTGCTTTCCATATCTATGGCATCTCCAAACTGTCACAAAGGGATGAACACAGAGGGTGAAGTTATATTAATACAAGTTAAATGACCACCTGGAATACAGCTGCCAAGACCTTCGCTCACAGATGGTGACGCTTTGTCTTGGAGGCTGAACCTTTTCAAACAACCCGAAGAATACAAATTCTGCTTTTGGTTATACCTGTACCGGTCTGCAGCTGAGCGTGTTCTCATCAGCTACAGCAGAGAGAACGAAGCTGTTTGTACTAAACACAGAATTCGGTGCATTTTCGCTCCAATGTAGCCACTACTGGGTTTTTAACATTTATAGCTTGGAGAAATCAGAACGACTTCGAGTCCTGACACTCTAGATTTACTTGTTAACAGGGTCCGTATTTCACTTCCTACCTCTGGTTTATATTAATCTTGGCCAGATAAGCGAGACCTGAACCCTGTGCCTATTATTCCCCCTGCAAAAATTTAAAGAACCTTTTGATTCACTGAGAAACAAACAGCATGAAGGCTGTACTACTTGCAAAACCACTTCTCAGCTCTTTACAGTCTTTAACTGTCTATGCTCCAAGATCTTCGTCAAGTACCAGTTAAAGCCTTCTCCTAACACTTAATTAGGGAAAATTATAATCTGTGTTTTGCAGAAACTACAGAGCCACAAGTGCAGTGACAGCTTATGGTCATGTCTGGTTAGAAGAAGGGTTTAGTGGTCGTTGGAGTTCACTTACGCTTTCAAAAGACATTTAGCTTGCTTTTTTTAGACAAAGATGCAACCTAAAAACCCAAGCCTGAATACTTCATGACTCTCAGAAACTGCTTTTTAGCAGTCACAGCCACTTTGGGCAGAAGGAGATCTTGTATCCGACCAAGGAGAAAAGTTCAGATCCAGAGCTGAGCAGAATCTTGTAACTTTCTTGTCTTTATTAAATTCAGAAATATTGATGAATATTTAACAGTTAAAATTTTGACATTACTGCAAAAAATTTTTTCCACCTAGAAGTTGTTACATTCTGCTTTTGTTTATACTTCAATTTGATTTTGCTCCAAAGCAGGCATTTTCTATATTTGCAGAGAAATTTATTTTTCTAGTGGAACTAACCTCTCCTCCATCTGTAGAAAATGCTTATTGGCCTTACAGGAGCTTTTGCATCAAGGTTACCTTACTGATAATTAAGCTAATCTTGGTGTAACTGACCTGCATTAGAATGAAGTGAAGCTGATGTAGATATGGCGGACATGGTTTGAAACCCAGTTCACACAGGTGTTGCAAATTTGCACGGGAGGGTTTGATCTGGTGTAAGTATCGCTGGGGCGGAGAAGCTTGTATAGTTTTCATCAAAAGGTATTGCAACATTGTGCTTTTGGGTATGGGTGCATACACACAGATTTGGGTAGCAGTTAACACTTCTTCCATACACCTACACAACAGCTCTGCTCTTAACCACGCGTCAGAGTCTCTGCTTACATTGTCGCTGTAGCGTTTCAACACCAGCCGCCTTCCGTCCTCCTCCTTCATCCCAACTCCCCTATTCTTTGTTGTAGGAAATAACAACTCAGACAACGGCAATGTCTCTTTTCCTTATTGGTAAACATTCTCTGGGCACATCTGCTGTGATGATGATAAGGCAGAGGTCTGCTCTCAAATGGGAAAAACAGAATGTCAGTTTACATAATGGCCAGAAAACAAGAAAAAGAAAGAACCTACGCGCTCGAGCAGCAAGCCTGTTTCTATCTTGCTTCATTGTCTTAACAGGATTCTTATTGTGTTTATATTTAGAGACATGGGAAACTGTGCTAGCCATGCTACCCATTGTTACTTAACCTCAAACAACCTATATAATATGCTGTCCATTAAGGAACCTGAATATAGACTCTAATCAAGGTGGCTAAACAAGATATAGGAAAATAAAGCTCAGTGCTTCCTCCTTGTTTGGGAAAAAACAAACAGGAAGGCTCCCTCTGAGACTCACCTCAGCAAAAAGAGTCGGGGGGTTGGGTTTGTTTTTACAGGCTCACAGAAGGTTTTAGCTCTCCGTGGTGCACCTGTTTAGCGTTTCCATCATTCACACTGCCAATAAATGGGTAGAAACACTTCAGCAACTTATTTCCCAACTAGGAAACATTTCCCTTTTCTTTACTTTTTAGGGACGGTGTTTATTAGAAAACTGTGTTTAAAAACGACAGTGGGAACCTGACATGACTGAGACAGCGCTGACTGTGACTGGCTGACCACCAGCAAATTGCTTTTGGTAACGTGTTAGAGTGTTGTGCTTGGGTAGGCTTGCTTGAATGGTGTATAGCCAACAAAACACTATCAAATAACTTGAATCCACATAACTGATAGTAAATTGAATATAACCTTCCTATTGAAAACAGAGCCTTGATTGTTAAGAGCCTATGATTCCAACTCACATACATCAGTGCTGCAGAGGATTAACAGTGGCAATAGGGCCTGAAACTTTGAATGCAAAACCATTTCACGTGCAGAAAATATTTACACTGACTACTGGCTAAAAATACGGTAAATTTATTTAAATGGCACCTTTCAGTCTTACTTTGACTCCAGGAGCCACAATACTTACTTTGACTCCAGGAGCCTTTCAAATCAGCCAAGGATGACAATCCTAAATCCTTTCAAGCTTTACATTGACAGATTTATATAGACAGCTTTTGCCTCTTTCTGTAGTGTTCTGTCTCATTACACATAACCATAGTATTCAAGATTCCTCAATAATTATTGGGGTTTCCTATAGAAATGTTCAAACTTCGGACATTCAATTTAACATAAAGTAATAACAGTCCCTGCTATAGAGCAGAGACTTTTGCAGTCGGAAAGCATTACAATTCTTTTTTTTTTAATTATTTGGCCTTGACATATGTAAGGCTGTGAAGATGACCTATGATGTATGCCACAGGCTATGAGACCCCCACACCAAAAAACCATCTCTTTTAATAGATAAGAGATCGAAGGCAAGGTTGCTCAGTTGCTATCCTTAGCAAACATATTTCCTTGGTGAACATACTTCTTACTATCTTGTCTTGTCACCCAGTCATCAAACCACATGAGATGATTGATGTAAAGATACAGAGAGTGAAAAGGCTATAGTTCTTTCTTACCTCTCCTTTCATTTTCCAGCACTTCTGGAAGCCTCTTGTGCAAAGACCAACAGGAAAGTGGGAGGCATGCAAAAGGAACATCAGTCTCCAGGAGGAGCTCAGGGAAAAAGTGATCCCACATTGCTCCTTCCTACACCACATGCCAGGAGATACCCCTTTCCTGTTATAGTTTCCTTTCTCTACTGCTCAGGTTTCATATGCATATCATACCCAGTACGTCTTGGATTTAGTGCTGGAGATGAAAACAAACTGATTTCTGGGAGAAAGGCCAAAGGCTGGCCTCATTAGGAATGGCTGCAGGAGGATATTGGTTAGATTTAGAATCAGACCTTTACTATGATTTCATGTAGTTATCTTCACTGCTTTCTCCCCCACCCTTAGAGTTTCCCTTTTTTTCAGGTGGTGGCACTGCTGCACCGTTTGTGGTACTCAGTACAGATTCCTTTGCCAGATTTTAGAGTGTATCTTAACAAGTAATTAGAACAGTTTTCACTAGCTCATGCTGTCGGCTTTCCAGCTCTTGCATGATCCAAATGGCTCTCAGGGGATGTTACATTATGGTTGGTTTGTTATTGTTTGTTCCAGGCCAGTGCCACTAGATAAAAGCGTTATAAAACTGGCGAGTGGTATTAATCACAATTTCTTCGGTGTCTATGTCTGCAGTGTCCCTATTCTTACTTTCCCATTTTTTTGCTGGGCTTTCATTTTGTTCTCAAAGAACAATAAGGATCTGATGTACAGAGCACTTCATCATATAAAAGCTCAGCAATAAGGTGAAATATTTGCAAAGTTAAATTTAAAAAGTCTGAGAGAAAAAGTAGCATTGCATTTCAGTGACTCCATCTCTTTGTTAGGAACGACTGGATTAGTATCTGAGAGCTTCCTTGCAAACAGCCAAACTCCCAACAGCTTTGAGTATTTCAAGCCCCTAAATTCAAATTACCCATTGTGTGTCTCCATATCTAACTTGACTTCAGCATACAATGCAGAATGTCCCCTGCTGTGCACCCCCAAAACAAACCCCTTTGAATCAGTTAATCCTTATCATTTCAAAATTCAAATAATTTTGAAATTCACTGAGATGTACCCCTTCCCTGTGTTAAGAGATAGATAGTCTGTTATATAGGGGGAGGAAAATAAGCAGAGTAAATATAACTAATTTATTCCATTTCTGATCTTATTGATTCCAGGTCCGGTGGGGTTTTAAACCTGTTAATTGAGGCAATAATAAGTAATAATAGGTAATAATAAATTTAGCCTGTCTACCTCCTGAGTCTTTTCAGAACAATGAAGTGGCTATTCGGTATTATAAAAAAGAAGCCCTCCAACTCAAAATCCACCAACACAACTGAAGGTCCTCTAAAAATATGAAGAAAGAAGAAACAACACCTTTCACAGGATGGCTAAAGGCAACTAGACAGTTGTTAAACATGTTTTACAAAGAGGACTATGAGCCTGGTAGGTTATTGACTAATCTAGCAATAAGAACAACAAGTCTACAGGTACATAGTGCTTTACATCTTCACCGCACTGTGTAAACATTAACTAATTGATCTAGTCAGAAAAACAACTGCTTCCAGTGTATTATCAAGTATGTAGTCACAAGAGAACAAGTTATTAACTAAAGGAAGCAATTTATTTGAAAAGCTATTATCATAAATTATACTTAACTTTTTTTTTCTCCTTTTTTAAGTTATTCCCTCTGCAGTCTGATTAATGCCTGGATTAATTTGCTCATGATTTCTGGAAATTTAGTGAGTGCAAACTTAATAGGAGACTGATAGAAATGTCAGAGGTAGTTGATGCTTTAATGGGCATGAAATCTGGAAAAGTACCAGATTGGAATAGATTCACAATGGCCTTTGTTAAAGCACTAGGGTAAAGACTCACCATATTAGGTTCACTTCTTTCGACAACTTTAGTAAATTGTGTACCGCGAATATTCTCTGCTTCCTGAACTTAGAGGGACAAAAGATCTATCAAAGCAACATAGCACTTCTGTCATTAACTCCACACGTTGTATTATTACCAACCTCTTTTTTATCAACATTTTTAAATGACAGAATTTTCAACTGAATGGATGCATAGAAGATTTTACATTTTTTTAATGATAATAGAGGTTGTTTGTATCACGGCACATCGGAACAAAAACATTATAGAAGTTGGGGCCATTCTATTTTTTTTTTCCCCTACTTGGATTGATATAAAAAGTTTCTGGTTTCCTTGGTTTGTCTGTTCTTTTAAACAAGGCCTGATCTGATCTCTGAATCAGGTAAATCCAATTATTCCGTTTCAGTCATGAATACAAAGGAAACATTCCATAATCTGTCCACAAGAATCTAATCCAGCTTTGTTTCTTAATGGAATATGCACACCATGATAACGCATATATTGTGTGTTATCAGGAGGCAAAAATATCTTCATCTGTGAATGCTGCTAGGTGTTAACGCTCTGTTTATCACTACAGCGTTTGAAAACTTTTTTGGGGGGGAGAATGAAGTTGGAAAAACACCAGTGAATCTCAGTTTACCACAACAGACTAACGCTCCTGCCGGCAAAGTCCCTGCCATATACTTAAAGTCAGCTCTCGAGTTCCTTTCCCTCTCTGTTAACACCATGAAGTTTCTGGCTGCTGCACTCGAACTACCCATCCTCACATTAGCTCTTGTGCTAGCCAATAAGTAAAAACCATTGTAATGCTGTCTGGCTTGTAAATGAGAAGAACAATAAGGAAAGTCTGAGCCTGACAGCCAGCAGTCCATGGTGATTACAGAGAAAAGGGACTGCATTTTTTACTCTCTTTTTGTTATTGTTATTAAGGTCAGTGTCATCCATCAAGATGCGGAGTTATTTCTGACACAATTTCAAAGGTCAATTGGTCATGTGCAACGACAAAAGAGATTCATGGAATAATGTACCCAAAAACTGGGGAATGTGCCTTTTCACTTTCTATTGTCATGCCCCTGCTCATATTTCAATGCCAGAAATCGACAATGAGAGACATTTGAAAATACCAGTTAAGTAAACGCCGCAAGTAACTCATTGATGTATACTTTGAAAGCCATGGAATTCTCCTTCTAAGCTACCATTCCCTTTATTCCAAATATTCAGTCAGCTTTTAGCCAGGAGAAATATTTCATTGGCCTCCCCATGCTACAAAGTAGCAGACTTCTTAAAAAGGTTCCAATAAAAGTTTAGCAGCAAAACTCTGTGTATAACTTCTCATGCCACAATTCACTTGGCCGGCACACTACTATCTTTGTCCTACCTTCTAGGAGTTTGCAGATGAATCTTTCCCTGAGTTTTAATTCCAGGGAAATCTTGGGCAAAGTCCGCAGAGGTTTCATCACCATACCTGCCACGTTTCCACAGTAAGAACTACTGACATCGGTAATAAATGGGTGAAGACTGCATCCAACAACCAGCAGGACACTGAATGAGAAATTCCACTTTTACCCTCTACTGTGCAATGGCTGCACAAATACAAAGCTGCAATACCTTCTGCCACCCTCATCCATCTCTCCTTGATAGGAGGGCAGGAATATCAGTGCTTCCCATGTACTAGAGCCAGGCAGAGGAGAAATCTGTACCAGGCATGTGAAGCCTATACAAGAGGCCCCTAGCTCCTGTACTGCACTCCTTTGTGACAAAGAAACTCGCTGGCTGTTAGTTTCTCAGTGAATAACTTTGGAAACAAGGACTCCTTCTCCTAATGAGTTACAAAGCTGAATTCTCTGAGAATACAAACAGCGTAATTCAGAGCTACGATCTGTTTCTCTTTTGAAGTGGTCTATCTATGCCACATATTATATAGGCTTCTCACCGTACAGGCCCATACAGCACTTCTGATAAACAAAACAGTAGCATTATCTTTCTGAATTTATAGACAGAAATAAGCATATAGGCAGGCTGTACGACAACTGCATTACCCACTCGTGGTGTGGATAGGTACCTTCAGTATTTCCTGTGCAATTTAGCTCATTTCTTTTGATAACAGCTTATTTGCAGGCCACGGA
Organism: Vanellus vanellus; assembly: GCF_965231255.1. Taxonomy (NCBI): domain Eukaryota; kingdom Metazoa; phylum Chordata; class Aves; order Charadriiformes; family Charadriidae; genus Vanellus; species Vanellus vanellus. Next base: position 7,810,740 of record NC_138910.1, read on the forward strand.
TATAATGGAGTGCTCCTGGGACTCATAGTCCTATTGATCACTTAATTGCAATGTAGTACCATAGAGTGGTATGGAAATTATATGGTGGATAATTACCAAGAAAACAGTTGCATTTGTTTCATTTAATTTCACAGCTTTACAAAATTTGTCACGTAGTAGTTCATAAATTAGGCTTAAACGGGTCCCATGAGTGGTAACAAAGTGTTTAGTATAAAACACTGGAGTGAATTTCTTCTCACATCTAATGTTGGCAATATACTGAAGCATATACTGAAGGATGCATTATATCATTACATTTGGAGTACGACAACCAAGAACAGAAATAAGTTTATACGGAAGGATTTACTTGGAAGTGGATCTAGGAGGCACAAGACAGTTGTAATCTTCCCATTTGTGCTAAAGCTCATCATTCACAGCCACGTTGTGTCTTTACCCAGCCCTGATTTACTAAACTAGAATAAACACAAAACCGGTATTTTGAATTGATAATATTATTCAGCTAGACACATTCAGTTTAACAGGAATCAGCGATATATGCGTTAGCTCAGTTGTTAACAGTCCGTTTAGTCCCACTTTAAAGTCAATGACATACTGACAGGCATATATATTGACAAAACTGCTCCTGAAAGTAAAAACATTCATTACTTAACTGTAGAATCAAAGCAGTCATTAAAAAAAATGAGATTCTGAAAAGCTGGAGACATTTCTATTTTATCTTTGTCAAAGGCTCACTGCACTACCCATTAGGATGGGCAAGCCTTACTTTTTCAAACATTGCACATGTCAGCCTGTCTCCCTCAACAAAACACTAGTCTCTCTTTTGAGGAAGAATCCCATCTAAACACCCCCCAGAGCCACAAGGGGGTTATTCTTGTGTATTCTCGGGGTTTGCCCTTCCTAGATAAAACCAGTACTGTAAACTCAGCGGGAGATTAAGACAAAGTTCTCGAAACCAATGGCTCAACTATTGTCCCTCTGTAGCTTTCAAGTATGGGCTCGAGATAAGGCACTTCTCAGCAATAATTTCTTTTTTTCCTGCTTCTTCATCCTCCCACTTCCAAAGTAGACAAACACGCTGGGTTAATGCATTTAATACCCCAATAAGATGCAAGTTAATATACAATATTTAAAAATTACTGTAGAGTAGCTTCAAATTCTATCATCTATTTTCAGAGCTTTGTTAGTGATCACATATTAGAGGTACAAAATTTTAAAACACCATTATAGCCTTTCCAGTTATTCTCTTAACCCCCCTGTTACATTGTGATTCCTTCTATGAAAAACATTTAAATACCAGTTAAATGATTACTTAATTTTGCCTCTGCAAATACAGAGATAAACTGCGCTACTAAGACACATAGAGAAACTGAGGTGCACAATCTCTTTATTGAACTCCCTGTATTTTTCTCTGGTAGACAAAGCACTTCAGTGAAAAGACTGTATTTTCTTAAATGCCAGGGATCTGCGGGCACTAATAGGTCTTAATGGCCCTGACCCACCTCACCGGGGACCCACTCCCCTGCCCCTGGGCCCAGGGCTTCCATTTAAGTCCAGGCTTTCAGTCCTTGCCTGAACTATTTTGTTGGTATGCTCGCCTCCAGGCTCGCCTCCTGGCTGGACCTTGGACCTACATGGTCTGCAGCTCTGTTGGCTGCATGCGTACTTCAGATGCCTATTATAGATTGTCTTTAAGTCCTATCTTTGGTCTCATCTCCTGGTTGGACTTTGGACCCATGTTGCAGCCTTGTCTCCAGTCCCGTCCCTGTCCCTGTCTCCTTTCATCCCTGGCTGGGCTCCCTGGATGGACCCTGGACCTGGTTTACTGCTTGTCTTGTCTGGGGCGGTTGATAGACCCTATTACCAGCCCCTGGCTCTGACACCATGGCCAGACCCTGTAGGACTGTGGTGGGATCAGTGAGGGCACTGCCACCATGGGGGTCACCCTTGGCCCCAGGCTCACCTTCCCTTAAGTGGCAGCAGGCTCTTGCTGTTCCCTGACATAAAATGATAATATGTAAAAGTGGTCCAATAGCAGTATCAATAATTTAGTTTTCAGTCTTGGAGAAAACTAAACCAGAAACATGTAGAACTTACTTGGTTTTCCCCTTTATACAACTGAAGGTGAAATCAATTGTTCTGAAGCCCTGCTCAATCCTCTCAACAAAGTGCCTTCTGTTACAAGTGATTAAGACAGATTAGCTCCCATAAATATAATTTCATATGATGTGCCATAATTATCATAAGCCATAAGTTTAACTAATTTATTTCAAAAAAAAGGACACTAGTCAGTTACAGCCTTGAAGTTTCCATCCACTAATTGTTAAAACTACTAAAAATGAAATTAAAGAGCTGGATATTTTCAAGCCCCCAAACTTTCATCAAATGTAGAAATTCACTGAAAAAATCACCAGGAAAAACAGTCAGGCATTCAGGATGAAACTCTGTAACATGTATGTCTCCTGTTACATGGGGTCCTTCACTTTCTTCTCTGGTCGCACAAGTTGAGAATGGCTGGCAGTCATAACCAAAGTTTATTTATTTCAGAAAAATAACACTCATATTAACTAAGGTACAGACATGAACACCTATAGGAGTTTACTCTATTGACGTGTATAGAAAAGCACATATATTATTAAGGGCAGAAGCAAACTTTCATCATTGGAACAGGAGTTAATTTTACCTGCCTAAAATATGCCAACCATTGCATGTCAGCACAATGGTTACAGAAGACAGATATTTGTCCTAGGATTTGTTTCTTTTCCTCGAAACAGCATATTTATCCTGCACAGAGCACCCTGATGTATGAGGATTTGCATTGTCTTATACAATTTGGAGGAGACAAATGAGAGTCAGGTGTCAAACTTTCAGTAAGCTATGATGTCGTATAGAAAATAATTTTTATCATTTATTAGAAGAGCAACTGCTTACGAACTAACGCAATATATCAGTATATATAATCAATGTATATGTGTTGACATATAGATATGCTGCTTAGACATTTTTGTGAGCAAAAATGGTAGGCCTTTACCCGTCAGAGAAAATCTAACCTCCACTCATGCCAGTAGTCTACATCTGGCACCTCACCGTTCAACGGGAAGAGACTCTTCCCATGGAAGTCATATCCTGCCTCATTATGCACTGTTGTAAAGTTAGTCACCCCACTGATTTTAATGGCATTATCTTTCCATTACATGACCACCTGAGAGCAGAATTTGCTACTGTATGACCTCAGTGTGTCAGTCCGTATTGACAGAGCTACACTGACTGTTTGCCAAACATTAAATTGACTTTTAACATTGTTTTAAAGGCGTATAAGGTTGTGCATAATTTCATAACTTGTCTATTAAACTGAATGGCTGACTCTAAGCTACTACTATCATTCAATTCTGATCTATTGATCAGACAAAAAATGCAGGCTAAAAGTGTGTGCAACACTTGCTATAAATTTCTATGTATCAGACACAAAATGCACTGCTGGTCAAGGTTACGAAAGCTAAATGAACATACTCATTTCAGTCTAAAGATCTCTGTTCCTGATAACTTTATCCTCACAGGCAAAAGACAATTTTGTATCACAAATACAGTTGCATTTTATTTTATTTTATGTTATGTTATGTTACGTTACGTTATGTTATTAGAAACCACTATGGAATGTCTTTGTATATGTGATTCCTTATACATCTGAATACTGAAATATGATTAATTATGTCACACTGATAAATTGTTTTCTTTGCAAGATGTAGCATGGCTTTTACAGACTGATACCAATTTAAGTAAAAAAGCACCTACATTTCAGCTTAAAAGAGAAAAAAAGAGATATTCTGCAAGATAATAGATAATCCCCGCAATATTTTGCTGTCATTTTGTTAATGACATACATACATGGTAAAGATGACCATACATTCATATTCATAAATACTATCATTTTACAATGATTGCCATTGCACTGTGACCCAAAGATCACAAATACTATTAGAGCATTCCAGACAAGTACAGGATTCACTGAAATTACTGGAAAGATTAGCAGAATAAACACTTCCAGCCTTTACAGGCTTTCTGGCTAAGTTTGTTTAAATAAGGGAGAAGATGGAGACACTGAAAACAAAGGGAGAAGTCACAAGCCTGGCAGAACCCCTTTAACTGGACACTCCCTAGGCTTCCCCAATGTCCATTCAGATTTGCCTAAGCATCACCAGACGCCTGTTGTTTGGCTGATCTTTTGGACTACAGGTTCTCAGTTTACCATCCCTTATCAGCAATAGGCACAGGAATCCCAAGCCTGTTTGTTTCAAGTCTATTCTCTGCTGCAGGTTCCCAAGAGAAATTGCCATTTGCAGTTGTAGACAAAATAACACCTGACTACGTGCATTTCTGAGCTCAGTGTTTTCACCTCTCTTGAATCTTCCTCAGACTTTACTCCGAATCTTTTAGGAATCCCGATCTCTTCCCTCTAAATGGTGACTACTACTTAACGAAGGCTCAGTCCCATGCCTACTGTTGGTGCTCAGCCATGCTCTTTCAATCGTCTGTGTGTCCTCCTTCACTGTGTTACATATCTCTGATTTCTGCTTTGCTCAATAACTCCCTAATAAATCTCAGTAGGTTATTTGTGCCTCCCATCTAGTAACCCACGCAAGTACAGTTTCTACCCCTATACTACTTAAAGAACATTTCTGATGTCTGTCTTCATTCTTTGGTATAAACATTCCACTGCAACTCCTTGAGCTAGGAAATGTTCTCATCTTTGCCTGTGATGTGGATTACTGTAGGCAGTCACTATCAGGGACAGAGGGGTCACTGCTCTCCTGTCTGCTCTTGAGGAGTCTCTCATCAGACAGTACAACACTGCAGTATCGCACACTGGGCCAAACTGGTGCCAGCCCTCAGCCAGCAATCCCAGCCCAGAACTGCACCGGGCAGTGAGCAGGCGACACTTCCCCTCACTGTGCACGATGTGATGGAGTCCAGAGAACAACCAGATAAACATCAGATACAAACCAGCCAAACCAGGGATGTCTGGGTAGCCAAAAAAACCTCCCTACATTTCTACTGACTTTTTTTCTCTTGCTGATTATTTCCTCTAGCCTCCCTCACTTTCTCTACACCTCAGCTTTGGTCCTCATCCATAGCTGTTAAAATACCGTTCCTCTATTTGTCTCCTTTGCACAGTTCCTTTCCCTTTACTTTCCACTGTGCTGACTTCTAATGGAGCCCACCTACTTTTTCCCTCTCAAAAAGTCCGTTTTTTTTTTTTTTTCTTGCTCTCAAAGCGTTCCTTCAACTTGTATAACACCTGCCTTGTGTCTGTCTTATCTATTGGCTTTGTATAGTCCTTGGAGCAATTGAATTATTGTTGTGAGCATGATTATCATAATAAAAAGCATAAAAATAATAATAAAAGGTGTTTTAATTGCTAATGATAAATAATTATTCCAACAGACCAAATAAAATTTAACCATCCTATGGTTGTGTTTTACTCCTAAAGAAGACCAGAGCTTGGACAATGTGGATAAATACAGGTCTGGTTTGCAATTACAAAAAAAGCTGTCAATAACACTCCACAACTGTCACTTTTATTACCCGACTCTCCCTCCCATAACACTACCTCATTTGTAGCCATGGTAAGATGCCAAATTGCTTTATTTCCAAAGTGTATGACTACATTTTAAAAAAAAATCCTTTGTGTGCAATATATTCCACAGTGCTTAGTCTCATTAGTATTGCCTCAGCATGCATGGATTCATGACCAGCATCCTTATTTCATATGGAGGCATCCTTTAAAGAAATTGAATGCCAGAGGGTCTATACATCAATGTTATGATGCTGTATTTTTCATGAAATCTGTAAATAAGGTCAACAGGATAGGGATATTCCAGACGACAGAATCCCTAATAGTTTTTGAGGAGCAGCCTGTTTCCCTCTAAAAAGTCAATTTGCTTTTGACCCATGCCTATTAAAAAGTGTACTTCGTATAGCAGAGGCAAAGCACAATTCCAGCAGTTTTCATGGGTTTGGGTAAATATTGTTAGGATGATGTATGCAAGCCTAGCTGCCCATAGCTAAAGAAGGAAGGTAATAAGGACTCTGGATCACTGTAAGTGGCATTGTTTGACTCTGTATTTTAGGGTGTCAAACATGATGAATTCATAACTAAGATAGTATGGCAAGAGAAAATAAACAGCAGCGTTGGCCTTGTGAAAGCTATAATTTAGAGAGCCAAGAATGCCATTTCTGTTGCTACACACGAAAATTTAAATAGCTTAAGCTTCCTTCAAGACTTTGGACCCAATCCTGATTCCCTGGGAATCACTGACTTCAGTGAATGGAAGGTCAGACTCTATTTCGCAATAGAAGGATTTGTAGTTCCTCTTCCCTGCCCCTGTCAGCAGCTCATCAGAGCCCATTACAGAAAAAGGAATTGAGCTCAGGTCAGAGGTATGAATGGGATCCAGGTCACTAGTGATTGAAAGTCACTACAACTGGGCAACTGAGAAGTAAATTGGGGGGTGAAGCTAGTTCCTGGTGGACATCTGTCCACTGTACAGAAGTCACCACCATCACAAGAGTGGCAAAAACAGGGAGAAAGAAAAACTAATTGGAAAATAATACAGAGGTGTGAAATAGAGAAGCAGATATATAGGGAATCAAACGAGGCAGACAAAACCAGAGCATAGAACCCAATATAATTCATTATAGTTTATGACATCGGAGGGTTCTTCTTCACCTCTCATTCCAACATCCAACAGCAAGCAGGTCAGATATTCAGGCCAACATCATTATTTGCCTTAGGTAGAATACAGAAAACAAGAAGAGGAAAACTAAATTAACACGAACAAAAATGACCAGAAAAGGACAAAATAAATTAGATGAGATTATTTATAACAAGTAGGACATAGTTCTACAGTCCAGCACACACCTGCTACCTGTCCCATTCTTTAAACCTTTTTGCCAAGAAAGGTTGGACCAGATGATCCTTGAGGTCCTTTCCCACCTGATATTCTATGATTCTATGAAAGTTCCCTCCCTTCTGTCACTGATGGATTTACATCCTGTAACTGTCCCCAAAGGACAGGACAAAAAGTGGGTTAGCATTAATAAGAAAGGTTTGTGTTTCTGTTAATGAATTCTCATTATATTGATCAGTTCGTCTGTAGCATCTTGAGAAGTGTTTTCTTTCAAGAGACAAATGACCAGCCAACGGACACCGAATCTTTAAATTATCTTAATCTAGTTCTATTTACAGTTCCTTTTGACAACTCTCAGTTTTCCTTTTTTCCGTCCTAGTCCAAAACTTCTTCCTCCTTAAAACTGAAATTCAGTCTTGTCTCTTTCTTTCATGACTTTATCTCATGGCTCAGACTCTGTCTTTGAGCCCATCCAAAACTGTTTATGTTCAGTTCCTTTTGTTCTGAGGTGCAGCCACATGTTCCAGGGACCATTCAGGTGGGGAACCCACCTGCTGGGTCTTGGAGCCAGTTTGACTAGCATTCCTTTCAACACCAAAGAAGCCACATAATCACTTTGTCACTTTCATGGCACCTATTTTACTGCAAAGGACTTTCCCTTTTAGAGAAGCCCCCTTATTCCTTAATTGCTGTCTACTAAAGACCACTTGTTTTGCAGTACTGCTTAGCTTTGGAGTTTATATAACCCTTTGCCAGAGGAAGATTTTTATATGAAACAGGCAGAATTTGGTTTACAAGATAAATCTCTCCCCTATACCTTTGGCAGCAATACCTCGTACCTGTCAGTGCAGTCAGCTGAGTCAATCACCACCAACACCAGCAAATGAATATGGTAGCCTAAGCTCAGTCGTCAGTACACTATAGTGGAGAAAGGCACAGAGAGAACAGTTGACCTACAGAGAAACTATTAGTGGCATTAGCAGAAGTTAGACACATTAGTGGCACCATTAAATCCCTCTGTTTTCAGTGAATTTCAGGATTCCCACTGTGACTTGACTATTCACCCATCCCTTGTTCCTAAGAATCATGTCTCAGGTTTTCATCCATACCTACCATACACTAATTAAGCCTTATAATCTTAGCCAGTCTGCTAAGTAGTTTTACAAAAGAGACAGCAACTTTAGGCAGGACCCGAAGATATCTTCACACTTTCTTGTATGACTACTGCTGCTGGTACATAAAAATTAAGCAATTTTCCTACAGAACCTTTTCCTACATAATCTTCCCACTGTGTGGGATATGATGTAGCTTCATATCCAAGAAGGCCATAAGAGGGTCCATTCCATCACTGAGACTTGAAGCCACATCCCTGGACACTTTCTGCATTTAGCACTGTCATGCAGTATCTCATTCACCACATTGTAGTTTATGTTTACTAGAGGAATATAGGAATTTGTCCTATTTAGGATACAGCTTCCTGGACAGTCAAACAATTGCTGGGCTGTTATCTGGCAGTCCTTCCAGCTTTTCATCATCTTCTGTGAGAGATTAACCATAGAGACAATGAGAAAGAATAGTCTGTAACTTCTTAATGCTTTTATTCATTTGTAAGTATCAATAGCAAATGAATGTTGGCAAATACAAGTTTACTCTTGTAAGAGTTTTTGCTGAAGTTAATATTCCCATGGAGTACAAGAATAATGAAGAAGTATCTTCCAAAGTTATGGCGCTGAACATAGAATCACAGCATCATAGAATCATTGAATCATAGAATGGTTTAGGTTGGAAAGGACCTTGAAGATCATCGACTTCCAACCCCCCTGCCATAGGCAGGGACACCTCCCACTAGACCAGGTTGCCCAAGGCCACGTCCAGCCTGGCCTTGAACACCTCCAGGGATGGGGCCTCAACAACTTCTCTGGGCAACCTGTGCCAGTGCCTCACCACCCTCAGAGTGAAAAACTTCTTCCTAATGTTCAATCTGAACCTGCCTTCTTCCAGTTTAAAGCCATTCCGCCTTGTCCTATCGCTACATGCCCGAGTAAAAAGTCCTTCCCCAGCTCTCCTGTAGGCCCCCTTTAGGGACTGGAAGGCCACAATAAGATCTCCCTGGAGCCTTCTCTTCTCCAGGCTGAACAGCCCCAACTCTTTCAGCCTCTCCTCATGGGAGAGGTGCTCCAGCCCTCAGATCATCCTCGTGGCTCTCCTCTGGACACGCTCCAGCAGGTCCATGTCCTTCTTATGTTGGGGACTCCAGAGCTGGGTGCAGTACTCCAGGTGGGGCCTCACGAGAGTGGAGTAGAGGGGCAGAATCACCTCCTTTGATGTGCTGGCCACACTTCTTCTGATGCAGCCCAGGATACGGTTGGCCTTCTGGGCTGTGATCACACATTGCTGGCTCATGTTGAGCTTCTCATCAATCAGCACACCTAGGTCCTTCTCCTCAAGGCTGCTCTCCAGCCATTCCCTGCCGAGCCTGTATTGGTGCTTGGGATTGCCCGATAAAAAGCTTTGGATAAAAAGTTGTTACTCAATTATTAAAGTCAAGTGTAATTCCTTCAAAAAGCTTAATGTGTGGTTGACAGGATGGGGTATTCAGCATTTTATCTGTAATCCAGTAAAATAAAAAAAAATCTTTAGTTTGGATGCCATTTTTATATTCTAACAAAAAATATTTAAAAGTCTTATCCTGATAGTAGTTCAGTCTTTATTGGCATTTGGCATTAGATCTCCTAATGCATCTCCTGGAGCCCTTCCAAAAAAGAAAAGAAAGGGAGAGAGAAAGAGAAAGAAAGAGAGAAAGAGAGGGGAGAGAGAGAGAAAGAGAAAGAAAAATAAAGAAGATTTGATTGATGCCAGGGAGGGAGTTGTATTAATCACTTCGTTCTAAAATAACATGAAATGAACTACAAGGTTTCAGTGGTAAATGCTGAAATATTATAAGCAGTTCAAATGGCTCTGGATTCTTCCCATCTGTCATGGACTGCAACTGAGCACTATAACAGAAAAGTGATATTAGTTTCAAACCAAAAATAAATCATCAAGCCAAGTCTGTATCTCTAATCCTACCTACACTGCCCTACCAATGACCTTCCCATGGCCAGGACAAATCATATTCTATAGGGAATTCATAAATTCATTCTTCATGCTAGCTCATTTTGGGTCTCCTTTGGGGGGGGGGGGGGGGGGGGGGAAGAGGGGGAAAACATCTCAGATACCTCATACTGAACCCACCACATTAATGTTTCAGATGTTTGCAATGTTAAGCTTCTCTCCATCACAGTCTAGCCAGACTACTTTCATATTTAAGTTCCCTGAACTTGTCTATTAAGAGTTTATGATGGCTAAGACATTAGGAGCTAATGCCTGTCCCTGAAGGATTCATGTAAACAGAGGGAAAAAGAATGGAATCTCACTCCAGACATGAATAACAAACAGGGAGATAGCCTTTCACAGGTAAAAGAGTAAGTGCAAAGACAACTTCTGCATACATTTAGCATCCTCTTCCAAGGCCTAAGCAGGTGCATTTACAGGAATAGTAAAATTCACTGAATACTGTTACACGAGGTAAGATCAAAGCTGCTTCTCTTTTCCACACATTTGATTCAGGCCAAGCTAGATTCAATTTTGAAGATTCATCCTGCTATAATCTTTGGGTCAAATGACATCCATTATGTATAATCATTCATAAATGAAGATGGTCTGATTAGTTCATATGTTACTTGTTTGGAAAGACAGTACTAAACTAACCTAGCAATTGGAACCTATTGGTAGAAGAAAACAACCTCCTTATTTTAAGAAAAACTCATCAATGGTCCAGAAAAGGGAAGTGAAAAAATGTTCCGCACAGTGGGCTATTACATGAAAACAAAGTATTTATGCTATATTGCCTTGCATTAAGACGTGATTTTTAGAGTGGGAAATAAAGTTTCTCACAGATGCCAACTAAAATCACACATATACAGAATATCTGAAAAAAAAACAGGCTTAAGGTACCTATTGTGCCTGAAAACAGAAGTGCCCAAAAGTACAGGCCTTTTAAAAAAAATTCTTTATGTGACAAGGTCCAAGGCCAAACAAGATGTTTGTGTTTGAATCTGGGAAAGAACTCAGGCTTCCCAGATCCCCATCTTAAACAAATGATTTGCCTTTGTTTGCTTCTTCTGAAAATGCTAATTTACACTCACAAATTACTAGTGTGCACCTATGTCCATAGATATTTGTGGGAGCAAATTTAGAGATTGCTTTCCCAAAGCTAACTCCTGAATCCAAACTTATAAGTAAGTCTCCACACAAAAGACATGTTTCTGAATACAAAGGATCACAATTTCTAATCAGTTTCATTGATGTTCAGTGTTTCTGGTTACCATAGTAACCAGCACACACAATAAATGGTGTTTTGTTTAATCAGTCATGAGAAAGAAGTCTGGGCATGATGAATCAGACTGAATCAGAAACAGTTTCCTTTACTACCCTAATCAAAATAACTTCAGTGTAGCTATAGGACAATTCAAATCAGCAAGGCAGGATCAGGACATGAAATTCAGATCTCAACCCTGTTTTCAAACACTCCTCTCAGAAGCTCAGATGAAAGTTTTACTTCTATTTCAAAGACAGGAGTTTATGCAGGATAGGATTTAGTTCAAGGTTCAGATTTTATCTTACGTATACAGTAGGCAGTTAGCATCAGGCTGAACTCCACCAGAGACGATAGATGTTCAGAGCCAAAAAATTCAAAATAATTTCAGGCTCACATTCTAACTGGACAAAAATACATGAGGAAATAATTCTTGAATGCTAAATAGGGAAAATGTCCCAGACTTAATAACAATGCAAATAAAATTTCCTTACTCCCAGTTAATGCTTTAAGTCATTGATGGCTGGAGTCTGCTTTGCACCGGTGGAAAAGAAATATAATTAATATATAGTTATACATTTTTAAAGAGAAAAACAAAAATCATGTAAACTAAAAGGCATTGAGGAAGAGGGATTTTTCTGACATAGCCATTCTTAGAAAACAAGTACAAAAGTGGCATTCACGTGGCTGGCCCTAAACCAATTGTAGACTTGAAAAGGATTACCTTTGATGTATAAAGATCAAAAAAAAAACATTTTTTCAGGTAATAAGATCTCTCTCAGATGGATTTCAGTGATATGAACATGTTTTCCATAGCATGGTAATAAAAATAAAACAATGCAATAAAACTACAACTGGGACTAAGTCAGTCACTCTTGAATTCTTAGTGGAAGGTCAAACAAACTTACAGTTGATGTTTACAGTTTTTAATGTAAGTTATATAAAATGAAAAATTATAAAAACAATGTGAGTAATAAGACTTGAAATAATTTTGTGGTTGTCATAACAAGCTTTATCGAGTTGCCTGTGATGTAACCAGAACTGTAAGAATTTTTTCCAGAATGTCAATTTTTAAAGGAGCTTTGGGAACATGGGTGGAGAATGAATATAACGTAAAACTTTTCTTTTTATATGTTTTCCATTCCTGCTCAGGCTATACCACGTACTTTGTTCCCTTCTCTTTTTAATTGTACCATGTCTTTCTCTGATCTTCCCTCCTGAAGGCACTGAAAACCCAATCTGAACATTATCACAGCCATTGCTTTCATCATATTTTTACAAGTAACTAATTTTTTTTTTCAAAACAAGAAAACCCCTTTGTTTGTTTTAAGTGGGTATTTGATCTTAGCATTTCCAAGTACTGCTAATTTCAATGTCTCACTGCAAACTATTTTATAGATAGGTAAGATAAAAACAAGAGGCCCCGTGTGAGATAGTGGTAGAAGCAGGAAGAAGACCCTGTGATTCTGAGAGTGAGAACCCATTCCACCCATCGTGTAGAATCTTCCATAGGCGTTTATGAACTTCTATGGCTCTTCTCTTCAAGGCAGGACAAATGAGTGCTATCAGATGCTGTGACAAAGCCAAGGGCCAAGGAGAAATATAAGAGCAGAAAAAATGATTGTGACTGTCACAGTCCATCACATTCCTCATGGATGGCACCTTACTAATTGCAGCATATTGAACTGCTTTATTTTTATGTATTTGTAATGGGTTGTTTCCAGTGAAGCTACATATTATGAAAGACTATGTTCAGCCAGAAAAAAATGCCAAACATTTGCTGGTTTCTGTCTTTTGTTTAAATCCTGCCACGGCTCCCATTGGTATCAGTAGTGTAAGCGCAGGGAAACACCTATACGTTTACTCATTTCATTTCATCTATCCAGTTCAGCTACAGAACCAAATTTCCACTGCAGTCTTTGCTTTTTACCTAATTTTCCATCTGAGCTGGCAGAAGATCAAGAAGGTCAAATGATTTGCTCAGGGTCACATAATGAGTCAGAATCTTGAGCCCAGATTAAATCCAGGATACTCCCTGGCTCCAGCACACGGGACTTGTCTACTCAGTAAACCGCACAAGTTCCAGCTGTTTTCCCTTCTCACATGAACTGAATATGAGGAAGTTTGTAGTCAATCTGTCTTGAGTAGAAATTCAGCTGGCAGCAGGCTTTCTGTAGTCAAGTGCTGGATTTAAAGTGGGGTTAAATCAATATCCAGAACTGGGTGCTAACTAGTACTGTTCTTTTCATTTCTCATCCCCTTCAAATATCTGTCCCTTTTCTTTCTTGTGGTTATCCAAGAAACAAGGAAAGGGTTTTTAAAAATCTTTGTTATCACGTGTGATCTCTGAATACAGAAACAAGCAAAAAAAAATTTAACCACATTTCCTGCAGCCACTGGAACTCATGCTTTTATTCATTCGGTACCTAGAGACGCTGTATTACTGTTCGGTAAAATCACAACATAGAGAAGCCTAAGATAGCTGAATTACAAGCAAGACTCAATGTTTCAAAAAATCACCACAGATGATACAAATGAAACTTCACGGCAGAGTCAGAGAGCTCATACAGGTTACTCGGGATTCCTGAAGGGAAAATAAAGAGTATATATAATTTCTGCTGTATTAAGGTGGGAGCATTGGGAAATTACCACTGCAGCTTGAAGGCCCCGATTTCTTGAACATCTTGTCTGAGTTAATAAATCTGAGCTTTAATTAGGCAAGGGCTGAAACTTAACTTGCATGGGAGACCACTACAATACTGAAATAAAAGGAAGATATGGAATCCAATGCTATTTTGCCATCAACACAAGTTTTGCAGCAGTCTAGAGAACCAAGGCATACTTTATGTAATTAATCAATTACAGTGTTAATTTAAATGAAACACTATTGCTAGTACGAATTATGCTGAATACCTCTAAGAAAAATACATATGTTACAACAGAATAGATGAGGGACTCCTAATTTGTTCATCAGTGGTGTCAGCCTAGTTAACCATTTGAATGCTATACTGGTCACACCTCTATCGCTGTTTAATGTCTTACATGGCAATGGTGCCAGGAGATCCTCGAGACGTTACAGACTTTCCCATCTGAGAATGACAATTTCTGTTATGGGACACAATAGTTACCTGTATCCCATAGTAGATAGAATGTAAGTCTCACTGAGTCCTACCCGCTAAAAATAAACAGACATTTTGGCCAGTCTCGCTTTTGTGACCTTGACTCTGTCAGACCCTCACCTTTGATCCTGACAAGCATTTAGTAAATTCTCCTTAAAAAGCCATCCAAAGGTAGAGACCTAGGAACACTTCAGTACCTACCCATAAGCTGGACTGTAGTCCGCTCTGAATTCATCAGTCCTATCACCACTGTGATGTTCCTGTTCCTAACAAAATCCCACAGGCAGAAAGCAAACGGGTGGGGGGCCATCCTCAGAGAAGGTGCGCTTTCCTCTTGAGGAGCTTTTTTTTATTTTACACCGTTAGAGCTCTGCAAAAATTCCCTAATTGTAAATGAAAGCAACACCTAATTGTTCCAAAGGCTTTTTCTTTTAAAATTAGTAATTACTTCTTCTGGGGAACTAATTAATCAAGCAGCACAAAACAGACAAATACATACTTTCTTCTGCTGCAGATTTAATAGAAGTTACTCAGAACTCATGCTAAATCAGAAAAGGAAGAGCAAGCCAGTTTTGATTGCACTCCATCTACTATAGTATTGCTAAGTCTCAGGATTTTATTGCACCTAACATATCTTCATGTTTTTCTTCAGGCCTCAGCTGATGTAATCCTGGGTCAGCATGTGACCTTTTTGGAGGAAAGCTTGCCCATGTGACTTGGGTGTATCCTGAAGACACAAAAACAAGAAGTCAAATAAAAAGAACTTCGTGAGTATGGCAGCTTTGAATTCTCATGATTTAAGCAAATCTCATGATGCTTTGAAGGCTGACTTATGGGCAAGGGAGGAGAAGCCTACACTTGTGGTTGTCAATGCTGCTGTTATTTTAGAAATAATAGCATCAGAAAGCTACTTTGAGAAGATCTAGCACTCTCAGCCAAGAAAGAGGCAAAGTGCCTGGCCTTCCAGAACCCCCAGACCAGCACAAAGTGAACAAATCTCCAGACAAGCCCCCCCGTGGGGACCCTTTCTTTAAACTGCCATCTGACCTGGCATTTCCACTCCTGCATAAATGGATCGGGGGAGCTCACACTGACCCATCAGAGTCATTTCCACAGAAACTATGGAGTTTCTTTTTAGAATCAGGACACAGCATTTCCTATTTCCTCTCTTGGAAGCCCTAGATTTCAGGATAGTGTGGACCCAGGGATGTCACTCCACTCTCCCTTCCTCTTCCAGGCAGAAGGGATAATACACATACACAGGTGGACATCCTTACTTGCAGCTATAGAGTATGCAATTAGACCCAAATAATTACTATTTCACCCAAGATTTTACACACAGAATAATGAAACTTTCATTATTAATGACTTTTTGTATCAGGCTCACAAAATTCAATAGAAGCTTTGTCTGAAAGAAGTTTTCAGTTGTCCTCTAAGTGAAATAACGTAAGTATTTTTAAGCGGCTGAGTTGCGCATCAAGAAACAAGAATTGTAAATAAGGAAGTACTTTGACTAGTGCAGAAGATTGATACAGCACCTGACAGCTTTCATTACGTAAATCTAATTTATTTCAGCAAACAAGTGACTGGAATCATGCATCATTTCTGAACGAGCTGACCCTCAGGTTTACATGGTTGGCTGATATGGGTTCGAAAACAGGAAGCTCCAGCTGTAACATGAGTGACCCAGACAGCAAAACGCTAGACACCAAACTAAATTGGAAGGCAGGAAGTCAAAGTTCATGCTCATACCACAAACAATACAAAAATAATAAAGTTCCTCTGAGATACATTTGGCAAAGCCAAATGTCATTGTGAGGCATAAAATATAAAAGAACTGATAATATAAATGTTTGTAGAAAAACAGAGCAAAGAATTGTTGATAAACTACCAACAGTGTTCCAAAGAGCTAATCCACCCGCATACATTTTCATAAACACTATATATACACTATAAACTGAACACTAATTCTAACAGGATGCCTAACTCCCCGAGGTTCTGTTAACTAGTTCATTCAAAAGCCCTGGGCTTTGACTATCTTTATCTTTGGCTTCCTAAACCTTGATTTTAATTCCCCCTCAGAGCTCCCAGGACACTGCTACAGTCCCTGCTCCATCAGACGCGTTTTTCTGGTCCTCTGACACTCTCTCGTAAAGCACTTTTTACTTCTCTAGGGACCTGCTTTTCGGCATTTTTGATCTCTAGAGCCTTCCACGGGCTCACAGCAAGTCCTCACAGAGCCCATCCAGAAACATATCACATCCTGTTCGCATCAGAGCTCCCCAACCATCTCCCCAGCAACTATATGTGGTCTATTGCTGTTACCTTCTGGGGACCCCATTTCTACACAAACTGTATATAGACAAGTAAATTTGCCTACAGCTGAGTTGAGTTTTCATTTTAGGGACACAATAAGCCAGTACAGAAGAAAGTCTAACCCCTAACATGGGTGCTCGCTCTGCAAATCAGCAATAATGCTGCTGAAGCAAATGGAGACCTGAGAGATTTACATCGGGGCAGCTGGTGGTTGCCAGAGCCACGATCTAGACCTACACAGATCCCTAAAAGTAGGAGCTTGATTCTGCAGCAGTGTTGCAGCAATTACACCCAAATTTTCCTAATTCCACTCTGCAGGAAATAATGGAATTTCATCTACATTTAACTTCTCTGGGAATATAATTCATCCCTAGACTCCTGCCAAAGTAATCTGTCTAATCACCAGCTATGTATTCCAACTTAATTTTATGACTCCTCTACATCCTTGTGTTCTGTAACCAACTTCCATTTGCTATGATGTGGCCTATAGCCTTGCGCTGAAAAATGTGAAACATAATTTCTGCCTCTCTCTCTCCAAGAATAACTATTACCCTCATTTTGTCTATAGACAAAACTGCACCCTATATATCCTATATAAAATACTTTTTCTCTGCAGAACTAAAGGCACTATAGCCTGCAGAGACAATATTTTCTGAGAAGGTAAGATTTGCATTGTCACACATCCGCAATAGATCACAGCTGATCTAATACTTTATTTTACCACATAAACAACATTGGTATTTTCCACAAATCTTGCTTAGAAGACTTTTTCTCTGAAGTTCCTTTTTCATCTTGTTTGCCTTTTTGCTTTCCAACTTCTTCTGTTTATTTCCTTGCCGTCTTTATTGCAAAGAATCTCAAAAAAAATTATACCCTATTAAAAGAGTGGCAATCTTTCTAAAATTCTGAACCCAGTCAGTGCTCAGCTTGCACATGTACTAAGCCAAGGGGGCTTCAGCACATACATACACAATATGTCTTGTGGAACTAATTTCTATTTAAGCATGTGGAAAAACTCTTTTCAATTACAAGGGAAAACTTAAAACAGGAAAGACTGAAATAAAATACAGGAGTTTTCAAAAAGTTTCCTTTTTATTGAATTCCTCTTTTCATCTTAGTTTTGGCAATTTCTGTATTAAAAAAAAAAAAAAAGATGATTTTAACGTTTGAAACCCTAGAAAAGTACTGTTAATTCACCTGACAGCTGCCAGTACTGCAAACCACGTGAATCCAGAAGCTTTCCAAAAGCTTTCTTTCTGCTAATAGTTACTGGATTACACAGAGGCCATTATCACATGCCACCATCATTATTAACAATTTTATTCACAATAGGTGTCAAAGCACTTCAAGGTAATGCAAAAACTACAATAATAGTGAGTGAAGTTCCCTTTGTCATCAATATTTTGTAAATGAAAGATTAAGAGGCCCATAGGACAGGGTCTGCATTCTGAAGATAATCTAGCATTTTGCATTCTGAAGCTTTATATGCTAATCTTAAAATGATGGACCTATTCCTCAAAGGCAATTTTACTCTCACCATTTACTAACAATTTTGCTAGAACAACCACTGAGCCACGTTGTTGTGTGACGCAATAGCATGGTGGAGAAACACAAGGCAGTAGTCAGCCAGTTTGAAGTGTGAGATAAACTTGCACCTGCATGCACATTGATCTGGAGCGAAAATACAGATGTGCAAATCTCTGAAAATCAAACACAGTATTCCTAAATTGCATATCCAAAGATGAGCAATCATTTTAAAGCTCCAAGTGTTTCAGGCTGAGCTTAAAACGTGAAACAAATTGAAGATCTAGGGACAGAATTTTGTAGCTATCACCACATCTGTCGCACAGTGTTAAGGTAAATGAGCATGCTGGAAAATATCTCAGTAAAGTATTCAGCACAACTTAGTTTATCCCAATTAAATTCTAGATTTGTATTCTTCAATAAATGTAATTAGTAGAGATTCTATGGTTTCTGTAAAACTTTTCTGATGTATTTACAGTGCTTTAAACCTTTCTTCTACACAATTCCACTTAAGGTAAAAAGGTCTACAGTCTTTGGGGGGAAAAATGAAAAGAATTGTCAAAATGGATAAATGGATTTAATGACAGGTTTATTTTTAATTATTTTTGGTGTTTTTACATTTTGCAACCTAAATTGTGACACAGCTTCAATTTGTTTCCTCACTGAAGTAATTTAGGTTGCAATACTGTTTCCTGAATTTGCAATTTCAATTTGCTCATTCTTCTCCTCAGACTCATCTTTCCTCTTCATAGTGAAGGTTTAGAGAACCAGTCGAATATGCCTTATCTGTGTCCCAGACTATATCAGTGGGAAATAATACAGAATGTTCTGTACCTCACCTGGTTTGGCATAAAGAGATTAGAAGTGTTTAGGAAGGGAAAATAACTATCATCCTTCGTGTTTAATTGTGATGAAAGATTACTAAACATCACTTCAGGAAAACAAAAAATAAAAGCTTTTTGCTAGATAAATTAGGTATTCTAATTCTATTCTAGTATTTTCAGCATTTTCTGATCTTGATTTTGTCTTTCTAGAGATCTGTGCGCACTAAGGGCATAGGACATATAACTCAAAGGTAAATGTATCAACTTTACACTGCGAAGAGCGTTGGTTCAGTACTGATAGGTACTCAGTAGATTCTAGATCTATTTGTTATTAAAGTTGTCTTAGACGTTTGCAGTCATTGCACATAGTACTCTATATGAATATAAAAGTTTGATTTCCTCTCATTCACAAGCAGGATGGCTTAGACATAATTCAGTACTATTGTATAGTTAAGAGAAGGTTTTTGCACATATACATACACACTAAGATACCCCATACAGATAGTTATATCATATGGTAGGATTTATTATCGATCCTCAAGCACGCACATACAGTATGGTTTATTAATTATCCATATACATGCGCATGTATTTACATACACTTACTTTAGACCATTGGCTGCCAGCTTTTGTGATATTTCAAAAGGCAATTGATATTATTCTGCTATCTCTAATGTACAAACTATCAAAACAAATCCCATCTCAACAGCAAGTTCGGGTTTCAAGCTATAAAGTCAGTGGGTGCAGCAGACAACTCTGTCAGGCCGCTTGCAGTTACTTCTCATTACAAGTCTTGGGCCGTTCAGTGGCAAGAAAATTTCACCTGCGCCCAGTCTTCCCACCGCAACACCCAAGTCCTGTTATCTGCAAACTCCTGTAAGAAAGCCTCAGTCCTGTTGTAGCTGCACTTCTGTGATACAGCATAGTTCCCATGCAGGCCAGCGCTAACAGGGTAGACAGCCCCTTTTTTGATTCTTAAGGAAAATCACATGCTTTTTTCCCATGAGCCACCATGATTTGAACCAAGCATCTTCAAACTATAAAAACATGCCTGTCCATCACTTGAGCAAATGGAGCAATTCAGTAACTAGCAGATGCGCAAACAAGCTCTTAGCGCATATTACTGATATGTTCCCCACTCCCTCAAAATGCTGCTCTCCATGAACTAGGATCACAGCAGTTCTGCTACATATAGCTTGAAGAATAGTCTCAGGCAAAATGTAAATCTTTATACGAGAAGAAAACTGATTTGCAAGAGGCCAGCTATGGGTTTGCCTACTCAAAATAATGGGAATAGGTACTTTTCCATGCACTGAACAACAACAGTGGAAGTTTTAGGTGTGCATCTGTATAAATCATGATGAAAATAAAATCTGATGGCATTTTTAATAAATTGAGCAGCTTTGGCCAACTTTTTCACTTATGTAAAATGAATAAACATCCAAGTACATACACGCACCACTGAATTTTTTGAAGTTCTTGACCTCAAATATTCTTCCTTATTTTATTTCTCTCTATATCCTTCCCCATAATGAAATTGTGTAAATATTCAAAAAATAACCTTTGTTAACTACAGAAAACAGCGAAGGTCTTGCTTCTGCTGTTGTATCTGAAATGGAATGGACTATTCCTGGGCATATGTACAGCACAAAGAATGCTTCACAGCTGGCTTCAAATCCCAGCAAAGACCACTCAGAAAACAGAAAGAATGTGTGGAAATGTGAAGCACTACGTATTTAACAAAGCTTAGACAACAGCAGCAGTATGTCATTTTGCTCTGATGAGACTGAAATGCTTTCAGTAGACAGAGTTTGGAGCTGGTCTTTCTCAAGGACATGGGGAAGAGTTTTTATAAATTGTTAAATCAGAAGAGCTAAGCTCCCCAGGAATATCGGACAAGATCAGATGTGTCCAACAACTCTTCTTCACATATGCTGTATTCATCAAAGGAAGAGGAGGCCCAACCTGCCAAGCAAATGTTCTATATTGAGCCAGAAGGTTCCAAATGTCTCACAACAGTGTCAGATAAACAAAAGGAGACACAAGAAGGTGACAGGGAAGCTCTCACTCAAGTGTTGCTCCTCTTTCGAAGATGAGTGACAGACAAAGAATTTTCCCTCATTTAACAACAAAAAGAAATCTCAGGCTAGTCAAGCTAGACATCTATGCGAAACATCAATGTTGTGCAAAATCTTTTCTAAGATAAAGTGTACAAATATATTTTGGGTGTAAAGAGAAACCCAATCAAAATAGCATAAATTATGCTTCCAACAGTAATGTCTTAATAAGAAAACCAATACCACAGTAACAACTTTTCAACAAATTCATTAAATATTAAACTTTACTGACCACAGAGATTGCCCACTTGTCAATTTAATTTCTTTTCCACTAGAAATAGTTCTATCAGTTATGGATTGGCCAATGGGAATTTGGGGCACATTTAATAAATGTAATAAATATACATTTAGTTTCATGCAAAATTACTATGAAAACAGATCTCCCCCGAAGCAGCATGAGATGGCCAAATTAAAAGCCAAGGGACAACTGGCAGAATATCCATTTTTTTCTGTGATCGGTATTGATTTATGATACAGTTGAACAGTTGGAACTGCTGCCTGCTTTACAACAGTTAAAAGCACAAGCCAGGGCCTGTCTCACCATCCCCATGAGGGAGCGGGACAGGCTGTGGGGCAGCTGGGGACATCCCAGAGCACCAGGCCAGTGTGTGGTGGAGGCAAGGACCAAGGTCAGGTGGGGACATCAGCCCACAAGAGGACCTGGCTCTGAGGTGCCCATGGCTGGGCAGGGCAGGGCTGAGGGGGGGCTGGAGGCAGGCACCTTATAGCATTACCGGTGCAAGGACCAATGGCCCTGAGAGGGGCTGAAATGGGGTCCTGTGCCATGGGTGGGGTGGCGAAGGTCACATGGAGGCCAGTAAGGGCCACTAAAGGCTATTAGTGCCCCCTGTGCTCTGACAGTAAGTCAGTAAGACCTATCTACTGAAATAAAAAATACAGTAATTTTCATCTCAAACAATAAATTTCTATGGCAAAGAGGAGTCAGCAGAGGACAGACATAACCAGTATAAGAAGATCCGCTTTGATAGATCTACAGACTGGCATTGGGAAAGTCGCTAAACACACTTCCATGTTTGGTTTTTGATTTTTCAAGTAAAAAAGGGAGAAGTCAGCCTGGGCAGATCCCACAGCCCCATCAGAACCTGGGCATAAATGGGAAGCCTGTAAAAGCTGAAATGAAAGGAATCAAAAGCTGTTTTATATATATTACTGAACAAATTAACTGGTTTCTTTTGATGGGTATAACAATTTTCCCAATTTAAAAAATGTTCCTACCACTTCCCTACTATTTTGTCTACTCCCTTCAATGAAGTTACTGTAAATTTAAAGCCATGTAAGACAGAAATCAGACATTAGTGCAAATGTTCTTGCTCTGTAAATCAGCAAATTTCCCCCTCTACTAAAAGTGAGATTTCACAGTCAATTTAAGCTGATCTAAGACTGCACCGCTCCTGAACAGGGCAATCCAACTTCCTTTTATCTCCAGCTGCGTGTTCCCACCACTTCCCTTGTGTGGGCTCTAGAGATCATACAGCCAAAGGATAAACAAGATCAGCTCACTGATCCTACTGAAAACTAACACTGAAAATACTTATTTTTCAGCCAGTTTCTAAAGAGTTGAAAACACCCCTCTCAGTGACAATCTACAGTTAACCCTCGCATAAATCATTTGTAAAACCCCAGCATTAAACAGAAAGCAAATTTAAAAAAATTATTAATAACCGAGCAAGAAGTAAGATAGTACAAAAAAACCTGGCAGTCTGTTACAGGCAAATACAGTATTTTAAAAGAACAATTTTTACTCCAGTTTAGAAAACCCCCTAGTCTTTACAGATCCTAACGTACAAGAAGTGAACAGTTAAAATGAAACAAATTACAGCAAAACACTCATTTTGAGAAACGTATTTCAAAGCTACAAATACTTAGCTCACACGAGAAACATAATCCAAGGGGGAAAATCATCATTAAAATGTTGTAATTTTCCTTTTCATTTTTCTTTACTATTTTCCTTACTTGATTGTTTTAAAATTTTATGCATTTTTAAACTGGAATTGGAGTTTTTAATTTGTAATTTTTTTATCAGGTATTTTTTGCTAACCCTGCTTGTAAAGCAATTAGGAAGATCTTCTTTCCCCTTTTCCAGTCTTTCGTGTTTGTTAGATTTTATCTGCGTGGTTTTGTGATAATAAGCATACTGTTCCTTTCTGATGCTTATTTCTTGCTGCTTCAGGTTTTATCTATCATCTGATGTGTGTTGTAACAAGAGAAAGTGTATCTTTTATGGCAGCTAAAGATACAGCAATAGAATAATGAGGAAAAAATATGTTGCTCTAATTAACTTAAACCATTATGAAGAGGCTTGATGCTTACATTAGGGAACAGACATGTAATATGGATAACTAACATCATCCTAGATAAAAAGAAATTAATTAATAATACCAAAATATTTGGCTGAGTTCTGAATTTCCAAAAAAACATCAAGCTCAGTATTGCAATCACTGCACTTTTTGACCCTGTTATGATGCTTGCGTTTTATAAACACCCATTTTTTTAATCTAACTATAGTACTTGCAAGGATGGTAACCCATCTGATGAGGTCTATATGAAGGTGGAATCCCCCAGAAAGTTGTTAAGAGTTTCCAAGTCTCCACATGCAGTCAACAGTAAATAAGGGCATCTATGAAGTCTGCTACAACAAGATTTTTATTGCAGTTTTAATTTCCATGATGTAGGCACACAAATTAAGACAAGTAAATGTCTTTATTATAGGACTTGTGAAAAACAATCAAACAGTAACATTTGGTTGATACAGACCTAAACTCAACTTGAAGTGAGGACTTCAAAGGCTTAGACAATCTGTCCCATTACTAATCTCTGTAATATTTGACTTCTTAATGTGCTATTCTTTTGTAGTGTTAGATTAACTGGATTATTAACAATTGCTTATATGTGTAGCTCTTTTTGATTTGTATTTTTAATATATTAGCACCCATTCGTACATTAAAAAAATCACCCAGTACACACAGATTATAGAAGTTCTATGCACAGAGCAGCAGGTATGAGTGGTTCACCATTAGTAAGAGTTGTAAACCTAAACCATCTATTTCAACATTAGGTTTTGCATGGTACCCTCCCAAATCAACAGCTGGGGCAAAAAAGGATTAGTTTCTTAAGAATGGGCAATAGTCATCTGCACACAAACAGGTTAAATTTTAAAAAATGGGACAAGCTTTCTTTTAAGTTTATTATGGCCAGACTGGGGTTCTTGGAGATTACTTAGTGACTCAGTAAACTCACTAAATGTGACAAGATGCTAAAACACTAATGATTTCTATTCTGACCTTTTCTACTCTTTATCTTTTTGTCTGTTTTTTTATCATGTAACCTCTTAGGGAAGGAAATATTGCCTTCTTTTATGTTGGGAAATTGCCCAGAACATTGCAGACACTACCCAAACAAGGAGTAACTACAATAATAACAAAAATAGGAGGAGGAGGTTTACTTGACCCCGTTACCAGCAGACCCCTAAAGACTCCTATCAAACTCAATGGAATTGTACCCTGGCTAATATATTGCTTAAGTAAAATTGCCCACAGTTAATTGCACCAATATAATTAATGCTATCAAAATTTTAAACATAAAAGATTGCTATGCAATCAAGAAATAACTGAACTTATTTTTGGAGACAGGCACATATGATAGTCAATGTAGCCACTTAAAAATATATAAATAGGTACCTTTTGTCTTGTCCTGAGATGGAGTTAAAGAGATCTAGAGTTTCCTCTCGGTTCTGTTCCTGACTTCATAATCTTCAATATGACACTCTTAGGTACATCTCTGTGCCTCTGTCTCATAATCTGTAAAACAGAGATAACGGTTTTCCTCTAAGAGCATTTGGATATATAGAAATAAAATGCTACATAGAAGTTCCAATACCATTAATACACTTTTTCTCTACTGAATAAGGTCTCAAAGCAAAACCTTTGCCTTTGATCTTGTTTGCTGCAACATGCCCTCTGTCAGTCCTCAACAACATTTTTTGAGTAGTCTATGATAAAAGGTCAATGTAATGAAATAAACTCTGCAAATACCTCATTTTCCCTAGATTTAATTATGATTAATCTTCTCTACTGTGATAACATTTTTTAACCTTTATAATTTTACAAAGTGCTTGTAACAGATTCTGTTAGTCCCTCATATTTCATGCTATGTCATTCCATTTATCTCCCATCTATGAAATACAGAACAAGCATGACATTTCATATTTTAGAACCTTGCAGTATTACACAAGGAACACCACCTTCCTGTATCACTAATACCAACATTATGATTCAGACCCACGGCTTCTAAGTCTTACTTTTAGGTTAATTTATTGCAGTAATAAACCAATTTCTTTGCTTGCTTCTAGTATTTTATACAACAGTGTAAAGACTTGAAAAGTATAATATCAAGACTTCAGTTATTCTTAAAATTCTGTTAATACTTCCATGGTCTTACACACGTGATTTTGCCATCAGCTATGAAAACATCAGCCTTGTGACTACTGGTGGGGCGCCCCACTGAGATTTGTTTAATTTTTCTTGGTCCTTATGGGTATTTGGTATATCAGAGAGTAAAACAATCTATTTTGTATAGTTATCAGAACGTCTCCTCCTTAATTAAGAGGGATCTTGCTATATGTCACACAGAAAATTAATATTATAAAAGAACAGTTTCTACAAAAAAAAAAGAAACTGTAAGTATATATATAAAGAGAGAATATGTATTAAATAAGCAACTGCTCTTGAAAACACTGTAATAAATCAGCAAGTAGGTGCGATGGTATCTCTGGCCAAGGCTGTATTTGCAGCTCTGTTACTGGTCTGTGGATGGGTCTCACCACCTGCTAGCCATAGAACTTTTCTTGGGGAAAACCGTCTTCATAGTTCAGCACTCAGGCCTGGTTTTTGGTTTAGGTCCTGGGAAAAAGAGATTTGACTGCACATGACTGTTTCTCCCACGAGCCAGCTTTCAGTTTCATTTCTGACTCTGGACAGTACTAGTAAACAAATTTAAAAATTGACATAAACTGAGGTTTTGTTCATTTTGAGTCATTTGTTTTATTTGATAGTTTTCTCACTTAAAAATGCTAAAATTTCAAGCAGGTCTCAGATAATATAATACTATTGTTCACAATTCTAAATGCCCATATGCAGAAAATTTGAGAACAAGTTTCTCACATCAGATCAAAATCACGGAAAGCTTCTCCACTTCAGTTGGCACTGGTTCAGATTATTTTATGCGTGGATTTGAGCTTTTGAAATATCACTTTATGTTACAAATTGTGACCTTATAGGACAATCAAGACTGGTAGCATTAATGATAATAAATACAATTCTGAAGCCTTTAGTTAAGAAAATGTAGTTGAATCCAGAATTACTTACTTTGTGTTGAGCATGCTCAGCGGCAATTTTGTCTTACAAAAGTTATCAGAAGTGGCTTAAAAAGCTGATTTTAAAAATGGAAATCAGTGGAGTTTCATTCCCCAAAAGACTCTTCAAATAGAAGACTTGATTAAGTGAAAGTTAGTTCATCACTGCAAAAAATATCTTTCAAGAAAATACTGAGTCCATAATGAAATAACCTGGGAAGATCCTGAGAAATTTAACCTAAGGAAAACTCAAACAAAGGCCTATGGTTGGATCAAGATTTCTCAATCACTCCAGTAGAACAGAAAACAAAAGCAAAACTACTAGTGAAGGAGACTTTTGAAAGGCACTTGACTTCTTCTTTAACATTAAGCTAGATGATTATTGTTTTGTTTGACAAACATTTCAAGATGTGTTTTATCCATGACTTCTAAGACAAGAGATAAATGTGTTCTGTGTACAGCGTGCAGGTCATTTGGCTACAAGGGAATCTTGCTGCTTTTCTTGGTAGCCTATTTGGCTCGATATATTACTAATTTCAGAATAGTTTGTAATTGTGTATCTGTGGATACAATCCCAGTTGCTCTTTAAGAAATATTCTGGGGAGACGTCCTAGCAAAAAGACTGCAGGACTAGTTTAGAAATGAAATTTTAAAACACAGATCAAGAACTGGAAACAGTTTTGCAAATGAATTTATTCTGTGGCACTGTGAAACTTGTGTTAAAGGGTATTTATAAGCACAATACAATACAAATACAAATAATACATTTCTATTAAGACAAAGCTAGTCCACAAATATAAGTATAAAAGCACATTGCCCTAAAAAAACTAGCTGCAGTTCCTGGGACTTCAGTCCCCTAGGCATACTCTCTTTGAGCACAGTTAATGCGTAGAAGACTGTACCTCTTTGCACTGCTTTAATGTTTAAGGCTGTTGCAAACAACTGAATTAAATATATTAGCATCAAAAATGTATTAAAAATATTCTAAGGTTGTCAATCCAAGGACTCAGAATTTACAAAATGACAGAAAATGGAAAAAATCTAGAAAATAAAGATTGCTCATCATATTGGATTTGTTTCTAATGCCATCCTCCCATCCATTGCACTCCACTCCTATCCATAAAAAGACTACATCTAAAATTTATGGGAACATCTATAACCTTAAGGTCATCATACAGAAATGCCATTATGTGGAACCTTGTAAAAATGTTGTCAGCAGTACCTTTACTATATTCTATAGCTGGCATTTCAGCCTGTCCCTTCTGCAATTAATAGTCACAGTAATAAGATTCTGAAGTTTAAATCTCTTTGAAGAAGAAAAGCTGCTTTTTCATCCCTTTCTCAAAGCGTACAATATGATTGGCAAAGTATCAGGAATAATGACAACCGGTTGACGTAAACCCCAGGAGGAACAGAGCAGCTTTTGTTCTGAGCTCTCATCAAAATCTTGGAAATCTTGCAATAGGAAATGCTGCTGGAATGTAGGTTCTTATTCAGAGTTCTTACATGTTAGGCCTGCAATATCTGAAATCTCTTCCCTGCTTCAATAATTATTGTATACCGTCCCATTTGCTGCCTGTAGCTGAAACAGCTATACAGTTAACTATTTAAAATTTTCTTGACACAAAAAGTATACATTTCTTGCTCTATTAACGCATTGTTATTCTTGCTGTCCCACTGGAACTACTTGCTATTCTGATTGTTAATTCAATAATTGCTATAAAGCACGCAATAAACGATGCAATCATGAATACTATGGCTCACAGAACAAATGCCTTAAAAAGAAAGCGTAGCTTAAAGCACTATACACATGAAGACCGTACTTCCTAGACTGTACGTCAAATGTAATATTAAATGTAAAAAAAGCCCTGTGTAGATTAAACATGAAGGTTGTAAAGTCAACATTACCAAGTCAGAAAAAGGAAAACTTATGGTTCAAAAAGCTACACTATATCCACCACATAGACAAGCTGAGTTATCTTAAGCATTTAAAACATATATGGTAAGGACTTCACAAGAAAAGAAACAGAAAAGAAAACCATACCATTGGTCCCCCAAGCATTTGCAGCAAACAAGGTTGTGGTAGGTATACAGATGTTCTTGTAAAACTCCAACTTTTAAGAAAGTTTTCAGTTATGTAAAGATCAGTGTCACCTCTTGAATATAATTTCTTTTTTTTTTAAATAAGAGAGAAAAAAAGATTTGCTTGTGGAGCTTGCATTAGTTGTACAGCTTGCTGTGCAAGTACTCTCACCAGATCTGTTTTTAAGTGTGCATTGTCATGTAATTCAAGTTCTCTGGACTTGAGTTACTTGCTTCTAATCAATCTAGTAGCTTAAAGGAGAGCACCCACTCCATAGAAACTACTTGAACTGCTGTGCTCTTATTCACACTGCATCTGCTTATGTATGATGCTAAGATTTCTGGGGACATATCTCACAATGGTTTGTGTGAGATTGTGTATGCTGCTTACAACCACACTGAAGGAACTCTAACTAAAGTACCAAACCATTCAGGCTGCAAGCAAAGTTAATGAAAGCCCTAGTTATTATTCTAGTTAGCTTTGCAATATATATACTCATCACTGAAATTCTGCAGGAACCCAAGCAAACGGATCAATTAAACCATTCACCTCTTCTGTAGTCTCCATGAAAGTAAAGAAGAGGCTAGAGCTCAAAATATCTGCTATGACCATACAGACATGTAAAGTGGTTCAAAGCATTCCTAGGCAAGAGTGTGGCAGGAAGGCATTATACAGTGAGAAGACTGAGCTGGAGGTGTTCCCATAAGGAAGCGGATTGGTTTTGACTCGATGCTTCTTATGCCTTTGAAAAACAGAGGCAAAAAAGCAGCTTTTTGGAAAGAGGAAATGTTATATGAGCAAAGAATTCTCTGACAGAGAATTGATTGTATGAGATTTGTTTCTACTATTGTTCAGAGAAAAAAAAAAAAACCATGAATCTTTTTAATACAAATTACACCAAGAAATACTCAGCTCAAGGGGTAAGTCCAAATCAGTTTTCATATAAAGTCAAAACCAGACACAGGAAAGCCTTGAGGTAAGAACCAGAAAAGGTACCAGAGTAGTGTGCAGGAGGTTTGGGATCAATTGATGTCACCAACTGCCTTTTGGTACATCAATGAACAGAAGATACTCACCAGGAAGCACAGAAACCGGGGTGCTATCTGTGGCAGGTTGATGGCATTTTCAGATCTCCTTTTAGCAAGACAATGGATTGAAGTTACGTTAAAGATCAGAATTATTATTTTGTATCTTTATAAAACACAATATATTACCTATGTTCGTGTAAGATGTTACTCATTTTTTTCCATTTTAACTTTGTGGTCTTATTTCCAATTTGAGTCACAATCTCTTAAGTTAGAAACATAAGATATGAGCCATCCCTCCTGACTGGTCATTTGCTGTATTCAAGTTGCAGAGTGTTCATAAAATGGTCACTGGTTGCATGTGGTGTGAGCTTTCAGATAAAGTAACTCTCCATTACAAAAGATGCTTATAAACATGACACTCTAGTGTGTTCTGACAGAACTCTGAGGGATACAAACATGGGAACGTCACAAACAAAAGAAAACTTCGGTGTGTCCCAGTTCTATATAAAAATCCATTTAACAATATAGATGTATTTACTAATTACTGAACGTTTAGAAAACATTTTGGTATAACATCTGTCGTTCCTTCTGCTTTCAGAATGAAATGTGAAGTTGGAGGGGATTTCACAGGATGGAGGACTGAGGGGGAGGAACAGGGGGTTCTATTGTGGAGCTGCAGTGTTGAGTAGTCAGTGGTAGGTGGATACTGCTTTGCAGAGGAGTCATGCCAACTATAGCAAGAGGAAAAGGAAAATTACTCAAAAACTCGATTTCACGTCTTTGTTTTCATTCTGTTCGCCCATACTTGTACCTGCAACACTGATTCACTGATTTCAGCTTTCTAGTTATTTTAGGAGTGCTACAGTGATGCCAACTGATATAGCCAAGAGCTTCCAGTTAAACACACAGAGAGAAACATTGTATAAATAAAAGTCAGTTAAACAGTTCCCCAAATTAACTGGTGCTGTATAGCCCAAGGCTATAAAAAATCTTGACTGGGCCAGCAAACTTTCAAGCCTGCATCCTGCCTATCTTCCTGCCCCAGGCAGCCTTTGTATAAGGCTCATTGTTACACAAAGCAGCTTCTTCAGCAAAGGAATCACTTCAGGAATTTAAGCCTTATTTGGGGAGGTTATCAGAAGTCATTGTTTTGATGTTTCTTAATTTTCAGGGTTTAAGAGAAGAGATGCTAACCCACCGCCCAGTTCATTAAAAGATATTCTGAATTCACTGCTGCTCACGTCAAGATAATTTACCATAAACAGTAAAATGGAGTTTTACAGAGTATATTAATTCATGCACTGAAAGTTTCCCAAGACCACGTACCCTCTGTTTAAATATAATCTCTTCTGCACCTAGTACTCAGTGAGCATTCCAAACATCCCCATAAATACCTAAAGATCTGAGTATTAGTTGGTACTCAATATTTATTTGAAGTATTTTGTTACCCTGTACTTAACTAATCACAATATATCAGAACTAGTCACAGTTTTCAGGTCAGTGAATTAGAAGTCAAGATTTCTTACTGTTTTCCCTGATTGCTCACTGCCTCTGGGAATTAAGCGTTAAAGTTGTGCATAGCAGTTACCCTGGATGACTGACATACATTTCTAAATTTCTGTGTCAACTTATACCAGTTGAAAATCCTCACTCTGCAAAGCCCTGATCTGTTTATTGGTCCTCATTATTTTTGAATTCATTCATATTTTTAGGGACTATCCCATGTTTCTTTTTAATAAGAAGCCTCAGAACTTTTCCCTAACCAACTGATAGGTAACCCGCTTTGCGGGTCTAACTGTAGATGGGCACTATTAATACTTAAGTCATTCAGTTTGGATGTATACTGCAAAAAAGGGAGTTTCTGTCTACACTACAAATTTATTCCCCCCTAGCGTGTTAACTTACTCCAGGCAAACACTCCTTCTAACCCCAGATGAAGACATTTCTATCTGGATTGCAGAGATTCTATACTGAAACCAAAATACAAACCTAGGTAAAAGGTGAAGTATGTCCTATCTATGAATTTATGGCTAGTAAAACCTTTTCTACCTTGATTAGTAAAAGAATTGTTCTTCACCAGTTCATGAGAACTTTACTACAGAAATTCATAGACTAATGATCTGAGGAGTCCAATTTTCTGTGCCTACATGTGTAATCAGTGTTCAGAAGCATATTTCATTAAATCTTCAAACCAGTGCAAACCACTGGAAGATCATCATCATCTGCATATTCAGTCCTCTTCACTCCTCTCATCAGGGACATTCAGTTAGGTTAAATTATTTGTTCTCCATGTCCAAAACTCTCCTTCAGTGTCTTTTAAATGAGGGACCATTTCATGTTGTGTGATCTCAACTTCCCTTGATGACAGCTCTATCCTACTGGAACTATGAAACTGTCAACATCAAGAGCAAAATTTAGGTGTGCAGAAGACAGAAATGGCTCAGCAGCTATCCCACAAACTCTTTCAATAGAGGTCAACAACCTCAGCATCTATGGGGAAAACTCCAAAACGCAGTATTTCCATCAAACAGCCCAAAACAATATGGCTCAAAGTTTCTTGCTGGCTGGAAGTAAAAGAAAAATATTTCGTACGCATTACAGTTTCAGAAAATGAGTAGATAGTGCCATGACAGACATGGAATAAGACAACAGATCACCTTGATTTAGTAGAGGTAAAAGGTGTGCGTGGTCAGCCTTTTGGGGAGTAATGCCTTGTAGTAAACGTGCGGTAATATAAGGCAACTTTGCATCTGTGACAGAAGGCCAAGCAGGCCACACTAATAGTTTCTCCTCCGTTCTTAAGCACAATATTGTCACAGTCCATGTAAGGTAATTTGAGGTCACCTTTATCAACAGATCAAACCCAAAGTTGTTTGGTTTTGCTTTTTTTTAAAAAAAAAAAAACAACCACAACCCAACAATGTAACTTCAGAAACATTAACTTGTCATGCATATTTCCTAATGCAAACCATATGATATGAGATCATCTAATATTCAAGGTTTTCTTGGATTCAAATACACACACCAGTATCTTCTTTTTAAAAAGCATTAAGATGATACAGTGGCAGTTAAATGGCTTGCCTGGAGTCATCCAGCGCATGAAAGGTAGAGCCATTAATAAAACCCTGGAGTCCCAACTGACAAGTTCTACGTAGCAAGGATTGGAGTGTAGTTCCTCTCTAGGTAAATTAAAATGTTGTGGTTTATGTCAATAGAAATACGGGAATTTCCACACTGCATTAGACCGTAGCACATATTATGCAGTATCCTTCATTTGACAGTGGCCAGCGGTAAAAAAAGCAGCCCCCCCCCCCCGCCCCCCCCCAGCTGACAAATGTTTTGCTTTCCCCCCCATGCCAGACACTATATTTTCCATGGATCTCTAAAAATGCATTTTCACATTACTGGTAAGAAGACCTAATGGCTTGTCCCAGCTAATGTCAGTCTTGATCCTAGCAACGTAATCCCACCTCTTCCCTTGCATGGGCTCCAATTCCACAATGAACCAATTTAGGGAACTAAAACATCAGAAAATTAACCCTGCCAGAAAAAAAAAAAAAAAAAAAAAAAAGAGTGAACAGTCATCTATTCCTTTTCTGCCCGAAACTTACTACTGTGGAAGCAGATATTACTGATTGTAACAGCTCTTGATATATAAAATATTCCTATAAGCACCTTCTCCTTTCTGGAATCCCTGCACATTTTTAGCTTCAGTGATCTGAAAGTTGTAGCAGCACACACAACGTGTCTGGCCGCTGACCACTGACCTCCCTCTGCTACTGGTACTCAGGCACACCAGCTGTGTGGCTTCCTCAGCCAAAGGAGCAATAGGTCACCACTATTTTAAGTTCATTGACTGACCCCTTATTTTAGTCTTGCAAAATTAGAAGAC
This sequence comes from Vanellus vanellus, assembly GCF_965231255.1. Lineage (NCBI taxonomy): Eukaryota > Metazoa > Chordata > Aves > Charadriiformes > Charadriidae > Vanellus > Vanellus vanellus. The sequence goes on from NC_138910.1 coordinate 7,844,276, forward strand.
AATAAGCTCCTACTCTGTTTTCTCTAGGCCACTCATTATTTTATAATTTAGCCCCCCGCTATTCGTGTCTGTACAAAACCTAACAGTGTCAGACTTTTTTGCCCATGCCCTTGCCCTGAAACAAGTCTCATTACCCAGTCCTGGGTACCTCCCCTGACAGGACAACCAAAGATTTCAAAATGCACTTCATTTACTCTTAGTGTTTTCACTCATTTTCACAAATGCAAATACGCACTCCAAGAGTTTGATTCTGTATGACTTTCCTGTTCATAAGTTAATTCAATTTCATGCAAAGTTGATAGAAAACATAACTATTCTTACAAAATAGTGTTTTATATGCATTCTTTGCTGATATAAATGACAGTGTCAAGTAAACTGAAAAAGCAAATCCAACCTAGAAAAATACAAGCATATTAATTAAAACATACTGTCTGTCCCTTACTAAATTATACATTTCTAAATCTTTTAGAAGCATGCCTTTTCAAATAACTCGGGGGATTTGCAGTTGCCTACCAAGCTTTTCATTTCTAGGTCACTTGGTAAATCTACCCCAGGTCAGCACTGACTGAAAATTATTACTGTCTGGCAGCTGTTTTGTAGTCTACACAAAATGAATTAGTGGTTTCATTCCACTTCCTAATGGACAAGCAGCCCCATCTTACACTTCGACCTAAATGACACCCTATTGACTACTGCAGGGAAAGAACTAAATAAACTCTTTTTATTCGGTAGGTAGGTCCTCATGGTTAGGAATGAGACTGGTGGGACCCTCAGGGCTATTATAGCACTACTCTACAAAAAATAAAGCCCTCCAGCTATGGAATTCCTGTAATCAGAACAGAAAATAATGCTATTTTGGTGAGCTGTTTGGGTGATTATTTTGGTCCTTGGAGGAACTTTGTCATGTGGTTCAGTGGGCACTACACTACAGGTTGTCCGCTGTTACAGTTCAAAAGAGAGTTGTCCCCTCCACATCATTGTACAATTCAAAGGTCGGAGAATGTGTGTAATATACATACGTGTGTATGTGTACTTGCGTATGCATGCAAGAAGCCAGAGGAATAATCCACAAAGGTTTCCTGTTTAATACTAGTAGAAAGAAAATTGCTATTTGATAGAGACCAAAATACATTTAAAATGTTTTAATAACAACATGGTAGGCAAACGGATAAAGAGACTTGCTATTTAACAGCAAGAGATGGAAATTATAACATGATCCATATTTAACTTCCACTCGTTCTCTACTTGCACTAGGAATAAAACAGGTTTTCCTGCCTCGAAAGCCCCCAGTCTTACATTTTCATAGGCATCATGTTCCTTTCTTTTTTAGAGTAGACACAAGCACAAATGCACCAACATGTATTATTAAAGAACTTTGTGTCTATCTATTTGTATTTAAAATATTTCTCACAGAAATAAAGTTTAAGTAAGTCCATTATTTTCTCTACTTTCTTTCTTTTTCCTTGGATGATAAATAAGTTTCTGTGAATCTGGTACTATCCCTGTCCTTACTGAGCTAGGACAAATTTCCCCTAAGGCCCTCATTTTCCTCTGCATTTTCATTTGTCATTCTGCTCAGCCTGCAGCAATTCAAACAGGCCTGCTCCTTGACTGAAAAACCTTCACCTCTTCCTATCCACCAGGATAAGGTTGCTTTTCTATGGTTTTGTGACAACTGAAAATAAAAAAGAGGGACTATCAACTTAATCTGTCACCATCTTTTCATGGTCTTGTCTCTCAGTGACCTTACTGTCTCTGTTCCTATTTGTTTGCTTCTTCTGAACTATTGCTCATCTTTCCTTCTTTGCTACTCCTCACTCTCTTCACTGTTTAACGTAACTTTTCCCAAAGTAGCCTTCATTCCACAAATAAAAAGCTATTAACTTCAAGGTGATGTCTACACCTTGAGAACAACACCGGGATCCAGGTTGTGGTTGGCTCCATACTCCTTTCATAATTTACCACATTACTTTTTTGAAACCCCAGATGCATAAATTAGACTGGCTCCTAGGGAGATTATATTTCTTCTATTGGCACTTGCAAGTAAGTAATCAAGCTGATACTGATCTTTCTGTTATTTCAGGTATGATATTTTCTGTTGGACAAGCTATTCTGGGATGATTGTACATTGGACTTTATTTCATTATTACATGTACAGGCACTGTATATACAGTCTTATTTTCACATGTTTCCCTTTTATCCTTTACCACTAAGTTAACTGCCTTTTTGGTTTTATTCTGTGGGCCCTGCTCACAAGCTCTCTCTCTGAGAAGGAATTTACCTGTACGGAACGTGGTTCCCATGTAATGAATATTACAAAGAATCACAGGCAGACTTAGCAGTTTTGTTACCCAGAACTAAAAGTCTTTTCAGGGACTTTAGAACAAAGAAGAGGCATGAGGCCAGTTAAACACTCACTGACATTTCTTGTCCATCTGTCCCTGATTGGAGTGTGAGAAGTTACACAAGTTTTGCTTTGCAATCAACTAGACATTACACAGAAGTAGAGACAACATGTTGTTTTTTATTACTATTCTTCTATTTCATTATTTACATCCAATTTATAAGAAAAGACACAAATGCACATTCAAATTCTACAGAGTATTTAATACGAAAAGACACTCTGGTAGCACCCCAGCTACGATTCCAATAATTAACACAACCAACTTTCCAATGAATTTGTGATTGTGGTTGTATTCCCTAACGTCTAACATAATGCACCCAAAGTATTTGCTGTTTAGACTGCAGCCCTTCCCTCAGTGGGGTTCTAATTTAAAAATCGAAGTCTAAGAACAATTAAACTTTGCCTTTACCGTTTCAGGCACTGACCTCCTCCTAACCCCTACATTTTGGCTCCGTATGTTTACATTTTTCTTTTACTTGCCTCTTCTTGCCTTTGATTGCTACCTTTCTTATAGGAAACCACCTTCCACTGGCAATAAGACAGACGGATGATGAAAAGGCTCCTCTGTCTCCTTGTTCATAAGATTTGAATTGTTTGTGTTTGACTAGTGTTCAAAGACTAACACTTTGGCTATGGCTGGCTGTTCTCTACAATAGTGCTCCTTACACAGTCAGGGACTGCTGAATTAATGATTTTTATTGTGTTTTTGTGATAAATAGCAGTACAGAACATGACTGATTTTATATGTTACTCTAAGATCTGTATTTTCAAAGTACAAATACTTACACTTGACACAAGCAGTACAGTTGCTGTATTGGTCAACAGAGACTTGCTCACCAGCTTTGGCATAGATTCATGGCTTGGACACTAAAATCTGACATTTGCGGCTGCAAATTGCTTCCCTCTTAGAGCAAAATCAGGATTTTATGAACTACTCAATACTACTTTGTCTTTAAGCACCAGAAGGGTACCTTCTCAGCAGTTACTTCCATCTCACATAAAATTGATCTTGCTACCCTAATAGCACCTGAAATCCTAAAGAAAGGGACATAAACTCTTGGATTGAACAAAGATGTGTAGTATAGAAGTTACACAAATGCTTGGATTCTGCGATCATCAGGTATGTGGTATTTTAACTTTCACAGACATTGCAGCTATCAACAGAACAGAATTTGAGATCAGAACCTAGGATAATGGGACTGAACTAGGGTCAACAAGTCCCAACAAATCTGTCAAAGCAGTCAATTGCTTAAAATTCTTTTATTGGGAAACTGTTCCTAAGGCTTGCTCCTCTGACAGCTAAAAACTTTTCCATGTTTTTACAATGGGTGAGTTCACCATGGTATCACATGCAGTCAGTGGCGTACTAATACTGGTCCAAGTATTCCTTTTCCTTTTCAGATGTCTACAATCCTGCTTCATTGTCCCTTGCAACATTCATTTTGTCAACTAAGGAAGAAAAGCTCTTTCAGTCTGCTCTTGCAGGAGCAGCTCTCCATTCTACGCTTCACACCAGTCATCCGTCTCTGCACCTATTCCATTTGAATTCATTTTTCTTGTTAAGAATTGTAAAAAATATTTCAGAAGACACCTTTTTCCAGTGCTCTGCATGGCAGCAATAGTACTTCTTTCTCCCTTCGGTATACCCTACATACATTCAGTATGTATTCAGTATGATGCATTCAGTAAGCAAGGACATCTCTTTCTCACCTGTATATGAGAAATTCAGACTCATCCTGCAAGTGGCTAATATATTTAGGTTTTTCTCCCTTCTGTCATGTCTGAGGATATCCCAGTTTCAACAGCGGCATTTCATTTTCCACTGGTAGTGAATTTCAGTAGCGTACTACTTTTTGTCCCAAAGCTAATGCAAAATAGTAGGCATTACTGGTTCCAAAAATGAACCTTGAAGAGCTCTACTAATTGCCTTCCTGCAGCCTACTCTTTCCCTTTCAGTGCAATCGTTGTTATTTCCCTTTATAAACTTCCTCATTCATATTAGAGATATTGTATTCATTCCCACAGAGTCTAGCTTAACAAACTAAGCTCGTCAACACTCAAATAGCATCACATGAAATTCTTTACTAAAGTCCAGAGAAGTGGAATATACTCTATTTCCTTTGCCTAGAAAATTAATTATCAATGAAAGCGACTAAGTAGTCCTACTACAATATACTTTTATATATGCAACTTCATTTTTCCTCTATTTTCTACTTACTTCCACACTTTTAAATATTCTTCCCACCAGATGTTGTTCTAAAGCTTTGCATGCTAATAAGACAACTAAAGCAGTAGGAGCCCATGTTATTCTTTTTAAACATAGGCTGTGCATTTGCCATTCAATAGTCACATGACTTTGCCCTGGTTTTGACAGATTTATTAAAACCTAACTGTTTCAAGACTTCTCATTTAACACAGATCTTTCAGAATTTGATGGAGCTGACATGGTTCTTCTGATCTGATCACATGGCGCTTCTTGAGCTTTGCTTCCACATCCAGCAGGGCAGTTTCCATTTCTATATACTCGTTCATGCTCATTCATATTAAGTATCTTTGACTTTGTACACTTATTCAACACCTCCAATGTTTTTGAAAGGTGAGAAAAACCTATAATTAGTTTGTCCCCTCAGCTGAATTACACTGCTCTTTCAACTAGACTTAGATCTTTTGTAGATCTATATCAAAGCAGCAGAGGAGGATTGACAGGCTACTTCATGGAAAGTAAGTATTCCACTTTTCACTAAAATACATTTAGAAATCTTTCTAAGACTGACTTGTAAGATACATGTTAAAAACAGATCATATCTCTTCTAACACTTAAGTGCATTTTACCAAATTCCAGGAATTCTATAGTGTCTTCCCAAATTCAGTAAACTGTTGTATATTTTGCATTGAACGTGATGCTGGAGTAAAGTGGTTTCTTACTTTGGTTTCAGTTTTAAACCACATGAAAATCAATCCTTCCCAAAAGACTTTATTTTGGTGGAATAATTGTTATCAAGCAACTTTGCTTTAACATCTTCTTTGCTTAGAGAAGAAGAGGGAATAAAAAACACAGCTTTCAAACCACAGAGCAACCGTTGAAAACTTAAAACCACAATACCCAAGAACAGACTGAGCCTATGATTACCTAACACAAAATGCGGTTTAAACTGGGCATCACACCAAGTTTTTCACAGAAACCCAAGGGGAAAATGGAGTATAAGTATCCATGGTTACAGTGACCCTTGCTTGGCACCTGAAGAGATCTTTCTAGAAAAAGACAGGTAGAAACATTTATCAGGGTCCTCAGAAGTAGCAAGGCTTCTTCCTGTTTTTATAAGTTAAAAAAAAAGATAAAATAGCACTTAGTACAGACTGTCCTGAATACAGACTGTAACCTAGAAATATTTTTAGAATTCCCCTCCTGTATGTTTTTCACAATATTCACTCAGTACTGAAAAATAACCTCAGAAATATAGAACCATCTACTTAAAATAATGGCAAATCCCTAGAATAACAAATTCATTTATAAAGTGATTATTTCAAGACTAAAGTCTTTCTTCCCATGTTCAGTGTCACTGAATTTGTGAATGAAGGAACAGGATCATAGGCTACAATTTTTAATGGAAAAAGTTTGAAGTGTATATTAAGCTAAATTGGAACCATCACTGCTAAGTATTGAAACTTCTACACTCCCTGTACTTCTGTTCAGCTATACTTTGGAGGGTGATGATATAGCTAAACATGGACAACAGCTTGCTTAAATGGCATTTTTTCTTACTTCTTCACTAACACTTACTCACCTGTTCTCTGTTTATATCTACCTTTGGGGAAGATTTTTTTCAAATGTATGCTGATGCATAACTGGGTATACTGAAGCGTGAACAAACATGCACACATGAACAAATATTCATGACAACTAATTTTCTAGATGGTTCTCCTATGTGTGCAATAATCTGGTGAGACAGTGAAAAAAGAGAGCCAAACTGAGTCTGGATGGTGAGTTCCTCTCTCCCTGGCAGGGAGGAATGCAGCTATTTCACATTAAGGTCCAGGTACAAGCCAAATGTCATTCTCCTTCTTGTGAAAAAAGAAAAGGCAGGAAGAGATTTTTAAAGTCCTTTATTTTTCTAAAATGCTCCTCTTCTGTTCTTTATGCTCCTTAAGGATTCTGACTCACTTTCTCTTGTAGAGGCGAGGGCTTCACAGTTCCTCATAACTGATTGCTGCTGAATCATCCAACTGTATAGATCTGATCCGGATCAGGCATTAGCACGCTTTCACTTTCCTGTCAAATCAGCCAGAGCACATGCCACAATTTTTATAAAGTCTTCGTTCCAGCCATTATGGAAATTATGTGGATGATGCCTGGTTGGGAATAAGGTTTGCCCAAAGTTGTCTGTTCCACTTTCTAAAAATGAACTTGAACCAGCAAGATGAAAATTTAGCACATTCAGTTGTAAGAGATTACCTCTTTATATCATGTAGCCGGAGCACTCTTTACGCAGTAAAATTGTATTTGCCTCCCCATTAAATCAGAAACAGAGCTTCAACATCCCAATCATTTCTCCAAGCAGTTCTCCTGCTTTCATAGAGGTTGGTCTCCTAATGACTGAGAAGAAATCATACCGTGTGACCTCAGTGATTATTTACAAAGATTAGGCCCCAGATCCTACCTACCAAATTTTCAAAATTTATTTAAGTATTTAAGCAAGTACTGTATTTTGAGGGCTTGACTGCAGCACTGAAAATTTGGCAACATTTAATGGAGATTTTTTTAGTTGTTTTAGAAATGTTATGTTTTCAACAGACTGATAGACAGTTACTGAGTAAATGCTATCAATTATATTACCTAAGTAGGAAGCACTGACTCAAAAATATAAACCCAGTCCTACTCCTGCACCTCCTGACAGAAAAAAGGCCATATCTCAATGGAATATGGCAAACCTTGCTTCCAGCAATAAAAAAATGTTTGGAATTCTAAAGTGATTTTTTCAGGGAAATAGTGGGAGTAGAGACCAAAAAGAAAGAAAAAATGGGAATGCACATCACTGAATTTGGACGACCTCTCTACTTGCTGAACAACAGATTCAGTCACCAGTTTTGAGAGGAAGCAGAGACAGGAGCAATCCTCGGCATGCAGATTCAAAAACAAGTATCCAAGCTGAGGTTCAGCACCCTTATGTACAGACTTTACTTCAAAGCTGTTGCAATAAAACTAAAACATTTGTGAGCTTCAGACGGCTAAACTGAGCTAAACAGGAAGAGTTGTTGCTCCCGCTCTGCTTTCAATGCTGCCTTTTAGACACAAAACAAGTGGGCAAATGAGCTAAAGAAATTACTTCAGCAAGCTCAGAACATGTGAAAAATCAATACCTACTATCACAGTCAAAGAAAGGAATTAGAAGAAATGTGTGAAAATTATAAAAACATGGCATATGCTAGCGTACATTGCTACATCCCGAGCACACAATTCCACAGACACCATTTCAAGAAAAGATTGATCAGAAACTGTCAGGGTGGAAACACAACATCAGAATGCCATTTCCATTGTGTAGAGCACACAGGCTTAATGTATGCAAAGTAAGCGGATATATTTTGATCCAGTTAACTCTGGATACTGCTGGTAGAGAGATGTATGAGGACATAGTCTGATGGACCTATTTGGAGTGATAGAATAATTCAGGTTGGAAGGAACCTCTGGATTCAAAGCTAGACCAGGTTGCTCAGGGCCCTGTTCAGTCTATTACTCTCCAAGTAGCTATGTTCTGTTTACACCGGCAGGAGAAGCAACACACAGTCCCAGATATAACTGTATCTCTAAAGCTACGTAGTATGAAATCATGAAATTGTGAAACCGCGTACATGTATGCATGAATATCTCAAATAGATTGTCTAATTTTACCCACATGCTCTTAAGACAGGACTATAGCATGGTCCTCCTACAGAAGCAAATCCTGTCCTTAGTAATCCAAACTGAACTGCAAGCAAGTTTCTAATGGAATTTTACGGCATAAAAGAACATCATAAGAAACACATTTCCTTGCTAAACAGAAGTCTATCTGAATGCTATGAATGCCAAAATGCTACCTGGTTATAGTAAAGAAACTATTTGTGGTAAAATTAGGTAGGGTTTAGTTTGTTTTTATAATTCTGATCTGACTGCAATTCTGGAAAAAATACACTTCAACATGTCTCCAGAAGTGTTCCGCTATACAATCATCAAAGATAAAACCTTCAGCTTCAGTGATATGCAAATGAAGACATGTTTGTTAAAAGGATTAACAAAGTTGTTCAAAGCATCTTTTTAGTCTGCTCTGCTTCCAAACAAACAATAAACTGTCCACATGCAGTGAGATTTGCTAACCCATAAACATAGCCAAATGGAGGAAGAAGATCAGAACCTTAATGAGTTTGGTCCCCTTTGAATTTTAGCTGATCAGTGTCACCAATAATTTCAACAGGCTCTAAAATAAGCACTTTCTGTCTTCAAAGTGCCTTGCAAACATCAACCAATTAATGCCTACAACTCTCCTCTGAGGTAGGTAAGTACGTATTGTTATCCCCATTTTACAGTTGGGTGAACACAGTCAGAAGGGTTAAGTGATTTGCTGCAGGCCACAGATGGAGGTGGGATTAAAACACAAGAGTGACTATGATTCCTTTGAGAGGACAGCACTTTTTTTTTCCTGACGAGTTTTCTGTGCTGACTTTAGACATCTTGGCCTTGTGGCAATACTTAAAAGAAACAAAATAAATTATCCTTGTTAAAAGCAAGGAACCATACAGAAATCTGTCTTCTATGCCAGATATGTTGATAACATTTTTGTTGTTTTAAACTGATGTAAGGCTTTTCTTTTAATTTTCTTCTGATATTCAAGTATCATTCCTTTCATACAGGGACTTATTCCTGTGGCAATATAACGTGCTACCAACTGAAAGATATGCCCTGCTCCTTTGCAGATTTTATTTTGTCTTTCTGCTTTCAAATCAGTAAATTTAGGTGGCACCCTGCTCATAAAGTGGGCAGACACTCTCCTTCCAGGATCAAGGTAACAGTTGTTCGGCATGTTCCACTGCAGCACAGGCACAAAGAGATGGAGACAGGGAGCTTTGAGAACCAAGAGCAAAGAAAGCCATTAACTGAAACCCAACTCCAGCAAACCGCTTGTAACCATTCTAACAGGCGGAAGATTGATACCTTTCCCACTTCAACAGAAAGATCAGATGGAAAAGGCAGAGTATATCCTTTTCCTCTCTATGCATACAACTTTGGGCCACTCGAAGACCCATTTGTCATGCAGTCAATCCAGTGGATGGTAATAAACATTTGAGTTTTATAAGGAAACCACTTTTCATCTAGAGGCAAGCAAGTCCACAACATCAGTTCCCCAGAGTATTTTTTAGAAGAGAAAAATCCCCTACTCGAAGGTAATGTCTTGCAAATCCTGAGTGCGTTTTCTGCTATTTTTTTCAGAAGACACTTCCCCCACTTTCAGAAGCCTTCCAGTGCAGGAATTGACATGTACAGGGAAAATCAGTGAATATTTGAAAATTTTTCATTTCTTACTATATAGTACAGTACTTTCAGCAATATTGCTGGTTATGTATGTGTAAGACACAATCGGGTACGTGTCCTGAACGGATTGATAGTAAAAAATAAGGAATAGTTTATTAATACACTGTTGTAACTATCAGCGATCATATCTCCTTTGTGTTAGGTGTCACCCACAGACAATGGTGTCATCAATCTTTTATTAGCTAGAAGTTTACTTTGTTAAAGACACTTATGAAGCCTTCAAATTAAGTAATTTAAAATAGTTAAATAAAATTAAATTTATTTTTCTATTTCTGTGGATAGTGAATCAAAATGATACTTTTCCCATTAGAAAAGTTTATTAGAAACTGTTTTGCTCTTGCATGACCAGCACTGATGTCTCTTTTTAGGAGACAAAAAAGTAGGTTAATGATTCACAACCTGAGGAATTGTGTTGTTTGCATAACAGTATAAGTAGGATTTTGAATCGCAGAGGACACATTTTCAGTAATAAAATAAGTATTACATGGGTTAGGAAGGGTCTGATTTTCACACTAATTCCATGACCAGAAAAACATGTAATGCGAAACATAAACTTGAAAATTGCTATTTGCTAGCTCTGTCTTAAGAAGATTTGCAGCTAGCTCTGATTTACATGTTCTACAGAAACACTTCCCTTCTTTTATCACTTTGGAAATCATTAACTTGCCCTCCATGGTCCTCTGTGCAACAAAGGAAGTTTTCGCGTGGATTTTCTGATAGGAGAAACAAAAGAGATCATAGATAACAAAATAGCAGTGTGAATGATAGTTTTAGAGGACCTTCATCCAAACACGTTTCAGTGACATTTCAGATAGGGTATCAATCTCTAAATTTCCCACTACTCAACACTACCATGCTTCAGGGCTAATCCATGGAACTAGATCATTCCTCATGTCCGACTTTCTTATGCTATCTATGCATACAAATAACTGCATCACTATCCCCTATCCCATTAATTAATTAAATCAATTTTCACGTAATACACTTTGCTGTTACAGGTCTATCTGCACAGTAAAATGGAGATGTGATAACACTTGCCTACTTGGGCTGTAATTACACTTGCAGTTCTGTGCATCAGCACCCCACATCAATACACTCCATGCTGTCCACCCCAATAAACAACGAAACAACACTCAAATTTGTCAAATAGCTCTACAGTTCATGTACAGATGTATATTTTTTTGCTCATCTGCAACCATTGCCACAAGCCATCTGCACTACAAGCACATTTTAATGTCCAGCACTGCATACGTAGAAAAGGAGCGGTGTTTATCTTCTGTGCCCCTATGAGAGGGGCATAAAAATCCATCTGTCACCTATATGATTTTCTGGCAAGGTAGGATCCAATTTTTCCGAAAGTTCATCTCCCGTATATGCAGCTCTGTGTCCCCATTAGTTTTTTAGCACCTGTTCAATATGCATATTTCTGAAAATCTCGTTCACATGTTTGCAAGTTCAGTAGGCTGGAGAGCTGTTCAATGAAAACTGCACAGCAATTGCTGGTTGTAGAGCTGGGCATCCTCCGTAAGTCAAAAAATGAAAGATGATTCTATAGACATGATCCTACTCATCCATATATAAAAATCCCTCATCTGCTCATTTATCTTCCTGGTCATCTAACGCTGGGCTGCAGATTACTTGGGGCACATATTTTCTGATTTGTATGTCTAGAAAGTAGTGAACGCATCACAGGTTCTATGGAAAATCAGGGACGAACAGCAATAATTATAATTTGTCACACTTGGTTTTAAAGATGTTTAGCAGAGTAGAATTATGGTAACATAAGACTAGGATTAATATCTAAACATGGGGATCCAGTAGAAGATTTTTTATTTCTGTAGAATTCTAGCATGGTAATCCTCTCAATTTTTTCTGCATATAAACTCAAAATAGATATTGAGTTTTCTGAAGATTGCTTGCTCCTGAGTTATAATCAATTAAAGTTTGCTTTTAATGCAACTTGTACGTGATATTCCAGACCTGCTAACAAAATATGAATTACTATCAAATTACAATGTAATTAAAGTAAGGAATCACATTATAGGTCATACCTTACATACCATGTTTTTAACAAAAAGAAAGATATTAATCATAGAGAAAGTTATTAATCATAACCAAACTTATACTCACTGTAGTACATGAGAAGGAGTTGTAGAGCTTTTAGGGGAAGAGTAAGAGAGTGACTCTTGCCAAACACCTGAAAATAATCTTTGCATCTAAAACTGGTGGATAACTCAGAGTATGTAAACTGGTAATTGGGGCATTTAAGAATAAAACTTTTGTCAAACTTTCATTTTAGTCATCCCTTGAGGCTACCAGGGTAATTCGAGCATATTGTCATTACATAAAGAACGCCCTTCTCCCTTCTTCTTCTTCGCAGTCCAAATCCCGATGGCAAAGAGTAAATCTATATAACTGAATCAGTTATGCCTAATATAGTCACTCACTATGGCATAAGTTGTGAAATTGGGGGGGACGACAACAACACACTATTCTAATCAAAATCTTTTCTGCAAATTAGTTTACCTGCATGAATATCAACAGTACTGAGACCCAAGAGACAACTGTAAAGGAAATCCTTGATTCTGTTTTATTTTTCTTTATATTTGGGTTGGTTTTCCCTGGCAAACCTGTTTCGGAATTGCTATTTTTACCCTACAGTTTCAGGGTTTTTTTCTTTAGATTATCCAACTACTGGAAACAGATAATTTCTAAAAATATTCACCCTTCACATTCAAAAAGCATAATTTACCAAGCTTGAGGTTAAAGAGAAAGACAAGCAGCATTCCTGATATTAGTGGGCAAATAGAGAGATCACTGTTTGCTATTTTTTGAGGACAAGACTTTGAGCATGCAAATCCATGGTTTTAAATGAAGTTGGCAGCACCATTATTTTGACAATGTTTTATTTTCTTCCTGATTTCTATTGTTTCCTTAACACATGTCTCGTAATGTTCCAAAGCTTTTTGGAACAGTGAACCGTCATCATATCTCAGACATGCTGACCGAGCACCTGCAGCTTCTCATCAGACTTCTCACCCAAAACCACAGATGCCAGAGGAGATCAGCGGGTAACCTGCAGCCCACTCACCTTGCAGCCCCTGGAAGGTCTGCAGAACCTCTCATCCCTCAGTAAGGACCATCTCCTTACTTCTGCCTCCCCCAGTACACTCTCTCCTCAACAGGGATGAGAGACAACTCTGAGGACTGAGTTGACTAAATTTTGAAGTGTGTGCAGGACATCTCCTCTTCCTCCTCCATCACGATTCCTGGACCAGTGACTTCACCCGGAGCTCGCCTGGGGTACCCATGGCAACGCGGGGCCCGACAACACACTTCAAAGCATTTTCTTGAGGGGAAATTCAAAACCTCGCTTTTATGAACGCGTCGATCAGAGGGTGGCAAATGCCCCTCTGAGGAGCAACGCCCCCGCGGGCACTTCGGGCAAGTGCAGTTCCCATGCCCCGGCGCTGCAGACAAAGAGCGGTCCGAGGCGCCCGCCCGGAGCCCGGTGACACCAGCCGGGGAGGAGCCGGGGGCGGGGGGGCAGCCGGGGAACTTATAAGAGCCGCGTCCCGCCAGAAGAGCCGGGGCGTGTGTTTGGTGCAGCTGGGGGTGACGGCGCTGGGAGAGGCGCGGCGGCGGCATCAATCATCATCATCATCATCATCATCATCATCATCAAAACAACAACAACAAACAACAAACAACAACTCGAGAGCCCAGAACCGTTAGATGGCTCAGAGCATGGACAACAGCCTCGACAGCCTGGATGTAAGTGCCGGGAGCCGAGCCCTCGCTCCCCGCCGCGCTTGCCCATGTGCGCGCTGTTTGCAAACAAAGGTGCCCTCGGCGGGGGTGACCCCCGGGAGCGGGGCCGGGGGCGAGGCGGGGGGCGCGGAGCCGGGCGCCGCGCCGCCTCCCGCCTCCCAGCCCGCCTAAGGGAGAGGGTCTCCGGGGCGCAAACGCCTCTTTGCCGCCGCTGCAGCGCTTGGGACCTCGCTGGGGCTGCAGGCACTGCTGGACTCCCGTTTCTTTCCTCGGGCTTTGCTGCTTGGCCGTCAGTTGCAGTGACATGTGGCGCCTTTGTGGGCTGAAAAACGCCGGTAGAGCAGTGAGAGCCACGGCAATGGTGTGGGAGGAAACAAGCGAGGAAGTCTGGAGTGAACTGACTCCGGGGAATGGCATCCTTCTGCCCCGGTGCCCGTCCTAATCTCGGTGGGGCCGGGAGCGGCGGGGAGCGGAGCAGCGCCCAGCCGGCCCCTCCGGCCGAAACGCGGTGGCGTCCCGATCTGCGGGGGCTGCTCTTCTGCCGCGGGGGTTTTGAGAGTAGTTGGGACCAAAAAACGGGAGATCTGTGGCAAGTTCCGACTTTAATCCGCAGGGAAGGCCGGCGTGAAGCCGGTGCATCCGCGTGCGAAGTGCTGCGGGACCCTCGGGGCGCGTCCTGCGGGGAGGTCAGGGGTTCACCGTGCAGAGGGCATGGAAACTAAAATCTGGAAACCGGAGGAATCAATTGTACATTGCCAGGTGGCACTCGCCCGCCTGCATTGCTCTTGAGCGCGGTGGCCAAAAACCGTTGGTGGTTTCCTGATGCGCTTTCATGCCCTCACCAGAAATTTCGCTTCCTTTTTCCACTGCTGTACTTAGTTCGGCAGCCCGGCGACAGCCCGGCACGGCCACCCTCACCCCTGCCCCGCCGCCGCCGAGGGCGGGGAACAAAGGGAGGGGAACGTGGCCGGTCGTGGTGGCCCTCCATGGGGTTTGAGTTCCCCTGCTTCAGGTCACCTCTTCCTTTCTTTTTTTTATGGGCTTTGGGTTGTTTTTTTTTTCTCCTCGTCTCTGTCTGTGGAGCTGTCAATTGCTTCTCAGCAGGGAATTCTTCCTATTATTTATCCTTTATTACATCAGCCAAGGGTACCTTCTCTATTTCTCCTTGACCCCATCCCCTTAATGAGAAGGGACTTTGGAGCAGCGGATTTTCCATCTAAGTAATTTTTTTTTATAGCTCCCTGTTGTAAGAGTTAAATGTCATGGGTAATATTCTGTGCAGAGTAACCTCTCACATCCAGCACTTCTGGGCTCTTCCATTTGTAGTATGTGGCCGATTAGAGCACTGAAGTGTCCAGAACCAACCGTATTCCGAGTCACCATTACCTTTCGTAAAATTTCATAACCAAGTCACCATTATCTTTCTTTTCCCTTTCATTCCCTGTCCTTAGTTATGAGATTTTACTCCTTAGAGAAGGACAAAGGAAGTTTTTTAACTTGTTCTTATTTGCTATATATTTTATATATTTTTTTTTAAATTGTATTTTCCCCTCTGGTTTTCAAAAAGTTTCCCTATTCATGATGATGGAGACTGTTCAGCAACTCTTAACATACTGTCATATAGAGTGAGCTTTTGCAGCAGAGCTAACATCTGATTTTTTTATTTTTTACTTTTTAGCTGTCCTCTGGGTTAATCATTGAATTTTCTGATAATGGCACGGATGAGATTGGCTCAGGTGACTATGGAGACTACGGAGAGCCATGCTTTCAGCACGAGAATGCCGATTTCAACCGGATCTTCTTGCCAACAATCTACTCCATCATCTTCCTAACAGGAATAATCGGCAATGGATTGGTTATTGTTGTTATGGGCTACCAGAAGAAACAAAGAAGCATGACTGATAAATACAGGCTGCACCTCTCTGTGGCTGACCTCCTTTTCGTCATCACCTTGCCATTCTGGTCTGTGGATGCGGCCATAAGCTGGTACTTTGGGAACGTTCTGTGTAAGGCAGTTCATGTCATCTACACAGTCAACCTCTATAGCAGTGTTTTGATTTTGGCCTTTATAAGCTTAGATCGTTACCTGGCAATAGTCCATGCTACCAACAGCCAGCGACCACGAAAGCTGTTGGCTGAGAAGGTGGTGTATGTAGGCGTATGGCTACCAGCTGTGCTTTTGACAGTGCCCGATATAATATTTGCCAGTACTAGTGAAGTAGAGGGGAAGTATCTATGTGATCGCATGTACCCTCATGAAAACTGGCTGATTTCTTTCAGATTTCAGCACATCTTGGTAGGACTTGTCTTGCCTGGTCTAATTATCCTGACATGCTACTGCATTATAATATCTAAGCTGTCACATTCAAAAGGCCACCAGAAGCGCAAAGCCTTGAAGACTACAGTTATCCTCATCCTTGCCTTCTTTGCCTGCTGGCTGCCATATTATATCGGCATCAGCATCGACACATTCATCCTGCTAGGAGTCATCAGACATCGTTGCAGCTTGGAGACGATAGTGCATAAATGGATCTCCATTACCGAAGCCCTGGCATTCTTCCACTGTTGCCTGAATCCAATTCTGTATGCCTTCCTGGGTGCCAAATTCAAAACATCGGCACAAAATGCCTTGACATCAGTTAGCAGAGGATCGAGCCTCAAGATTCTTTCAAAAAGCAAACGTGGGGGACATTCTTCTGTTTCTACAGAGTCTGAGTCTTCAAGTTTCCATTCCAGCTAACGCTGCTCCTTGGCATCACTTTTTATAAATAGACACTTTAAAGTTGCGCAAGATTTCAGAAAAACAAGACTGACCATAATGTACAGATTTATTTACAGTTGGAATTTTATATTGTTTCTTTTAGTCTCTGTGAAGTTTAATTGACTTATTTATATAAAAAAACTTTCTTATTGATGACAAACTGTCTAGGCAGGTCCTGTGGACAAGTGGTTAGTTCACAAAAGTTTTAGTGCTTGTCTGTATGTATAGATATGTGAACTAAACACTTCTGGATTGTAGCAAGTGACTGTCAAAAGTTTAGAAAATATTTCTCTTGTTTATATGTAAATGTTTTCAGTGTTGCTGTTAAATTCTTAAAAAATTTGGCTGGATTTTTTTTACCTTACTACAAGATGTTTGGTTTACAATAGCTTAACTCTGCTGTAGAAATGGCACTTATAACCAAAGCCTCCTCTGTTATATCCTAGGTTTTTTTCCCCCATTCTCAGTAATTGATGGTTTGCAAAATTTTCTGTTCAAGGTAAATAAAAGTATATGACAAAAAGTTATTTTGAGTGGTATTTTTATTCCTGGTTAAATGTTTTTCTCAATGTTTTTATTTACAACTCTCAGTGCACAGTAATTTCTTTGAAAATTGCTGGGCTCTTGTATGAAAAGCAGGAAAATGAGTTTCAGTACATATTGATTATTCAGTTGACACCTGTGAGTTGTAAGTCATTTGTTTGTTTCACCAGAATACATTTACTCCAGTTAACATTATCTTTAGAATGACTTAAACTATCACTTTAAACAAAGAACTTTTTGAGGGCAAAATACCTACAAATGAAAGCCAATCTATTTAAGCAATTGTTAATGTTTACTGCCTCTTGGGAGTCAAACTAAGATTACTGCACATGACTAACCTTTATGCTATGCATATAAAGCCAGTCCTACATTTCTTCTGCCTTTTTCTGTTCTTCTAAATTTAGTTTCACATGTTAATAGTAATCAAAAGTAGTTGAATCAAAGCCATTTTGCTATTTGACATTGCATTTGGACTAGAAATAGTTATTGGTGTATCTTCTCTGTGGAAGTGTTTTTTCTCTATGGAGCTTTCTCTATCCAGTCTACATCCAGATTCTCTAAAGATAACATAATATAAACTTCTTAACATTCTTTTTAAAAATCCAGAGTGTATACCTGCTCCTTTTAAAAACCTTTTTTAGTAGGAACTAGACAGACTATAGAATTTCCAACAATTAATGTTGAAATCGTATTTATCTAAGTCAGTCATATCTTCACGTTAGTAGAGTGTATTCAAAAGTAACAAATACCTGAGAGGACAGAGCTATTGAGAATATTTGTATGTCCTACATTAAAAAAAAACCCCAAACACAGCTGTTACTGATCTATAAATAATGAACAGCTTAGAAGTCAAAAAAGCAAAAAAATAACCAATACATACTAGTCACACAGAACTGAAATAAGCAATATGGATATTTCGATGATATAACCCAGAAAGAATGTGTTTTCACAAGCACAGCACCCTAGTGATTTTGTGGAGCATGTACAACTATGTTAAACTATACATTAAACTGCATGTTTTATTTTAGATATTTTCATACATATGAGACCTTTCTGTTTTGAACTTCCCTCCTTCTCTCCAGTCAGGAGGCTGTAACCTTGGCTACATCCTACACAATTTTTCCCTTGCAATGACGGCAGTAGTCATCTGATTCTACGGTGAACTGATTCAGTTTGCTGAACCAGCACAAAACTAACCTGGCAAAAAAAAAAAAATATTAATTTTCCAGCAATTTACTGAATAGAATAAGCTCAATGAGGAATCCAACAAGCACTAAAAAAGTGCAAGACCCTGTAACCTGCAGCCAAGCACAGGGAGAGAAAAGTGAAATAAAAGGAAGAGGAAGCAGGTTCCCTCTTTCAGCAACTAAACTTTTAGATCAGTTCAACTCTAATGTATATCTTCACTCAAGATAACATAAATTAACAACAGAAAAGATGCATTCTCAAGAAACAAAAGGTCTCACTTTCATCAAGTTGTTCCTTGTTAACACAGTTGAGAAATGAGGAAAATTTGGTATAGGAGCAGAACTTCTTAAATGGTTTGGGTTTGTTGTTCATCTGTGTTTTCTTAATTTAGTGAGGGTTTCCCCGTGAAGAATTTGTTGTTCTAAATGATTCTGATTTCCGCCTCAGCCCAATCAATCACTGTGATTTAATTGCACTTACAAAATACTTATTGGCTATCAACACATTGGTGCTTATTTGTTAAGGATATGTTTAGAATCCTCTAGCATTAACTTAGATTATTCCCATTATACTTCACAGTCGGCCAACTGTTACCTCAAGCAGAGAGTTAGCAGGAAAG
This sequence comes from Vanellus vanellus, assembly GCF_965231255.1. NCBI lineage: Eukaryota > Metazoa > Chordata > Aves > Charadriiformes > Charadriidae > Vanellus > Vanellus vanellus. Next base: position 7,863,123 of record NC_138910.1, read on the forward strand.
AGGGTGCAAGACAAAGCAAACTCAACAGTCCATGTTACTGCCAAAGACCACTAAAAGGACACTTTAAACAAACAATAGAACACATTTCTGTAGAAAATAAATTAGCAAAATTAAAACATAACCCATGCCCCAGAAGGATGAGACCTACATTAGTTTTATAAAACTGTCATTCTTTTCATTAGAATTGGTGAAACTGTGGACAGAAGGATGTCTTGAAAAGGAGTTGCAACATCATTGTGCTTTTCCTCCAGCAAAAAAGCCACATGTATTTACTTTAAAATAACTTTATATATCCTTTAATATGAATATAACATCTATTTTTACTGTTTACAAAGCAAATATTTGCAGATTGAACGAAGTTGTCATGAGGAAACACAGTAAGAAATTACGAATCCAGTTCTGTCCTTTTACCTCTGAGTAAGTCAGAGCATATCAGGCAAATTTCTCTCAAAGCCACTGAGCTATTCCAAATACACCATATTAGTAATAAATATGAATTTATTACCTTTTAAAATAAAATCACCTTTAAGCTGATTTTTGTTGAGGGTGTGACTTTTCCATTTTGTGCATCAAAAGTAGCCCCAGTAAATGCATTTCTCAAAGTGTAAATTCAGTGACAAAGGTGAATAGACCTAATTTTGTTATTTATACATTGGACAAGTCCACATACATCAAGAATATTCCAAAGATTTCAAAGAGATTTTCCAAGGTTTTTTCCCATACTATTCCTCTCTAGGAATAATATAACAACATTCTTCAGGACATTCACAATGCATACTCTAAGCATTTTCTGGATGTCATAAAATCATAGCTGTGCCCACGTAATTTTAAATATGCAACTCAAGATACAGAACAGAAAACAAACATGACTAGTGGTGAGTATTGGTTACAAACCAGTTAAAATGTTATATGGTAATTTAAAGGATTTATGATATATTTACAGAGATGTTAAATATGTTATAATGTATTTACAAAGACTCTTTCCACAGAATTGAGGCACTAAGTATTTTGCCATGGTTGTTACAATGTGCTAACAGCAATGTTGGACTAAAACACGGATATTCACCTAATACTATAATGCACACATTTTGAGTGCTTAAGATTAGTTAGAAATCCTTTGGATCATGCAAGGCTAAACCAAGAACAGAACACATAAATGAACTTACTTTTGCTTCCTCTGAAATGTTGTTTGGAAGTAAAGTTAGAATACTTAAAGCAGCGGGACAAAATTACACTATAATCCATTATTTGTATGGTATATTTTTACTCTGTCTAACCAGGTTGTACAGAGTCCATGTTAGAGGACAACGTGAAAAGATGAGTGTTGGTAGTGAAGGTGTCAGGGCTAATGTGTGCAGGCTGTAGAGGTCAGCGAGTAAAGGAGTTTCTTGTTTTTTCTTGGCTAGTCTTATGACACAATCATTATACAGGCGGTTCAACTTCTATGCATATACATAAATCAAAACAAAATCACCATGAAAATAAAAAGGAAGTAGCAGTAATAACATGGAGCCATTCATACAAATGAATGGTTTATCTTGTGATGGTTGAGCTCTAGTTGGACAATGTACAAAGTGACCACCTCTAGATGTTTGGTTGAAAAGGCCATTTTTTATATTGTTTGGGAAAGGAAACAGCATGACGAGGAAGTACTTCCTTGATCCAGGCATGCCTCCAAAATCCCCTAACAATGGAGTATTCTCATATTCTCATAGTGCTGAAACTTAGGAAACACTTAAGCAGATAGGGCACCAGAGTTTTTGCTCAAAGGATGCCACTCCCTCACTTTATGTTTTGAAAGAGCTATACAGACTCCTTTTCACAGCCATAAATCACGTGTCAATTGAAATTACATGAGCACTGGGATTATTTCTTGTAAAGAAGGCACAGATTTCTTAAAATCTTTTCTTTTTGTACAACAAATTTTCTGTCACTCTTTTTTTTTCTGAAAATCTTTAAGCTTTAACAGGATGAAGTTTAAAGATCATTTGTTTTAACATTAACTCTTGTTACTATCTTCCCACCATTCTAGTTCTAACAGGACATACAGTAAAACAATGCTATGCTTACTGGGTTTGAAAACATATTTTAATAGCAGGTGATTATAAGCATACTTTGTGTTTATTTTTATATATTTTTAATGTACCTATATCTACATATATAACAATGTAGATTACAAGCACCATTTTCAATGGTTGATACAAGTGACCCAGGCTCCAGCACAGCTATGACTGACATCAGAGGAGATGAAGATTTCATTACAGATGTAGTAATTATTGATTAATATTACTATTTTCTTAAAAGCACAGGTGGCTTCAGTGACAAACTCCCACTGAATTCAGAGACAGCAGGGAACCTAAAGAATTATGCTTCCTAAAATGTATAATCTTATAGCTCAAATCAATTACAAATGAAGATTACGAGTTCGTCTGATTTCAGCTGCAGTCAGAGATCTACAAGAAATTAAATCTTTCAGTATGGAGCAGGTGGAATTGTTCTGCTGAACATAACAGCAATAAATTTTCAGCAAAATGGTTTACTCTTACCGAAGGCATGCAAGCTTTGCATACCCAGCTATAGTCTGACAGTAATTTGTCTTCAGTGGCACAGTGTTTAAAAGAAATAGATCAACATTTTAAATATCCTTATCTTTTGGAATTCACACCAGGAACAGATTCTCACCACACAAACGTGTCTAACTAAGTAGAAATTATGAGGGATTTTTTTGAAGGGTTACATTGTGAAAAGTTCCTTGGCTTCTGTTTTGTTTTGGTTTGGTTTTGGTTTGGGTTGTTTTGCTGTTGATGATGCATTTTGTTTCTACTATCCTCTTCTCACAGCTTGTATTCTACTTGACTTTTCCTTTAAAAATACAGCTTTATAACATTTTTAATGGCTCTGTTCTATTAAGACTACACACAATATCCTGGACGAGTAAGAAAAAGTAAAGAGAGACTGTTCAAAGAAAAAAATACAGCCTTCACAACAGTTTCTATGCCTTCTCATGTGCATTTCCCTTCCAACATCTGCTTTTCTTTAGCCAAAAGATAAATTACTTCTATATTGTATGAAAAGTTTAAACTCAAAGGTTGGTTTTATTCTCAAGTTTCTTAAAGTGCAATCACAGCACACATTTGTTTACTTTCTTGGTTCTTTCCTATTCAGCACTCCATAATCGGGCAGATCTCCCAAAAAGAGGTCTGGATAAGAAAGGCTGAGGGGGGCCCTAACCTGCTTGTCAGTGTCATCACTGGTGCCAACACAGCTACAAGACGACGGGCTGTCCATAAATTTACTCTCACTACTGAGGCACTTTGCAAGGCTACAGTTAGACCAGACAGCAATAATTATCACTGGTAACACTCCCAATGTATCACCTTGCCAAAGGTGAACATGACACTCCTCAACAGAAATAATACAAAATAAACCTTAAAAGTTCAAATAGAACATCTTTCCTTGACTCTCCTTTCACAACTGCTCAACCTTTTATTGGACATCCCACTTGTCACTTTTCTTATGTTTACTCCTTTTCAATATTGCCCCCTGTTAGGCTAATATTTGCTTTCTTCTCCTTGGGGAAAATAGCTAATATTTAAAATATCTGTAAAAACACCCATTCTGCCAAGTCTGTCTACATGAGTTCATCAAAGAGAGAAATGTTGGTATGTTTGATAGCAGAAGGTGAAACTGGGACCTTAGTTTCCACAGATCAACTCTGTCTCTGAAATCTGTGGAAAATAAGAGAATAATCCTGGTTTTTTATAGACATATTTTAATGTGACAGCAATAGATGTGTCTTGTCAATATTAGGTTCATTGCAAGCCAGAAATCTATTATTACTGATCTTTGGGGGAGGAATTACATTTCTTATATAAGTGTTAAGTGCACTGTTGGAACTCAGTACAGGAATGCATTGGTAATAGAAGCTAGAATCTCTAACATGAATAAAAGGGAACAAGGGATTATTGTACAGGGGCATGGTTTCACGTTAGTTTTAATTTGACAGCAAAGTAGATTTAATGAGTTCCTCCCATCCCTTACCCTTTAGTATTTACTACTTGCCTTTCCATGGCCTTTCAGGTCATGCCTCCCACCCCCTTTTCGTGTTCTCTTTCTCCCCAAACCCCATTGTGGTGATTCTTTAACAGTGCTAACCTGCATACAACTGGGCACTAAAAATGCACTGACACAAGGTGACTGAGCTGATCTACTAATCAGCAGGACCAACAAGGATATTCTCACACCTCACAGTCCCCTTCCTTCTCTCCTTCGCTCTTAACTATGCACACCTCTCAACCTCTGCTGCTCATGTGACTCCTTGGCAAGGCAGTTCAGCTCTTCAAGACCAGAGTTTCACAGGAATTTGAAGCAATCAAACGTTCTCTGCTGGGAAGATCTTCAGCCTGCCTCCCTCCCTTCCTCTTTTAATCCTTTTATTTGATATCTTCAATACTCTCCAATTCTTAGTCCTGTGAACCTGTCCCCTGCTGCGCATTATCCATTTAATCATTCACATTTTCTTTTGAACAGACTTAATTGACTAATTAGATAGACAGTATCTTTTTTTTCCCCCTATTTTATTTTATACCATTTTAATGAAGTTAGTCAGCTCAGAAAGAGAGCTGACTACATCCAAGATAAAAAAATAAGCAGTCAGGCACATGGCTCAGCAAAGAAGGAAAAGTTGTAACACAGACTTTTTTGCATTTTTTCTTTCAGCAGTAATGAGCTCTTAATTTGACTCCCTGTATTTGTGAAGCCCACCAGCCACAGAAAATGAACCAACAAAATAAAGTGATTTCAGCCCGAGCATAGTGAACTGAATTGGCTTACTAAGAAGTCAAAAAACAGAGCAATTGCAAGAGTGAGGGTGGAATCATGCACCTGGGAGCTGTGGGGGGAGCAAAGATGTGGGACCCTGTCTTTTGGGAGCAGCAAGTCGTTTGGCCGGTTTAGCTATCTTGTCAAAACTTCCTTAAGTAAACAGCCAAACTGTTAAACAAACATAAACCAGTTTGCAGGTAGAGGGCAAGAGGTTGAAAAGGTATGGAGAGAACAGATGCCCCTCTTTAAAGGAAGTAAGTCCTGCTTCCTCTGTAACCAAATTTTGATTACCTGTTGAGTGCATGACCATGGTCCTACAGAGGACTTTTCCCTGAAAGAAGGTTCAAGAAAGAGGTCTCAAATAGCAGTATTTTAAACCAAAGAGATTTGTAATAGTGTGATTAATCTTGTTCTTGATTATAACCTATATTGTTCAACAGATTTAACGTAGCTATTTGTTAAAACACACTGTAAATCTATATTAATATATACAGTCCACAGGACTTTTTGAATGTGATGGATATTTGTATGATTTAAAAATCAGCAGAATCCTTGAAAAGTAGAGAGCAGTTTTTCTCCTATTTAGCAACCATTAAATTTTAACAGGGCTTCCTATTAAAAAAAAACAAACCACAAACAAACCAACAAAAACCCCCACCAACACCAGAGCATTTAATTTAAGTGTTATTGCTGTGACTCTCTCCTTATAATTAACCTATCAACTAAGGAAAGAAGAAATTGTCTCTTGGTATGAAATCTGCTTAGGAAAAAACATTAGATCCCCCAGTTCCAAGCTCAGTTCCACTAAAGAAATGTAGTCAGTCCGGTTATGTTGAAGTCAAACTAAATATGCTCGGATTGTACAGTCTGAATGTGTGGAGCTATATGGCTCTTTTAATATTCTGCAATGAAGGGGAGAGCCTGGCAACTGCATGAATATTCAGTGTAGTGTACATCAACCCAACAGTCTAAGCATACTTCAGCCCAGAGAATAAATAGTCAACAGAGCCATGAATCCTTGAATCTACTCATTCTTGGTTCATCCTACAAGCTAATATGGAGGGATTATTAAGAAACTTTGCCATCTCATCAAGCACTTTGTGGGGACTCTGTAATAAAAACTGTGACAGATGAAGGATACAAGATCCTTGTTTGTGATATTTAAGAACCACTCTACTGCCCAGGTGTTTGAAAGAGATCCTGGTTGATTCATTCACCAGTTTCAGTAACAACTAAAAATCAGAATAAAGATTTTTGTATCGCTTTAGAATCCTTTCAGTTTCTAAAAATAACACATTTTAAAATCCTCCATTCTTAGTACCACACACTTTATATGTACTCTTTCAGTTGCCGGCCTAACTGGGGCCCATTATGTCCTCTATAAGCCATGCCCTGCAAGGAAAATGAAGGTACATCTACCTGAACTGGAACATGGTATTGAAATGCCAAGGTTACACTGACTGAGATGACAGTGCTACTGTTTAGTGATATTAACCGAGTTCAGAAATCAGTGCAGCTGGATAAGCAGCTGTGATTACCTGTCCCTTTATCCATCCTGACTGTCCTGACCACTGGGCTATAGAATTAGTCTCTCTCTGACTCAGTGAATATTTATTTATGCAAAGTTAAACATTTTCAAAAAGACTCACAAGACAAAAGCACCCCACCAAATACAATAGCATGGCAACTAAGCACCCTCCCAAGAGAGAGTGTGCGCTCTCAGACTGCAGGGAAACCCGAGCTTTGCACCGATGTCCCTCGACAAGGGACATTGTTTTTGTGAGAGGGCTCCTCCTCCCGCTCCTCAATGTTTTGTATAGGATTAAGTGTGCGTTTAAAAAAGCACCTATAGGAGTAAGCACTGTCCTTTAAAAAAATCTGAGAAGTGCTTTGTTTATGACTTCTGCCGGGGATTAGGAAGATTGTACTTTGTCTTTTGGCACTACCAAGTCTGAAGCGGTTCTGTACATTAACAGCAGTAGATATTTAAGTACCTAGATCTGCTGGAAATCGACAAAACCTTTTTAAGATTTATGTTTAGATTTAAGTGCCCATATGACTTGGAGAAATGTAAATTTGTCTTGTAAATCTAGCTGTCAGTAAAAGGAGTCTCTCACTACAGAACGCTGTCCCACATTAACAAAATAAGAGCTGCAGATGATATTCAAACACCAGTAATTCAAGCTCTACACCAGAAATAACACAGCTACATGTTTTCCTCCTTGCTCTTTTCACAAACTCCATAAACAAATGGACAGCTTATCCTAACGAGCTCTTCAGCCACTGAGGTACACTTAATCCTGAATCAGCAAAACCTGATAATAACTCTCAGTTGCTTGAAATGGAATTATTTTCTGATGACTGGGCTTAATCCAACCAAAGGTCAGTAGAAATAAAAAATGCTGTCAGCTCAAGACTTAATGATATATTCTTACCTCTGTAGGCTTATAATTTCCTTAGATACCTAAGAGGCCATGTCAATCCTAATGTTTCCCAGTTTTATGAATGCAACCATAAGCCCCTTTTAAATCAGATTACAAATGATTACTATAACTCTAAATCAAGGGAAAGGCCTACCATTTTCTCTAATTGGAAAGACTAATTAAATTATAATTATTTTCTTTCCAGATGCTTTGTATTTGTTCCATTACATTACAATATGCAGTCAGGGTGTATGGAAAAGAAACAGTTAACTGCTTACAACTTGGAAAGGATGAGAAATTAGTTCACATATGCTGGTGTAGCCACACTTCAGCCACACTTCTATTGTTTTTGAACTGCAGGTATTGTCATATACAGTAGATGATGGTGTCACCTCTAATTTAAAGTGGCTGAGAAGACCATGTAACTGGATAGCTTATGCTGTTCTAACGTTTTTTAAAGATCCTATTCTGTCCAAAATAGGCAATTGATAAAACCATCTGAAGCAAAAAGCTAACAAGTCAAGATTTACAAGTCAGTGAGCACAAAGTGGAAAATGGTTAATGTATTCAATATCCCAGTATAATTTTGCACTGAACTAATATAAATTGACATAGCCTCCAAAGTGAATCTTGTCAACAAACTCACCTTGCTACATTAAAATCGTTGTTGTATCTAAATTATTTTTGTTTGACAAAAATAAGTGCCTTTACAAATATTAAATAGGCCAAATCTATATTCTGTGGAGCTTTGCTTAATCCGATGTTTAATTATTTATTAGATATCAAATGTATAACATCTGTGTAAGAAGGCTGACATATGCTAGGACCTTTGACTTTGATATACAAAAACTGTCTGCTGAGTTAGGAATCTCTCTGTAAATTAATTAGATAAACATGAATATAGCATGTATATACTTCTAAGTCTTTGCTTCCCTAGAGATGAGGATAATGCTTATACAAAGAACACAAGACTGAATGTATGAATGGATCCCTTTTGTCTTTGAATTAACAAGGTTACACTTTATGCCTTCGTAACTTTTTAGAGGATTGCTTTCAGTGTTTAAGGATTTCACAGTCTAAAGGTTAATTCTTCTCTCTTAAGCTTTTTCTGAGACTCTGTCAATATTACAGAAAATTACACCAGTACAACTACCTAGATTTTGTTTCATTGATATAAATTTTGTAGCCAAGGCCTCAAGTAAGAACATTCTTCTGGAAAAATATATTGTTTGTCTTCTTCATTCATACACACAAGCACACAGGCATACACACACAAGTCCAACTGATTATACTTTGGGTTGTAATCATATATTTTGTCAGGGAAACTTCAATTTCACTTTTCTCCATGACCATACTTTTGAGTTGGAACCTTTCTAAAACTTGCTTCTCCAGCTGCTTTCATTCCAGTACATAATAAGAAATCATTTTGCCTAACATTCCCTAGAAAGTGGAGGCTACTGCATATACAAAGGTATTTCCTTTTTCTCGGCCAGATATGAAATGTAGTATTTTACCTAGATAAGGGAAGGGTCACAGTTGGTCTTCTAGTGAAAGTGCAGAGCCTTCTCTCCTCAGTATTTTTTTTTCTCTAGAGATCCCTCAGCAGAGATCCAGTTTTGATTCATTATTTAAGTTACAAGTTTGCAATAGAAAAGTAGTTTGTAGGCAAGTATGCAAGGTCGTAACTCGTGCCCATTCTCACTACTGAAAAGGTATAATCTTCTTCCAAATAAGGCTGCATATAGCAGTATATCCAAGGAAACCAGAGAAGCAGGCATGTGCCAAGAGCATCAAATCGAGTTCTTTGCCTGAGTAGGGCCCATAGTGATATGCATGCAAAAGAACTCTGCTTTTTCAAAAAGCAATCCTGAATAAAAACTCTTCTCATTCAAGATAGAGGCCTTAAGGAACATCCTGCATGTTAACAAACATCTTCAGATAATGCCTAGTTTGATGCTCATTTCCTAGTTATTCACAGACTCTCTTAAATGGAGCTCTTTCACTTCTGCAGCTTAGCCTAAGGAAATCCTGCAAGAACAATGTGTGACTGAAATACACACAGGTTTCCCAAATGGTAGCAAGACCCATTGATGCTGCTTCAGATAGCACCAAGACAGCAAGTTATAATACAAGCTAAACAAGACAGGGTGTTGTTTGTATAGGGTTGATTTGGGTTCAAGCCTTTTTTCTTTCAAATTGTAGTATATTAGGTAAAGTGTCCTTCAGTGAAGAAGATATTTAGCTGCCAAACTACATTACCTTTCCTCAAGTATATCAGTATACAGAATTTCAAAACGACCTATGCAATTGCTTACTCCCCAAATAAGCATTCCATTTTATTCTTCTTAGTAAAGTAGCCTGGAATCTCCTTGCAGATGCTGAAGGTCTGGTAATAGAAAGGGAAGGCTTAAATACTCTCTTTCTAATAATCAGATTGCTATGGCATGACCCAGCTTTATTAATTAAGGTTGATTTTCTGCTGTAGAAGATGCCTGGTTTGATGTTCCTGGAGTCCGTACAACCTGTACACATTTACACAAAAACCGAAGCACTGAGGATGCTACAACTTTTCCGGGACTACCTCTATAAACAAGGGAAAATCCTTAGGACCCCTAGATTACCCAGCCTTCCTGCTGAGGTTATCAACAGGGTACAATAGATTCCAGTATATGGATGTCTTTCCATTGTACAATAGATTTAGATCATTAATTTATATCAAGACAGTTAACACTTGATGGATGGCTTTCAACTATTTCCCAGACAGACTACTTTTGAATCTCAAAGAGAAATAGCTCCTTATCCAATTACAAAATTTCTGAGCCAAACAGTCTTCCTCCTCCTTCTTCTTTATTTCTATAGTATTACCTAGTGTCTTCTCCAGTCACAGTCTAGTTAAAGCTGTTGCTAGTACTTTTTTCTAGTCAGAGCATCCCTATTGAGTTTTTATGCTATTCCTTTTCTTGTTTTTTTATTGCCCTTACTGCACAGTTTTCTCAACAAAGAGGGCACACAGTATTTTTGTATTCACAGCAGCTATTAAGCAACACACAGCACTACATATGTGTTAGTGGATATACCTGATTATCTCTCTTCCCCAGAAGTTCATATTGATCAGCCAAGCAACTCCTAAAACACCTTAAAGTCTAGATTACTTTTTCCATTTTATTTGTGAAAACACATTATTTCTCTGTTGAGATGCTTAAATCGTGGTTCTAGGAAAGTTGTATTTTGACTGAAAGAAAAACAGGAAGCAGAGCATGCCTAATATGTACACAAAAGAGACAACGTAAAATAAAATATATTAAATTTTCAACAACAACAAAAAGAAAGGCTTTATGACACTAACTCTAGCCACAAAGAAATTATTTCAGAGGTTTTATATATAGGCAAACACGTCTATCAATTCAGATATGATATATCATTTAGAAGTAAAAGCAAAGTGTAGTGAAGATTATATGCATAAAATGGATCCTATTATAACATTTTTCTCTAAAATCATTAAAAATCAAGCTTTTGAGGTAGAACAGAATCATTCAAAGTACCACTTTCCTGCAATATTAAAAAAGAAAAGGCACAGTGTTTCTCTCCAGCAAATCTGTAGTCATCCCAGTTACCATACTCCCACTCATCCTCTTAAACAGAAATGAAGAACATTAGACTAGAACTTTATCCAAACACCTGCTAAAATCAATGGAGACTCTCACTGGATTGTTACGCTTTGGATCAGGACACTAACGCAGGGTCTCTTGCACATTGACTTTCTCCATTCTTTTTTAGTGCCATCACAGCTACCAAAGTAATTCTCATTATTTTTTGCGTCAGATAGTTGGGGCTTTTCATATGAATTATTACAGTGGGCCCTGTGTGGTTAACTGATGTGCTGAGCAAGAGTGATATATTGCAAAGTGAAGTATCAAGCTGGAAAGCTAAAACAATGAGTTACTCAGAAAACAGTTGGAATACACCATGTTTGTTCTATGCCTTTTTATATATAAAAATGCTTTTGAGCATATTTGTTCAAATGTTAAATTGCATCCAACTATAAACTCGACTTCAAAATCTCACATCTCCAGTTATAAGCCAGTTATATTTACAAAAAGCAACGCTTGTTTGCCCATCAGGCACTTCTAAGCACATCTTTGGATGTTGTTGCTGTTGGTTTTTTATATAGTTGAGCTATTTGTCTTAAGTAAAAAAAGTAGCATCTCTATGTAATTTCCATGCTCACTTGGCACCACTACATCCTTTTGATGACAGTCTGTACTGTTTCCCTTTCTTCTTCTAGTCACTCCAGCTGCAGAACCCAGATGTCAAACTCAGGAATGTATTTTTTTCCCCAGCAGTGATATCTGATTCTGTTGTTGGCACCTCTGCTGGTGACTGTTCTGAAGCTGCCTGTGTGCAGCTTCTTAAGTTTAAACTGCAAACAGCATTTTTTATTTATATGGTAAAACCTTTTCAGTTGTCTTAATTATGGGAACTGAATATTATACATTCATCAAATATACAAACATACACATTCCATTATTTACTCTTGGTTTCACAACAGCTGTCGTGCTTCTGTAACCAGAAACTAGGAGGCAAGAAGAAAGCTTCCAAAAGTGCTAATGAGGCATCAAAAGTAATTGCTTAGTTTTAATAACTGATCCAAAATAAGAGAAGGTAAATATAAAGCAATCAAAGGCTGAATGATGAGAGTAAAGAGTAAGGTAGAAGGGAAAAGGTGACAAAAGAAATGCATTAAAAAGGAATGAACAGCAAAGAGATGAGGGGAGAATGAAATATGTTAGAACTTTCTAAAAACATTCTGCCACGTGTCTCTAAAAAGTGAAGTTCTTTAAAAAAGAACCAAGGAAAAAACTTCTTTCCTATTAATACCTTTCTGTAATATTTTCTTTTTCTTTCTCCTAGCTTCATGTTTTCCTCCTGGGAACTTTTTGCTGTAGTATTTGATTCTCCATCACATAGACAAAGTATTCATCTCCAAGGGGCTTTGCTGTAGCTTACTCACACACAATGACTGGTCTGGAGTACTGAATGAGTCAAGCAGCTTGCATCCTCCCACAAGCACCAGATAGCACCTGTGTGCTTACTCTGCTGTGGGCTACGTGACAAATTAATTTTCCCGTCTACAGATCCCTTAAAGAAAGTGCATTCCCCTCCCCCTGCATTAATAAACATAATTTTGAGACAGCTTCTATATTACATAAATAAATATTACCAGTTGCTTTACATTGATGCACATATAGTCACAAGAACAGCTTATGAAGACAAGAGTGGCATATTAACAAACTACTTAGTCAAGAAGCTAACCAGTGTTAGGCTATAAGAGCTAACTTGCAGGTTAAGAGAAGGGAGCATAATGGCTGAATCTATTAATGAGATGAAGGAGTGGTAAGTTGTGAGTAACCCCAGTCAGGTAGATAGACTGAAAAGTTCAGAGATAAGAAAATATGAATACTTAGCAGCATTTGTATTATCTTGAGAGCCCTTTCTATCTCAATATATCTGTTGGATGTTGAACATTGAAGTAATAAACTGCACGCAATTCACACTGCACGAATTAAAGAACTATGACTAAAATTTTAAAGATTCAAAGAAAAAAAAGAATTAGCTTGAAATCCAGCAAAATGTTTACCGGGATTCAGCCATTTAATCAATTAAATAGATTTATTCTGCTGTTCAGTCTAACAAGATGCCAACACCATGATTCGTATTCATCACTTACATATGTTAATGTGCACCACTGGCATGGAATGGATTCTATATGAGGAATAAAAATATATACAGGAATCTACAGCATCTACATAGATAGACAGATAGACCAATCAGTTTTTGCCATATGAAGAAGATAAATAGATGAGAGAATGTACAATCAGGCTGACAGAAAACCTAGGGGGCATCAGGTTCATGACCAACACAAGGAGGTATTGCCTCACACTATATAGTTAATCTGTAGAACTAAAAGATGCTAAAAATTTATAGAGATATAAAATGTGATATTACAAAATTAATGTAAGAAAATCCAGTATGGACAATTAAACACAAAGAGGCTATATTTGGCTTAAGAAGTCCCTGCTCTGAAAAACACTGGAGGCTGGGGAAATATCACTATATACCTACTGTCTTCTTATACTCTTTCCTGTACTCTGATGCTGGTCAGTGCCAAGACAAGTCTCTGATTCAGACCAACCTTTGGTTTGACCCAGTGAAGTTGTTCTCATGTTCAGTTTTTTTTAATTTGAAAAGTCCTACTGAAATCAGCAGGATGTCTAAATTCTTATACACTACAGGTCTGAATAGCCAGCATTTTGTATGAACAATCACAGAATCACAGAATGGTAGGAGTTGGAAGGGACCTTCAGAGATCATCTAGTCCAACCTACACCCCCAAAGCAGGTTTATTATATCCACCAGTATTATATTATTATATTTACCAATATAGTAAATAATGGAATGTGTACGTTTGTGTATTTGCTGAATATATAATATTCAGCTCCCATAATTAAGGCAACTGAAAAGGTTTTAGCATATAATCAAGAGAATAATCAAGAGAGGAAGTAACTTACTAGAAGACAGAAAGTTATTGAAAGTGTATTGTACAATACTGTAACTCCAGAAACAGAGAGCTTCATGAAAACAGAGAGGCTTTTTTTTTTTTTTAACAGCAAAAAAAAAAGTTAGCAATGTAGAGACTGGGTTTGTGAGTTCTGTCATAGAGGATGAAGCAATTTCATGAGAAAGCACAGAAAGCAGGAAGACAGTTCTGCTTCAGATTTGGCACTAAATGGAAAGCTAACGAAGCTGAGACTGATGGCAGAACTGCATGCCTGTAGTGGGACTGTGGCATGATTGCTGCCCTCCTACTTTGGACAATAGCAGTCAGGCTTTTTTTCTTTACTTGGACTTATTTGGACTGTCCAGATTCAGCAACTATGTTTCACTTTCAGCACCAATAAATTCAGCATCTCTAAAAGAAATGTCCGGATATGCACTCTCAGTCGCCAGCCATTTCTAAAAATGTATTCTCAATGATTTAGGAACATGCAAAAGCCTCAATTACAATAGTTATCACAGCTGAGACTAATACATAGCTACAGACTGTGGGAGTACACAGTCTCCATATCTAATAGCACAGGGATGATGACAGGCAAACTATTCCACAAGAAGGGGAACCCAGAATGAAAGGCCGGTATGAGAAGATAAATTCCAATATTTTGGTCCTGAAGGTGAAAACAAAGAACAACATTAAGAGTACTGACAAGACCAGAGATACAGAGGCAGAAGACATTTTACCCCAGGAGAAAATGTACTGGAGGCTTCAGTCATGACAAGTACATTATACTTACCTCAAAAATATTTTACTTCAGCACCATGAAAATTGGTAATTACTCTTATAGTTCTTCTTCCAAACAAACCTATGGAGATTAGGTGATGTTTGGAGTTTGTGATCAAAGTGTTAGAAACAATCAGTTACACTTGCAAGTGTGAAAACTGAAAATGTTAGCATACAAATGGAAAAAGGAAAGCATGTCTTTAATTAGCTGTTTTGCATACAAAAGTCAAAACTGTGACACCTTATCACAAGTAAAATTAGAGATAGCATACAAACAGACAATGCATTTAGAAGTGCTAAGGACATTATCACATTCTTCCATTTATTATCATTTTTTTAATACAGCAAGTTTTTATACAAATGGGAGAAAGCAAAAGGAAGCTTGCCTATATGTAAGTAAGCAAGCCAACTTGTCTATGAACTTGGCCTCCAGCACCTCTGCCCCTAGTAAGTGGAATTTGTTTCCTTTTACATCTACTGCCCAACTGCTTCTTCAAATTGTTTGTGTAAACACCAGGTGTTCAAAACAGTGGAGGCCTTTTTTGTCTCCATAATACCAGGAGAACATGCTTGACCTAATGACAGCTTTCTGCACACACAGAGGCACAAAAGTGTAACTGTACTCTCCATCCTTCAGCTGCTTTCAGCTCCAACATTTTAAAGGGGCTCCAGGAGATCACAACTTTTTGTCTGTTTAAATAAAAAGGTGGCATTTGAAGTCTACAGCAGGAATTCCCTCAGCTTTTCAAGAGTATACTTTTAGAAGAAACTCAGTTAAGATAATCTTTTGACTTAACTCGAAATAATGATTTACCTTGAACAAAGAAGGAATTTCAAAAGATTTTGCCAGGATAAAAGGTTGAGTAGGAAGAGACATGGCTTAAATTTCTACCATGACTTCTGCAAGAAGTAAAAGGCATCATTAATATTATCATTGATAAAAAGAAGTCATCAACAAGCTCGCAGCTCAAACAGGTCTCCCAATGAAGGATGTAAATCCATTTTATTTTCACATTGGGAATCTGCAACCAGAATATTAGGCACTTTGGGATTACAGAAAGGAAGAACACAGACTATTCACCTTTAGGAAGATGCATGGCAGAAAAAGTTGGCCAGCTAACTAACTAATGGAGATCCCCCCTGTTTTTCAAATTCAGAAAATCATCCATAATTATGTGGACCAGAGTCCTTGGCTGAGACTGGGACCTGGGTAAACACCATACTGAGAACACAGCCCTCTAGGAACATATATGTCCATCAGATATCCTTCATAATAGCTGAAAGGAGTCTAGGTCCTATCAGAGAAAACCAGTATGCACTAAACATAAGAACAATTGGCATACAGCCTTCAGATGCAGGTGGAGATGATGTGAAAGCAAGTCTGGAAACTAAGACAAGGCTTGGCATACCTCCTCTAAGAGCTGGAACAAATTCAGGAAGAGACAAGCTTTGGCCAACCCTGGTTTATTGTAATTACCTTCTTTGCCTTGTGCTTTATCTTCCAGATGACTATCAGGCAGAGCTGAAGATATAAGAAACTTAGTCCCCGCAGCAGCTGGAATATGCATACCAAGAACCCGGAAGACAGTCTGAGACTGAGACAGAACGAGTGGCTTTTCTTTTAGGTCCTGAAGGGAAGAAGATCACTTTCAGATTACCCACAAATCCTGGAAGAGGACTCACAGAATGCAGCTCTCATTTGTAATTCATCAGACTTCGGCAGCACAGGTTGCACAGTAATGTGTCTAGGATTCTTGAGAGGTAGAGAACAGTCAAGGCAACCTGATAATGAACAAGCCAGTTTTGATATCAGAACACTTACAGGTAGAGAAGAGGGGATCCCACTCTATTTTTGTAGATTGATGCAAAATGCATCAGTGGTATTATCTGTTGCTACTATTATAACCTCTGCTAGAAAGGAGAAAAGTATTACAAATTTCATAAACCTGTATGTAGACTGCTATCCTCTGGAGAGACCGTGTCATAGTCTGTCCAAATGCCAGAGCCAAGAGAAGCATACACAACGGGTAACCTAGTGATCAAAGATAACAGAACATTCCCTTGCTAACACTGTGGGTTTTTCCACTACCTACTGAAAAATTTTACATCTAGAAACTTTGTGTTCGTCACATCCACTGGAGATGCACGGTCCAAAGTCCTATTAATTGGATTATGATGTGGAAATAAATTAAGAGAGAAAAGCGAGTTAACCCTTTGAAATAATGATATTATTGCCGTCATCATCATCCAGAGCTTGAATTAGACAATTAAAGCATTCAACCAAAGTCTGAGGTGGCTCCCTAGCCTGTTTTCTTCTTTTGATACTAGAAATTAAATACTGTAAAACTCATTTTCTCTGATATAAAACAGAAGACAATCTGTGGCTCATAGATTATATGAGCAGCTACTTTATTTGGAAGGTCTACTTGAAGGCAACAGCTGTGTAGTATACAGATTCAAGTAAATATAGTGGAAAAGTGGGCTATATTTTAAGTTTCTTACATGAGACAGTGGAAGAAACCACAACATTTCAGGATCAGACAATAAATGCATCCTTTCAAAATTCCGTATCGGCATTTTTTAGAATTTGAACTGTCATGGGACTGTCCTAGTAAAAGCAGTTTGGTATGGAAAACTCTGAGTGGGTAGAGCAAAATGGAGAAGTTAGAAAATTAAGTATTTTAACACAAAGCTACAATTACAAAAAATGGAAACAACCAGAAGTGCCTCAAAGGGAAACATCACTATCACAGCAAACAGAATAGGGACAAAAAACCCAAACAATATTGTTGGGTTTTTTTCTTTACTTTTTTTATTATGCTCTTGAAAAAGAATACCCAAGCACTTTTTCCACTGACTGTCAAGCACGGTATAATTAGACATAGTCAAGTAAATTTGATATGTGAAAATACAATGAGATTTTCTTCCTCTTTCAGCAACTTCTTCCAACCAATTGAATACCCACATTGAGTAAGGAATGCTGCATATTGCTAATATGCACAGATTTCAAGTCTGAGTGTCTATTTCAGTCACTAATTTAGAACTGTGAAGAGACTTACATTTCTCTAACTCCAAAACTGGACTCATAATACCATGTAATTTGTAAGATTTTATTTGATTTTTTGCAGTAGATAGTAAAAGGAATAATTTTAAATAAAAGCAGAACCAATAAGATGATAATTTGTTTTACACAGCTTTCAAATTCATCGGTATACTAGTATTCCACAGAACAGAAATACAAAATTATTATACAAGTAATCATCAGCTGGTCGGTACCAGTAAATGAAGGAATAGTCTTTATTATCAGGATTCAGAATTGAAGTCTTCTTGCAACATCTTTGTGACAATAGCCTTTTGCCAATATTAGAGAAACAGTTCTTTTTATTTCACAGTATCTTTAGGATACTACGACCTAGTGATGAGTTGCACTTGGCAAAAGACACAACTGATAGAGAATTTAAGAAAAATGAGCACTTCTTAGTTTGATAGAAATCTTAGTGAACATGACACAATTTATAGTTTTTACTAAATTAGCAGGTCAAATATAACAAGCTAAAAACATTATGGAAACCACAAACTGATTTATGTTGACTAAGATTTTGTCTGTAGTCTGCTCTCTCGCTGAGACTAACTCAGGTTTTCTAGACTTTTTTTGGCAATGAAAACAACGTCTGCAGAGCAGATGTCTGGTGGAAACAGAGACAAAAGCAATGGGATAAAAGTAATCATGCCAGATGTCCAGAACAAGCAATTATTCAAAATGAAATTAATTGATAGAAGATCCAAATCTTAAGACACTGGTTACCCTTAGCCACTTACACCTTAGCAACAATGACAGAGGTGAGACTACTATGAATTTTAAAAGCAAAATCAACTATGTAGGTCAGTAGCTTTCCTCTCATAAAAATAATTTTACAGCAATCATTTGAAAGGTTGCTATTATTCAGTGGCAGCTGACCAAAAAACATTTCTGCACAGAAATTTTCTGATTTTTCCTCAAAATGTCAAACTCTTCTACATTAATAAAAAGTAATTTTATGGTCAAAATCAAATATTATATAAGACAGTGTAGGAAAAAGAAATTTATAATTCCTTATTGAAAACACAGTGTTTAGGACTGTCAATTGATTTAGCGTTTAGTTTAGTTTCTTGATGAGAACAAATGGAAATACAGGAAATTCCATTTTGCCATAAGAAAAAAAACATTTTTTATGCTGAAGGTGGTAACAAAATGGAACAGGCTGCACAAGGAAGTTGTGGAGACTCCATCCTTGGAGATATTCAAAACCCAACGGGACACACCCTGGGCAACATGCTCTAGTTGACCCTGTTTTGAGCAGAGACTTTGCACTAGACAGTCTTCAGAGGTTCCTTCCAGCATCAACCATTCTGTGATTCTGTGAATATGGAAAATGCCAGTGTTTAGGAGTTTTATTTTCCATTCATTATCGGTTCTTTTTCAACAGCACCAAATGTCTAAGTGTCATCTCCATATCTTCTTTGAAATTATGGTAGTTTTGATTTCCAAAATTTCCGGTTTACTAGTTATGAAGCCATGCTGTAATTTTGATTTTACTATCCTCTAATCTGATTTACTTACAATCTCACTATCCTAACCTATTTCTTCCTCTTTCTCCTTGAGTTTCCAGAGCACGGAAGTATTCTAATTTATAGTACGTTTAATCTGCAATGATCCCTTCCCTTCCAAATTGGTTGGACTTGATGATCTTAAAGGTCCCTTCCAACCTCAGCAATTTCTAAGACAATTTTTTTTTCACCAATCTTTTTGGAAAACTTTACTGCACATTTTACCGTAAGCACTTCTCCATGTTCTCCTTTAAAAAATGCAGTTGCTTACAAAAGTGTATGTTTCACTGTTCAGAATCACAGATGATGACTTTAATATATTTTATGCCTTTTATAAAACTGCTATTGTTAAGGAACTGGTAGTTCATGCATCACCTGATGTTTGTTCAGAAAAAATTATTTTTTAAACATGCACACAAAAATCTTAGCTCTTCCATGTTTGAATGTCTACTGTAAACTAAGTACATTCAGTATGCAATGTTGTGAGTCAATTAAATATATAACCCATTTATTTTCACAGAAATGCTTAATGAATTAACACTACACAATACTTACTGTCCTTACTTCCTGCTAATATTAGAAATACTGAGCTACATGAGGATTTGTCCTTTCAAATTATCTACTTGCATATTTACATATTAAACCTCTTTTGCAGGTACAGGTATGATTGGAACACATAAATTTCTGATTTTACATATGCAAGTATGCTGTGTGCAAATGCCAGCATTCACAAACAAATACAAGTGCCATTTTGAAAACTAGTTTAGGTACTTGGTTCTTTGTTATGATACATATTGACAAATAAAACCAATATTTGTCATTCTATCAATTGAATACTAAAATTGTATAGTATTAGTAATATGAGATATAATTTCTGAGCAGCAGATTTTGAGTGGGATTTTTGCAGTAACAAGTGACCAATGCTAATCATAAGTCTTGTTCACAGTTCTTCACAGCAGAAGTGTATTTTGGTAGGGCACTTCACAGGCAAAACCAGAAGCTTTATAAACATCTACATTCAACATTACTGAAAATAAAATGTATACACTAACAAAGGCATTTAATAATCAACACTTGTTTGAGAATAATATTATCACAGGAAACACTTCAGTAGGACTCCAACCATGTCTTCTTTTGAAATTTTATACGATATCTTCCTTTGAAAGTATTTCAGACAAATTTGTCATGGAAGAAGAAGGATTGATAATACCAAACAACAAACTTCCTACAAAGTTCACATACTGAGTCTTTAAAAAAATAGAGCATGTACCTTCCATAAGATATGAAAGTCACTGAATTTTTTGGCTGACGTTGTAAATGCAATCAAAGCATGTTTAGTTTCATTTTGGTTTGTTAGAACTACAAAAGAAGAAGGAAGAAACAGCAATTTGCAAGGAGATGGAAAACAAGGCAATATAAATAGAAAAAAATAGTTACACTTAATGAGATTTGTTTTCATTGGAACTGCTGTTGGGTTTCACTTTCAAACTACAGAGTTATCTACTTTCATTTGATTAGAGACAATGCTATGCAATCTGTCTGAGTTGCTTTGATTCTCTCACCAAATAAAAGAACAAGTGCGTCACACTTAAAGAGAAAAAACATTCAATTTAAGGAAATGAAAGAACAAAGAAAGAACCCAGTTACTTTAAATACAAATGTGAAGACAATTACATTGAAGACAGTAAATCACAGTCTGGCAAGGATGCTGGTGGAGAAATTCTGTCCTGACACAAACCCACAAGGAATTACTAAAACTCACAGGATTACTTTGGAAGACCATAGTTGTGGTTTTGTTTATACTAAACTCTCTATCTTAATAGATTAAGTTTTTTTTTCTTTTTAGTAGTTGCTTCTAAACTTTCCCTTTATTGTAGTTTTCCATCATCATCCTTCAGTCTCCCAGTGACTAATGACTTTTCCATCTCTCCCTGTGCTGCAGCAGTGCTTGCCACCTTTTTTCCTTCAAACTGTTTAACATAACTAAGTAATTTAAATTATCAAAGCAATTATTCCCAAATGGAATACAGTTTGACATTTGCTGCTTCTACTTCATGTCTCTTTCTGTCTTGCATTCTCAAAAGCTTATCAATTTCTTTGGCTGAAAAACTGATAAAACAAGATTTTGCCTCTTCCTAGAAGCCTTGCCTTGGTTGTACTTCTATACTCTCAGGTCACCATAGCTACAGCACTACTACTATGGATGCACTTGTACCATCCATATGTTGCATCACATTATTACATCCTTAAACATGCATTCCTTCATCACCAAATTATTACCGATGTCTTAGAAAAACTTTCACCTCCAATTCAAGTGTCATACTTATTCTGTATTATAAACAAATAACTGTACTTATACTACAGTACGCTGCCTTAAATATCTTAGCAAGCAATAATAAAATCTTTTGCCAGAATGCAAAAACTGCACAGACAGCATGTTCTCACTAGACTTCATGATTGAGGCTAATTCAGCCTAAATGAGGGAATCAATGCTCTATCTGAAAAGATTGCCAGGGTACATCATTGATCGTACCACATATCTTAGAATTGTAGAGAAATAACATTTAAGAAGTTACTAAGGACTTCAGAACAGGGCTCAAAATACCAAATATTAATTACAATTGGTGTTTTCCCTGTGCGAAGACTATGAAATATGACTTAAAACTATACCAAGTTATCAAGGGTTCAGCATTGGAGGATAGAAGTTCAGCTGTAGACTACAGAAACAGGGTCTTCAGGAACAGTCTCTAGTAAAAACTCTGTGGTCACAAATTTGGAACATATTTGTGATGGAATCTGATGGTAATTCCATGCAAGCTGCATCTAAGGATCTCTATCTCAAAGCACACCACTTCTAACTGGGATTATATGGCATGTGGCATAGTGCCACGTTGACTCTGCACTTTTTGTGTATCTGAGTTCCCTCCCAGAAAGCATAGGAATCACTTTGTGAAGCAGAACGGAGGCTAACTAGGAAAAAAAAAGTTCTTTTCACAAATATATTATGTTTCTAGTAGCAATGATGCTGCAACGATAATGGTCTGCGCATACAAATGATTTAAGCTGTATAGGGATAGTTAATATTTTTACTAGACAAAACAATATATTTGGTAGTTGCTTTACTTCAGGCCAAAATAAGAGCTTATACCCCAGAAAGTCCATCTGTTATTTCACTTCAGTCATTTGTCTAGTAAAAGATATTACTTCTTCATACAAGCCTTGACTTACTTTATGTTCTCTTATTTGCTGTTTCCAACTGCTGTAAATTAAGAGAGTTCACATGTTAAGCGTGTGGTTACTTTTAATGCACTAAAGGATAGGTTGATGCGTTCATCTTTTATTGCACTTTTGAATACATTATTTTTTACTGTACCTTTTGCTTTTTTAATACTTCTAATACTTGAATACTTCAAGCTTTTTCCTTTGCTAACAAAGTAAGCTACTGTCAGTGGTAACATGTTAATTCAATGTTTTAACAGGATTCCCAGGCCCTAATAACCATTACTTCCCGCATTCATAATAAAAACAGTGTGAGATGGCTATGTTCTCACATATCAAACAAAACTTCAGGACAGCCCGGTTAAATGACTTGCCAACATACGATTTGATATAGCACAAGCAATTTTCTAAGTCTTTCTCAGTTATCCACATAGCTGTTTAGGACATACCAGGTTAAATGCTCATCAACACTACTAAAGTGTTTGATTTAAATCACTTGTTCCATGTTTTGAGAGATCTTCCGTAATCTTAAAATAAGAGGTTGAATGATACAATGTGTTTTTTTAAACAATTTGCCAAACCTTAATGTTCCTTTACAACAACATATGGTATAGTCATTATTTAAAGGCAGGTTCTCAGCAGTACACATCTTTCACTATAGGGATTGAAACTGAGGACCCATCTGCTCATATCTATTAAATTCTCAATACAATTTCAAACATTTGTTGAACTGATGACACTTTCAAATATGGTAGGATTTTTATAACATAGGTGAATAACAGGAACATGATTTCACTTTAAAATCATCCTAAATTGTTGTCAGAGAAAAGAAAAAAGGGAATAAACAGCTGCAGTACTGAATCACGTTAAACACAATGACAGGGCTGTGTAATACAGGCTCCATGTTATAAAGCTTTCTTTTTTCCTTTAAACTAAGGAATGTGCAAATGGTAATCAAACTAGCTCAACAGAAAAGCACTTTACAGCACACCCAAAAATGTGGAGGTGATCTCTTTTATTGGGGCAACTAAAAATATAAAGAAGTCTTTGAGAAATTTTATTTTAATTTGTTTTATCAGAGCTTGTGAGCAGTAAAAAAGAAAATCAAAGGGTTGCCCTGTGTGGTGCCTCTTGGTAAAATAATCAGCTTTGAAGTTATTCTTTGGATAACACAAGGCATTGGGTTAAGTAAGGGGCACCTCCTTAGGATTTATTCCCATTTGACACAGCACTGCCAAACATATGTAAATTTTATACCAAACTAAATGTGAAAACATGTATTATATTAAACAACCCTGTAAACACCATGATTGTTCCCTAAATAACCACAGAGATGAGAAAAAGACAGAGGAAAACACAGGAGAGTAAAGTCAAGGAAAATTTAGGGGAAAAAAATTATAAAACTGAAGAAAAACTGAACCATTGATCCATCGATATTCTTACACTGGCCAGTCCCCAGCTGAAGTAATATATCACAGTTCAACAAGTAATTAGCTATGACAACTTAGACAACAAAGGATCTGTACCTATATAGAGAATAAATTAAATCAGATTTGTTCTTAATCTGATAGCCATCATATTTTGACAGTTAATTATGTTCATTTAAAGAAACATATCCCGATTCATGTAACTAAAATGCTCACTATGACTGAAAATCTGTTCATTTTTACCTTATATGTTTTTTTTTTCTGTTAATTCACTGTTGTGGTTTGGGCTGGGCTGGTCATGCCACCAACCAAAAAGAAAATGGGTTCTGTTTTACTTCACACCAGGACAGTCACTGATTTTATTGTCTAACACGAGGAAAAATTAAAAATAGAGGGGGAAAGCAAAAGAAACAGAAAGAAACAGAAAGAAACTGAAAGAAACTGAAAGAAACAGAAAAAAAGATCAACAGTAAAATGAGAAAAAATACAGAGCTCCTCACTGCAGCAATATCTTGAGTACAGGATCACAAACACACATACAACCTCAGACTTTTCTACAGAATTTTTAAACTGAATATAGTCTACTTTGTACCATAGCTTTCCCTAGTAACTTGCAATAAAAACCTGCACATACGGGAATGGAATCTTCATAAAAGGTAAGGCCTTCCCTAAGCTCGTTTATATAAATAAGATACAATACATGTTCACGGCAGAACAATTACTTAAAGATTCCAAAAATCCAAACCCTCTACATGTGGACATTCTTATTCCAGAATGAAACCATTAAAGAGTGACAGTAGAAAGAAAATTCATGGAAATTGTTTTAATACGGTTAATATTTTGTCTACTGTATGTGTGAACCTTCCGAAAAAAAGATCACAGCTCCTCGTACACTGTTCAGATAGCCCAAAGAACACCATATATGTTTGTTCGTTGCTCATTTGAACACACAGAACATTTGCAAAAGGTGTGTCGTTTTGATGCTGGTCATTATAGTTTCCTCCCATTACTTCCATACAACCTCATTATTGGAATTATCAAACTGTAGCTTTTGCTTGATATATATTTATTACCAGTTGACTCTATTTTATCATCACAATATACTTACTGGCCAATTATATTAAATTAATTGAAAAATTCTGTCTCTTGATAGCAAATACCATAGGAAAAAATGTATTGAAAATGATGATTTACATTTCTGATAATATTTTGAGACTGGAATATGGTATAGTACTTCAAACACTGTGGATTTCCAGTAAAGCAACCTCAGACAAAACAGCATGAAATTCCTCAAATTAATCTAGGTGATTTTTAAATTATATGTACGGATGATACCATGCCAAAATGAAGGCAAGTATAAGAAGGAGTCAGTAAAGAAAAAAATCTAGGTGTCAAATCATATTTGTGGAATCTATGGAAACCTCATCAAATTGAACTAGATTTGTATCAAAGGCATTTTTTGTGATGTCCAAGTGAAATTGTGCTTGGAATTCTATGTATCGACAAAACTCAATAGCTCAATGTGGGTATGTAAGAGTTAGAATAACAATTGACAGCACAGCCTTCAAATCAAGTACTCAAGGTGGCATTTAGGAGCTTAAAATACATAACAGGATGATCAAAGGAGTTTTCTAAAAGGTGGAGAATTTCAGATTTCAATATAGGCTCTCAGCTTTCAATGCTGTCTCTAGACATCAAATTAAAAAACTACTGATGCATAAAATATACAACAGTAAGTATTGCAACTAATCTACTGCAATAACATTTTGATAGTGGATGGGATTATCAAGATGGAGCAGATCACTGAAGAATCATTTTGTACATTAAAGATCATACCACAGTAGTAAAGATTTTAGGATACTTTCAGTCCTCAGCCAGAGACCCTTCATCTTCTGATAACATTCTGCTTGTTGAGTGAAGATTTTAATGAAAACAGTATTTCAGAACTTCCTTCCTTTGTGAGTATATGTCCTTACCTTAACCTTATTTTAACATTGTTTTTTGTGTGGGCGTTTATTGTATTGTAGAGTATGGCAAATCTGATAAGAGAAAACCAAAGACTGAGCTCAGTCTTATTGTATCAGAATGGCTGAAATAATTACATATCCTGGAAAACCTGGGAATTTCTGATCCTACTTTCAGATATAGAGTGGATACACAGTTTTTGATTACAGAAAATTCTCTTGCAGTCAAACACAAAGCTAAACTTCAGTTGTATTCTCTGATGAACAATCAACATGGCCCATTTCCTGGGCTTCAGGAGAAAAACTGTTTCTTGCACAAGCCAGTGAACTGAGAATAATAGGAATGATATGCTTGATGACAGCAGCAACATAGAATCTAAAAAATACCCCAGAAGACTGCGCTTTTGAATTAAAGTATGAATGTCATAAGAAAGCACATAGGATGTTTGATCCCAAAAGATTTGCTTCTTTCAGTGTCCTGTAAGATACTGCTGTAACTGTAAAAACCACCCATTACCTGGATAGTTAATTCTCCCCAGACATTCTAACTTGTTTCTAAAACGATCACAACAGTTATTAAAAGACGACAACAACAACAGAAAAGAAAAACAGTTTACATTCTGTTTTCCAAAGGAAACAAAATTATTTCCTTTATCTAAATTTTATTTTACTACAGCTTGTTTTCATGTCTCATGATGCAGAAAAAAGTGTAATTGTCTGGGTTGGTTACCTCATAGGACACAATTTTTCAGATATAATGGAAATATTAT